>NC_142045.1:61064216-61689216 GCF_982192425.1 Myodes glareolus
GACTGACAAACTGCCAATAGAGGCAAAACAGTCTTTCAAATTTCTTGCTTCATGGAAAAGTCTGCTGGATATTATGTGCCTGTAGACTGAAGATGGATGCCCCAATGATACAGAAAAATTTTGGGTGACTGTCGAGGTAGCAAGAAGTCTTTGTCAATTCTAGAGTTTTGGAAGTTGCTTACAATGAACTTATTGTTTAATTAGGTAATATTATATCCTTCTGAAATCTTTGGTGGAATTGATGAGTAGATATTAATAATATAGATTTTCTTAGTTATGGTAAGAGATAAAGTAGATATAAATATTGTAACTGTAATTCTTGCATGATACCTGTTTTGTTATATGCAATTTTACTATGCTGAAGATAAAGCCTTCTTTTTCATTTAAACAGAAAAGGGGAGGTGATATGGGATTTCCCTCTGTATGCTGTGATTACCATTGGTTAATAAAGGAACTGCTTTGGGCCTATAGCAGAGCTATAGAGGAACAGAGCTAGGCAGGGAAAACTAAATGAAATGCTGGGAGGAAGAAGGCAGAGTCAGAGAGAAGCCATGTAGCCCTGCCGGAGACAGAACTTTAGCCAGTAAGTCACAACCACGTGGTGATACACAGACTAGCAGAAATGGGTTAAATTAATATGTTAAGAGTTAACCAATAAGAAACTAGAGCTAATGGGTCTAACAATGATTTAATTAATACAGTTTCTCTGTGATTATTTCAGGGCTAAGCTGCTGGGAACCAACAAGCACCCTCCTTCTACACTGGATTTTATAACAGCCCTGGCTGTAATGGAACTCCCTCTGTGACCATGCTGGCCTTAAATTCACAGAGATCCACCTGCCTCTGCCTGTCAAATGCTGGGATGAAAGGCATGTGTCACCACTGTTTGACCAGGCAACTCTTTCCAAACTCATTGTTTCTTGCTGTTGATTTCTGCATGCTTCTCTGACTCATGAACATGAATAACTCCTTTATCCAGCATTTCTTCCTTCCTCCAGCATACCCTGTAGATCCTGTGTGGAGGTGTGAAGCATCTTCTTCTACATTTGTGCATCTGCCACTGCCAATCTTTCCAAGATTATTTCAGTTTCTGATTTTGTTACTAGAGACACTATTGGATTTTGCATATTGATTTTTACAACCTGAAATCTTCTCAAACTCATTTATAATTGCTTGCAGCTTTTGCACAGCTTCTGTTCTATTTTCTACATAAACCTCTTAATAAAGAAAGATACTGATTAACCTTACTTGTTAGACCTTTGTTTTCTATCTGGCTTTAGGTAGCTTTCTCACATGCTTGAGGGAGTAAGTTTTTCAGCTGAGCTACAGGGCTGCCCTCTGAAGACCTTTAGAGCTGCAGCACTTTGCTTTCTGCTCCATTGCCCTAGATGCCCCAAATCTTATTAAAAATAGTTTAAAAGTTATTCTATGTGTGGACTTTTGGAGGGGGATGATTATATGCATGCCACAGTGAGCATGTGGAGGTCAGAAGACAGCTCGTAGGAGTGAGCTCTCCTTTCACCAAGTGAGTTCCAACAAACAGATTCGGGTCATCAGCCTTGGCAGAAGTGCCTGTACCAGCTGAGCTGTTTCCCCAGCCATTTGTTGGACTTCTTTCCCCTCAGGAGGTAGGCTATGTTCAGTTATTATTACTTTATCTTGTTTAGAGTTAGAAATCTGTTCAAGGTATTTAAAATATTATTCTTGAGAGTAAGTTATAATATAATAGACCACATAAATCTGAAGGATTTCTCCCAGGCTCCTCAGGACTTGATGATTAATTAAGCTTGGGCCATGGGAGGAGAAATATTACCGCTGTGACCTGTGGTTCCAGAAAGGCAGTGTAACACAGGTGTCCTTAGAGCAGAGGGAGACTGGGAAGTTATTCTTCCCTTTGCACTTGGCTTCCAGGTCATCCAGGTCTTGCTAAGAGGCTTTACTATCCTTGTTGCTATTACAAAGCACCTGACAAGAAGTGGTTCGCGGGAGTAAGGCTGATATTGACTTTCAGTTTGAGGATACAGACCATCATGGTGGACAGCTTAGAGGCAGGAGTGTGGGCAGCTGACCACATGGTATCCTTAGTTGGGTCTCAGAGAGCAGCGAATGTCAGTCTTAAGTCCCATCTTCTTGTTCTCCTTTTATTATGTCTCTTAGGGCCTAATGTATTAAATGGAGCTGCCTACATTCAGGGTGGGTTTTCCTTTCTCAGGAAATAATGTCACACACATATCCTAAAGTGTGTCTCGTAGGTGATTCTAAATCCAGGCAAGCTGACATTGAAAATTGTCCTGGTTAGCTTTTATTGCCTTCTTAACACAGCCTACAGTCATGACAGGAAACTCTTAACTGGGAACTACCAGGTCAGGTTGGTCTGTGGATATAATCTGTCTGGTTTATCCTAATTGATGTAGGAGGTCCCAGCTTGCTGTGGGGAGCACCATTTTGTGGTCCTGAGCTGTATGAGAAGATTAATTAAGTGTGAGCCTGACAGAAAGTGAGCCAGAGAGCCAGGGACAGGCCAACAAGCAGCATTCCTTCATGGTTTCTGCTTTCCAGTTCTTGCTTGATTTTCTGCCCTGGCTTCGCTCAAGGATGGATGATAACTTGTAAAAGTAAGCTAAATAAACCCTTTCCTCCCCCGAGTTTCTTTTGTCTAGAGTGTTTTATCACAGTAACAGAATGACAGCAGAAAAACAATTAGCCATGCCAAGAGGTAGAAACAGATCCGTGCAGGAGAAGCTTGGCTGGAATGACAACTTCTGGAAAATCCTCCTGGAAAGGACTGTGTGAGACAGAAATGACTGTTCGCCTCAATTTTAAAGAACATCACACATGAGTAGCTCCACAATAGACATGATCAATTCCGTAAACAAGTATCTTTTATGTTCATTTATGTGTTTGTGTGCATGCATGCAATTTGGAGGCCAAAACACAGCCTCAAACGTTGTCCTCAGGAACAACATCTACTGTCTTTGAAATAAGCCTCTCATTGGCCTGAAACTTACCAATACAGCTAGACTGAATTGAGACTGAATTGAGCCACAAGAATCCTCCTGTCTCCACCTCCTCAATACTGTGATTACAAACAATCCCTTCTAAATCTGGCATTTTTACAGACATTCTGTGAATTCATTTTAGTTTTCTGTGTTGCAAGGGAAGCACTTTCCTGATGGGATCACTTTTCCAAGCCCTATTAGAATCCCACTGATGTTACTACTGGGACTCCTTACTATAGAGTCACTCTGTGTGACCATTTATTTCCTCTAATAAACCATATTGACATAAAACAAAAATCCAAAGACTTTAATCCTAAAGACTACTGCCTTATAATATCCACACTAATCATGCTGTAGTTTTGTATCTCTAACTCTGTCTTAGAATTTATTTGTAATAAAAATAAAGGGGGGGATAATGCTTTGTGCCTCTCCAAGTTCCTAAAATTACATTTTTCACCCCAATTATAATTTACATCAACCATTTTAAAAGAGCACTAAAAAAATGTCAGTTTGTGAAATTCTTTGGTACTTCATATAGCTCTTGAACTCAGTGGAATTAAATGAATAAATGATACTTTTATTAATATGAGTCTTCTGGTATTAGTCAAAACTTAGCTCAAGTTGAAACTCTTTGTACAATAAATTCGTACTTTCAGTATTATGCATTTCTCCAGTCAGTGGTTTGGAACTTGTGTCAAGAAGATGAGAAAGCATAGGAAGTAACTTACTCATCCAAAATAACGTTCAACAATTTATGTAGTGACTAGAGCTACTTCATTTAGACTTAATGAAGAGCTCAGATGAGTACACTGTATTATTGAAAGACAAAGGCAGGAGCTAGGGTGTGGATCAGGTGATAGAGCACATGCTTAGCATGAAGGAGGCTCAGGGTTCCACTAAACTGGGCATAGTGGTGTATGAGTGTAATCCCAGCACTGGAGAGGTGGAGAAAGAAGAGTCAGAAGTTCAAGGTCATCTTTGACTACATACTGAGTTTTAGGGCAGCCTGGACTACCTGAAAAACTTATCTCACAGCAAAAACAAACAAACAAATGAAAAACCAAAAATAAAGTAAAAGACTGAGGAACATAATAATTTATGGCTGTCAGGCTACACTGACCCAGCTGGCCTACGTGATCGACCTGATCTACACAGTCATAGCTGGTTCACATAGTTTACCCTGATCACATGGCATCTTTAAGACTGTTTTGTTTTTCTCCGAGATGTAGAGAAGCATAGAATGCTAACTAATATCCCTTACCATGAAATCTAATTGACTTTTGTCAGGCCAACCTTCCCCTGATGTCACAGTGCATGCCTGCAAAAGGGGCTTTAATTTTTGAATGAAGGTGGGAACTTGCAGCTTTTTTTCAAGAATATCTTAGTTTTAAAGGTTAATTGTGAAACTAACTTTTCTTAGAGAATGTCCTTTGGTCAATAAACTGTTATCTATTATGTCATTTAGTAATTAGGCTAGAGATAAATCAGATTCGCCCCAAGGAGAAGCTTCATGTCTTTTGTCTTTTTTTCTCTTGTTTTGTTCTCATGTTTCATCCAATAGATCCCAGAGAGTGAACCCTAGAAATTTCATCCAGACGCTGACTCTGGGGTTGCACGGGTTAAAACCTTTTAACCAGGCATCAAATATACATGCTACATACAGTGCATCAGATGGAAGCATTGCAGTCTTTCATGCTAAGGTCTCTTCAGATTAGACAGTGTAAGAGGAATGATACGGTCCTTAGCAAAGATGGGAAGGTATCATCTACAGTTCTTTTACAAAGGATAGAAAAAAAAAACTTAGGTTAGTAACTTCCAGAGTACAGGGTCATCATTTACAAGTTTGGGTTTGGGTCTGGAGACAATAGGAAAATATGAAATAGTTAATGGAACATGCAACTCTGTGGTGGATAATGGCTAAACAGGTATAGAAGAAACTTTAAAAACTATATAGATATAAGTGCTGGATTGCTATTTAAAAAGTACAACATGGATTGGGGAGATGGGTCAGTGTGTAGTGTGCTTGCCTTGTAAGCATGAAGACCTAAATTGACACCTAACACCCACGTAAAACCTGGGTGTGCAGATACTCACACGTAATCCCAGTTCTGAAGAGGTTGGAACAGGAGGACTCTTCAGTCTGATCTCAGCCTGTCTAAATTGGTGAGCTCTAGTTTTAGTGAGACTCTGTCTCAGAAAAAGGGTGGCAATTGATAGAGGAAGACACTGAACTGTTACCACTCTACATGTAGACATACTTATGTAAGCGTGTACATGTGTTTGTGTGTGTGTGTGTTCGTGCGTGCGTGCTTGTGCACAGAGCATATTAAACAAACAAGAGCACATTATGCAACTAATTTTTTACTCATTATAAAATACTGTTATACATCTTAAGGATAAAGATAAGTAAATAAGTAGATGAATCAACAAATGGAGATGAGATTGCAGAAAAGGTACAAGTTACTTCTTAGTCTCTTCGGCTCTCAAAATAGATCAGTAAAGCACGTGTGCTGAAACCTAGTCTTGTTTTACAGATCAGAAAAGCAAAGCTTTAGGAAGCACACACAGGAAGCTGCCTGAGTTCTCACTGTTGGTCAGTAACAGCTTCAGCTCCAACCTTGGTTGATACTTTTACTACTGTTAGGGCAGGCTCATGTCTGCAGAACTGAGATACTGATTTATATTTTCTTGATTTTTTTCCTATGTGCTAATTTTACCTTTCAAAAGTCCCAGTCCCACGCTGTGCTTAGGAAGGTGGCAGAAGCAGACAGACGGGAGAAGACGTACTGAGCCTGGGAAAAGAACGGTGATCTCCAACCTCTCTTTCAAGTCATGGAGACCTATCCTGCTTTGTTTGCAACCTCCAGGAATCTGGGAAGTGAGTGGCTACAGTGTTCTTAGGGTGAATATTAGACTCCAGCAGAAAAAGATGTCTGTGCCAAGGCTGACAGGAATAAGCAGATTTATCTAACTTCCCAGTTTGCACGTCAGGCTGGTATGGAGGGATCGTCGTGAATACAAGAGGATCCAGTCTGAAGGGTATGTTCTGGGTAAGTCCATGGAAGGCATTTGTACAACACTGTGAGGTCCAAGGGCTAAGGACTTATATTGAAATATATTTTGCTTTTTGGATGAAATGAAATATTGTGACTTTTTTTATAAATCCCTATTGATAGTGTAAGTCACATCTTCAACTTTTGAGTTTGTTTGAGCTGTAGAAGGGAAGTGCAGGGCAGCTGAAATGTTGGGAATATGAACTTGAGGCCTTCCTTCAAGTCACGAGATGTACACAGAGCAGAACGGCCTTTTTGTGTTCTTACTACTACTATCAAGTCAACGTGGTTTTAGGTTACCATGGGATGTGCCAGACTGCTGAATAGCTTAGCTGTTGGGAAGAGGGCTAAAGAGCCCAAGGTCAGGGTTCTCATTTCCATATAGTCAAATGCACTTAGTCAGAGCTCTTCAGCTCCAGGTCCACAGAGAGAATCTGTAACCCACACAAACTCGGTCCATGAAGCCAGGTGAGGGGCTGGGAATGAGCAGTACACAGCCTAACTGCTGGGCAGAAAATCAGAGTGGCCGTGATTGATATCCTGAGTATGAAGTGCTTACAGAGAAAGCACATGCCAGACACAGCAGCCAACTTCAAATCAGTCAACTTCCCAGCAGTCTGATAGTCTCTGCCATTCGTTAGTCATCTAACGATCTATATAGTGAAGACATCTATAGTGAAGACATCACCTACAATTTCGCCATATTATGGCACCATTTATTAAACAAATCAGAGGTTTATTTGGCTTGTTTTGAAGTGCCCAGAGTTAGAACCAGGGGCTGAGTCAGTGCTTTGTCCCTGAGATAATCATTTTGTCCCCCAATAATATAAATTTTTAAGAAGCTTGTTAGAAAATCTGAAAAGACAGGGCTGGAGAGTTGGCTACTGGTTAAAAAGCTAGTACTGTCTTGCAGAGAATATGAGTTCCCTTTCTAGCATGGGACTTCAAATCCCCAGGACCCACATAAAAGTTGGGTGTGGTGGTGTGTATATGCAACCTTTGTGCTGGGCAGGGTTGGGGGGCTTAAGGGGGGGGCGGGTGAAGAGGCAGCTCAGGAGTTCACTGGTTATCCAGTCTAGTCAACTGGTGACGTAGCAGGAATTCCAATTGGTCTTAATAGTAAAAACGCAGAGTCAGATATTACGGGGTAAAAGCTGAAAGATCAGAGAAGCAGAGCAGACAGTCTCTAGTTCTCACCTGGATGAAACCCTCAGACCGAATGGGGTGTGTTGTCTCTACCCGTCCTCAGGCTGAATGCTCTCTAGGAACCCTCTGAATCCTGAGTTTCTGTCTCCTCCTGCCTTATATTCCTCTCTCCACCCAGTCATATCACTTCCTGTCTCCATCTCCCTAGTGCTGGGATTAAAGGTGTGAGCCACCACTGCTTGGCTCTATTTCCTGTTAGACTGATTCAATCTCCTGTAGCCCAGGGTGGCCTTGAACTCCCAGAGATCCTTCTGTCTCTGTCTCGCAAGTGCTGGGATTAAAGGTGTGTGCCACCAGTGCTTGGCCTCTGTGGCTAACTAGTGGCTAGCTCCACACTCTGACCTTCAGGCAAGCTTTATTTGTTAAAGCACAAATAAAATATCACCACAGGTTGTCCAGACTAGTCAAACAATAAGCTACAGGTACAATGAGAGAGAGAGAGGGAGAGAGAGAGAGAGAACCTGTACCAAAATATAAGGTGGAGAGCAGTAGAAGAGGACACCCAATGTAGATCTCTAGTTTACACACACACTCACACTCACACGCACATACACACCACACACACACAAACACACACATACATCACATACCCACAATACACACACATGCATATACACTTATATACATACATCTACACATACATACCTCATACATATATGCATACCCCCCCCCCCCACACACGAGGGGAGGATTGTGAAGGGTGATCCGAATCAAATAAACTGGTCTGGTAGAAGGATGTAGGCTACATATAGAACCACGGAGAGAGCATATACCTTCTTACCTGGTCATATTGTTCTAAGGGCAGCTTCTCTGCCTGACTGGGTTACTGTGGTTTCCTCCCTCACTTCCTGGGCTGGGCAAACAGTGGCCATGTCCTGGGAATATCTTATCTCCAGTACAGCCTGTACCTAGCTATCAGAAGGGAGTCATTCGCTCTGCCTAGATTTGTTGAAGGAAGTTACATGGGAACAGGTTCATTCAAGATAAGTCTTAGGCAAAGGCCTGGCTCATGGTAATAACCTCAAGCAGGGAGCAATTTGGCCTATGGAGTGTTTGGAGGCACTAATATATTTTTTTCCTTGAAAACACCTCCCTTCGATATTACTGAATACTGTCACAATTTTGAATTCCTGACAGCAATTTCATTTTTAATTAGCTTTTAAAAGCCTTTGCTTCATGCATATCTACACAAAATGGTTCAGAGGCAAGACTTTTTCCCTCAAAAGATTATGTTCCTAACATTTCTTTGAACAACTATTTCATTACATGCTTGAAACAAAAAAGAGGCTACGACAAAGACAAGACAATCACATAACAGTTCACCCAAGGCTTTTGATCACGAGTGGAAGAAATAAAGGGGTTATTGTTGTTAGGATTGTCAGTCGTTCCAGGTAGAATGAACCAGTTTTCAAATGATAAAGAAATTAAGTAGTTTTCTCTCATGACTGATAATCAGACCCAACCAATTTCATATCTCATTGAAGATTATGCAGTCTTCTGCTTTGAGGAAAATTTAATAAGAGAAGTAGACTCTCCTTATTGAACATTTATTGTGAAAGTAAAAAAATCTAGATGAGGTTTTGTGGGGAGTATTTTGGTGTTGTCTTTTTACTTCCAGATGCTGAGGAGATTGCACAGGTAACTGATTTCATTGATTGTTGGAGGTCATTTTTTGTTAGGCAGGACACACAGAGACTATGGGTAGTATAAATTCTCTGGTGTAAATCACAACAACTTTGAAGGATAGGCCAGTTCTCGGCAAAGCATTGCAAAGAGGAGCAGAGGGGAAACTGTGACTCCCGCTGATTGTGGAGAGCATGGCCATGGCTCCTGTTTGATGTGGAGAGGACCGGCTCTCTGTTCTCCTCTTCCCTTCTTCGCTTCAGCAGATTCCACTTGTGACTGTGCTATGGAAGACTAATATTTATGAATCAGAATAAAACTTCCCTTCCGTGTCTTCAATGCTATTGCAAACATTTTAAAAAGCACCAGTTAAGTTTTCCAAAGCAATGCTAAGATGACTTGATCACTCAAAGAGTGTAATCATGAAATCTGCACTCAGCTTTCAATTGCAGATGCCCCAATGGAGAGGACCCACAGATCATTGAGTGCACACGTGACAGAGCATGTTCACTTAGTGAACCATGTACTCATGCTTTGTAAATGTACCTGCTACAGAATAGTTTACATCTGATCTTCGGATCCATTTACAGGTTTCGTGTGTGTGTGTGTGTGTGTGTGTGTGTGTGTGTGTGTGCAGGTGTGAGCATGTATCGAAAAGTGTTTGTGTGTATGTGTAAAGTATATGTAACATATGAGAGCAGGGTATCACAGGTTTATATGTGCAGGTCCATGTGTCTGTGAGCATATGGAGGACAAAAGGATTCTGCTCTCAGCGTCCACTTCATTGCTTTGAGACAGACTGTCTCACTGAACCTGGAGCTAAGCTGGAGTTACTGGTCTGTGTGGACAAGCTGGGCTGCCCCATGCGGCTGGAGATTCCGCTTAGGTCCTCGTCCTTGCACAGCGCGTACTTTCGCCTGCTGCGTCGCCTGCCCAGTGCCCGGTATTTAAACAAAATCATGTGAATATCTGCTTTTGTAATCATGGCTTTTTAAAATGAAAATTGGCATGTGGTGGTGGTGCACGCCTTTAGTCCCAACACTCAGGAGGCAGAGGCAGGTGGATCTATGTGAGTTTGAGGCCAGCTTGGTCTACAGAGCTAGTTCCAGGACAGGCTCCAAACCTACAGAGAAACCCTGCCTTGAAAAACCAAATAAATAAAATAAACATGAAAGTTGCAATGAATTAAACTTTTTATAGATGCTGATTGCAAGAAGGTGAAAATAAATAAAACCACATGTCAATAAGAAGTGGTCCAAACATGTTTTCTTCCTTGTCTACAATGTGTAAACTGAGATCAATGTGAGGCTGCATTTATTTCAGTGGTTTGGAGATGAGAGAGCTCTTCTAAAACAGCCATATGTCCAGGTCACTGGGAGGACAGCAGCCAGGGAAGCGCTGAGACAATGTCCTTTTGGGGCAAGCTAATGATAATTTTCCTTCCTTTTTCTTTCTTTCCTTTTTTTCTTTTTCTTTTTTTGAGGCATGGTTTGTCTGTGTAGTTTGGGCATCCTGGAACTTGCTGTGTAGGCCAGGCTGGCCTTGAACTCATAGCGATCCACCTGCCTCTCCCTACTGAGTCTTGGGATTAAAGGCATGCACCACCAATGGTGACAATGTTATTTACAAAAACATACATACACTTATACACACACAGAGATGGAGAGACAGAATTCAGTGACCTCATTTTTAATGTCTAGCCTTTTCCCCCCATATCTGACTAAGATGCTTTTTTACCTGGGCAGGATCCCCCTCTAAGATTCTACCTGTGAGACTGGTGTGTCCTCTTTCAGTTGGATTTTCTCTTTGAGGTTCTCCTCTCCTTAGAGGTTGAGACTGTGGTCATCTTATTTCTTACCTCATTCTCAGATGCTAGCAGGTGCCTGGTTTGTAATTATCTTTCATTAGTTGTAACCTCAGTGAAATAGACCATTATTGACACAAACAGAATGAACGAGGCGGCGTTCCTACCCCGGGACAGAGTCCTGCTCTCTGCTTTGCTCTCTCAGCCTCCATGTCTAACTTGTCCTGGCTACCAAAGCTTGCAATTAAACCCCTGTTTGCAGGTTGTTTATCCAACTCTCATTACACAAAGACCATGTATTTTCTTACCTCATTTGTACAGAGTTTGAGAAGGAATAAACATGCATTTCTTGATTTTAATAATCTGTAACTTTTAATTTTTAAAGTTACGTGCATATTTCTTGAGTGGTTAAATAACAGAAAAATTGAATTACTCTGAGCTCACTGCAGACATTTCTGCAGAGATTGAGCTAGCAGGGCCTTGGAAAGAAAGGCAAGAACAGAATTATCAAGTAAGGATGGGCTGGGGTAGGACAATGGCCCAGAGTCGTGGGCCAAAGGTCTTTGTAACTTCTGGTTCCTGGAGCAGCAGGTTTAGGACTGTCTAGAGATGTTCAAGGAAACAGATGGCATGGGTGGGTCTTGAGTCTGCGCTTTCCGCGGGTAACACAAGGCTGACTCAATCTGTTTCAATATGTCTAGCTCACTTCATTCCTTTTATTGCTCAGATGGCCATCATACCTCTTTTTTTGGAGTTAGCATTTAACCTTTTTTCCCTTATATATTGCATTTTGCTCTTTGCTCACTCACAAATCCATTTAGAGCCGAGGCACTTGGCGTCAGACTGAATGTACTCCTTTCTTTCTTTCTTTTTTTTTTAATTTTTCGTTCTTTTTCTAAATTCTTTGGTCCAGCACTGATTGTGACATCTGAGGTAGGAATGCCAGCAATATTCTTATCAGTTGCTTGACAACCTGAGTTTGATTCTCCTGCCCCACATGATATAAGAGAACTCCTACAAGTTGTGCTGGGACCTCTATTCTTCTGCGCATGCACAAAGTAAGGACTTTCAGTTCATGCACTGACCCAACAGTACAACTGGAAAGCAAGGCTATAACTTCTTCTTCCATCTTTGCTTTAATCTCTTTTTTTTTTAAAAAAAAATTATTGATTGTTAAAATATTTAATGCATTTTAAAATAAAATATAATTACATTAAAAGTTCTTGAAGGACTTTTATCTCCACGCAGGAAGCTGTAGCGTGGCCCAATAGGGTTCTTTTGCTATTCCTGTGCAGACAAGAGAGAATCAGACCCCTTCAGCCAAGGCAGCACAATGCTCAAGGATGCAGCGGCTCTGCTTCAGTGACCGACCGTCCCTGAAGTATGGCTGAGGCATGTTCCTGGTACGCACTGTCTCTCATTTACCAGCAGGTCAGTTCCAGCCACATCCTCTCTCCAATAAACTATGCTGCTTCAGGGTAACCCTTTGCGATAAAACTGTGGCAATTCTAATAATAGCCAGTACAAATCCTGCCTGCCAGGCCTTCATTCTAACCTCTAAGCTGTTTGTACCAAGGACAAGTGTTTCCAGGAAAATAAGAAGACACCACACTGGTCACTGTGACACAACTATTCCTCTTGTCAGAACTTACAGGCAAAGAACTAGGAGTCAGGGGTCAGTTCTACCCTTAGGTCACTACACATGTAGTTTCAACTCTGCTCTAATTTTTTAACCAACCTGAGCCACAGAAAGGAATGCAAGGCAAAAGGGGAAAACAATGTAACCACAGTTACAGTGTTCCTAATGAAGACAGTTTGTCCTTTGTCTTTTGTGTTTCCCAGCAAGCATCAGGAGCAGAAAGCTGTCTGTAAGTGACAGGAACTGACAATGACAACATGACTGTTCTGAGAAACCCGAGTCAAAGCGTTCCTGCTACTCAGGTTGGCTCACAGCAACTGACCCTGTCCGCAAAGCCTCTGAAATAAGTTCGCCAAGAAGTCAGTCCTTTCACGCCCTGTTATTGTGAGGCTTAGGGTGAGAATCCTGGGGAACGCTGTGTAAACAGTATGCATATCCACATCTGAGGAATTGTTATTCCTGGACACCGTGTCCATTTATTGTTCTTGATTTCATGCTCACATAATTCAAATTCTCCAATAACTCAATCCCTCATTTCCAGCTGTGTGGTACATAGAGTCTAAACATTTTCACTGAAATCTTGCCTCTTACTCTTTGACCTCAGAGTCTACCTAGATCTCAGGCACTCAGATTAACTGTTCCCTCCCGGGGCAGCTGTGACTCCGGAATTTGTGATTTGATCTGTTTTAAGCAGGCCAGTACTTCAGGGTTTGTCAGGGACACAAATGTAACCGGAACTGTAAGAGAGATGGGCTTTGGTTTAACAAATGAGATCTTGTAAACAGGACTCAGGAAACTGTGGTTTTAACTTTCTCTGTTTTGAAATGCTGTTTGCTTTGTTATGTGAATTGTATGTGGACTAACTATGCACATAAAGATTTCTTAGCTAGTACGCATGAAACAGTTTAGTAGTCACGTTTGTCATCGCTTTGGACTTTTCATCAACAAAATAAAAGGAGACATAACCTTGTGCTGTTGGGGGTGGGACGAGTCTCTTTCAGCTCTAGAGTGTTCAGTCTTCCCTAGTTAAATGTATGACAATGAATTCACTGCAGGTCAGCAGTTTTTCATGGAAAGACTCAGCCATGGATCCCTTTATAGCAGAGGTATTAGAGCTTTGCTTTAGCAATAGAAAATGCAGGTCTAGAACTGAGGGGGATGTCTCCGTCAGGCCAGAGGACCTGAGTTTGGCCCCTGGAACCCACATAAAAGCACATACTGGAGAGGAAAGACAGGATGGTGTCAACAAAAGATCACACACAGAGTGTGAGCAAGATGGCTGTGTCAGAACCTAGACAAGGCTAGCAAACACACACGGCCAACATGACCTCCGACTTTCATTTCTCTTGCAGGTGGTGACTGCCTCATTCCACTAGTGCAAGCTTGATTGCACTGCATGACTCCGTGGGCTCATGGGCACAAAAGGAAAGGGGGGCGCTCAAAGAACATAGACCTTTGCTGGAAATAAATAGTCTCACAGTAAGACTCATAAGCTGCATCAGAGAGTTTGACACTCACTGGAAGACCCTGCTTCAAAGCATAACATGGATGGTGACTGAGGAAACACACATGTGAGGACTGCAAACACATGTTGCATACAACAAAAAGTAGAAAACACAGCTGTAGGCCGGTAGATGTACATGTAAGAGATGTCACAATTCCAGACTCTCCCTTTGCTGGAGTAGTTACCAGTCAAATTTTCCTCAGTGCTTGCCCAGAGGCTACCAAGTGCTGGGTATGTGCCTTTCCCATGGTCGGCAGTGAAAATAAAACAGAAGAGAAAGAAGGCAGTATGAGGTGTGAGGTGGAACATGGCAGTTGGGAAATTCCCAGGCCTTTACCCTAAAAAGAAAAACAAAACCAAACAAAAACCTAAAATGGTCTTGTAAAGGAAGTGCAAAAAGAATTTAACGGCGTTCGCTATGAGTTAAGAAAAGCGGCTAGTATTTCTCCTTGTACATGGAGCACATGGAGCTTCAGTCATAGTGCGTGAAGCCCAGGGAGGAGGCTGCTCTCTGTCAGTCAGCACCTGTTCGTCTAGTCACGGATGTCTGTGTCCTTACTGCCTCAGCGCCCAGTTGCTAGGCAGAATTGAGAAGAGTTTTTGTTTGTTTTGTTTTGTCTCTGGAGCATCCAAGCATTTTTCAAACAAAATAAGACCAGTTACTCAATGTAAAAACAACAAAAACAAAAACAAAAAGTCTTTCCTTCCAGGAATAACAAAATTTCCCAACAGAATTGAAACATTTTTTAGTTTTTTCTTTTTCTAAGCACATTTAATTTGGAAGCAGGAACTAAGAAACATTAGAGTATGCTGGTCTGACTACAACTTGCCTCAGATAATGACTTGTGTGGCTAATGAAAGGCAGGATGGGGAAAGGAGAAGGACAACTGGCGGCCATGGGGAACTCTCTGTTGCCTCAGGGTTTCACAATGTACACAGGAAACATTTGAGGATGTCTCTCTGTTAACCTGGCAGTTTAGCTAATCTCCTGTTTCACCATAAACTATATTTTCAGTTCTAGTTTATGACCTATAAGCACAGCCTTCACGTGGCAGGGTCAGTGCCACCCTGGCAGCAGTTGGAAGGTCACGTTGACTTAGTTAATTAGGGTCCTCACTGGTACTGTATGCAGCCCACTCCCAACTCCAGCCTCCTCTGGAAAACTCACTGTAGTGTTCTTACAGATTCCTGAAGGCAAGAGATGCACTAACTGTCCAGGTACCCCAGGCGAATTCCAACTAATATTATTAGTACATCCTAATGTACAAATTCCCAACTTTATGTAGTGAAAATGACCTGTTTTTCAACGTGGAGAAACCAGCAGCTTCCTTTGATTGCAGACTCTCCTGGACACCTTCAGTGCTACCCTAGCTCCTGTGGGTCACCTTCTAGCTTTTCACTAGACACAATTCTTTATTCCTGAAAACCTCTGGAGAAGGCCTGAGGTCATAGCTCAGATGGTAGAGTGCTTGCTTGTCTCGTATGAAGGTTGCCCCAGATTTGATCTCCAGCACTGCATAAATGTGGTGTGGTACACATTCCTATACTCCTAGGCTTTAGATGGTAGAGACAGGAGATCAGAAGCTCATGATTATCCTTGGCTATAGTATAATTCCAAGGCTAGCCTGAGGTACATAATAGCTTATATCAAACAATCCACTAACAGAACAATTTACGATTGTTTTCATGTGTATGGATCATTTATTGCAGGTTTATCATAAGAGAAGAGATTATCTAGTCCTGTGGGCCAGTGTCTTTATATCATATGTAAAGACTTCAGGGACCCAGAGAGGTCTGGGTGATTAAAGCCACTCCGCTGTGTGGCCTCAGTAGCTCTCCAATGTGAGCACATGACGTATTTCTGAACAGTCCCACAAATGCTGTGTATTCATGGTTCCCCTGCAAAGAAAAGAACCTCAGAGGACATTTTAGTTAAATCTGAAACACTCAGCATTTTCACCTCTAAGATATTGTGACAAAGCCATCAGGAATATCATGGACCTGAGAGGGGCAGCTGTTTCACACAGCTTCCTGCGTGGAGGGCAGTGAGACAGCTGGTGAGCCTCCATCACATTGATCTCTTTGAATAACCCCTGTAACTGAAGGGGAATTCATTTTCTACCTCCAAACCCCACATATTATCATATTACCAGCTAATCCTCCAGGCACGTGGGATTAGTAGATTTTCTCATCTTCAACCATAATAGTCTTAGAGTTCCCTCCTTAAAAAAATGCAAAAACTATAAAAGAAAGAATAGAAATAGTCAGCATAAAAGGAACATTGTTTCTGATAGGAAAATAATAAAAACAAGGAAAATTTCTACATGGATAAAATGATTAATCCACAAATTAATAAGCACACTACAAACGCCCTGCACTGTGTCTGGAGAACTGTGACTCTGAGACTTCTAGTGGCATAAGTCATGTGGGAGATCCTTTAAGAGTCTAGACTGTAGAAGAGTTTCAAAAATGAAAGCTTGGTTCTTAGACTAAGACCTGAGAGAAAGTTCTCCTCTGGTGCTATCAGTATTGACTGTCCACACGACAGGTTCTAGAGACACCAGTCAAACCCTTTACACATGTGTGTGAAGGGTTTCTAGATTAGGTTGTCTGAGAAGAAAAGACCCAACCTGTTGAATGTGGGTGGTACCATAAACACATGCATCTGCACTTCCTGACTGAGGACTGAAAGTGATCATCTGCCTAAGCTCCCATTACTATGCTTTCCCTGCCACAGTGGACTGAACCCTTGCACTGTACAGAATAAACCTCCTCTTCTGCAAGTTGCTTTTGCTGGCATTTGAAGACAGCAACAAGAAAAGTGATGCACTTTGCCTCAGTAGATGTTGAGACAGAGTGATGGGTCATAGGGCTTTGCCTCATTGAGTGTCTCAGCACTCCACTGAAGGTTGCACTATCTAAAAATAGCAGGAGATTTTCAGAACTTAAACCATTCTAAAAAATAATTATTGGGTATCAGATAAATAAGGAATTCAGTTAAAAGCCCAATGAAGATATTTGTCCCTGAAGTAAGGCTGTCATCAATTCCTAGGTTTTAGGTACTCTGTTCCCTCTGAGGTCACAGATAGTTGACAGGTATGTGCCTGGCCTGTCAAACATCATACACCCTCTTCTTAGCTCAGGATCCCTCTTATAACCACAGGTTGTGCAGAGCAGTGTGCAAGTGATCTACAGTTGGCCGTGACACAAATGATGAACAATCTTGACGTCCTTGAGTCCCAGGACTAGTTTGAACAGCTTGAATACATTATCTGACTTTTCAAACTGTTCACCACTAGAGCAAAAATCTGTAGTGGCTGCTTAGACATATCCCCCTGCACTGAAAAGACTCCACAGCTTCCAGCAGGCTGCTAGTGCGCAATCATACTCCTTAGGTTGTTGCCTTAACTCTGCCATCCGTGTGCCCTGGGTTCATTTCTTCTCTAGCTGTCACACGAAATGATGTAGAATTTCCCTCCACACAAACTCTCTGCTCTCATCTACAGCCACAGAGAATGAAAATAGATAATTCACCCACACACGAACCTCAGAGGTTTTTCCACAGACCTGCTTACCTGGCAGTTCTGCAGGACACCTCGAGGACTCTGGCCAGGGCTATTCCAGACCACATGGGCTGCTAGACAGTTCTGCAATGATATTGTTCTTTTTGCGACCTGGTTTCCACACGTGTAAATTTGGTTTCTTTTTCTCTAGCTTTCCCTTCAAACTTCACATTCTACCCCCACCATGAATTCAACCTAATTGTTGACAGTATTTTTTATTCAGGAGCCAAGATAGAGAAGTGCCACAGGGAAAACTCCTGTGGTCTTTCACAATTTGAACCCAGAAACTTTGTACTGGGAGACCTGGCACATCAATCTTGGCTGTTTTTCCCCGTTCTCTTATTTATCTGCCCATCCATCCATCCATCCATCCATACATCCATACATCCATCCATCCATCCATACATCCATCTGTGATCCAGTCATCATCCACCCATGATCCACCTACTCATCCACCCATCTATCCATCCACAACTCATCTGCCATCTTTCTCTCCCATCCATCCATCCATCCATCCATCCATCCATCATCCATCATCATCCACGCACTTATGCATCCATTCATTCACCATCTATTTACCCATCCTTCCACTGATCCCCCTGTTTTCACACTGAAATCCCAAGTACTAACAAACCCTTTCCCGACGATGTCTATGAGAATCTGACTCAGTGCCTATAACTCTAGCGCCCGATTTTGAACTCCTACTAGTTCATTGAGTCTCTAGTGAAAAGTTCCTGTACCCCAATAAGCCTCTCTGCTGACATAATAATCCAAATTAGACCAAATCAAACTGAATTAGAAAAAGCCCAGGTTTAATAGATATAAATATTCCCAGATGATTTTCAGCCCCCTAGAGAGCAGAAGGAAGACTGGAAAACCATATGTTTGATCTCTAGGGGCAGTTTAAATACCCTGTGGGTGTGGTCTTAAGTATCTTTGGGAAGGGGTCATTGTTAAGTTTTTCCAGACCGACAAACCTCTCCACTGACGCAATAATTCAAATCAAACCAAATCAGCCCAAATTAGAAGAAGCCTGGGTTTAATGGATGCCAGTTCTCCCGGGTGACCCCCCAGAAAAACACGAAGAGGGAAAAGGGGAGACCATGCGTTTGTTCTCTGTGCGGCAGTTTAAATAGCCTGCTTCCAACCAAACATTCCAGACTCTTCGGATAAAGGGGTGTAGGCTCAAGTCTGACTACTTCATGCGGGCATGGGGCAATGTGGGAGAGGGGAGAGCTGGGAGTTGGTGGGCTCACGCTCAGCGAGAGGTATGGCTGAAGTGGCATCTGGTTTACTGCCATCCTGGAGACATCAGGCAGCTGTTCCTTGAGGGAGATGAGAAGACAGGTGGCCAGGAGAAAAAAAATATAAGTTACTACTGGCCCTATGAATGGGGCTAGCCATGGAAGGGGTCATTAGCTGCCAGAAAGAATGGCACAGAGAAGTGCCCTGGTTGTACAGGAGAGGCGTGGGTGAATAAGTGAGACAAGAGCAGATATGTCCCTTTAAAACCAGATTTTAGTTGGCTGGTGTCCTTTTGAGACAGGAGAGTTGGTACCAATGGTGAAGACCCAGGAGCTGGTGCAGGTGTTGGCATTATCTGGAGGGCCCTTTGTAAGTTGGTCTTGACCCAGACAGGAGTGGCCTGTAAAATATGCTTGAAAATTGGTGGGGTTAAAATAGGCTCTGCAAACTATTAGTTTTTACCAGACTTGATTTTTTATAAAGCAGCAGAACTTTTCCCAGGAACCTGCAGGTATTTGTAAGACAACTGAAACAGGAACATTTTGGAAGACAAATAAAGGAAATTGGAAACTCTGGATCTCTGAAGATACACCTGAAACCTGTTAATCCTGGACTATGAAGCCTGTGAAAGAGGCACACCTGCCTGTATTTTTAGCAGAAAACTTAACAAGTGAAGTATGAGCTACCAGTACCTTAAGTCATCAAATGTCATTAGACAGATTGAAGAGGGATAAATGAGCAGAAATGAGACAGTGTTTTTAGCTATGCAGGCAATCCCAAGTCTCTCCATAGTCTTTGGAGAGCACCAGCCTTAGAAGCAGTGCTTGCCATTAGCTGTGGAGTCCAAGAGGCTTGAAGATTTTCCTGCGGGGGGAGGATTTAGTCTACCTGTCTTGGCAGGATGAGATGATTGATCCCCCAGTGTAGCATCCAGGAAACTGATGAGGTGGAAGGCAGCTTTTTTTTTCTGTGTGGGTGGCTTTGCCATAACCAAAGACAAGCCTCCAGGTAGACGGTCTTTTGCAACCATGCATCTTTGGAGGAGCTATGGGATGCTGCAGGAGCTGGCGTGTCTCTTTGTTAGAAGGAAGGTCTTTTGTTAAATGCCATACTCTCAGATCTGTAAAGACACTTAAGAATTGGGTACCATTACCTGTTAGTTATATTTAAATTAGACATAAAGTTAAATTTAGACATGTATTTTACCCAATTAGTTACAGCTTACCAATGCTAGTAAATGTCAGAAGATTAAGAGGAGTATTTTAGTAAGTTAAAGAATTTTGGAGGTGGAATGTCTCCTTGGTAGGTCTTGCACACATGGGTACTCTTATCAAAGATGGTGGTGAGGTCCAAATGGTGACTATACACATGTTTGTAATTTTCCAGAGCCGTTGTTATCTGAAGTTATACGTTTTACAGATCTTAAAACACACACACACATACACACAGAGAAATAAGACAAACATACTATGGATATAAGCACACATATACAGATAGACATAAAAGCATAGTGTGACCACATTATTTTAACAGACAGTCAAATGGAACTATTTTGGGAACCAGTGTCAGCTGACCAGCTTAATTATCCTAGTGTAGGCAGCCAGCAGAAGCCAGGGAAGCACACAGGTGGTCCCATTAAGGACCAGATTAGCAGACGCTGCAAGAGAGAACAGAAACATAAGGACAGAACACCTATACAGTTTTACAGTGGAAGAACAGGGGAAAGAATGATCTGTTGAGACAGCGTGAGACAAACAGCAAACAGCTAGAGAAACAGGGAGGGAGTAGGCGCGGGAGCACAGCATCCAGAAGCCATGGGTGTGTGGGCCTTGCTTGTTTCACATTAGGTGTTAGATAGCCCCAATTTAAAAGGATTTTTAGTAAAAGGCAGCCCAAGGGCATCTGAGGATCTGGCTTCGAATACAAGTGTCCATTTTTACAAGTCTATGCCAAGTCTCAGGATTCACATGCCTACCGCAATGTGTCCACTGTGATAAGACTCTTGAGTCAGAAATGAAGGGGTGTGAGAATTGTGTAGGGCAGATGTCTCTGTCCTACACAATCCCACCTCAGTGAGGACTGCCTTGCTGCTTATGATGGGGTCAGGTGCCTGGCACATCCGTGACTTCAACAGACAACCCGGCAAACGTATGGGCCCTGGGCCCTAGTGGCATGTACTTGGAAAAGAGGAACTCACGCAGACAAAGCTGATCTTAGCCTGCGTTTTCCAGCACATAGCCTGGGCCAGTGGGAAAAAATAGCCCCCTTCCCAGTGGGACCTCCAAATCTTAAGCTTTTCTGACAAACCTATCCACTGACACAGTACTCCAAACCAAACCAAATGAGACCGAGTTAGAAGAAGCCCAGGTTTAATGAATGGCAGTGCTCCTGGGAAGCCCCTGGAAAAACTAGGAGAGGGAAGTGGGAGATTACATATTCATTCTCTGGGAGGACAGTTTAAATAGCCTGTGGGAGTGGTATTGACCCTCCCTGGAGAGGGGTCACCGTTTGCTGGGCTTTCTCGGAGGTGAAGTCTGGACTGAGGCAGCTCCCAGGCAAGGAAACTTTGAAATGGAACTTCCCACCCAACATTCCAAAATAGATGCCAAGGTGCTGGGGTGAAGTCCCCAACCAAACATTCCAGACTCTTTGGAGAAAGGGGTGCCAGGGAGCTGAGGTGATGCTGCCAACCAAACAGTCATTGTTTGTTGGACTTCCTTGGAGGCTGAGTCTGAACTGAGGCAGCTCCAGGGAAGGGTGCTTGGGCTGGAGCCCCCCACGTGAACATTCCAGACTCTTTGGGTATATGGATGCCAGGGGCTGGGTGAAGCCTCCATCCAAACATCCCAGACTCTTTGGGTATATGGATGCCAGGGGCTGGGTGAAGCCTCCATCCAGCATCTAGAGTATCACTCTTTTGGTGTGGGGCTATGAGCTAACTCCATGGATAGAAGCATTTGTCACGAAAGTCTGATGACGTGAATATCATCTTGGAGATCCATGGTGGAAGGAGAGAACAGATTCTAGAAAGTAGTGTTCTGACTTCCTCACATACACCATGTCATGGGTGCAACCTCTCTCATATATCCATCATACTTACACAGATGCACGTATCATATATACACATACACGCAATAACGGGTTTTTTTTTAGAGAAAGAATCTCTCTCTGACTTTGTCTAAGAGGTTGACTGATTGATGCACAGGCTCCCTTTCGTCCATCTATTCTGCTAGTGTGACTGAGGCAATAAAGAACAGATTCAGTGAACTGCTGGTATCCTTAAAAGTGCAAGATGTTGAGACAAAAAAGAATGTAAGTTTTAGACAGAATGGGGTATTTTATAAAACTGCATTGAATTTTTTTAAATTTTCTGAGAATCTTACACAGTGCTCTTTATCATATTCCTGTCTCTTCCCTCCAGCTCCTCCCAGATCAACCTCCATTTCTCTACCCACCCAACTACATGTTTGTGTTCTCTCTTTCTCTCTCCCCCCTCCTCTCTCTCTCTCTCTCTCTCTCTCTCTCACACACACACACACACACACACACACACACACACACACACTCTAACCCATCAAGTAAGTTACATTTTTTTCTTTAAGAAAATGAGACTTTACCCAGGAAAGTGGAAGGGTGGAGTTGTTTCCTGTTTGGCGCTGGTTGAGCAGAGAAATGTGCGTGCTGTTTGAGAGTCTGATTCATAGTGGCAGGAGGACTAGAACGTCCTGCAAGATGGAGCCTGGCCTTTGGGTGCAGGAAACCCCAAGAGTCATCATACCAGCTCTGTGGGAAGCCCAGCAGTGTGTTCTCAGTCAGTGTGAATCCCGAAGAGAGTTTTCAGTAAAAGGTTTTATTCTTTTTAGAGACTAAAAAGTTAACCAACAGCCTAAAGCTATGTCATTAGCATTTCCCCAGTTAGTGTGGTGTGAACCAACATGCTTGTGCCTGAGCTCCCTTCAGTGTGGTGTGGGGAGAAGAAGGGGCTTGCTCATGGCGCTGGGGAAGCAAGAGAATGGCAAGACTGCAGTTCAAAAGCTGTTCCTCTGCTCGAGGTTTTTGAACTGCTGCTGCTCTGGTGTCCTTCCCGCCTGCTATCGGCTGTGACTGTGTTTTTCGAGGTCTTTGTCAGTTCTTCAGTCTGGTGCTCTGCCTGGTGACTGAGTCTTTCCTGTTCGCATGCTGATCATACTTGGAAATTATGAGTCATTGAAATGCAGCCATGAACACTGAGGGTGGGGAGATTAGTAGGGAAAGTGCAGCCAGGACTTCCTGTCTCAACTCAGGGTCATATCTAGGGGGCAATCTGGGGACTTCTATGTGATAGAACACCCACATTCACCTGCATTTGCATTTCACAGACCTGATTTGGGGGCTATGTGGAACTCCAATACAAAAAGAAACAATTTAACCTTTTGTAGACCTCAGGGTGGACCTTCCACTTCCTGTTAGCTGGTGAGATTTCACTGTTCACATTTTCCTGCCCCTTCCAACGCCCAGCAGCTGCAGCCCTACTGAAAACAACCGGGTATGCTTGGTAATATTACTGATTTAACAGGAATTAGAAGACTTACGTTCAGAGAGTGCAGGTAATTGACACCAACAACATTCTTCTTGTAATTCATGCACTATGGTTGATTCGTTCCCCAGCCAGGCCTGTCCAAGAATGACCACAGCCCAGGCAGCTATCATATTACCTTGCAGAGGGTTTAAACAAGCCCTGCTCTGCTAGCCATGCTAGTGCTGGCAGAAAGTTGCTTAGTGATCGGGGTTCAGAGGTCACCTAATTATATGCTGACCTAAAAGAGTTCAGCCTTAGAACGTTCCTTACTAAGGGACAATTGTGAAGTCAACATAATAAAGAGGGTTTGTCACTGACAACAAGGACATCACAGGTGCAGCATTTATTGATAATTTTGGGGTATACTTAAAGTGTGTGAGTGTTTATGTGTGTGTGTGAGTGTGTGTGTAAGTGTGTGTATGTGTGTGAGTGTGTGTGTGTGTGTGTGTGTATGCGTGTGAAGGTCAGAGGTCCAGACTCAGTGTCTTGAGCCAGGTGTGGTGGTCCACACCTTTAATCCAACTCCTCAGGAGGCAGAAGCAGACAGATCTCTGAGTTTCAGGCCAGCCTGGTTTGCACAGTGACCTCTAGGATAGCCATGGGAACAAACAAACACAGAAACAGAAGGACTGCACTGCGTGTCTTCTGTAACCATTCCTACAGCTTCCAGGACAGAACTTACTTGGGTGGTAAGGTCATGAAGAAAGGATAAATAGACAGACACAATAGCATCCGCTTGGGTAGCCTTAGTTCTTTGATGAGATGAGAAACCTCAGCATTTGTTGAAAAGTTGAACAGAGAGGTGGGGTTATTACACACAGTTGAACAAAGAGATAGGTTTAGCCAGTCTTCGTAGGAACCATTGCTGTGGGGGAATAATCTTCAAGCCATTAGTATCTGGGGTAGGAAGGCTATGGTGGACATTTTCTGCACAAATTGTCAACACCCACACACCAACAAGAGGGACACTTGTAGGCTGGCTGGCTAGTGAGCTCCAGGGTCCCCCTTGCCTCTGCCTTCCCAGTGCTGAAGTTACAAATCACATTGTTTGGCTGGATTTAACATGGGTTCTAGGGATCTGAACTCAGGTTTGCATGCTTGCTAGGAACTTTACCGACCGGACCATCCTCCCGCCTCCAAGGGTGTGTCTCATACTCTGTAGGTAGATAAGTTTGCTCTGAAATCCCCTAAGCCAGTTACACTCCCTGTACTGGTGTTCTTCTAGACGGCCCCACTGCAGACATTTCCTTGGGTGGGATGTGAATCATGATGCATTGCCGCACTTCATGCCAACGCTGCACTCTAATTAACAATGCTGAACACAAGATGTTTGATAAATGAGGATCAGATGTATTATTAGATCCATGGATTCTACTCTCAAAATCTGAGGGAACAAAATGGGAAAGAAGAGGTTGCCAGTACAGTGTTAGATAAATCATGATTATGTTTGCCTGCTTATTTATGGCAGACAATTCTGGGACTGAGCAATTTCTCTAGCTTCCTATTCCTTCACTTGACTTTAATTCAACCATTTGAAATAATGCAGAGATGTCACCTTGCTGTCCTGCTAATGTCCCTGGGGCTTTGCTGTCCTGTTGACACCCCTGAGCTTTTGTCTAGTTCTCTCTGCCTTAGAGGACCCACCTTGTTCTTCCTTGGGAGAAAGAGCTCTGATTCTTCAAGTCTTCTGGAATGGGGTGGCATCTCTGATATAGTGCTTCCATACCTGGCGGGCAGGCGGGCAGGCGGGCAGGCAGGCAGGCAGGCGGGCAGGCGGGCAGGCGGGCAGGCGGGCGGGCGGGCGGGCGGGCGGGCAGGCAGACTTGTTGGGAGCCACCTGGAGGCACAGGTGGTCCTGCAGTTTGGAGGTAGCCACGTGGGGCTGAGCACCCTTGCCTGCACCCTTGCTTGCACATGCTCAGACCAGCAGAATGGCATTAACCAATCAGGACAGCGTTCAAGCCTCTCCACCGTTTAAAAGCAGCTGCCTCGGGGCCCAACGCTCTCTCTCTAAGCTTTCTCTCGTCCCTGCTCTATCTTCCCTTCCCCCAATTTTCCTCAATCAAAGGGCTCCAAATAAAGATGTGACCAGAGAAGGAATTCTCGTTTTTGGTGGCGTTCATTCCTGCTGGCCAGGATGCGCGCCGCAACTGGTGCTCGAAACCCCGGGACACTGAGGACAACTACGCCGGGGGACCCTGAGAAGGAAGCGCCCAGCAACGTGCTGTAAGCCCGAGAGAAAAAGCTGAGATCAGACACCAGGACACAGAGAGCCGTGAATTTCAGAACTCTGAACACGTGGAGCGGTGAGTGACATCAGTTGAATCCCCCAAAAAGGGGAGGAAAAAGAATTTCAAAGTATAGGCCTAAAAAGAAAAGAAAATACAAAAAAAAATCAAAGTTAAGGTATCTGAAAGAAGGTACAGAAAGCAACGGGGAAGAAAAATCCCTTAAGTTCAGTGCAGGAGGAATGTGAACAGCAGCAAAAAAGGCGAGGTAACTAAGGCGGGACTATGAGGACGATGGGGTACGGGAGACCGCGGCTTCCGCTCCTTCTCCGTCCACCTGCGTACTCGCTGTTAGAGACCGGGGCAACAGTCTCGTAGGGAGGCGGGCTTGATCGAGTTCGAAGACTGCCTTCCCTATTCTTAAAGAGCCACAGAGCTTTTGGAGGTGATTTTCGCCTAATTTTGATAAGAGAGCTCAGTCTCTGGCTCTCACGTACAGAAAACTTTAACTTTGATTGAGGAAGTAGCCGGCGGTGGTGGCACACGCCTTTAATCCCAGCACTTGAGCTCTGAGCAGCAGCGCCGCTAAAGACCTAAAGACGGAGAGGGGCCAAACTCTGAACCGCGTTTCCATAGCAACATGGGCGGGCGGAGGAAGCTCACCGGCGGGGCCACGTACTGAGTGCTCGTCACTCCCCGGCCCCTGGAAAGGTCTGAGACTGGGGCCCCCCGCGGCCCTAACCGGGCCCTCCATGGGTGGGCGGATGCCCCCCTCGCCGGAGCTTGGAAAAGACTCACGGCCGGCGGTGCGAGTTCTATGCCTGAGGTGAGGCAGGGTGCACAGTTCGGCGAGCCCGCGCACAGCCCGGGGCGGGGCCATGCCTTCGGGCCATGCGGAGCGCGCCACAATGGGCCTCAGAGGCGGGGCGACCCCCGCTGTCTGCTGCTGCCGCCGCTGCTCACAGCCACAGCCGCCAAAAATTTAGTCAGATAAAAACATTTGTCGCCAAAAATTCAGTCAGATAAAAACATTTATCCCCCAAAAATTCACAACATCCCTTTGTCAGCAGGAAGTAGTCAGATCGAATGCCGACGTCCATTTTCCCTCATAAACTTCAGGCAGAACTGGTCGTGATTATCATAATAAAGGCGCGTCAACCTGGTTACCATTACCTTTTGCCTGAGGCAACGGGTGAAATAAAACAATGCTACCTAGAGGTTTTTCCATCTGAATAGGGGAGCTGGAGAGATGGCTCAGAGGTTAAGAGCACTGCCTGCTCTTCCAAAGGTCATGAGTTCAATTCCCAGTGACAACTGTTTTGGTTATTAGACAATAGAGGGGGATTACCAGTGACAGCTTCCCCCAGAGAAAGGATTTCTCTTGCATTCTTTACATTTAATTTTTAATTCAAAATTTTGCTGGAAAAACAGCAACAGACAGAGACGCTCTGTTTGAAAACAATTCCGTATAATTCTAAGGCCTGCTTTGATGGCACAGACAAACAAGATTTGCTCTTTGGAGCAGAGACCTACAGGTCTCTAAGTTCAAAACCAGCCTACTTCCAGTACTGATTGTGCTGAATTTTTACACTGAGAGTTTTTAATACTCTTAAATGTTTATTTGGGAGGAGAGTTTTGTTTATGTTTTTCTAGGAATGCTGACATACATCTGGATGCCAGCGAGACTGACAAGAGAGATAAAGAAGATGACCCAGTGGATGCTGAGTGTCCTGCTGTGGAAGATTCATGCGGAGGCAGCAGAGATGACCTTCTGGGCGGTGCCAAGAGCAGCTGTTTCACACCATCGACTTGAGCAACACCCTGTGCAACCTCTTATCTCTTAACAATTTTCTGACTGACTCTACTTTGCCTTTTCCTTCCTTAGGAATGGGTGGGAGCAGAGATATTCTTGGCATGCTGCGTCTAGGTGGAAGTGCTGTATGTCTTTGATTGGTGTGCTACCTGCTAGCCCAAGTGAGGTGGGGACCAGATTGGAAAATAGTTTTGCCTTATTGCTCTTATTAACAAGAGAAGAGGGAGATGTTGGGAGCCACCTGGAGGCACAGGTGGTCCTGCAGTTTGGAGGTAGCCACGTGGGGCTGAGCACCCTTGCCTGCACCCTTGCTTGCACATGCTCAGACCAGCAGAATGGCATTAACCAATCAGGACAGCGTTCAAGCCTCTCCACCGTTTAAAAGCAGCTGCCTTGGGGCCCAACGCTCTCTCTCTAAGCTTTCTCTCGTCCCTGCTCTATCTTCCCTTCCCCCAATTTTCCTCAATCAAAGGGCTCCAAATAAAGATGTGACCAGAGAAGGAATTCTCGTTTTTGGTGGCGTTCATTCCTGCTGGCCAGGATGCGCGCCGCACAGACTCATCTTGGAGCAGGCTATGTGATTTTAGGGTCAGTCCACCACTGTAGTCTAGAGAAGTGCTCTCCAAACTCCACACATTGAAATACAACATTACAAGCATTACAACAGAAAGAATAGCATAAGACCAAGCAGGAAGAAATAGCTGAGGGCACTGTGCCTGTGAAGGGCTAACACAGTTTAAGCAGCTATTTTGTGATGTGGGCATGGACTTTGGTACATGCATTCCAAGTCACAATGTGACACGCATTCCTAGCTGTGGATTTCAGTCCCAAACGTGAAAATGTCTGGCCTCCAGCCTTAATTCCAGCCCTTGGAATAACTTCAGTCTTTGCTGTTTTGACTTCCCAGAGGAGGAAGTTGTTGTTTGTTTATAACATGTTTTGACACCTGTAGGCCGCATAAAGTTCTATTGATTTTCCTTTACTAAGTTGTGAGTTGTGTGAGAGAGGAATGAGGTGAAGTATGGCTCATTTGGCAGAGTATGTGCCTGGCACACAATTCCCTGCTTTCAAAACATAGCACTACCACAGGAACTGGGCATGGTGGAATATCTCTGTCAACCCATTCCTTAGAAACTGGAGGCAGGAGGATCAGGAGGCCAAGGCCATCCTTGGCTATATACTAGGTTCAGTGCCAGCTTAGGCTTTGTCTGTGTCACTGTGTGTATGTAGAAGCAAAGACAAGAGAATTGCCTGGAAGCTCATGGTCCAGTTAACTAGCTCAACAGAAACATCAAGAGATATAGTGATATTTTATCTATGTTTTAATAAATAAAGCTTTCCTAAAGATCACAAGGGCAAAGTTAAGACCACTAGATGTCAGGTAATGATGACACACACCTTTAATCCCAGGTTTGAGGGACAGAGTCAGGTGGATCTCTGTGAGTTCAAGGCCACCCCTGGGCTACACAAGATCAATGCAGAAACAAATCCAGGTGGTGGTGACTCACACTTTAATCCCAATACTAGTGAGTCCCATGGATTTAATCCCAGCACTAGAGAGAATATACAATGGGAGAAGAGAGAGGCTCAGTCTGCTTAATCTGCTGAGTCTGCTTAGTCTTCTTAGTCTGCAGTCACCTAGCCTCGGTAGAGATAATACTTCTTTAGTGGCTTGGCTGCTTTACTTTTCTGGCTTTCAAGTTGAACTTCAATATCTGTCTCTGGGGTTTTATTATTCATTCTATGAAGAGACCTATCTCTCAAGAAGGTGGAAGGTAAAAGTAATGGTCTGTCCAGTCCCTTTAAGAGACAAGCCCCGCCCACTCTCCTCTCCATCCAATGCGAGGCAGTTGGATCTTCTTTCCTGCTTAGAGCCTGAGTCCCTTCCTTTTCTGTCTCTCTCCCAAAGAGGTAGTTGCTTCTGTGTCTCCTTTACTCTCCCCTCCCCTTCCCCCCTCTCTGCTCCTCTTTCTCTCTGCCTTTCTCTGCTCTTCCCCTTCTCCCCTTTCCCTTCCATTTCATAACCTACTAAATAAATACCTTCTTTCTCTGCATGGCGTGCCTATCTATCTCAGTCTCTCACCCACCATACAGCTTCCTACCTAGGCTCCCTGCCTAAGATCTGCTGGCCCTCATGGCCTGCAGGCCACTCAGGGCCCCCCTGCCTGGGACTGGCTGCCTTCGTGGCCCGCCGTAGTTTTGGGACCCACTGCCACTGCAGCCACTTGGGGAACAGCACTATTTTATTTAAACCATTACGTTGGTGCTGTGACTCGGAGGCCTCCAGCCTCTCTGGCTTCAGTCAGGCTTTACCACCCTGCCTGTAGAGAAGACGCACTTCTACAGGCCCTGTAGTGTTCACTGCTGTCTCACACCCCACCTGTATATAGAGGACACCCTTCTATAGGCCCTGTGGGGTTTTTTTGTGGGTTTTTACATTTTCAGCTACGGTATAAACCCTCAAACTTTGCTCCACCAAAGTGTCCCGCCAGCTCTGCTTTTCCTCAAACTCTCCCTGCCACCACTACCGCTGATCCCACAGAAACTTATCCATGAACCAACTGTTTTCAATTTCAGCCTTTGCTCTGCACTGTGGCGTGTGGCATGGCAGCTTGGCAACAGGACAGATCACACCTCTAGGTCTCTCTTCCATACAACATTCAACTGTTGCTATTTTGACTGAGGTCAGGTGACCTTAGCACCATCTTAACTGAGGTCAGGTGACCAAGTTCTTTCATCTTTACTGAGGTATTTCCTGCCTGGTTCTCTGGTATTACTCTGTTACATGTGTTTTGTGCAGTGGCATGCCTTTGGTAGGACCCACCAATAGCATCCACTTTGCCCAATTCCTGTTCACTCTTTGTGTGTGTGTGAATAATATAACTTAAATACACCTATATTTATTGTTAAATGTTATAATTGTCTGTTCATTGTATCTCATTGCAGAGTATAATGTGCATAAATGTAACTTAAATACCCTTATGTTTACTATTAAATGTTATAATTGTCTACCCATTATATCTCATTCCAGACTACAGAGCAATTAAATTTCATGTTTTAAATTTATATGTACTTTTAAGTCTCTTACAAAAAATACTATATATGTAATCCAACCCAATTTAAAATATCTTAAGCTGTTTTCTACTATTGTCAATTCTGTCATTAGCCTTCTATTGCAAGCAGTTTTTTTTCTTTCTGTGTTTTTATGAGTGTAAATATCACCTGTTAAGTTGAGAACCAGTACAGTCAAGCTCAGACCCCACTCTCCAGGCAGATTCCATACTGTATTTATACCTGATAAACAGCCCTCAACTGCTCAAAGATCTGGGATATATGGTATTTACATATTTAATTATTAAAAACTTTTCATAACAAAATGAGACAGGTTGGCTCCTAGCAGCAGCACTCTATTTCCTCCAAAGAAGACAGAAAACAAGTGGGTACAGAACAACATTCATCCAAAATTTGCTTCAACTGCCAAGTGCTGGCCACTGGGAAAAACTGCCTTTCATCTAAACTGAAGATCTCCAGATGTTGACAGAATCATTGGAATCAACAGCCTAGCTGCTCAAGTTAAGGTAGGCTTTTATTCCTACAGATTTCTTGGCCCACAGGATCTTCTGGAGCCTGGCAGGCCCTGCACTGAAGAGCAAAAGAAAAATACGACCCTCGGCGACAATGGAGAACCCTGAGGAGTAGCTCTAGATGCCAACCAAATAAATTCTCCATCATTGTTTAATCATTAACTCAAGTAAAATTTTATCCTTCTCGAAGATCTCTGTTGCAGTTTGACAGCTGAGAGGTTTTGTCGGTTTAAAAGGATAACCTCACTAAACAAATTTCAGCAAAATACAAATACAAGTTATTAAGGTGTATACCTGCAAGTTATAAAGTTGTGAGGACAAATACAGGTTAATCAAATTTCTCTCTCTTGCTGCCTTCCATAGTCTTAAAAATACTTTTCATTGTGCAAAAAATATCTGTAACAGTCATTCTGACATAAATATTCTACTGTTTATACAATGTATATGTCTAAAACTTCTGTTTTCATAAACACAAAGAATTCTTGAGAGTTTCTGGGAGCTGAATTGAAAGATCCACCTTAAACAGGTCAGATACACCTCTCTAAGTTCTCTGGTCCTAAATTTTTTTTCTAAACTTAACTTTGTCCTCTGTTATGCCAATACCTCAAACTGGTGTAAGAGACACCAGATATTTCCATACCACAAATATCAGACAGGACCAGCTACCCCAGGATGTGACCAGCACCCAGCTTTCTCATCCCCCATGATGATGCCCACAAATAAGCAGGAGGCAGTCTTGAGAATCCACCGCCCCAATTCCTTTAACCTGTTGTTCTTAACCTCCTGCCTTTTTTATTATAAAAAGGAGATGGGAATGTAATGATCTGTCTTGTCCCTTTAAGAGACAAGCCTTACCCACTTCCTCCCCCATCCATTGCCGAGGCAAGTGGATCTTTCTTCTGCTTTCAGTCTGAGTCCTCCCTTTTCCATCTCTCTCTCAAAGAGGTAGCTGCTGCCTTGGCTCCTCTCCCCACCCCTCTCCCTCTCTCTGTTTCTCTTTCTCTCTTTCTCTCTGCTCTTCCTCCTTCTCCCTTCTCTCCTTTCCCTTTCCTTCCATAACCCACTAAATAAATACCCACTTTCTCTGCATGGCATGCCTATCTACCATGCAGAGTCTCTCACCCACCATGCAGCTCCTGCCTAGGACCCGTCCTCATGGCCTGCAGGCCACTCAGGGACTCCCTGCCTGGGACTGGCTGCCTTTGTGGCCCTCTGTGGTCTTGGGACCCACTGCTCGCTGCCGCCACTTGGGGAACAGCACAATTTTATTTAAACCATTACAGTGGGGACCAATTTTTGAAAGTTGTCTTCTCACCTCCAAATACACATTGCAGTAATACATAACCTCTCCCTCTGCCAAACACATACATGTGCACACACCCCTCCACCACACTGAATAAAAAAAGAATATTTTGATATACATAAAGACTAGACCTTGGGTTACTATGCAGTTGGGATAGGAAAAACAAGGCAATGGAGTTTAAAACAGAGCTCCAGAGAGGTGAGAGGTGCAAGTCAAGACGTGAGGCATGGTGAAGGTATGCAAGCTATCCCGGAAATGGTACAAAAAGGTGTGTTTTGAGCTTCTTTGCTTAAAAATAATGGATGATATTGAAGATGATGACTATGCTAATTTGCTTGAATCTAGGTATCTTTTCACTAAGCAAATGTCAAGGCATCATGTCATACACCTTAAATAGACAGAGCCCCATGGTGAGCATCTGTTCTAAACAGCAACTGAAATTAGTAGTCAGATCCCAGGGGATGGTGAGTGACCGACAATCCCAGCGAGACTGTCATGTCCTATCACTGTGTTTGGTCTGACTATGTATCTATTGCTGAGGTCCAGCTATTCCTACTGGAGACACTTCCCCTGCTCAGCATCTCCTCTAGCTCTTCAGTCTGACCCTCTTTACTTAGAAATCTCACTTAGGGTCTACAGCGACCCCAGTAAAATGAGTAGTTGTTGATATCCTGTTTCGTACTATTCTGTAGCTCCCTCCACATCCACACAGGTCCCTACACACAACAGATGCTCAGCAAGTACTGTCTTAAACTCCTGTGAAACTCAGCTACTGGGGTGCTGTGAGAGCAACAGGCCTGTGTTCTCTTCCTCTAATCTCCCCCTTCAGAAATTGGGATTTCTTAAAGGAAATTTGAAGGAGCTTTGGGCTGACACTGCTTATTTCTGTCAAGAGTTAATTATGTGTGTAGTCTAAGGGGACTTCCCTGTGTGGCTTATGAGAGGAATGATGAGGGGGCATTAGAGACACAGCTGGGTAATGGGAAGACACTCTATGCTAACTTTAAAGACATGTGGCTCTTTCATCTGCTTTAGGGGGAGTTTTTTTTTTTCTTTCTCCCACACGTTTTAGTGTTGCTTATTAAAAAGGAGAAAAATCTTTTGGCTGATTATCTTGTTGCATTATCAGACTTGGGGGGAAAACGGAAATTCATAATATTACCTGGACTGCAGCTCTCAGGAGGTGTAGATCTTGACATTGTGCTGATCTTCATGTGACCGATGTGACTCGAAGACGGGGTGAGAGTGTTTCACAGCAGCATAATTTTGCAAATATTGACTAATTTTAAAATGTTTTATATATCAGCATCTACTAATTATATATAATAATGGGTTTATGACATTTTCATGCATGTACATGATGTATTTTGATCATAGTCACATATGAATGAAGATTCTTGTTACCCTCTTTTTCTTTAAAGGTTGTTTTTATTGCATTTTCTTATTTGTGTGTGTGTAAAGGGAATGCAGGTGTCACAGCACACATGTGGATATTTGTGTGTGTGTGTGTGTGTGTGTATGTACAGGGAGGTCTTGTGGCACAGCGCACACGGGGAGTTCAAAGACTAGCTTGTAGGAGGAATTAGTTCTCTACCATCTGGGTTCTGGGCATTGAACTCAGGTTGTCATGGCTCATGGCAAGTGCCCTTACCTGCTGGACCATTTCTCGAGCCCAGCTACCCTCTCTTGTTGCTCCTACTACAACTTAATCCCTTTTTCTTCCTCTTCCTCTTCAATGCCCGTTCTGTTTTCATGTCTTTTTTTTTTCTTTAATGGCCATAGGGTTGTTTATAAGAATCTGGATTCCTTACCAGCGGCTACCACCCAAGAAAAGTTCTCTCCTCCTCCACAAACTGTTAACCGCATAGCCCATTTCCTTCCAGATGTTGATAGGCCCAATTTTGCACAGGTGATCACAACTTGTGTGTGTTCCAGACTGCAATAGCCTATGGTGCCCAGAAGTCAGCATTCCACACCACTCCCATGCCTTCTCCTCTAGCTTTTCCAGTCTCTCTTCTCCATCTTTTCTGGTGTTCTCTGTGGTTTGGATGGGAATATATAAATACCACATTCAGTTTGAGCACTCATTATTATCAGTATTATAAGTTTCTGTAGTTACTGCTAACCACTGCAAAAAGAAGCTGACAACAGCATTGTTCTATGAGCATAAATCTAATTATTTAGAGCATGATTTGACAGTCACATTGTATCAGTTTACAGGAGCAACAGCTCTGGCTTCCCCACTAGAACCTGTGCCCCTCCTAGCTGGCTTTTGACCAGGCTTATAGTATGAGATAACACTTCCTCCAACAAGGCCATGACTATGCCATCAAAGCCACATCTCCTAATAGTGCTGCTCCCTATGAACTCGTGGGGGCCAATTATGTTCAAACTATCACAGCATTCATATACATTCTGTTTCTGTGGGGAACCTTGGGGAGCATTTATCCCAGAGGCTTCTGACCCCAGGAAAGGTAGAGGGTGGAAGGAACATACTTTCCCCGTCCCGGGCCATGATAGACAGCTGCCCTTGGGGACACTCTTTTCCCTTCCCTTCTCTTTCTTTGCTGGACTTCACTTTTGGAGGCAGAAGGTAACTTCCAACGCTGTGTCTAGCTGTGATGGCCTCTGTGTGTATAGAAAGAGCCATGCTTGACCTGTGACAGTCAATTTCTGGTCAGATTGGGTTACTGCCAAGGGAAAAAGGCATGTGAGATGTGTGAGGATGTTTGTGTGGAAATGAACATTTTTCTGGGGTATTCACAGTTTAGGGGCATCAGTGGGGAACTCCTGCTCACCCTATAAATATCCTTTCAAGCCTGAGTGGTCGAGGGAAGCAGGGTACAGTCTCCGACTCTGTCAGAAGTTACCGGGGAAAGTCCCTGTTCTCCCCGTGCTTTCATGTGTGTATTTGGGGATCTGTGAGTGACACAAGGTGGAGAGGCAGTCATTTGATGGATTCAAAAGAACCCATAGGACAAGGGGAGCATCACTACTCACCTCGCACCTCCCTGTGACCTTTGTTGGTGAGAACTGCAGGGCCTCTGCTGAGTGTGGAAGCGCAGGCTTGGAACCCTAGTTGTCAGGCAGATGCAGAAGGACTGCCTATGGTTTTGAGGCCATCCGGGGCTACCTAGTGCTAAGAAGAACCAGAGTTCCACACTGTATCTTAAGTATGTTTTTAAGCAGTTCACTGGAAAAGTTGCCTGCTGTTATTTCAGGATCTGCGCTGCTTCCATTCTTAACCAGTGAAGAAGCCAGACACCTAAGCTGACCTGCAAGAGTGCTTTGTGTCTTTGAGCCTTTGAGGAAAGTAATTGGGTAAGCCTTTCTAAGCTTGATGGTGCTAAGCAAGGGAAGTAATTGTCAAGGTTACAGCACACACTCCCGTGACTCAGCTGAAGAAAGGCTACCTGAGAGTCTTCTTCCGTAAGTTTCAGTTTTCTATTTTCTTTCTGGCATTCACTGTAAGCCCATAATAGACAACAGCCCAAACCAATGGACAGGGATAGCAACTGCTTACACAGCCAGAATCGTGGGGCTGGAGTTGAGTTTCCCATAGACCTCTGCCTATGAACGTCAGTTGGGTCCTGGCCCACTAGGCTGTAACTTACTCCATCCCTGTATGTGTCAGAGCCATTGTAGACACATTCATTTTCGTGGTAGTCCATTGCCCGAAGGGACAAGTCAGGCTTTGGATTTGGCTCAGCAGGTAAGGGACTTGTTATGCAAGAGGACCTGGGTTTGGATCCACGCAGTCATATGAAAGCCTGGGTGGTTTCTTATGCCGGCATTCTCAGCACTGTGGTGTGGGGGCAGAGGCAGGAGGATAGATGGGGCTTGCTGGTGGTCAGCCTAGCCCCAGGATTAGCAAGAAATCCGTCTCAAGGAAGAGAGAGAGAGAGAGAGAGAGAGAGAGAGAGAGAAGAGTAGAGTAGAAGGTTTTGCTTTCATTTCCTGTAGAAAAAAGTTCATAGCATACAAGGCTTTAGAAAAAGACTGCTTCTCTCTTTTCCTCAAGTACCATCTCAGCAGCGATGACGACCCAGTTTTCCACCACAAAATCTGACTTCGGACGATGAATTTTCACTGTGAAAACAGTTGTTAACTCTGGCCTCCGCTTACACACCTCTGCACACATACCCATCAGTGCATGTAAATCACAACACTTAATGAATTTCAAGCATTTTTCTTGGAGCAGGGAAGACATTGGTGAATGGACCCTACATTTTCTGGGGGCACAATGGACAGCATTGTTTAGCACATTAGAAATTAATGCAAACTATTGAAAAAATCAGAGTGAAGTCAAGAGCCTCAGAAGGTCTGGGAATGGGAAACTGGGCTGCATTTCCTGTAAACAGGCCTCTTTGAGAGGGTAAAGGCATGTGTCGGTTTGGCAACAGTATTATGACAACAACTATCAGGTACAGGGAGCAAGCCAGGCCTGTGTCTTAGAGAATAGCTTTCCAAGCAGAGGTAGTGGCTGCCCCGAAGACAAGAAGTTCATGAAGCACATGATAAAGACTGAAAGTCGAAGTGTCCGGGAGATTGTGGACAGTGGGCAGATCTGGTGGGGTCCTAAAGGCCACCACCAGGGCTCCAGCGGTGATTAACTGAGTTAGAAAGAAGGTAGAAGGCTTTGTTTAACAGAGAGACATGTCTTGGTTTATATTCAAAGGACACTGTGACTGCTATCTTGTGAACAGACTGAGGTGTAAAAGTGGGATCACTTGGGAAGCCACTGCTGTCCTCAGGAGAGAGGACTATGGCTCAGATCAAGGTGGCAGCAATGTGGGTGTATGAGACAGCTAGACTTCAGGACTTCAGTGTGGTGTTTCAATATGCAAAGGATAGAAGATGGGGCCAGCCAAGAAACCACAAGAAAGAATCAAGCATGGTGATTCATGTATGTTATCCCAGCATTTGTTAGGTGGTGATTCATGTATGTAACCCCATCATGTGTCAGGTGGTGATTCATGTATGTAACCCCAGCATGTGTCAGGTGGAGGTAGGAAGTTCAGGCATCTTCCTGGAGCACATAAACATTTGAGGCCAGCCTGGGTTACATGAGACAGAGTTCCAACCAACCAGCCAGCCAGTCAGGCAGCCAGCCAACTAACAACCAACCAAAATATTGGCAAAACAGTGTTTGGGATGGTATAGACAGGAAGCGAGGAGGCGACCCAGTAGAGGGCCCAGGATGTAGCTCAGTAGAGTGTTTGTGTAACATGGCACAAAGATCTGAGTTCCATTCCTAGCACTTTTAAAATCTGTCTATGGTGGCACAGATCTCTGCTCCCAGCACTTGGGAGGTGGAGGCAGAAGGATTAGGAATTGGAGGTTATCTCCAGCTGCCTAGAGGGTACAATAAGGTCAGTCCAAGTTACTACGTGACAGCCTGTCTCAACAACAAACAAACACAGACACAAAATGGGGTAGAGAGCAGTACACCAGATGCTTGTTTATCTTTGAAGCTGATGATAAATCATTTAGGACAAGTATAAATCCATTCTGGGATTCCCTTGGGTGGAAGTCCTTCGTAATCTTTGAAGTTCCAATCGAATGTTTGAAGGCAAACACCTGATGAGTTATACAGAGGAGAAAAGGGGAGACTGGAAGGAAGACAGTGTGTCTAGACAACTTGTTTTCTTAATATCTGAGAAATCTCTGATGTATCCGCCTTTCTGAGGCAACATATTCCAATGACATGAGGAACTAACGTACGAATGCTCTTAGTCCAAGCTTGTTTCGCTGGCTGCACAAGTCTTTGCAAAGAGCTTGTCGTGTGCCTGTTATGGAACAGAAAGTAGCCTATGAGCTCTTCAATGAGCAAGCCTGACAAGATTGCTGCCTCCCTGCAGGTCACATGGGCAAGACAGAGAAACCCTGCAGCTGATTACCGCTTGCAATGAGGGGCATGGTGTGGGCCACACATTTGTAGGATATGGAAGAAAGTAAGCAGAGACATGGAGCAGTGGATGCCCGCTACTGCCCTTGAGAGGTACACGGGAGCTGCCACCTGAAGTGTATTTTGTAGGTGAGTGTGACCCCTCTCCACTTGCCCACTGAAACTCTAGTGCAATGGCACTTGACAGTGAAGACTTTGAGGGGTAATTAGGACATGAGGAATAGGCTTGGTCCTTTATAAGAAAAGACACAAGGAAGATAATTTCTGTCTCCTGTACACAAGAATGCAACAAGACTACATACACCTACAGACCAGGAGGACGGTCTTAGCAGAAACCTAATCAATTGGTCCTTTCCAACCTCCAGAATGGAAAGACATGTTTAACCCTCCCCAGTTGCCTTTTCAAAAGCCCATGCCAGGCCCAGTGTGTGTGTGTGTGTGTGTGTGTGTGTGTGTGTGTGTGTGTGTGTGTGTGTACACCTACCAGAATGTGTGTGGAAGCCTGAGGTTAGAAAACCCGAAGAACTCAGTTCTCTCTCTCTCTCTACTGCATGTGTCCCAGGAATAAAGCTCAGAGCAGCAGACTTAGCAGCAGGCATCAGGCATCTTTATTGAGGATCTAACTTGCTCTGTTACTTAGTTTTGAGTCAGGCTTTACATTGTAGCCCAGGCTGGCCTCACAACCATCTGAGTCCTGGGATTACTGGCCTGCATAGCCATGTTGGGCTTCTTTTTCTCTGCTTAGTGACTGGAGGCTTGAATTCCTTTTGAACTCACCTTTATTTCCTTGGCTCAGCAGGGGCAGTTTGTGAAGATAGAGGGGGTAGGCAGAGAGCTGTTCCTGATTGAGGCTGTCACCCAGGAGGAAAAACTGCTTTTGATGGGTTGAGATGTGATGCTGGATGCCAGAGAGGTGAGTTTGCGAGCCTGTTCTAGCAGGCAGCCATGTGGAACAGCTTCCACTCTATTCCTGGTGACTGCAGACTGCCCTGTGTTTTTAGGGCTAGAAGGGAGCCATGATAAGGCAGGGTGGAAACCTGACTCACTGGCATACAGTTACAGGCTTTTGTCTTTGATTTTGACTTGGAAGTGACTCATGGGTTGGAAAAAAACCTTTTGGAAGCAAATGTGAGGGAATGAAAGGCAGTCTGCCTTGACTGGATTTTATCCTAAGACAGCGTGTGGGCCTGCTCGCCCAAAAACTCGCGGAAACTTGAGCTGCTTCAGCCTTCCTCCTACCTCAGCATGGGAGTCACTCATTTTCTTCAAGATTTTTATAAAATGTAATTTAGAGGGAGATATAATCTTTCTTTCTCTACATTTCCACTAGGGCAGGACAGATGTGCTTCTAGAAGCCAGAAGCAAATGCCACACTCTTCTTTTACGTTAACCAAGTCTTTGATTCCAATAGGCATCGGGCCGCTTCCTTGCTGTTCAGACTTGCCCTGCTGTCTGCAGTGGATTCACTGAGCATCTGGTGGTGAGGACCGAGTCTGCGACACCAACGCCAGGGAACACAATGCAGAGCAGTGGGGCTCAGATGAGGTCTGGAGAGCTAGTTCTGAATTCCTCTGAGATCTTGGGCAACTTGGATTAAGAAATGCAGTTTGGCTTTGGGGGCTGGAGGTGGAAGTAACACAGAATAAGCTAAACAATAAGAAGAATTTTTTGTAAAAAGAAAAAAAATACTAGGCCGTCCCAAGGAATATGAGGCAGGCAAGGCTGTACCAGAGGTCCTGCTGGCTTCTCTGTTCTTGTTTCATTCTCTGCCCATCTCTGTCTTCACACTTGCTCGTCTTTTCTGCACTAGGCGAGGAAATGGGGTCACATAGAACTTTATAATTTTTTTTTTCAGTTTATCCCTGGGGAGAAATGGTCTTGTACACTTTCAATTTCAAGTTCCCAAGAAGGCTTGTGATTGGGTTAAAATGTGTCACCACTAGGATCCTGCACTAATTCTCTGGGGCAAGGTAGGAGAGTCGGGTGAGTTGGGGCACAGAGTGGTCAGTACCTCGTGAACTAAGGATTCTTCCAGGAACCCTGTGGGTGTGGGGAGATAAGAAGGGATTGCAGCTTCAACTGGGACTTAAGAAACCGAGGGTCTGTAGACTGTTTTCAGAACCAGCGACAAGATGTTTGACTGGACAAAAGCAATGATCCCCAAAGAGTTGCCCATTGGGAGAAAAAAAGCCTTTTGGAAAATCTAGATGCTGAGAGGACAGAGGCTGTCCCACAAACAGGTTGAGCACTCAGTCCAAGTTGAGAAAACTGAGGAGTACCTGTGTCTCCGGAGACATTAGCTTTCTTTCACCTCTGTTCAGGCCTGGCCTGAGTTAAGCTCGGCTTCTGGTAGCATTTGTACAGGCCTGGGGCAGGGGAAGGGCTATGGGCTGCTCCTCCCCTGGTGCCACTAGCAAAGCTGGGTAGGCTGGATGTGTGAGAGTGCCGAAAGAAAGCCAGGGCTGTACGAGGAGATGCCAGCTAGGTGGCACAGGCCCCGCCCTAGTTTGGAGCACAGGGCTGGGGTCTAGATCTTTCAATGCAAATCCTGTTAAGGGTAACCACGCCGACTGCGCACCTTGCCTTGAAGACGGCTCAGTGCCCGGTGGTCAGTTTGCAGGGGTAGCTTACACTGTGCACCTCTAAGGAAACAAGCAAACCATGACCCACAAATGTCACCAGCGCTGAGGTGCAGCTTCCTAGAGGCTCTCTATAGAGGGGAAGTCACCGGGGAAAGGGACACTGGGCTTTGCAGTCCGTGAGGATTGAATCCTCTGTGTGTGTGTGTGTGTGTGTGTGTGTGTGTGTGTGTGTGTGTGTGTGTTGGGGTGGGGGAGGGGCTGGGAGGCTGGGGACAAGGCCTTCCCAACCCCCACCCACCTTGGTGACTGCTGCTGGCTTTATAACCTGCTCTGCCACGTTGTAGGGACTTGGAGGTGGGTGTTGGCACCAGTTATATTAGCCATAGGAATTTTTGGTCGAACATAAGTCTTCCCCACTCCCCTCGGTCTCGTCCTCCACTCCCACCCCCTCTCCCCGCCAGCCCAGACCCCTCTTGACTCGGTGGCAGCGACCCTGCTGCGGCTGAAATCCAGCCTGGCCAGGCAGCCGCCACGGCTCCCCTCCCCCGCCGGCCTGCGAGCCCATTTTCGCTTGGCCGGTCCCCGCGCCGCCGGATGGATGGCGCCCCACCCCCCGCTCCTCTGCTCAGTCATTCAGACTTGGAAAGTCAATAACACGCTGACATCATCAGGAGTTTGTGTATTATTACAGGGCTACTTTCCAGAATACCTGGCATTATCTAAGAGAGGAGCACTCGATTGCACCAGCAAGGCCCAGAGCTGAGCCCGAAGCCTAGGGGAGGCGCGGCTGCTGCGGCCAGGCCCTTCTCTCCACCGGGAGTACCTCCAGGGCACCAATTAGGAACAGATGGTGGCTTCTGCTCTAAAAGCAGACGCACTTTATATATCGATGCAGATTCATTTTGGCTTGGGGGTGTACTCATCAGTCACCCTCGTGTGACCTCCATTTCTTCTGAATGCATACATGCCCTGACTTTTGCTCCTTAAAGAGCATTTTCAGTGATTCTCACAAAGGCAAAAAGAAAGGCATCTGTTCTAACCGGAAGCCAAAGTGAGCCTCCTTTGAGGCTTGGTTGTTACGTAATCGCCATCGCGGGGTAATCAGGACTTTGCTTTACCTCCAAGGCTGAACAGGCAGTTTTGGTGCCTGAGTTTCTCTTCAAGCTTCCTGCCGGGCAAACACAGAAAAACATGGCCCAGATTTATGGTGCAAACTGCTTTACAAGCAAATTGTCTTAATATTCTGTTTCGATTCTGGAAGAGGGGAAGTAGATGAATTTGGTGTTAATTTACCTCACTTTATCTTACTGCTCTGGAGTTTCCTTTACCTAGATTGAGTTTTTAAAAATTACTTTATGCATTTTATCAGTCTTTTCCCTCCCCCTTGCTGTCAACGGTACACGAAGTAGCTTTGATACTAATTAATTGTATAGCTTGCTGCCATTTTGCTCTGAGGACACGTTCATATGTTAAAGACAATCCACCTAATAACTCTCACAATATGGTGCCTTTTCTGCTTGGCCAAACAGGCCATTTATTTACAGACACGGGACAGGTCTCCTTTAAATTTTATCCAGTATTTTTAATTGGAAGAAATGGCAGCTAGTACTAATCTGGAGAACCACGGTAAAGGGCCTCCTTGGCCTCATCTTACCCCTCTTGCTCTGGCTGGGAGCCGCCTGACTTAAAAGTCCTTAAGTGCTCCCCAGGAGGAAGCAGAGCAGACAGCCTCTCAAGGAGAAATGTTTTCGCTCCCTGCAGTCAGTCATTTCAGTAGGTTAGGGAAACTTTCCTCTAGATGGTGTGACAGAGAAAGTCTCTTGTCTGAAGCTGTCGGTCCCTGAAAATCCAGCCACAGCTGGGGTGTGTACACTGAGTCAGAGCTAGAACCTCCAAGATGGCGGCGCCCTGACTGCCCCAGATGGATTTGAAGTGGTGAGAAGTGCAAAAAAGGAAATTAAAGGGTCAGAAAGTTAAAACAGGAGACTGTTTGAGACCATTAGCCAGCTGAAAAGCAAGGTCTGTTTTCCCATTAAAATCTGCTTTGAATGTTGCTAGGAACAATATTCTTGTGTGTGTGCATGCAGATCCAGTTAGAGTTCCTTAGGTGACTTCCACTTTTTGTTTGAGGTGGGGTTTTCTCATCTCCCCTCCCCCCTTTAGTATTTGTTTATGTGTATGGGCATTTCTCTGTGTGGATGTATGCAAGTGCCTATTGTGGTGAGAAGAGGCCGCTGATCCCCTGGAGCTGGAGTTTCCCTTGGATGGGAGCACCCAGACATAGGTACTCAGAACTGATCTCCAGTACTCTGCAAAAGCAGCAAGGTCTGTTAAGTCCCAGCTGCTGCCCTGTGGCCTACTTCTTGAAGCAGTCTAGGTTAACTGGCCAGAGTTCCAGTCATCTGCCTGCTTTTACCTCCCATTTTGCCGTCTTGCAGATTCTGTGGTCATGCCTGGCTTTCTATGTAGGGTCTAGGCAATCAAACGCAGGTCCCCACACCTGTGAGGCAAGTGCAGTACAGTCTGAGCCAACTACTCAACCCCTGAGATCCCTAATATTATGGTTTCGGTCTCTTTAAGAGACAAACCACGTCCACTCCCTCCCCCATCCGCTGAGCCAGGCTGATCTTCAGCTTCTGGCCTGAGTTCTCTCTCTCTCTCTCTCTCTCTCTCTCTCTCTCTCTCTCTCTCTCTCTCTCTCTCTTTCTCTCTTTCTCTCTCTCTCTCCTTCAGTCTTCCTCTGGGAGAGGCAGTTTCTCTTTTGCCTCTCTTCCCACTTCTCCGCCCCCTGATCCCCTCCTCCCCCTTCCTCTTCTTCTCCTTCCCCCTCCCCTCTTCTAAGCAATAAATATCCAATTCTGAGCCATACGATGTGTCTGCACACGTGGTTCCCACCCGCTTGCCCGCCTACCCGCCTGCCGCTGGGAACCTGCACCTTCCGGGGACTCACTGCCTGCTCAGGCCTGGCTGGGCCCTGCCCACCGCCAGCATTTTTAACACCTTTACCTAGAAATACTTCATGTTAAATTAGCAACCAACCATGCTTAAGCTTTATTTCTCTCGAGAATATGATTTGGGAAGCTCACAAACAAGATTGTTAAAGTCAGTGAGACAGCTGAGTGGAACAGGTGAGTTTTGTCCCACGTGGAAGGAGAAAACTGACTCCCCGGAGTCGTTCTTACATACACATGTGCACCCTGGCCTGTGATCCCATTGCACACATCGTGTAAATGTGTGAGATGTGGATCAATCTTAAATGATGGATCAATTTTAAAAATTGATCTTTATTTTTACGTGCATTGGTGTTTTGCCTATGTGTAAGCCTGTGTAAGGCTGTTGGGTCCCCTAGAACTGAAGTTTCAGACAGTTGTGAGCTGACATGTGGGTCCTGGGAATTGAATCTGGGTCCTCTGAATAGCAGTCAGTGCTCTTAACCACTGAGCCATCTCTCCAGCCCCCAATAATATATTTTTTAAGTAAAAAAGATTTTAATTTTGTTTGCAGTGGAGATATCATACCTTCTCGAAACCCTTAACCAGCGACTTTCCTTATCAATTGTAGTCCAGTCATAAGCTGCCCAGGGACAATCCTGCAATCCCATCTACATTCCCTAGCAACCGTTTAAAAATAAAATGTTAAAAACTACTCTTTGGAATATATCTGTATGTATGTATGTATGTATATACATATCCCCATGTACATATATGTCTATATGTATGTATATACACACACATACACATATATGTCTATAACTTTCCCAAAGACAATGAAGTGGGTTTTTTGAGGTGCCCATACCATTAAGCAAGCTCTGTTGTTCTGTTGTGCCCTGCCCCACAAGTGCCTGTCTTCTCTGTTGTTAAAAAATTTCCAACTCCGCTTCATACTGGCTCCTCTTGAAAATATTTTTCTGCATCAAAGTCAAGGATCTAGTTTTACCTGAGTCTAGGTCCCTAAAAGAGTAAACTACCAGAGTCTACTGTAGCTGCTGCCAGTGAGGCGGGTGCATGCGCTCACCTTCAGCCAACTTTGGACTAGTTATTTAGGGTTCCTGTAGCTTAACAGAGAGCAATGCTGACCTTGGTGCCAAACTTCTTTGGTCTCCAAGGTGAAGAGTGTCCTAAACCTCTACCAGGTGTGTCCAAACGTGTGCCATTATAATAGGCTGTTGTCATCGACAAAGTCTACGCTCTAGAACACAGACCCAAATTATAAATAAGTAAATCAATACATCGATCAAAGTAAGTTCATGGTTTTGTGTTGGGCTGCCTTCTCTGCTATCCTTGGCCACATGTGGCCCCCTTGGAGTGGGTTGGTCGCTTCTAATAGCATGACTGCTTGCTAGCTCAGCTGACCCCCGATCTTTGCTTCAGCCGCTTCTGTCTGAAAATGGCTGATCAAAGACTGACTGCTGAACAAGGATATCCTGCCTCCATCTGGTCCCAAGTGCCGATCTTCTGTGCCCTGCTATCATCTTCTTGTCCTGGATTTTTGCCTATGCAGAGGGACACAAGCTGGAAGCTGCGTTGGGCAGAACCTAATGGAGGAGGCCACTCCTCCCATTGCTCTGCTCAGAGCATCCACGGTCAGGAGTGAAACTCTGGTGTTTCTCTCTTTCTTTTGGAAAACAGAGTTTGCCCTCTGAGCCTTTACTGCCAAATATTTGCCAGTTGGTGTACTTTGGAGTACTGGGTGTACTTTGATTCACAGAATTTTTCTCTTTTAGATGGGCCAGGTGCAGAGTCCTGTAACCTTTGCTTTGAAAGAAATAGTATTGAAATCCACCCCTAGCTTTGAGAAAGACCATGGCAATCTTGATTCTTCACCCAAATTTGAGATTGGGTCTCACTGTGTTGTTTCAGCTGGTCTCGAACATCTTTGTTCAAGCACTCCCCACACCATAGTTTCCCCATTAGATGAGACTACAGATGTGTACCCCCATACCCAGGTGAGATACCAGGATATCCACAGACATTGTCACTGTATGCTTTATGGATAATGAAAAGGTGTGTAAGCCAGGCTTGGAAAGACAAAGCCTGCATCTTCTCTCTCATGCAGAGCCTGGCTTTTAGCTATTGTATGTGTATAAGCAGACAAGTGTGAGTAGAAGCCAGGAAACAGTAAATGGGCCCACAAGCTGGAGGAAGAAAGAAGATCCAAAGGAGAGGGGAAGGAGGGCATAGAACACATGTGAGGTGGGAGTGGAAAGGGACTACAGGGTACAAGCCATGGTGGGGGTCAGGAACAAAACCAATTCAAGCTAATTAAGTCTGAAAGCGCCATAAGGAAACTTGTTATTTTGTATGCTAAGTTAATACATAAATTACCAAATGCATAAACTGTGGGCAAGAGTTTCAATCCATTTCTCACTGATATTTTTAGTTAAAAATTAGAGAAACAAATTAGAAAAATAGAAATAGGATGTGTTGGTGCTTAACAATAGACCCAACAGGCAGGAGGCCGAAACAAGTGGATATTGAGTTGGAGGTCTTTATGTAGGAATAATTAAATATTAGAAAACAGGTAGAGTGGAACTTTTAGTAGACTTCAAAAATCAGATTCAGAAAATTTCTGTGTTGAGCTGTTACTATTTCAAAATTTTCTTGGCTGCTATGCACACATCAAGTTGTGGAATGCATCAAATAGTTTTTGAATGCAGGATTTTAGCTTTGAATAGAAGTTGTGGAGACATGACAAACTGGAGGGTCAAGGGAATGAATTTAGCCCTTCCTGGTATTTAGGGGTCTGCCTGATCAATTTTGTTTAGATTTACAAAACAAGTAACAATAACAACAGAAATTCAAACTAGAATCCAGAGTTTTCATTTCTTAGTAAAGAAAAAAACAAAACAAAACACAGTTTTTTTTTCTATAACAGAAAAAGCTTCAGGTAATAGAAACCATGGTGACCACTGGGTTGAACTGAGAAGATATGCCCCTTTCAAAGTCAGTGCCAGCCTCTGAGGCCGCAGGTGAAGCCTTGCCCTAATAAGCAGGCTCATTCTCTTTCTTCTCTGATGATTGCAAGCTCTCAAATCTGTGCACGCTTTTCCGGCGAGCCCTTGGAGATGAGAGCTTCCTCGGTGTTTTTCTTCTTTTCACAGGGAAATGTAGTTCTGTATAGGCCAGAGAAACCTTCCCATGTCAGCGTAGGTCTAGGACCACAGGCGGCCTGTGACTGTCAGGGAGCCCTGAAAACTAGCTTGACAAATGAATTTGACATTTTATCTCCATAAGTGTTAGCAGCTCTAGTTGCATGTAATATGCTAATGGGTGGATTTTAAAATCCATTTCTTGGGTTGGATGTAGCTTAGTTGGTACAGTGCTTGCCTAACTGTGTGCAATGTGCTGGATTTGATTTGTAGCACCTCATACAACTGGATAGCGAGGACAAGAGTCACACCTGTCATCTAAGTGCTAGGGAGATGGAGACAAAAGGTGTGAGGCCCAAAATGTGGGCCCATTCCACCTTTTCTGAAGGTTAAAGAGTTTGAGGTTGATCAAAGTTGTTGACAACAACTGTGGTTATACACTCTGACCTAGGATATGGTTACCTGGTGTTTTGGACATCAAGATGGCTCATAGAGGTAGATTCACTTCACTCTGACCAAAGATCAGAGAATTCAAGCATACTTCTGCTCCTTTATTTGAAGTAGAAGGTTTGACCTACAGAGTGGCTGGCTTCAGAATACTTGGTCTAGGGTAGACTTGTTGCCTAAACAACAGAATTCTTTTATCATGAATTAATGGCTTGACGTCTCAAAGCATTGAAGCAAGTAACTGTTCCAGTTGTTCTTTGTATCATGTTAAAGCAGTGTTTTTGCCTTCTTCCTCCTTTTGTATTGGGAATAAAAATGTATGGAAAATTAAACACAGGTGAACTCAGAACTCAGAATTCAGCATTCAGTATTTGCTGAGTTGCCCTCCTGATACTATCTTATGTTTCTGTGATTCTTTCTTATCTCTGTTCCTCCTACTTAACTTTTCTAATCGTCATGACTAGCTCTTTGTAGAATGAAAGCTATGTTGTTGAGGTGTAGCTCAGTGGTAGAGCATTAACCTTGCACATACAAGTTTGATCCCCAGTAAGAGGAAAGGACAGTTACTTCTTGACATACCAAATAGAAGTTGTCTCATAGGATATTACAAAATTACAGTGTATTACAAAAATTGACATCATAGAATAAAATTGTTCTATCATTTTTAAAAAAGTGTCTAACAAGGCTAAAAAAAATTACAGCACTCTAATACTAGTCCCTAGTCACTTGAAATTTCAAGAAGAAATGTGTCTCTAACATCACTCCCCTCCATGAATTTACGTAACATGTTCATAAATCATTGAGAAAATAGGCATGGAATTTAATTTAAAAACCATGTATGATTTATTTGTTTCTAAGTTTTATTATAATCAACAATGTATATATCCTTATCTATATATATTGTGTGTGCGTGTGTGTGTGCGCGAGAGAGTGCATTTTCAGGTGTGTGAGAGCCCGTGCCAGGGTGGAGCTATGGAAGTCAGACGGCACTGGTTCTCACGTACTCGTTGAGTTCTAGCATCACTGAACCCGAAGCTCGGTAGTGAGCTCCTTTCCCGCTCCTCTGGTCCTGGTGTTACAGGTGTGTGTCACTGTGTTCCGCTCCTCTGTGGGTGCTGGGATCTGAACTCAGGTCATTATGCTTGTGCAGAAGTTACTTTACTGACTGAGCCATCTCCCAACAATGTGTATCTTAATGAGGGGATGTGACTTTTAACTTCTCTAGCCATGGATGACTACTATACTACCTACCACTTGGATGAGCAGGCTTGGCATCAATCCTAGTTATAATTTTTCCCCACACGTGCACTTAAGTGTGTACACACATACATACATCTAAGAAATAGTGATGGAAATAGTATTTTTAATAGCAATATTATCTCAAGATTCTTCAAATGCCTTTTGAATTGTTTGCCAAAAACCTCAGGGCTTGTTAAAAATCAACTGTGGTTAGCTCTTCTTCATTCACTTTTGTGGAGAGCAGAGAAATAAGAAACACCTGCTCATCAAATGTATTTATTTTAAATCTTATATGTTCTTTGCTTCCTCAATACCTATGATTTAATTTGACCTTTACAGGTGCTTTGTCAATGCTCAGAACTGGGCCACTAGAATGAGTGTGAGGGTTTGATTTCTTCAGTATAGTAGGGGACAAGAGATATAGAGATCACCTTGACACACAGAACTCAAGAGGTTTGAGGAAACGGATTTCCTTAAAATGACCTTGTGCCCCTTAGAAAGCCTTTATGTGGACACAGGGTGTATGCACTCCCCAATTTGAAGGTGGCTGCCCTGGAAAGAGGTCCAGTTCCTTGCAGCAGAAGGAAAATAATTGCATATTGTGGTACACTGTCCTCTGGGCAGAATAGTTATGATGGTCTTAATCAGAGCAGCTTCCATTATTACAAAACCTCTCTCAAGATCGAATGTTGACCTTCCCTCATTTAGAAGGAGGAGATCAGCCAACAAGGGTCATTATTGGTTACAGTCTCCCGCTAATACATCCCTTCCAGACGGATGGCATTCTGCTCATCTGCACAAGGTTTGGGGACGTACTAGAGTGTGGAAAGTTAGCTGGGGGTGGGTGGGACTCCATCCATGCAACTATGGGAATGTTGTTATCGGTGCTGGGGCCTTCACCATGCTCTGGTTAATAATCCTCCATGTATGTGATATGTATGTGTGAGCCTCCTGTAGGTAATCCTTCACCATGCTCTGGTAAGTAATCCTCCATGTTTATGTGATATATATGTGTGAGTAATCCTCCATGTGTATGTGATATATGTGTGTGAGATGTTTTCATGTGTGATATATATGTGTGAGATGCTTGCATGTATGAAATATGTGTGTGAGATGCTTGCATGTATGTGCATTTGAAAGCTGAAACAAGATGTTCGGAATCATCTATCATTCTCTGCCTTATGCCTTTGAGTCAGGACTTCTCTCCAGATCTCTTTCATGCCGCACAGCTCTAGAGTTATAGACACATGTGAGTCCCACCATTGCATGGGTATTGGGATATAATTCAGGTCTTTATAGTTGTACACACTAAGCCATGTTTCTATCTCGCTCCCCACATTTTTTAAAAGATATCCTCTTTAAAGCAGTTTTTAATCATTTGGTTTATCAGTTTACTTATTGCATGTGTGTGTGTGCCCATACACACACGCGCCAAGGTTCTTATGTGGAAGTCAGAGGAAATCTTTTGGGCGGTGATTCTCAACCTTTCTAATGCTGCTACCCATTAATAAACTTCCTTTTGTTATGGTTGATCCCCAGCCATAAAATTAATTTCATTGCTACTTCATAACTGTAATTTTGCCTTTGTTATGAATTGTAATGTAAATATCTGGTATGCAGGATACCTGCTATGGAATTCCCAAAGGGGTCACGACCCATAGGTCGATAACCACTGCTTTTTGGAGTCAGTTCACTCTTCATCATGTCTTGGAGATAAAATCCAGGTTGCCAGGCTTGGTGGTAAATGTCTGTTTTATCAATTGAGCCATTTTTTCAGCACCCAAATAAAACAGACAAATTTTAATAACCTAGCATGTGTGAAGTCTTTCACAAGCATTATTTCTATAAATCTCTGCAATTCTCATGTACAGTAGATATTTACTATGCTTGTGTGCTTGTGTCTCTTCTCCCCCAACTCATATGGTAACCCTGATGAACTCCATACACAATGGGATTGAAAGGTGGGACATTCAGAAGATGGCTAAATGTCATGAGGTCACCATCCTGACTGTGGGATTAATGCTTTTATAAAAGAAACTCAAAGAGGTTTTACATTTTAAATGATCTCCTTTTTGGAGGTGAGGCACGTGCCATGCTGCATGTGTGGGCAGACGATGACTGTGCAGCCAGGTCCCTCAGCTCCTCAGGCTTGCAAGGCAAGCTCCATCACCTACTTAACTATCTCACCGCCCCACGCCAAGGGACCTTTTTAACCCCTCTGTTTTGTAGAAAGTTACCACCTACGAAGAGTGGACTTCTAGATCTTGAACTTTACAGAACCATGAACAATGCATTTCTATTATTTGCAAATCATGAAATTCAAGTTTGTTTGGCTTTGTTTCTGTGTTTTCTAACATGAGATTACCATCCCACTTTTCAAACAAAGAAAGCCTCAGAGGGCAGGAGAGCTGAATGCTGCTAATATCTTTCACCTGTCCAGGCCAACCGACTGTTGCAACACTCGTGACTCTATCCTGGTTTCCTTAGGAAAAAGGGTTGTAAGTTGGTGTACACAGATCTGCTTTAATATTTTTAATGCAAATACATGTAAAAAGCTTTTTTTTTTTCCTATGTAACCTTAAGGTTTCACAATGACCTTCTAGTTATCAGTAATACTCATCTGGATTTGCTAGCTGTTCTTTAGCAAGCGGCTGGAGACTAATAGTTATCCAAACTATTTATGTTAATATTTTTAATACATTTAGGTTTGCTCTGTGTTTTCCAAAGCATTTAAGGAGATTTTTATTTTAACACAATTGACTTTCAACATCACAAGACCTATGGGATGAGAGTATGAGTCTGACTGAGTAGTCAGTGAAGTAGTAGAAAATAGAGTACACAAAACTCTTTAAGATATTAGGAAGGGCTTAAAATATTGGGAGGGACCTGGGTGGTGGGTGGCGCACGCCTTTAATCCCAGGACTCATGAGGTAGAGGCAGGCGGATCTCTGAGTTTGAGGTCAGCTTGATCTACAAGAGCTAGTTCCAGGACAGGCTCCAAAGGTACAGGCTCCCTGTCTCAAAAAATTAATAATAATAATAATAATAATAATAATAATAATATTGGGAATGGCTGACGGTAGCACACACCTATACACAGCCTAGCACAAGAAAGGCTGTGTCAGGAGGATCACAATTCAAGGTTAGCCTTAGCTACATTAAAATAAATAAAGAAATACTTTGCCTACTCTGGCAGAAAAGTATAGGTGGATGGTCATATTACTCAATAAGGCCAGCAAATGTGGAAGAAAAGACAAGCTTTGGTGAATGTCTCACAGAGCTTCAGGGACAGCCACAAGTGATGGATCCTGATGCAGACCCAAGTTCTGAAACCTGAAGGAAAAATTGGCCTGTGACAGTCCATTATGGAATCAAGCCCTGCGACTTCAGTTTATCCCTAGGATCCACTTAAAAAGCCAGACTTGACTGCACGGGTCTCTTACTCCAACACTGGGACCAGAGATAGGTGGGTTCAGAGAGCTCCCTGGTGAGTCAATATGAAGTTTCTGGATCAATGAGAGACCCTGTCTCAAAGGCAATACGGCAGGGATTGACAGGTGAAGACATTTGATGTCTGGCCCTGGGCTCTGTATGTATCCACATGGTTTTGTACACTACACGGTAATTTTGCTATGAGTTGAGAACTGTCACTCTAGTGACTTCCCGAAAGTGTGGTTAGCCCCGAGCCTGGCTGGGATGGTGTGTTCTGCTCTGTGCCTGGCAGGCAGCATTGTCTCACATGTCTCACATGGAGGAACTGATCTTTCCTCCATGCCTTAAGCCCCTCCCACCTTGTGTCACTGTACTTAGGTGTTTGGGACCATTATTTGGCAACATAAGAATTACTTGAAAACAAGTATTGTGAAACCTAACAGTGATCTACTAACTACAAAGAGAGTCATATGTAAGTAGGTAAAATATACAGGGTAGACATGCTGCCTAAAGGGTTGATTCACATCCTGGATGGCGGGCGGGGATGGGAGGGTTTCAGGTCTCACCATTTTATTTAGAATGATTGTCGATTTAAAACATATGAATTAGTTATTTCTGGAATTTTTGTTGTAATGATTTTAGATCACAAACCGTGGAAAGAAAGCAAAACCTTGGTTAAGGAAGGGTTATTATCTGTGTCTGGAGGAGATTAGGGCAAGGGTGGGAGGATAGAAACCTAACAAGGAACAGATTTGAAGTGAATTCAACTCAGGGTCAGACAAACACAGAAACAGCACTAGAGCTTGATATAACAAACACTATTCAGGGATGGATCTCAGGTGGGAGAATTGTTGCCCAGCCTGCACCGGGCCGCAAGTTTGAGCCCCATCACTATATAAACCAGGCATAGTGGTACATCCCTGAAGCCCCAGCACTTGGGAACACTTGAAGGTGAAGGCAGAAAAATTGGAGTTCAAGGTCATCCTAACTACGTAGCAGGTCTGAGGTCAGCCTAGGCTACAGGAAACTATGGCAAAAGCAAACATTTTAAAAAAAGGTATCATCTACTCACCTTTCACAGCCTTAGAGTTTCTGAAGATAAGTTCTTTTAACTACATCTCTTTTCTGGCATTTACCTTAAATTTGCTATTAATACTATTCCTTTAAAAATTATGAATCAATTAATCTCAGCACTTGATGTGGGAGTCCCCTCTATGTGTTGCTTGTATTGGTTAGTGAATAAAGAAACTGCCTTGGCCTGGTAGGGCAAAACTTAGGTAGGCAGAGAAGACAGAACTGAATTCTGGGAGGAGGAATGGACCCACTGACAAAGATAGACGTGCTGAGACATTGCTGGTAGGCCATGACCTCGTGGGGATACACAGATTAATAGAAATGGGTTAAATCGATATGTAAGAGTTAGCCAATGAGAAGTTAGAACTAATTGGCCAAGCAGTGATTTAATGAATACAATTTCTCTGTGGTTATTTCAAGGCTAAGCTAGCTGGATGGCAGAGATGAACAAACAGTCCTATCTCCTTGCAACACACACTCAGGAGGCAGAGGCAGGCAGATCTCTGAGTTCCAGGCCAGCCTGGTCTACAAAGTGAGATCCAGGACAGCCAGGGTGACACAGAGAAACTTTATCTTGAAAAAGAAAAGAAAAGAAAAGAAAACAGAACCCAACCAACGAACCAACCAACCAAACAAACAAAAACAAAGATGAATCAAATCAAAGTTGAAGCTATTAGTGCTTTGTGATAGCAGATGGAGGATATTATTCTCTGCTGCCTTCTCTCAAAGTTTGGTCGTGATGCCTGTTGTTTTTTAGTTAAACCAGTGTAAACTGGAAGTCTTGCCCTAACTGAATCCTGCCCTCACTTACCCAGTGAAGAACATCTCTAGAGGGCTGGTTTTGTTCTTCACTGGCATGCACAAGATTCATGGTCCTGCTTCTGCCAGCACCCCCTTCGCCCCACACCTGTTGAAGAACTCTCCATTCTTTAAAATCCACATCAATTCTTTCTTTATCCATATATCTCAGCTGCTCCAGTGTCCTTTGGTATCTCTCTTCCAGGCTCCTTGATTCTGCATCACACAATTTAGCACTTAATTATGAAGCTTATTGTTTGTTCTCAAGCCTACTCCCTTTCCCCGTAGCTGATCATGGTACCTCTTGCGAGGCTAGTTTTTAGCAAATGTTTATTGAGCTGGATCAGTCTTCTCTGTAGTTGTCTGGGATTTGCTTTTCTGCCTCACTAAATTATAAACTTCACACGGTCTTGTACTTTCTCAGAATGTAGAGCACAGTAGGAATTCAATACTAAATGATCACTGGTTAATTCTACTTCTACTCTGTACACATCACCTGGTAAAACTTTTCCTGCACTTACAAGGAGATAGAAGAAGTGGGTGGAAATGTGCTATTTAAATCACTCCAGGTTATATAATATGTTTATTTTCATACCCGTTTTTGTGAGCGGGACTCTTTCTCCCACTCATTGCCTATCCTCCCAAAGATATTGGTAGACATGGCTTCACTTACTAGGAAGTTTTTGTGTGCAGAAAAAATTATTCAACTTTCAAAAATAACAATTAATTAATAAATCTACAAATGTAGTTCTTTTTAAAAGCAAATTCTGTTTGCAAATCTTGTTTTCATTTGTAAAACCAGCAAATTTAACATTTTTAAAGGAGATATTGACCAATCCAATTTTGATCTTTTTTTTTTCCCAGAAATAACTACACTGGAACATTTAAAATTCTTATTCTCTCTGACTCTACTTTGAGATAGACTCTCACACCACAGTCTTGGCTTACCTGGAACTTACCATATAGCCAGGCTGACCTAGAATTTGCACCAATCTGCTTGCTTCCACTTCTCAAGTGCCAGTTTTACAAGTATATACAATTCCACCTAGTTTAAAATTTCATTCATGCTCTTTTAAGAAAATATATTATCTTTAATATCTGTCTTTCTGCATGCAGGTGTGATCAAATGCTTGTGGATGACCTTGGGGTACTAGGTATTCACATCTCATGGACTTGGTGTCTCAGGCTATTGTAAGCCACTCAGTATGGATGCTCGGAACTAAACTCAGGTTCTCTAGAAGATTAATGGATGTTTTTAACTGCTGAACCATCTCTTCAGCCCTATGTCTTTAAAATTTAAGACAGGCTAGCTTCAAATTTTCCATGTTTTCATTTGTCAGTTGCTTATGGATTAGATATTGTTGATGTATTTATTGCATGTATATAGTTATTGTACTTACTGTATATAGTTTTTCATATATTATGAACTGTTTTTTTAAAATTTTAGACAAGAAGGGAGGAATATGGTGATATCTTGCTTGTGCGCTAATAAAGCTTGCCTGAAGATCAGAGGATGGAGCTATCCACTAGTTAACCATTGAGGTCTGGAGGTCTGTACAGACAGACAGGAAATGCCATGGCTGGGCAGAGAAAGGAATATATGGCAAGAAGAGAGAAGGTTCAGTCCTTTTTTTGGCTGAAGAGTTATCAAGGTAAGAGTTGATTGTGGTTTTCTCCTTTGTCTCTCTGATTTTTCAGCATTTACCCCTATACCTGGCTCTGGGTTTTATTATTAAGACCAATCAGAACTTGTGTAACAGTGGTCTTGAACTCTTATCCTGAAAACTACCTTCACAGTGTCAGGATTATTGACTTGTGCCATTGTGTTGACACGGTACTGGGGATCAATGCAAGAGTTACAGGCTAGATTGCAGGCTAGAATCTACCAACCGAGCTACATTCCCAACCCTCATTTATAATTTAAATACTATTGACTTTCCTTTTATAGACCATAAGGCTTTATTTTGGCTAGCAAAACCTTTCCTAAGTACTTAGATATCTGTTGTAAATCCAACAAACCATATTTATAGATCAAAACATTTTATGTATGAATGAAAATGTCATAATAAAGCCCATTATTAAAACTAATACATATTAATTGAAAAGCAAACATGAAACCTGTGATATCTTACCTCAAGAGATATGTTCAATGTGCCACTGAGACTATTCATACCTGAAGCTGGCTTCCTTGTAACAGTGAAGCTTCTTAATCCAATTGAAAATATATATTTGAGTGACTCAGAGTCATGATTTAGTATATAACATTGGAGCATATAACATATTTTTAGTATATAATGTATCCCACAGTAGGGTGCCATGCCAACCTAAGGGAAGGGCTTACACAGCAACAGAGCTTGACTGACTTATTGATTTGACTTCTGAGATATGTCAATTTTTTTTACTTTCTTTTTCCTTCTCCTTTCTCTCTCTTTTCCTCTCAAAGTCTCAAGATATTGGAATATTAAGACCTTAAATCTAATGTATTTGCACATAAATCTAATAACACCCTTTGAATGGGAGAGAAGCATTCTTCTCGGACATTTCTTTCTTTTTCTTAAAAACAAAGCCAAGTTATCAGTCTACCTTTTAGCTGCAACTGTTACTGTGACCACAACATAGCCTATGCTTGAGGTGAGTTGGCCACAGGTTGAGAAATGAAATCCAGAAGCAGGCACTCTGTACAAATTTCTGTCTCCTACCCTGCTAGATCTGCAGTGTTACATAAGAGAAGAGAGCACTGGCCATCATTATCAGCACATAGCTACAGTTGCCTTTGGTGACTATTAGCATGGACACAGCCATGCTTATTTGAAAGTTTGGCTACAGGTCAGGAAGGAGTTGGTGTTCATAGTATGGAGTTCATGCCTGCCTTGCTTATGGGATCTACTTTAGAGCCCAATACAATTCACTGTAGGTTATTTATAAATATAAATGAAAATAACATAAATTTAAATGGGTTGATGGATGGACAACCAACTTCTCTAGGTTGGCCCTATCTTGTGCATTTGAGGGACATGTGTAAGATCTGACCCTATAGCTGCTGTTACATGTGGAGCTAGATATCCATGAAACCCAAAATTCATTAGGACAGCAATAGAAGCTGACTCACTTAGCAAAGTATTGAGATGACTTTAATAAACACTCTACAGTGATAACAACAAAACCATGGGACCTTGCTTCTATGAGCAGAGAAATATTTTCTGATGTCCTTGATGTGATGAGTATGATGTGGAAATTTTGATCATTGTCTGGTGTTTTCTTATGGAATATATAGCCAACAACAGTGAAGAAAGCTTCCTGCCAGTGAAAACAGGCAGGCACACTGTACTGTTCTTCCTTGAAGCCACTGAGATAGCAAGTGTTGATTTCATATTTTCTTAAATGCTGCTCCAAGTACTACTGATGCCAGACTGACTGAGAAGATAAATGCTCTCCAATAGTTGGGCAGATATCTCTGTCCTAATTATGGTGTCTCTCACTGTGTATCAATGGTAGAGGACAACTGACCAACAAGAAGCAAATATATGAAATGAAGCCCTTTTTAATCCACTGGTGAAGATGGACTCTGTGAGGACTCAGGAAATGCATGGTGTTACCCAAGTGAGAAATTAGCAATTCAGGAGGACAGGGTGTTAGGAGCATCTGAGATCTTAATCAGGACGATGACACTGGAGCTGTAGGGTTGGGCCTGAGAAGGCTGTGGGAGGACCAAATGACAGGAAAGTTGTCACAGAAGGTACAGAGAGGGTTTCTGAGAGTAAGGGGACTTACTTTTGCAAAGAAGAATTAAACATTAATGTTGAGGACATTTGCAAAACTTGGGTTGTAAATCATAAAAGATCAAATCAATAACCTTTTATTTGAGGTAGGGTCTTAGGTCTTAGGCAACCTGGGTTAGCTTGGAACTTGGTATATAGATGAGGATGACCCTAACTTTCTGATTTGATCCTCTGGTCTTATCTCTTAAGTGTGGGATTATAGGAATGAGTCACCACACCTGCTTATTGTGGCGCTGGGATGAAAGACAGATCTTTGAAATGTTAGGCATATTCTCTCTACCAACTATGCTATATCCTTAGCCCGACTCTCCTTAAATTTATTCTCTCTACCAACTCTGCTATATCCTTAGCCTGACTCTCCTTAAGTTTATTTGTTTGGTTTTTTATTTTTTATATACCCATTTTTTTGGTAGAACACTGGGACACCTTCTGTATTTCTTTTTTTATAATATTTTTGAAGTGCTAAGGATAGAACCCAGGTCCTTGTTCCAGCTGACAGGAGTCCGCCACTGAAGCTCATCCCCAGCCTCCAGAGTTCACACTCTTGTCTCTTCTAGATGGGCATGATGAGAAAAGAAGGAGACTATGAGTCTACAAGGTCATCTTTCTCCAGGGCACAGACCAGGAAAGGCAGGAGCAGCCTTGGTGTTCACTCCTCATCAGACAGCTTTCAGTCTAATCCTGAAAACCAAGTCCTAGGATGCAGGAACTGTGACACTCCCCACAGCTTTCCACAGCACAGAGATTTCTTGAAGTGAGTTCTTTCTTACTAGACAGCCCCAAAACAGTGAGATGATAAAGTAGACAACAAGAGAAAACAGAATTTGGTTCTAGAAGGATGCAATGGGGAGAAAAATATCCCTTCCCCAACCCTGAGCTTTAATCAACCCTGTTGATGCTGCATCCCAAACAAGCCCACACTTCACTGCTTAATTAAATCATTTTAATTTAATGAATATAAGTGGCAAGATAAATGGGCTTAGCAATGAGTCAGGAGCCATCAGATCCCAGTGGCTGCAGAGCAAGCTCTGCCATGCCGGGACACGTAAACTTTTCCGCTGCTCTTCAAGCGACGCCCTGTGCGCACTCTGGCCTCTGTTGAGGTTTGAGTAGGCGACTTTCCCTGGCAGGCTCCCAAAGGAGTTCGACCTCCTACACACCTTCACCTTTTGCCTGATGAAAGCCAGATCCCAGAAACCTGAGAGGGCCAGGGAACAGAGCCCAGGGTGCACTATGTTCTCCAGGACATTCCCCTGCTGATCTGGGTTTTGGTGGTAGCAGGTTATTGAAGAAGGTGGGTCCCAGGTTCTTTGATCTTGGTAGCCATAGAAGAGAAAAGTTCCCAGTGCTCTTCTGTGTTGTAACACGAGATCAAAGGTGAGTTGTGGGTTGGAGACATGGTTTAGTCATTAAAATGCTTTTGGCCCAAACATGAGAACCTGAGTGTATCTATCTCCCTGCACCCACCTAAAAAATTCTACACTTGTAATTCCAGCATTCAGGAAATGGAGACAGGAGGCTCCCTAGAGCCTGATGTCCAGTCAACCTAGCTGAATTGTCAAGCCCAGGCGTCAATGAGAGAAACTGTCTCATAAAATCCAAGTGGGGCGCTGATGGGGCTCAGAGATGTTAAAAACACTAGCTGCAGGCCTGACCACCTAACTTTAAACCATGGGACCTGCATAAAGGTGGAAAGAGAGCATCTACTCTGCCTTTTGTCTTCTGATTTCCATAGGCGCTATGACACACATGTGCCCCTCCACACACAGACAATATAATAAAAATAAATTAAAACACACACAAGACAGATGGTTCCTGAGGAACAACACAGTGTGACCTCTGACTGATACATGCACAATCAGTCCTACACATCTGTCCTGAAAGAATGAGTATCTCCTAGGAGAGGTTAGAAGTGGTGGGAAGTAAGATCAGTTTCCTCAATATGGAAGGACTTGCTTGACTTTTTAGATGCCTCTGTGGCAGGGGATTCCCATCTGTCACAGAGCAGGAAAGTCCCTTCTCACTGTGTGACTTTCAGAGTGTGAGACTATTTATCTCCACACTCTTGTGGTAGTGGGGGTTGGGGGATTCGTTTTAAATCCCCTTGATACTAATGGAATAATAGCAGGGAAAATTGCTTTGGAGCAATGTTGCTAAGAGAGTATTTATACTGTGGTGGATTTTGTCCTTACCGTGGATACTGAGCCTCTGCAGGTGGAAGCTCTGGCTTACTTCAAAGGAAGTTTCACGGCAATTTGACCCCCAAACATCTTCTACCTCCTGTCCCATTCCACCCAGAAATCATCTCTTCCTTTTTTGGTGTGCATGTGCACATGTGTATTTAGGTGTTTATGTGTATGGAGGCCAAAGGACAACCAGGGGTATCATCCCCTCTAGCATCAGCCACCTTTTGTGTGTGTGTGTGTGTGTGTGTGTGTGTGCGTGCGCGCATGAGTGTACATCTTTGTGGGAATGTGTACATGCCCATGTGGAGGCCGGAGACTGATGAAGGTATCTTCTTCAATCATTTGCCACATTATTTTTGAAGTAGGATTTATCATTCGCCCTGGAGCTCACAGAATGGGTAGACATACTGGACGGCAAGCCCATGTCTCTACCTCCCCAGCCTTGGAATTATAGGCACATACCATGAATTCAGTTCTTCCCATGGGTTCTGCAGATCCAATCTCAGGTCTTCACGATTGCAGGTCAGGCATTTTGCTCCCCAACTAGGATATGCTGGTGACCAGGGCATTCCAAGGATTTGCCTGTTTCTGCCTTCCCAGAGCTGGAACTACCCATGAACCCAACAGCAGCAGCATGGCACTGACATCTTACTCCTCCACCTCTGCTGTGCTTATGTAGATACAGCCCTTGAGCGTTCCTGTAGGATACTGTCACTCATGTTAAAGCAATTTTGTTGCTAACTAAGGCAGATTCAAGAAAGTGCTTCAAATTTCATATGCAACCCAGAGGACAGTCAGAACCCCAACTTGTATAAAGTTTGCTGCTGGGAGACAAGAAATGGGGCTGTGAGCACAAGCATTTGGCACGAGAAGGGCCTATTGCCTTTGATTTAGTATAGGGCTGCCAAGAGACAATGATGCCTCAACAGGGGGGTGGAAAGTGTTTGCCATTAGATAGTAATTTGAGGCAAGGCACACAGATTTTGATGCCATTGGTATGTTAGATAATTGGATCCAAGAGCATTCATAATACCCTCGAGAGAAGGTGGAGAGTGATGGCTCTCAGCTTTGACAGAAGAGAAGAAACTTTGGGGGAAACATAAAAACATGATGCCCAGGACCTCTACCTCCTTAGATTTTGATTATAAGAAAGCTTCCAATGAAAGTCAGCCATGGTTTTACTCAGCTGTGAATCCTGTGAACTGCTGTACAAAGCTGACAGGCAAGATATGCATTTGAAACATGGTGCTTAAGATAACAAGCCCACTGCACCAGTGGAACCTAGCTGGCAATGCAAATCGGGTCAAGCACTGTGACTGCATAGGTCATAGGCCTGATGCAGGCTTACTTCTACTGTTTGCTAAGTGACTGTGATGTCATCTGCCCTCTAAATATTTATGTTTGTACCCATAATCACTGCTGTTAGCTTTGATCAGGGAAATTTCTCTTTGCAGTGGGTAGCAGTTAATACAGAGATTAGTAACTAGTCAATGTGCTATGAACAAGTGACTGTTGGGTGTTCAGCCCTAAATGGGACATCTATGTCACCCCCACAGGACTCAGGGAACATTACAGAAGAGTCCAGAACCAGTGCACGAGCTGGAGGGCAGGAAGAAGGGCTATGAAATGCTATTCTGGACAGGACATGGCTGTCGCACCTAGAACTCACTGCAGCAGTGGCAATCTGCACAGGACTGCATAGCAACACACCATCATGGATGAGGGAGGGCCTCCTAAGGCTCCGCCCCTTCCAGAGGAGTCTTAGGCTGTCATAGGGGAACACTAGTAGGCTGCCCCACTTATGTGAATACCACCAGTGTCCTGTAGATAACCCTAATTAAATACACACACACACACACACACACACACACATGCACGCATGCACACATTCACACAACATGTTTACCTAGACACACATCTTAGGAAAGTAGGAAGGGGACTTAGAAAGAAGAAGGAATTGGGAAGGGGAAGAGGATAAGTAGGGGGAATTTGATCAAAGGCCACTGAATGCTTGTATGCAATCGCCAACAGTAAGATAGGACTCTTTCTTTTCCTTCCCATTTTCTTCACTTTGCTTTTCTTCTTTCCTTCCTTTTTCCCTTTTATTTTTTCTTTTTTGATATGGGATCTTATGTATCTAAATCTTAAATTGGCTGTGTAGCTTGAATTCTTGATTCTCCTGCCTCTACTTCTCATAGACTGAAATTGCAGGCATGTGCCACCACACCTAGAATAGTCTTCTTTTGCTAGAATTTTGTTGAATTTTATCATGTCTTTTAGTGGTTGCAGTTATTGAACTGGTCATAATATTTCCCCTTTATATCTGTTATTGCAGTGATTTATGGTGCATTTTCCTACTATTATCTCTGCGTTCCTCTAACAGCTACATCTCCATCACAGAATATTTGACTTTGCTAGAATGTATTGATCTACTATTTATTTGTATTGCAGCAGAGTCCACTATGGCCTAGGCTGTCATGGAATTGATAATCCTCCTTCCTAGGTCTCCCGGGTGCTGGAGTTAGACCTGTGCACCACCGTATGACTTTGTTTCTGATTTTAACTTCTTTCTTCATCAGCAAGGATGGCCTGCAGATTGTCCTCTGGAGCCTTCACTGTGCTGTCTGTGTAAAACCATGTAAGGAATCAAGTTCTCCTCCTCCTCTTCTTCCTCCTCCTCCTCCTCCTTCTCCTCCTCTTCCCTTTCCTCTTTATCCCCACCCTTCTCATCTTTCTCCTCCTTGGGTTCTTTTCTTAGCAAAGTGTGTTAAATTGTTTTAATTGAAAATAGATTCTTCTCTCATACAATACATCCCAACCACACTTCCCCTCCCGTTGTTCTTCCCAGATCCCCCCACCCCCGTCTCCCCCAGATCCACTCTCACTCCTTTTTTATTTAGAAATGAGCAATGACCTCCCAGAGACAACACCCAAACAGAACAAAACAAGATACAATAAGACAAGGCAAAAATGTTACATCCAGGCTGAACGAGGCAACCCTATGGGTGGAAAAGAGTCCCCAAAACAGGCAAAAGAGTCAGAGACACACCTGCTCTCACTGTTAAAGTCCCACAAAACACCAAGCTAACAACTATAGCATATATACAGAACACCCGTGTAGCACAAATAGTAAAAACCCAGAGACAGATACTGGGGTTCAACCTGAAGACCAGAAAAGCAAAGCAGTCAGCCGCTGACTCTTAATTCTACTTCAGTTCAAAAATGGCGATCCTGTTTCCAGTAATCCTCAGAATGAGACTGAGACCAAAACCTGTCTCCTGTTTTATAGTCCTCTCTAGTGCTGAGATTAAAGGTGTGCACCACTACTGCCCGATTTCTATGGCAAACTGGTGTGGCAACTGGGATCAAAGGTGTGTGCCGCCACTGCTTGGTCGGTGTGAGTGATTGTTGCAGCTGTTTTACTCTCTGATCTTCAGGTAATATTTATTTATTAAAACACAAATGGAATATCACTATACACCTGGTGAAGATCCATGCAGGTCTCATGCTTGCTGCTTTAGTCTTTGTGAGCCCATGTGAGCCCTGCTCAGTTTATTCAGTGGGCCAGGTTCTCCTAGTGTCTTCCAGCGTTCTGACTCTTATAATCTTTCCTCTCCCTCTTTCATGGGGTTCCCCAAGCTCCAAAGGGAGGACTTGATGGAGACCTCCAATTTAGAGTGTTTCTGAATAATGCCTGGCTGAGGGTCTTTGCACTTGCTCCAATCTGCTGCTGGAGGAAGCTTCTCAGGTGATGACTGGACAAGGCACTGATATGAGTATAGCAGAATAACATTAGGAATTATTTAATCAATTATTATTATTATGTTTATCAGTCATGTTTGGTTCTACCCTAAATATCAGGACCATCCAGTCTCTGGTTCTTGGTCATTCCTGGCAGCGTTGAGCATGGGCTTCCTTTTGTGGCATGGGCTTCCTTTTGTGGCATGGGTCTTGAGTTAAACCAGATATTGTTTATTCACTTCTATAAGTTCTGCACCATCATTGCATGGACACATCTTGCAGACAATACAGATTGTAGGTGGAGGATTTTGTGGCTGGGTTAATGTTCAAATTTCTTTTTCCATAGCCTACAGAGTATCTTCTTAAGCCAAAGAGACTAGAACACAGGGGTGTAGTCTCCATGCAGGTACCAGCTTGAATTCTCTACATTCAATGAGCTGTGTGGGATGTTGTTCTTGGCAATGGGACACCACTGGTCAGTTTCTGGAGACAAACCAACTGTTCAAGCATCAGCCTTGGTTGTTTGGGGATCTCTACAGGATCTCCTTTGCAAACAACTAAACTAAATGCACCCAAGTCCACACCACTGGAAGCCTTGCCTGACTACAAAAGATGGTCAGTTCAGACTCTATATTCTCTCTTACTAGGAATCCTCACTGGGATCACCCTCAACTATTCCAGGAAGTTTCTACTGTCCTAGGTTTCCATCCATCTCTCATCACACTTTCTCCTTCCATCTCATCTCCCCCAAGCCTGATCCCTCTCATTTCTACTCCCAAAGCACACAAAATCTATTCTATTTCCCCTTTCTAAGGAATTCTACTGCTCCCCCTTAGGGACCTCCTCTTTACCTAACCCCTCTGGGTCTCTGGATTGTAGGTTGATTATTACTTAACATCTAATAACCGCTTATAAGTGAGTATATATCTTATTTGTCTTTCTGGGTCTGGATTGCATCACTCAGGACAATTTTTTCTAGTTCCATCAATTTGCCTGCAAAATTTTATAATGTCATTTTTTTAAACAGCCGAGTAATACTCCATTGTGTAAATGCACTGCATTTTCTTTATCCATTCTTTTGCTGTGGGACATCAAGGTTATTTCCAGTTTCTGGTTATTGTGAATAAAGCCATAATGAACATGGTTGAGCAAGTGTCCTTGTAGTAGGATAGATTGTCCTTTGAGTATATGCTGAAGAGTAGTGTAGCTGGGTCTTGAGGTAGGTTGTTTCCCAATTTTCTGAAATGTTGTGGAATATTTGTTTACATTGTGTGAAGATGTGTCACTGTGATTGGTTTAATAAAGAGCTAAATGGACAATAGTTAGGCAGGAAGAAGGTAGGTGGTACTTCTCAGGAGAGAGAAAGAAAAAGAAAGGTGGAGTCACCAACCAGATGCAGGGCAAGTAAGACATATAGAAGAAGAGGTCAGGGGAAGTAAGACATGCAGAAGGAGAGGTAACAGCCCTGAGTCATGTGGGAGCATATAGACTAATAGAAATGGGTTAATTTAAGTTATAAGAACTAGTTACAAACAAGCCTAAGATAAGACCAAACTTTCATAATTAATAAGCAGAGAATAACCTTGAATGCATGAGAATAGGATGCAAGATTCTGAACAGAACACTGATAAAAAGTCCTGAAGATATGAGTGATATAAGGGACATACCTAAACATAATAAAGGAAATTTACAGCAAGTCTATAGCCAGCATCAAATTGTTCACTTTTCTGACATCTGTTCAATATAGCACTTGAAGTTTTAGTTGGAACAATAAGACAACTGAAAAATCAAAGGGATACAAATTGGAAAGGAAGAAGTCGAGGAACTATTATTTTTAGATAATATGATAGTATACATAAGTGATCCAAAAGATTCCACCAGGGAACTCCTACAGCTGCTAAACACTTTAAGTATAGTGCCTAGACACAAGATTAACTAAAGAAAAAGTCAGTAGCCCTCTTATATAAAAATGTCAAATGAACTGAGAACGAAACCATGAAAATAGCACCCTTCACAGTAGCCTCAAATAATCTTGGAGTAATATCTTGGAGTAATTCTAACCAAACAAATGAGAAACCTGTTGATAAAAACTTCAACGTTTTTAAGAAGGACAGTGAAGAAGACATCAACCTTATCTTGTTCTTGATTTTTGTAAAATTGATTTGAGTTCTTATGCTGGCATTTGGGCATCTGTGTTTGGGGAGAGTATAGTTCTACATGCTGATTTCTGGGTTTGTCTTTTTTGTGTGGGTATTTTGCTTCTTGGTTTCTGTTTCCTTTCTAGATTTTCAGAGAGTGTGTTTGTGGAATAGTATTTTTGTATACTGTGCAGATGTGTCTTTTTAAAGGCACTTTCTGATTGATTTATTAAGGAACTAAATAGCCAGAAGGAACTTTGCTTTATTTATTAAGGAACTAAATAGGCAGAAGGTATATGTGGGACTTCCAGGCACAGAGAGGATTCTGGGAAGAAGAGAGGCAGAGTTGCCAGCCAGATACAGAAGAAACAAAACATCCAGTAGGAGAGATAACAGCCATAAGCCATGGGCAAAATGTAGACTAATAGAAATGGATTAATTTAAGTTATAAGACCTAGTTAGAAACAAGCCTAAGATATAGACCAAGATTTTGTATGTAATAAGAAGTCTCCACATGGTTATTTGGGAACTGGCAGGTGGGACAGAAAAATCTGCCTACATGTATTTGCTGTGTTACCTGTTTTCCTAGTTTGCTAGACTGGTGTATTCATGGGGAGTACTTCTGAAGTTGGAGGCTGAGGGAAGAGGAAGCCAGTGGTGGGTGGTCTGTGGGATCTTCAAGAAGCCTAGACAGGGAACTGAGGAAGCTGCAGCTGGTGTGCCATTACAGCACTAAGGACAACCCTGAGAATTGGGAAACAAAGAGAGAGGAGAAGGTCCAAGGGCAGCTCACCTGTTCTTCTGGGAAGGCATGGCCTATGGTTGAGAAGGGCGTGTTGCTTGAGTTGGGAGATGGGAAACCAGCAGAATTTTTCAACAAAGCCATTTAAGTCTGATGTTTTTATTGTAGAAATGTTGACTGTTTCAAAATAGGGATTTAAATTTTTTAATAATTATAATATTATTCAGGGTTTGTATATTTGTTGAAAACAGTTTTAGAGAGTTGTATTTTTCTAGTTTCCAACTTGTTACTTCTTTATTAATTTCAGATGTTTTCCAGTCAAATTTGTCTTCCTCTCTCTCTCCCTCCCTTCCCTCTGCCCCTTTCTCTATCCATCTGTCTCTGTCTTTTTCTTAGACAGGTTCTTATGTAGGCCAGGTTGGCCTCAGACTTTCAATGCAGGCAAGGTGACTTTGATCTTTGGATCTCGCTGCCTATACCTTCCAAGTGCTGCGATTATAGGCATGGGCCATAGAAACCAGCATCTCCACTCTGTCCACTTCTTTCTCTGAGCACACTGCGACTGACTGCCCCTTTCACTGAAGTTGCTTTGACAAGTTACTAACGGATCCCTATGGTGTTAGCTCAAAAGAATTGCACCTTTTCCCTTAACTTTCTGGAACTTCGTGTTTTATTGTGACCGTTTTCCTAGGTTCTCCACCCTGAGACTCCTTCTGTGATCATATACCATATTCTCACTATAAACCTCACCTCTGCTCTTCTTTCTCTGTAGTCAGAAGTTTTTCTGTACTGATCCCCCACTCCTCCATCCTGACAACGGCTTCCAAATTACCAACAGAGACATAATATTATTTATAAATGTTTGGCCAATAGCTCAGACTTTTACTAGTGAATTCTTCCATTATAATTGACCCATATTTCTATTTATGATTGGCCAAGTAGCTCATGGCTTATGAGCTTATTTTCTACATGTCCTGCTTGTTGACTGGCATCTCTCTGACTCTGTCCTTTTTCTTCCCATCATTCTCCCAGTTTGCTTGTCCCACCTATAATTCCTGCCTGCCTACTGGCTGATCAGCATTTTTAAAACCAATTTAAGTGACAAATCTTTGCAGTGTAGAAGAAGATTATTCCACAGCATTTCTCTTTCTCTCTGGTGGTGTCAGTGTAGGCAGACATTTGTAAGTTTTCTCTCTATTCTTTTGTGCTTTTCTTCTATGTGGTTTCCTCAGATAATCTCATCTATTCTTAGAATTTAAACTTTGAGACTGGAGAAATTGCTCAATAGGTAAAAGAGTATGCTATCCAAACATAAACACTTTAACTTGAATTCCTAGAATCTATGTGAAGACCCAGGCGAGGCCACGAGGGTCTGTATTCCAAAAGATACTGGGGACCAGATACAGGAAAATCACTGGAGCTTGTTGGTTTCCAGCCTCTCTAGGTTCAGGGAGATATCCTGTCTCAAGGGAATAATATGAGGAATGATGTAGGACACCTGAAGTCATTTTCTGGGCTACACACATGCACACTTGTGCACACACACATGAGCACACACACGTGCACACACACATGAGCACACACAGCCACGTATATACAAATATGTCTTTTACACCACACACATTCTCACTGGGTCTCTGTCATTTTCTCCCACACATAGATTCAAACTTAACTCAGAGGAAGATTGGGTTTATGGTGTCCAAAGTGTATATAATATTGGAGTTTCTCTCTTTAAAGAAAAGTGTTCAAAATTCTACATAGAGTTTCAACTTGGACATAAAAGGTCTGGAATGCAAAGTTCACTAAAATGGTTTATCTCTCATAAAAAGTTCTTTTCTAGACTTAAGATTTGTAAGTTAAATTTATGAATTGAATTTTTCTGGCTCACAGTGGGATTTACCACGTCTTGTAATATGGAAGCTTTAAAACTTTGCACATGCATATACCAATACTTTTAGGAGTACACAAAGGAAGGTGGAAATTTTCATGTTAACCTGTGCCCCATAGAAAGCCAGTCTGGACTATATAATAACACAATTTTATATAAAACCAAACCAAACCAAACCAAATAATAGTGAACAAACAAAGCATGGCCACAATTATTTGACATTTCTCCTTCTGAGAGGCATCAACTGTGACCCTGTTTCTGAGTCTGAGCTTTATGGCTGCCTGCCTGATGGAATCTCCCAGAAGTACTCGGGTGCCGTGTAGTTTGTACTGTTGGAAGGAAGTAGGTTGTACTGTTGTAGAGTCTGTACTTTTGGTCCCAGATACCCTGCTGGGGAAAAGGCAAGCAGCCACATGGGAAGTCCACATAAGTTGTTCCAGCTAACGGCCCACCATAGGTTGGCACTAGTACCAGCTTGTGTTCTTGTGAGCAGGCTGGCGACGGAGAAGCCTTGTCCTTCCAGTCCAATGAGCTGCGTTGACAGCACAGAGAACAGATGTGGGAGTCACCCATGACCCTGTACTTAGTTCACATTAGGTAACTATGGTTACTATTTTCAAACCTTGAGTTTGAGGGTTATTTCTTACGCAGCACTCAATAGGTAGAACACACAGTCACCTTGTCTTACTTTTTCTCCTGAAGTTAATCTAATTTGTGATAATACCAGTATCATTGTCACCCACACATAGGTAAGACGTTCTGATTTTCCCTTATTCTTTTTATCTTCTTTATCTTTCAAGATAGGGCATCAAGTAGCCCATGATAGCCTCAAATCTTCCATATTTAGTCAAGTATGACTTTGAACTTCTGATCTTCTTGTCTCTGCCTCCTAAGTGCTGGGGTTACAGGTGTTGCACCATTCTTGACTTTATTACCTTGATATTTTAAAATTCTCTTATTCATGATTCTGGGAGGAAGAGGAGAAAGGGAGGGTTGGTTGTTTCTGATTCCCTAGAAAGAAACATGGGGTCAGGAGAGAGAGCACATATTTTTTAAAGGACTTAAGCTATGAGGCTTGTGAAGGTTTGGTTTAGGCAGAGCTGTCCTTCAAGCTGATGAGAAGGAGAGCAGGCCTGGGAGGCCTTCTGCTCCATAAAGGGATCCTGTTGTGGTCTAGGGATATAGTTTATTTGGTAGAGCACTTGTTTAGTGTAACCCAGGGTTACCCCTGAAATCCAAGTCCAATCCCCTGTCCTTCATAAAACTGGATGGGTAGTCCACATCTGTAATCCTAGCACTGCAGAGGTGAAGGCAGGAGGACCAGGAGTTCAAATTTATGCCTGACTACCTAGGGAGTTTAAGGTTAGCTTGGAATACAAGAGATCCTGTCTCAAAAACCCGAGTCAAACAAACAAAAGGCTCCTCCTAAAGGATCTTACTGTTAGCAGGTTGGGTTGAGAGTGAGAAGAATCAGTAGATGCAGCCCTGAGTTCAACATTGATCTATTTCCCTCACACTCCTAGATGCAGTAGATGGTGATGCAAGAGGAAGAGCAGGTCAGGTGACTGCTTAGTTTGCTTTTAACATTACCTCTACTAAACCATGAAAGATGGATGCATCCCGAGATTTCTCATGCAAGTAACTTGTTGATGCCTAGTTCTTTGGGACATGGGGGGAAACCCCAAAGTTTTAGGACTAATTTGGTGATTCCTCTCAAGTCTCTTTTAGGTTAATTTGAATGTATTAAATTAAATACATTTAATTTAATTTAATACTAAATTAAATACATTTAATTTAATAATTTAATACTAAGTGAAATTCGAATGTATAGGAGTCTCCCTAGCTTGTGAGCTCTGGTCTACTGGCCGTTATTACTTATCTCTATTTAGGTTTTCTACCATCTAATTATACAGTATGACTTACACTTGGATTACACGAACAGGGTGAGGCTTCCTCAATTTCATCTGGTGATTTCAACAGTCTACCTCACTGTTTGTTAATTCAGTCTACGGTTGCTAACTCCTTTGCCAAAGGTTAATTTTAAGGTTAATCTATTATCATCTTGGGCTTTTGGCCAAAATTACAGCCTTGTAAGGATTTATTTTTGCAGACAATGGGCTTCTTGGATCCAAATAGTGTGAGTAACTTATGAGGTGGTCCCAGGAGCCTTTGTAACTATGATGTGTTCTTCCAAAAACACTCAGTGGAGATAGCTCTCTTGATAAAAGTGCTTACCTTCAGAACACAAAGAGCTGAGTTTGTTTCCTAAAGCCCACGTGAAAAAACTGGGTATGCTGGCTTGACGTCTGTAAATCCAGGCAAGCAGGTACCTATTCAGGCAGCCTATCCTATCTGGTGATTCCAGCCTGGTGAGAGGCCTTGTCTCAAAAACAGGTAGATAGTGCCTTAAGGTTGACATCTGAGCATGTACTCTGGCCTCCAGACACATGTGCATACATGAACACCCTGCATAGTGCACCCCATATATGAACATATGCACACATTCATATATGTACACACAGCTTATAACATGAAGCTTCTTCTGCAGACATTTTGATGGTAGAGCATTTGTAATTCCCCAGGGCACACAGAGAAAGGGCCCTGGCAGAAGTGTAGAGCAGTGGTTCTGTAGGGTTCGTCAGTCCAGTTCTCAGTGTCAGGGGAAACTTGTACCTTTTTTTTTTTCATAACTTCCCACAATGTATTTTCCTTGTATGAAAAGTGAGTATTCTTTTTGTTTGGGCTAGAGGATGCCAGGAATGTCCTTAATCCAGACAAGACTGATGGGGGGAAAAATCTATTATCACTTGTAGAAGGTATCCTGGTCTGGCATTACAAGATCTAGAAAAGAATTTCTCCAAAATATGTACTCAAGTGGCTAATGTTAGCTCCATTTTATAAATCAGGAAGGGGATTTCTGTGAAGAGATGAAGCAGAGCCTGAATCCTGATTGTAAAAAGTCTGTCTAAGATGACTGAGAAAAAGTTATGTAATTAATTGGGAATGTGAGGTAGACATATTTCCTGCCTTAGCAAATACAGAACTAGACTCAAACACAGGCTTTAGGGGGTAAAAATGCTCTTGTTTTATTGCCTATTAACTATTGTTTTCTAATGAGAGACAGCAATAAAGGATGTGGATTTGGGTCAGTGGGAAGATGGGGAGGATATGGGAAGACTTGGAAGAGGGGAAATTATAACTAGAATATATTATATGAAAAAATCTATTTTTAATAAAAATTGTAGACAAATATTCAGCACACATCTTTCTTTCTGTTGTTAACTGGTACAGCTGGGGAGCTTATTAAATACTCATCATGGATTATCTGTCATATGCATAAACTTTTGCTAAAATGGAGTTGCTGTTACCCAGTCATAACAAAGTAACGTAAAGGTTTCTCGCTGTCTGTTTGGGGAGTGTGCCTTACACAGGTTTGAAGAAACAGCTTGTGAATTGGTGCCTCTTGGAAACCCTTCCTGAAAGTACCATTATTCATCTGCTTCTCGAAATTTCTGTCTATAAACCATCCATTACAGACATATCATTGACCATGTTGACTTGTTAATATATATACCAGTTGCCTTCTGTGAGACTGAGGCTGTGAACCTCAGGCCACAGGACCTGGCTCCCTTCCCACCTAATTTTCCAGTGGCCATGTCAGCCTGGCTCTTAGTAGCAGCTCAATACAGTTTGCTCAGTGTGTGAATTACTCTATACACCAGCGTTCCAGATAAAGTAGGGCTTTTCTTAAAGGCCATTTGTACTTTTAACAGACACAATTAGCTGAGTATCTGCTTCACATGTATAATTTAACCTCTCTGCAAACCAATGAGAGTAATTTCATGGCTCATTCATTGATAAAACAGCTCAGAGATGTTAGATTGGAAAGTGAGCATCCCTGAGCTAGTGACTAACATGCAGCAGGCACTGGGGTCTAGTCTGCCACACTCTGCAGTTCTGTGTATTCACCAAGTTCATTGAGTCCTATGTATCAGGAGGACCTGTATCTTATATGATCATTATCGGTTATCTTCTTTATATTTTTTCCACAGCAATATATACTAGGGCCTTTTAGCACCCCAATGCCCAGTTGCCACCTTACATGTACAGAGAGCTACTTTTACATATCTGGATGCATACAATCTTTTAGTGTTTAGTTGGAGAGTAAACTCGTCTGTGCTGTGGATTGTATGTGAAGTGTTCCACACAGGCTCATGTGCTCAAACATTTGTTCCCTGGCTATGGTTTGAGAACATTTAGGAGGTGAAGATTCTCTTGAGGAAATGAGAAAGGCGTGGGAAGGGGACCTTGAAATTGTATACATATGTATATATATACTTCCTGTCCTCTCTCTGCTTCCTAAGTAGAGAGTCCATGTGCCCTGCTGCTTCATACTTCCCTGTCACAACTGTCTCAAACTGTAAGACTAAACAAACCCTTATATCCTTAAGTTGATTTTGTCTGCTATTGTGCCATGGCAACGAGACACGTGACTAATAGAAAATGTTTCCAGGACACTTAGCACCCAAAATACTTTTAAGCACTCTCCAGAGGAGAGCACACCACACCCACAGCCTCTGAAATGACATTGAACTTTGAGACTTGAAGGTTGAGATAGTTCCGGAACAGTCCATGAGCCTGGTTTTTGTGATAGGCAGGTAGACCTGGGTATGTTTATTCTGACAAATGGTGAATCATGTGTAGTAAGGCCTCAGTTTCTCAGTATTTACAGACCCATGGCACACAGGATGACCCACACAGGCAAGAGTATCTGCATACAAACTTGCCCATGGGGAGGGACAGTATCCTAGAGAGGTCACCAGCTCCACTCAAGTTGAGTGTTCTTCAGGCTAGAGAGGCCAACTTTCTTTGCTACTTGTCTACTTTATGTAGAGATCATAACACTACCTTGCTAAGTGTTTATTGAAGAAGAAGCATCCATTGTCATTGAAACCAGCAAAAACTCTATGCCAAGAAAATAGATATTGCCATAGAAACGTAGATCACTCTAGATATAAAATTAAGTTAGATTATGCCCACCAAGTTTGATGGAGAAGTCAGCCTTGGGAATACAAAATCAGGATAAGCATCTCGACATCCTAGGCTAGAGAAGTAGAGTAGTCAGTGAAGCGCTTGCTATGTAAGTGTGAGAACCTGAATTTGATCCTTAGAACCCACATAACAGAGCCATACTGTAGGAAGATAAGACCTACAAGGTCAAGAGATGAGCCAATTTGGAGTCTGCCTGAGGGCCTAACACAGGTGCTGTCAGAAGTCCTGATCATGCCAAATCAATGAGGGGTGACCATGCAATGTCAATGGATCTTAACGCAGCCTGGGTGCTGGGAGATGGGTTTATAAGGCTCTCCCCATTGCTAGATAAATGAGTCTTCTGTTTGCCTTTTACCTGACCCTGCACCTTCTCACCTCCTCCCCCGAGGGAGACGTTAGGACCCGGAAACACCAGACCAGATGAAGTGGCTCACAACTATAGTTCCAGTACTGGGGAGGTGGATTAGGTATGTCTGTAAGGAAAAAAGTTTTGCTTGTTTCAGAGGGTACTCAGCCATGCCAAACTACGTAAGAAAGCATACCCAGTGGATTCTCACAGGGTTTTTATTTCTAATGCAAAGGGGTCCCTTGCCTCATTTTGAATGGTCAGAGCTTGGCCTCACATTCTTACATGACTGGCAGATTTAAAGCAATGCAATTAATAAGCAGAATGCAAGTTTGAGCATCAAGTACAAGCTTGAGCACATATTTTTATTTCAAGGATTGAATTGTTGAACCTGTAAGAATTTGAATTTCTGCCAAGTGGCTTCTTTAGACTTGTTTTTATTGTTTATTTTTTAAAATGAAGATTTGTCTTACTTAACCATTTGGTAGAAAGAACAATACATTTCTTTTACATTTCCCACACTGTGTGTGAGGTTCAGCTTGCAGGCTGGAATTCCACAACATCTTAAAGGGAACCAGAAACCTGTCTCAAGATAGGAGAGGAAATAAGAGAGCATTGATTTCCCTTAAACCTGACATAAAATGTCATTTTCCTTATCAAACCCATTAATCCATTTATCTCAAGCAATTCCAGGTACCTGACACCTGGAGGAAGGGGCCAGTGTGCTTTCCTGGGAACGCTGAGGCCATGGCTGCTGTATGACATTCCTAGTAAGACACTATTTGGGTTTCGAGCAGGTAATTATAGAAATAATATGGAAATAAAGACAAGATGTTTTTCAGAACTCTTGATAGTGTCATGTCCTAAAGAAGAATTACTCAAGTGAGGTGCTTCAGGCAGGTATCACAGCACCCAAAAAGTTAAACAGGAAAGTCAGAAGTTCAAGGTCATTGTCAGCTACCTTGTGAGTTTGAGGTAAGCATGGGCCATCTCAACGGAAAGAAAGATAAACAAAGAAAGAAAGATAAAGAACTAAAGAACAAAATAAAGAGAGTCAGGAGAAAAAAGATAAAGAATTTTCTAAAACATTTTGTCTTTATTATTGCTATGCATGTATGTTTACTTGTGGGTGTGTGCACTCGAGTGCCGGCACTCAAGCAGATCAAAGGCCTGTTTCCTGGAGCAGTATTACGGGAGGTGGTGAGCCACCCAGTTTGCAATGGGCGCTAGGAACTGAGCTTGAGTCCTCTAGAAGGGAAGCACATCCTCTCAACCACCAAGCAATCTCTCCAGGACCCCAAAAGAATTCTTAATATTTTGGTGACTACATTTATGGATCAGTAAAAATAAGCTCATGCTATGAATATTGTTTAAAAGCATATGCTCATTTATAAATATATTGGCCACAATTCTGTTGTGTGATATTTTGATTATGTTCTGACAAATAAAGCTTGCTTGTAGTCAGAGGGTGGAGCTAGCCATTAGCTGACCACAGAGGTTTGGAGGGCAGCAGACAGAGGGGAGACAGGAAATAATAAGGCAGGGCTGAGAGTGGATCCTGGCTCTTTTGGATCAAGGAACCATAGAGGTAGGGAGCAACTCCGGTGGTTCCCTGTTCTCAGATCTTTCAGGTTTCTATCCAATATCTGATTCCCAATTTTTTATTGATAAGATTAATTAGAATAATGCTTCATAATTCTTCCTATTTTGTAAGATTGTATGTATGTTTGTATATATGTATGTGTCTGTGCTCATGAGTGTGCAACAGTTTGTATATGGAGAACAGAGGGTAACTGCAGCATAAATAAGAAAAAGCTAGAGACATATTGGGGTTCAACCTGAAGATCAGAAAAGCAAAGCAACCAAGCCCCGTGAGAACTCTTACCTCTAAGAAATTCTCAGACTGAAAGAGAATGAGTTCCTGTCTCATCCCAGCTTATATTCCTCTCTAGTGCTGGGATTAAGGTTGAAGGTCACCACCAACCATCTGCATCTGTTTCTTCATTAATCTTCCGTAGCCCAAAGTGGCCTTGAACTCTGTCTCCCACATCCTGGGTTTAGTGGTGTGCAGCATCACTGCCTGGCCTACAGTGGCTTAGTTTTACCTTCTGGTCTTCAGGCAAGCTTTATTTCTAAAACATAAATAAAATATCACTATAGGTGACTTCTGGGAGTCAGTTCTCTCCTTCCACGCAGTGAGTCCTGGAGATGGAAGTCAGTATCAAGGTTGGTCACAAGTGTCTTTACCTGCTGAGTCATCTCACCAGCCTAAATTGTTCTATTTATTTCATTAACACACTGCCAAAATTGGGAAGGCACCATTGTATCAAAGCACAATTTAAGATAATTTAAAATGTTTATGGTATTTCATTCTTTGGGGATATCATAAGTTATTTAACCTATGCTTGGTCTCTAGAAATATAAGATTTCCCTCCTTTAAATATCAGGGAACACATATTGCTTCATATGTCCCTAACTTACCTCCTTAGGATTAGTAACTAAAATTTTAAATGCTGTTTATATAAGATGAACTCTAAAAATATATTAATTTCTACTGCAATGGTTGCATTTTTAATTTACAATTTTTTCTATAATGTAATAATTAATACTTCTTTAAATTATCTCATGTAGAAGAATTTTGACTTTTGCCATTTGTCTTTGAAACATGTGTGCGTGCATATATACACACAGTTGTTCTCATTCACAGAGTCTCTATTTACAGTTGGCTACTCACTAGAATTTTTTGTAACTCCATAATCAATTTTTTTTAAAACAGAATCTTTTCCAGCCTACACTTGTTGATTATTTGGGGGTATGTGCAGAGCTGCAAAAGATTTAAGTCATTTGATGTGCATGTTTCCAGGTGAGATAGACCACACAGACTTTACCTTCTCATTTTATCCCTCAGATTAAACAGAGGACATCTCCTTATAGTATATTTTGTGTCACAGTCTTTCATTTTCTTTTCTTTTCTTTTTTGTCTTTTTAAAACGTAATTCTTTATTGATTCTTTAGGAATTTCACATCATGTACCCTAATCCCATAACCTCCCAGTCCTTTCACATCTGCCCCTTACCCCTGCAGCATGCTCCCCCCAAATTAATTAAAAACAAACCAAACAAACCAAACCCCATCTCACTCCTGTCTTTCCAACACTTCTCCATTTTAGTGACATTGGGAGCTTTGGTGTGTCACACATTATACCCTTTTGTTCAGTCAGCTACACTGCAAAAAGTGTCACTGGTCTGGCACACCATCATCACTGGATCCTCTCTGAAACTCCTTTCAGATACCCTGCTGTTGCTCTGAGTGGGGGAGATCCTGTTGTTTTCATTCTGTAGGACCAGCTTCATGCACTCCAGCAGGTCATAAATGAGGTAGATGTTGGGGTGGGTCAACCAAGGACTATGATGTGGGTCTGCGTGGTAGCTTAGCTGGTTGGTTTTAGTCACTGGGACTGAGCCCTTAGGCAGGGACAGAGCCAACCCTCTAAGCCTTTTGTCATGGGATGGGTCCAGGTCTCCTGTTTCAGTGTCCAGAAAGGGTCAGAGCCAGCTATCCTAGGGCCAGCGAGGGGTGGGGCCGCCTCAGCATGACCCTTGATTTTCAGTATGCATTGTTCTTATTACATGGGCCCCCGACATCACCATGGACCCCAGTTGCAGCAAGAACACAGACCCAGACATGCCCTGGTCAGCAGTTTGACCCAGATGACACTATGGCCCCTGATGGCAGCACAAAACACCCAGATCAGTATAGCCCTGGTGGCAGCAAGGCTCTTGGACACCAAAATGGTCTTAGGTGGCTCTCCAGACCCTGGGCATGTGATCAGCCGCCAGGGGCAATAGGAAACATGGACATCAATCCAGATCCTGGCTGCTGCTGGGTCTCAGATCCAGATATGTCCCATTGCAGCTGCCTGGGCCCAGACATGAGCATAGCACCTTGTGATAGTGTTGGCCATCCAGATTATCACAGCCCAGATTGCAATATAAGCCTCAGGCATGAATAAGGACTCAGGTGTCTGACCAGACCCTGTTATCCACACACCTTCAGTGGTTACTGAAGCCATGCACATCAGCATAGACCCTGGCTGTGGCAGGGCCATACACATTCTTACATTTTTGAGGCTTTGTTGCTGACTTCGTTGATGAAGATAGTTCCTAAATATAGCAAAGAAGTGCTGTCTGGTGACTCTTCTTATGGTTAGAAAACCTTTGGTAAGTCTTGAGTTACAGCTGTTGGTCAAGTATACCATATTTATGAGTTCATCAAACACATTAAATAAGGTATCTATCTGTAAGCAGAGACAAGGATAAGAAGAACATATATTGATTAGTTGACAAAATGTTGGAATCAGGAGCTTGTGAGAACCAAGCCCTCCATCCTCTCAGGAGTTCTGGTTTAGGATCGGCTAATCCCCTGACTGTACAAAAGTGAGGAGGAGCCGAGGAGCAGCACGCAGTCTGTCTCCTGACTAAGATGTAATGAGAGCAGCAGCTTCCTGTTCTTATGCCATGACTTGCTCAACATGATGGGCTGTGTCCCCTGCAACTCTGGGCCAAGACAAACCCTTCCTTCCTTAAACTACACCTTGTCAGGTATTTGGTCACAGCAACAACAAAGTAACCATTACAACCGTTTACTTAAAAAGTCCCTTTTGGGATTGTGAGATCGTTCAGCTAGTAAGGCTCTGGCCACCAATGCTGACAAATAGTTTGATTCCCAGGACCAACATGAAAGGAAAATCTGAACCCCACAAATTGTTCTCTGGCCTTGACTAGCACAATGTGCTGTAGGAGAATGTGAATAAAGAAGTCCCACACAGTTCAGAATTGAGTATAGAAGGGACTCACAGATCACAGTCCTCTGCACAAACAGGGACAGGAACTAAATCTAGCATCCAGGCAAGAGAGGAGAGAGAGAGAGAGAGAGAGAGAGAGAGAGAGAGAGAGAGAGAGAGAGAGAGAGAGAGAGGGCATGTGAGTGCACACTATTTTGGTACCCAAGGCCTTGCCCAACCTCGTCCAGCTTCTCAAAGGTCATTGGCTAAAGGAGGTTTCCCAGCAATGTGACATTCTTCCCCAACCCCATACAAAAAAAAAGAAAGAAAGAAATGTTAACAATAAAAATAAAAAAGTTTCTTTTCATATTAGCAAGTATGGTTTCTATTGGTTATGTTGGTTCTTCCTTTGATCTTCTCTGCTTATCATTATGGGGCATTGATGCTACCCTGAATAAATCCCTCTATTTCTAAACAGGATGTTGCATGCAGGCCCTCTCTGCTTTTAGGTGTCTGGCACAATAACAGTTTTCAGTGTTTCTAGTGGCTGTGTTCTCTGGTCACACAGGAACCTAGCTCTGCATTCTCCTGGGAGCAGGGGTTCAGCACTAGCTAACTCAGTATTCACCCCTGAGTTTGTCAATGCAAAGCAGCGACAGCTCACCCTGACTTGTTAGCAGGCAGGATTTCTAATCTTGACTCTAGAACTGGCTTGATACTTAACTTGATTTCACATGACCACAGTCCCAAAATTTTCCTGTTGCTTCTTTTTTCTTGCATATATGTATCCTTTAGATAGCAACGCTTGGTTCCGACTGCAGTTAACATGAAGTAAGCGTGCATTAGGCACTGCACTACAGACGGGCTTCCTCAGGCCCCACCTCCAGCTGCTGTCACCCATCCTTTTCTATGCACTGGGGCACAGATTAAACCCTGGGCTGCTCAGAGTCCCCTGGCCTTGGAGATCCCTTGGTCTCTTAGTCTCTAACCCCACTCACGTCTATTAAGGAACTTGTGGTCAAAGGACAGTGAAGGGCTTGGGAGATGGCTCATTTGGGAATGTGCTCATTTTGTCACACAACATCTGAGGGCCTAACTTTGGATCCTCAATAACCATGTAAAAAGCCAGGCACAGCAGTGTTAGACTAAAATCCCAGGACTGGGGAGGTAGAGACAGGCTGATTCCTGGAGCTGACTGGCCAGCCAGTCTAGCGGAACTGGTGAGCTCCAGGTTTAGTTTCAAACCCTGTCCCAAAAAGTAAGGTGGAGAGCAACTGAGTGAGATACTGCCTGCCATTGGCTTCTGTGCATCTGTGCACACACGGATGTGTCACACACACACTCCCCCACAGAGAACACAATTAATAAGATTCTTATTTACTATTTCATTATCTTTAATTCTCGGAGTGCCTTTTGGGGTCCTCCTGCCTATTTCCCTTCTCTTCATAGATGCTCTGGAATTACAGATGCCTTGTTACTGCGTTAGGCTTTACATCAGTTCTGGAGTTCAAACTGAGGCCCCCATCCCTGTGAGTCAAATGCTTTGTGTGCTGAGCCACCTTCATTGGCCTTATAATTAGTACACCTTCTGTAGGAGGACAGAATGTTACCATAGGAAGAGTCTTAGACTTAGACGTGAATAGAAAGTATTCTTTCCCTCTCTGGACAGTCCTCTATTTTAGTCCCTTCATGCATAAAATAGTCATAATAATAATTATCCTCTGAAAAAGTGAGACAATATTTATAACCTTGGAGCTGAGGGAGGGATGGTGTCTGTTGGGTAAACGTGCTCTCTTTTCTCTTTCCTTGGCTTCTGCACTCAGCAAGATTGCATCCATAAGCTCTTACATGTTCATATTAAACATGTTCAAATCATTCTCCCTATATCATTAATAAATGATCCTGTTTCGTTCTGTTCTATACATCCCTGGGAAGGGTCAATACATCAGGACCACACCCAGGAGACCATACTTTTTCTGGGGTCCTGTTAAATGCTGTGTTCCTAACCTCCTAGTCACAGAAGGTGTGTGACCTCATGCTTCTGGATCTCTGTAACTTTGTTCTAGGCTCTCATCTGGCCTGGATCACCCTTTCTACTTCTTGACCCAAGCTCTGCACTTGGGAAACAGCCTTCAGGGTTCTGCTTTAGTAGTATCTTTGGGGCACTGCCTTTCCTTTCTCCCCTCAGATTCGCTTGCTCCGTGTGACCTGGTGCTCTATCTGTGAGCCTTACGTGGAACCCAGGCAGTGCGCTGTGATGTCTGCACTTAATACCGTCTTGCACTTATTACCGTCTTTCCCGTCCGTGCTCTAAAAGCAGAGGAGCACTTGGCATTGAGCAGGTGTTTAATAAATGACCACTGAAGGCATGAGTGAGAGGTTAATGAGTGGTGAAAGACAGCGTGGTCATGGGAGAGAGCGTTTCCATAGCAACCGGCCCACACAGTGACTTCAGCGTGGCTCTGGGCTCACACACAGAATATTTACTCAGGGTGTGAGCACCTGTCTCCGAGGAATTCAGTAATCATTTGGATGACCAACTTTGAAGATTGCTTAGGATGTTTGTTAGAGAACTAAGTGTTTCAGCCAGAGTGTCAAGTAGTTACTTGTTTTCATCAATGTTTGGATGATGTACATTTGACAGGGGTAGATGGGTGGGTGTGACCTCATGTGCACGGTTTTCATGTGTCAGATTTTCCACAATTATTAACTATTAATGATTGCAATTAGAGACAACAATATTGCTTTGAAAATTAAGACTCTGTGTGTGTCAAGGTCATAAAAAACCAGAATTGTCTCAGACAGACATGGGGGACTGCGGGAGTTGAAGCCCAAAGCAACATCTCATGGTATGGACCCTGGAACAGAAAGAGAGCAGGATGGTGAATGAAAATTGAGCAGAGCTCACACAAACTCTGGAGTTCTATTACTAATAACCCAATGATGCCAGTTTTCTAATTTTGACAGTTGTACCATGTCAATAAGTTGCAAAAGGAGGAGGAAGATAAGGAATGTATGCGTACTTCCTGATTTACCATTTTGACTTTTCTATAAATCTACAATTACTCTAAATGCTTTATCTCTTTAAAAATATTTTTATTATTTGAAAACTTCATACATTTATACAGTGTATTTTGGTCAAAGCCATCTACCACTGCCTCCTTCCAACTAATTTCTTCCTCATTTCCCTCCTAACTTCATGTCTTCTTTCTTTATTGCTATTAATAAGCCCCTGAGTTCAACTAATACTACCCCTCTGTGTAAAGATGGGTGTGGAGCCATCCACAGGAGCATTAGCAAACTGTTGTTGGTCATGTTTCTCTTCATTTCTTCTAAGCCTGTCATTAAGTGATGGAGAAAGCTTCAGTGGTAGACAGGGAAGAGGAGCCTTTGTAGCCAGCTTCATACTGGGAACTCTGGTGCCTTATAAATTCAGCCAAACATAGCAAAAGCTATCTAAGGGAAAAGTTAGGAACAGACAAACAAACAAGACAAAAATAGAAAGGAGCTGGGTCACTTGTTATCCTGCTTGTAATTCCCCTTAGGAAGTGGAATTCGGGATTCAGGATTATACTTGTCTACATTTGAGTTCTAGGTCAGCCTAGGCTACATAATAACCTATTTTTTTAAAGTTGCTGATGTTGGGGGCACATGCCTTCAGTCCCAGCATTTAGGGAGGCAAAAGCAAGTGGATGTCTAAGTTCAGGGCCATTCTGGTCTACAGAGTGAGTTCTGTATTTCTTTTGCAGGTTACATAATCTGTACTGGCAGTTCTTTAAGATAAAAGCAAAGTCCTTCCTTCCTTCCCTCTTTTCTTTCTTAATAGTAAATTTCAATAACTCAAAGATGGGTAAAGACCCTGTATCAAAAGAGAAGAAAAGAAAAGAACAGAGCAGAAAAGAAGAAGAAGAAGACAGAGGAGGAGGAGGAGGAGGAGAAGAAGAAGAAGGAGGAGGAGGAGGAGGAAAAGAAGAAGAAGAGGAAGAGGAAGAGGAAGAAGAAGAAAAAGGGAAGAGTAGTGCTCTCCCACCTTTAAATCTCCTACAATTGTCTGGCTTTGGTTATTTCTGTGAGCAATTTAATGGATACGGCTTTGGTGGTCTGAAAGATAATGCCTTTTCTTCCTTTCTGTGTATGTGCAGGTGTGTAATGCACATCTGGGTGATGTGAAACACATAAGTTTGTGTGCATTCACAAGAAGGCCTGAGGTCAATCTCAGGTTTTATTCTTCTGGGGCTATGCACCACGTTTTCTTGAAGACAGGATCTCTGACTGGCTAGGCTAGCTGGGTGGTGAACCCCAGGGACCACCTGTCTTTCTCTCCCCAGTGTTGAGCTATGCATACCGGCAAATTAGGTTTTTTTACATGGGTGGTAGGATTGAACTCAGGTTCAGATGTTTGAACAGGATGCACTTCACTGACTGGACAGTCTCTATAGTTCCACCCCAAGATAATTTCTTATTTAAACCCTTAAGTCATCAGAAATTGTAATATACTTTTTCTGAAAACATTAACTTATATTCTTATATTCAATGTGTGTTGCAGCAGAAGGCGTAGTAGAGAATTTCGTGGCAATCTATCAAGGCTTGTGGAGACTTGCAAATTTTCTTGTGTACAGATTGAGTCCTCTGAGCCCATATCACCATTCCTGAAGTGCGATTGGGCAAAGAATGAAACTTTACACTGTTTACCTCTTCTGACTTTTTCGTTTGCAGTCCAGCTTTAGCTCATTGGGTACAGATCAATTTTCATCCTTGAATGTGTGTGAAACCAACCCAGGGTTCTCTGGAGCTCTTAATTGCTATGTGATTTGATATCAGTGCAGTGAAGCTAGGCGAGCTAATTGTTTTCCCGACTGAATTTTCACCCCTCCCCCATCCTGCCTGGAGGGGGCTATAAAGCAAAAGCCAAAGCAGGGAACGTCTCTGGTATGCACATCTTCCTTTTCAGAAGCATGGTCTGTGCTGAGTAGAGCCTCTGCTTCACACAGGCGGCCATATGAGGGATAATTATAACCTTTAAGTGCTTTCAGCTTCAAGTTATTAGTAGCTGGAGCAAAATGAGGAGGGGTGGGTGTGTGACAGAAAATATGGTTTACTCAGCTCACATGTGCTCTTGGAGCATTTCAGACCTAGAGGAAGAAAGAGATTTCTCTGTGTCTCTTGCTAGGGAGCTGAATTACAGTCCACAGTTACATTGTGTGATAATGAAACACAGTTACTGGGTTAAAATTTATGGAAATAAGCTAAATATTTGATTAATCGCTTTAAATATTGATCCATTTGTATGGCTTCCTGTAATTGCCTTTTTCATAGCCATCAATAGCTTGGGCGATGTATAAACAGCAGTCTTCTGAAATAAATAATTGCATTATGTAATGCTGGTTAAATTTAGAAATTGCTGCTTTATTTCATTTCTTCCTCATAAAATGTAGTGCCAAATAGTAATTGAGATTGAGTTTATAATGCTTTACTTCAGATCGAATCCAGGAATTGTTTCTCTCAGAGGAATTACAGAAAAAGATTCCTGGAGCAAGGGTGGGTGACAGGGCAGACCAAAGTGTGTGGGGGGGGCAGTCGAGATGTGATTGGTGGGGAGGAAAGGCGGGGCAGAGAAACTGCGAAACCTGGTGTGGCGGATTTAGAACACAGTAAACCATTGTGATGGAAAATAGACAGCAGGCGAGGCAGAGCTCAATCGGAAGGCTGAGGTGCAAGCCCAGGACCCCAGGAGGGCAAACTGTCTCTGACAGTAAGACGGGAGACTTATTATAAAGAAACAAAATGCTGTTTCCATCTCCCCAGTGTTTTAAACCTCTTAGCCTGATGGGATAACCGGGGCTCCAGTTAGCGCTAATCACTTCGGGAGCGTCCCCAGTTGCTTTGAGACTAAATGTCTGTTGGCCGAGAATCAATTATCTCCCTGCTCCCACCCCAAGGATAAACTGTTTTCATCTTTATTTAGATAACTCAATCATCTCCAAGAAAAATGGAAACTTCCTAAGCAGCTAGAAGCAGAATGGGGGCTGGAGCTCTTGCACACTGGTGTTGACGCAGGGAGGACACCTGTGTACCAAAGGAGCCGGTGAGGTGATGACTGGATTCCCTTCAGCACAGTTATCTGGGGGCTTTCCATTGAAAAACGTGCAGTAACTGTATTTAAGACATTGTTTATAAATCCCAATACGTTTTCAAAATTATAGCACGTATTTGGAAGGAAGGGAACAATGAGAAAAGGAAACAGAAAAGGGTAATGGAGGGTGCTGTGACCTAAGTACATAATATTCACCGTGAAAAAGACCATAATGAAACCAAGCATTTTGTTGATTAATAGACTGACGAATAAAAGCTCTAATACAGGGCTGGTGGAGTGACTCAGCAGCTAAAGAAGCCAGCCTGACAGGCAGTGTTGGATCCCCAGAGTCCGTGTGGAGCTGCAAGAGAGAACTAACTTCACAGTTGTCCTATGGCCTCTTGCAGATGTGCCCTGGCACATGTACAGAATCCCACCATGTGTGTGTATGCATGTACAGAATCCCATTATCCCATTATGTGTATGTGTGTGTGTGTGTGTGTGTGTGTGCATCTGGCTTGCACAACACTGATACTAATATGTGAATACAATATTTTTAAAAGTCATGTTTGACTATGTTGATTTCTAAGCCAACCTTGAATACATTAGTTAAAAAAATTCTAAAATATTAATTTGGAAAAAACCCAATATTTTAGCAAAAAAAATTTAACTCAAGAATTAAGACCAATTGGAAAGGGTTAAGAATCAAATGAAGACAGCTGCTGAACATGAATTGTTCCTGCAAACCCCTCACTGTGGTGCAGGGAGAGTCGTTGCCTCCTGCAGTGTCTACAATTTACCTTCCCTTGTCTGCAGGCTGTAGTAAGTTTTCTTATTCTTGGCTCATCATTCAATTCGGCCTCTTCTGCCAGCTCAGCTCAGAATCTGTCCACCTTAATGAAACCTATTCTCAGGGGTTTTCTTCCTTCCTTGATATTTCATTGAAAATGCCAAGTGCTGGGATTATAAAGACACCTTATTTTATTTTTCTTAAGTAACTGTCTTTTCTTTTTTAAAAGACAATTTTGTTTATTTATCTTTTTGGTGAAACAATGAGTTTAATTAGAGTCCCTTACAGAAGCATGGGCAGGTTATATTTTATTGGAGCATGGGCAACTTATCGGTGGCTACACCACTAAGGAAAATGTTAGTTTCGTTTCTCAGCAACAATTAACTGCCTATAAATCCTTTCCACCCCATGAAGGGATTTTAATGGGCCCAATTTGTACAGGTCATGTGTAGGTAGTCCCAGCAGCTGAGAGTTCAAGAATATAATGGACACACCATGCCCAGGAGATAGGACATTCTACCCCTTCCTCAGCTCCTCCATTCCTTCTATTCCTTATTCCACAATGGTGTCTGAGCCTCTGCAGGTGTGATGGAGCATTCAAACATTTCTTACTTGCATCATGCTGACCATTTGTGAGTCTCTGTAATAATTCTTGTACACTGCAAACACTATATAGTGTTTTTAAAGGAGAGTGAGTTCTCTGAGCAAGGCAGTCACATCCAGTGGTTTCACTCAGACACTGATCTCTGGTAAACATCAGACAATGGCTATTGAATACTTGGTTGGTTGGGTAAGTGGTGTGGGACAAATATCTATATTCTGTCAATTATATTTTAAATAAAAGTTGATTGGTCAGTAGCCAGGCAGGAAGTATAGGTGGGACAACCAGACAGAAAGTAGAGGCGGGTCAAGGAGAACAGGAGTATTCTGGGAAGAAGGAAGTTCTTTCTACAGTCCTGATCCATCCACAGAAGAAGCAAGATGTGACTGCCCTGCTGAAAAAGGTACTGAGCCATGTGGCTAACACACACTAGAATAATGGGCTAATATAAGTTATAAGAGTTAATGAGAAGCCAAATTTCTTTTTTTGACCATCTCTTTCCTCTGTCAAACTTAGAATGAATGTTAGTCAACAGATCTAAGTCTTGCTAGCTCTAAATTACTGACTCAGAGGCTAAAGAGGTGAGTGACTTGAACAGGGTAGTTTTTAGAGGCCCTGTAAAACAAAATCACTTAATATGTAATTGGAGTAAAGCGGGGACCCAAAATAATGGATGGTTTGGAACTAGTCATAAAACAGTGAGGAGAGCAGATGCAGAAACAGAGCTCAGTCATGCATGCAAATACCACTGACTAAAACGAAACAGGGCAGATTCATACATGTCTGAGTCTACGATTTACAGGACAAAATGTGGGCTCTTACATGTTTGGACCCATGACTGATAGGATACAGGGTAGATTCAAGCATATTTGTGTTATGATTGACAGAACACAGATTCATATATGTTTACATCTATGATGATAGGACATAGGGTGGGCTCATTTTGCCTCGTGGCAACATGGTGGAGATGCCTTCAACAACATCTGTTTTAGAAGCCATTTGTCCTTCAGTGTTAAGAGTTAATGTTCTGCCATTCAACATTTGTTCTTGCTTAATCTAAGACCAAAATTTCAGTTGTCTGTGAGAATTGACAACTGTATATCCTTCAGATATCTTTCTGTCAATATTATTTTAGACATGCTCTTTTACCTATGTGAAGTTTGAAGAGGCCATGTGGCAAATGGTTAAATAGCAGGCTTTGGGCTCAGACTTCCCGGGACTCAGACGACCCGAGACTCAGACTACCTGGGACTCGGACTGCCCAAGACTCAGACTGCCCAAGACTCAGACTGCCTGGGACTCAGACTGCTTGGTGGGTTCAAACCTCAGACTCATTATCATGATGTTCAACTTCTTTTTTTTCCTTTCATTCTTTTTTTAAAAATGATTTTTATTTAACTTTTATTTATTTGGTGTGTGAGTGCGTGCTATGGTGTATCTATTATAGATGCCAGAGAATAACTTGTAAGAGGTGGTTCTTTCCTTCTAATAGAGTTCCAGTCTGGGGACCCCCATATAGGAAATGAGAACAGACTCCCAGTAGCTGTCCTCTGACCTTCACAATGCACCCCACACACTTGTTTATGCACACTAACACATACACACACACAGAATAAACAAAATGTAAAAATATTATTAGGTGAACTTGACAAAATATTTTCCCACCGCAGGTAATCCTGTACACATAGAGTTTGGATGAGAAATGTCTCCTTTTAGTCTCATGTGTCTCAGTACTTTGTCCCCAAGTGGCAGCTCCTATTGGGAAGGTTGTGGAACTTTTAGAAGGTGGGGTTTCATCAGACGAAGTGAGTCACTGGGGGTGGGCCTGAGATTTTATACCTTGACCCTCTCTTGTCCATTCTTAGTTTCCTCAGACTTGCTGCCATGCTACCTGCCGTGATAGACTGTACCTGGCAAACAGGGAGCAGAAAGAAACCATCCCTTAGGTTGCTTCTTGTCACTGGAATTTGGTCACAGCAGAGAGAAATGGAGCTACACACAGGGAAAGTGATATGGCTGGTCTGCGAGGACTCCAAAAGACCACCAGGGAGACTGACTTACCAAGATGCAAAAGTGAGGTTTATTGTGTGCACAATACAAGCCGGCATGGACCTCAACAAAGCAACTGGCACAGCAGCAACAAGAGGAGGTCCCCTACCCTTCTAGAGGGCATTATTTAAACGCAAAATCCAGAAACATTACATTAGCACTGTGTGGGATGACAGGTTCAATCCTGATTGGCTCATGTCTAGGGACTTTTCAGAAATTTTATTTTTGTACCTTGCCTCTTGCTTGTCAAGTTTTCTTATTGGTTGATCTTTGGGTGGGGACATTCTATGGTTATCTATGGTTTCCAGATGGCTATCCTGTTACTTTTACCCCTAGCTATTTCTGAAGACTGGAATATTTTATGGGAAACAGCTTACACAAGACACAAGATCAAGGCAGAGGACAAAATGGAGGAAATTTGGTTCTTCGTTCCCCCCTGTTCTTGTAACTATAATGAACCCAATCATGGGATCCTGACAGTTAATTCATAAGTATCTTCAGTCCTGAGGGGTCTGTATGTTTGTGATCTCTGAACCGTAAGTTGTATTGTACCCAACTAGGAACTATCTCATAACACAGCCAGCAGGCTTTGGTCAAATTGGGTTGGGAAGCATTCAGTACCAGGTACAATCTACCCAACAGATTTATTAAAGGGTGCTCATGTCCCACCAACGGGTTGATGTTGATGTGATGTTCATGAATTTTACTAGCTAGTTAAGACTGCAAGGCCCAAAAGTTTGTAACAAAAGCAGAATTACCAGGGTAGAGATGAGAGTGGTCAACCAAGAAAGCTATTAAATTAAAAATTTCAAACCAACCCTGGCTGATCTCACATTCTCTTTTCTGCTTTGCCAGTCCTTCTCTGACTTTAGCCATGTTGTCTTTGATTATTCCCAAATGATCAGTGACGAAACAACATTCTTCCCCTAGCTTAGTTGGTCTGGTGCCTGCTTAAGAATCCTCTCTTACTTGTGAGGGGTGGCAATAGTCAGATTCTGTCCCACAGTTAACTTGTCTGCATCTTTTACCAGCAGGGCTACAGTTGTTATAATGTGGACACGGGGAGGCCAGGTTGCTGCCACAAGATCTAACTTTTTGGGCAGGTAGGTCACTGGGTGCTCTCATGGTCCCACTGCCTGAATGAGCACCACTTTTGCTATTCCTGTGTGCTCATCCATGAACAGGTAGAAGGGCTTATTTACATCTGGGAGGCTGAGTGCTGGAACCTCCAGGAGTTTCTGTTTCAGAGTGTCAAATGCCTTCTGCCTTTCCTCGGTCCAGGTGAAGTCACCCTTGGTGGCTTCATACAGAGGTTTAGCTATTTCAGCAAACTCAGGAATCTGATCCAGAGGCCACAGAACCTGGCAGTCCCCTTACTTGTTTGGCAGAAGAGGGAGTTGGGATCTTTAGTGCTGTCTCCTTGAGGGTCTTGGAAAGCCATCGTTGTCTTCTTTAAGGATGTATCCCAGGTATTGCCTGTTGTTGGCTGATCTGAGCTTTCTTTGCAGAGGCCCGGAATTCCAGTTCCCCAAGGGCATGTAGTAGATGCACAGTTCCCTTTAGGCACCTTTACCAATCCTCGGCTGCAATTAACAGGTCATCCACATCCTCTAACAGACTTACTGCCAGGTTCTAGAATCAGTACTTACCAAGTCTTCATGTAGTGCCTCATTAAAGATGGCGGGAGAGTTCTTAAATCCTTGAGGCAACTGGGTTTGGGTTAGCTGTCTGCTGATCCCAATCATCCCAATCCCAATGGTCATGCCATTCAAAGGCAAAGAAGGTCTGACTCTTAGTGGGCAGTGGCAGGCTAAAAAAAAATGCATCTTTTAAATCCAGTGCAGTGTACCATTGCTGATTGGGAGGCAGGGTACTCAACAATGTATAAGGATTGGAAACGGTGGCATGTATGTCCATAATCCTCTTGTTCACTTCCCGTAAGTCCTGTACTGGGCAGCAGTCATTGGTGTGAGGCTTTTTAACTCATAACAGAGGCGTGTTCCAGGCTGACTGGATAGGTTTTAGGACCTCAAGTTTCAATAGCTTCTGTATGTTGGGGGTGATGCCTCTTTTAGCCTCCAGCGGCATGGGATACTGGCGGACCTTAACGGGATCCACGTTTGCCTTGATCTTAATGTAGGCTGGGGGCCTGTGAAGGGCCAGTCCCAGGCCTCCTGCCTCTGCCCAAGACCAAGGGAACTTCCAGAACCAGTCTTCTCTGTCGGGCTCAGGTTTAGTTGGTTCTTGGTAAAGTTTATACTCCTCATTTAGGTCACTTTTAACCAAGACCCAGACCCATTATGGTAAACTAATTTATCTCCCTTGTTAGAAAAGTAGATTTGAGTTGTCATTTTGGACAAGAGGTCTCGGCCTATCAGAGGGTAGGGGCATTTGTGTATTACCAGGAATGAATGGGTTACCCATTCCATTCCCAAGTCTACTGTTCTTCGGGTAGTCCATGAGTGAAGTTTAGTCCCTCTGACTCCCTGGACCCAGGTAGTTTTGGTGGACCTGGGTCCTCCTGGTTTCAGCAAGACTGAGTTTTCTGCCCCCATGTCTACCATAAAATCAAATGGGTTCCCCTCCACCTTTAAAGTTACCTTAGGCCAAGGGAGGGAATCTGAGCCCCGTCTCCCCTAGTCGCTGTCCTCCTCATTTCCCTTGTAGGCTGGCAGGACTTGGGTTGTCTGTGGAGGGCCCCTTCTTCTTTGGGAAATTTTTGACCCAGTGTCCCTCCTCCTTACAACAGACACATTGATTCTTTCCTACCTTTGGTTTGTAGCGCTATCCCCTCTCATCCTGCTGGGTTGACATCACCTTCCTGGAGTTTGTGGCCATGAGGAATTCTCTCAAGTGTTGCCTATTCTGAGCTTGCTGTTGTTCTAGGGTCCTGGCAAGACTCTTTTCCTGCCTCTTTTCTTTCTTCTCATCTCTCTGTTCTGGTGTCTCTCTCTTATTATAGACATTTTCCGCCACTGCAACTAGATCCCTCAGATTCTTTTCCCCTAACCTTTCTAAAGACTGTAACTTTTTCTTTATGTTTGGTGCTGCCTGGTTTATGTAAGTGAACATTACCATCTGGGCTGACTCTTCTGCCTCAAGATTGTATGGCGTGTATTGGAGGAAAGCTTCTAGGAGTTGCTCTAAATAAGCTGCTGGGCTTTCCTCTGGTCCCTGCCTGACATCATAGACCTTAGACATGTTGGTCAACTTCCACCACTTGGAGACCAATAGCAGACCCTGGTGATAGACCTGGAGCCTCTCCTTACCTTGTGCTATGTTATAGCCCCAATCAGGTCGGTAGAGGGGAAACCAGAATTTATTATGCCTGGATCCATGGAAGGGATCTCCTTAAGCTTTGGAACTAATATCTGAGCAGCTTCCAGAATCCGATTCTGTGCCTCAGTGTTGAACAAGATTCTCAGGAGTTGCTGGCAAGCATCCCAGGTGAGCTGATGTGTGAGCAGAACAGTCTCTAAGATGTTAATAAGATCTTGGAGGTTTTTTGAAAAAGGGGCATTCTGGGTGCTCCAGTTGTAGAGATCACTGGTGGAAAAGGGTCAATATTGGAAGAGTTGGTTCCCATCTCTTTTAGGAGAGCCTGCTGACCAGACAACCAACTAAGGTTATGGAGTTGATCCCCTCCAGCTCCTAGTGACCTGTGCTGGCCCTTGAGGTGGCTGCAGGGGTGCAGGTGGGTCTTCCTGTGGTGGGACCTGAGCCTGGGAGCCTTCAGTTCTAAGGAGGAGGGAATATTCCTTGTCTCATCTGATCCCTGGAGGACAGGCTTGGCCTCTTCTTGGAGTTTTAAGGGAAAAAGCTGCAAATGTGAAGGGGTGCAGTCAGATTAGGCAGAAGGAAAGACTTAACCCACAAGAAGGGGTCATTGACTCAGTAGATGAGACCCTTCAGGTCACGATGTAAGGAATCTGGTCTGGGTGTCCTGTGCAAGGTTGGAAAACAATGTCCTCAACCTTAGGGTGTGGGGTGACAAGTTCAATCCTGATTGTCTCACATCTAGGGACTTTTCAGGAATTTAATTTCAAACCTTGCCTGTTGCTTGTCAAGTTTTCTTAAAGATTGACCTTTGGGTGAGGACATTCTGTGGTTATCTGTACTTTCCTGGTATAGGAGGTTCTTCTGTCTATGTGTTGCTTTCATTGGTTGAATAAAGAAACTGCCTTGGCCTTTTGATAGGGAAGAGCTTAGGTAGGCGTGGAAAAGGGAACTGAATGCTGGGAAGGACAGACAGGCAGATGCCATGGTTCTCCTGCCCGAGAGGGACGCTGGTTAGACTCATGCTGGTAAGCCACAGTCAAGTGGCAATACAGATTAATGGAAATGGGTTAAATTAATATGTGAGAGTTAGCCAATAAGAGGCTAAAGATAATGGGCCAGACAGTGTTTAAATGAATAAAGTTTTGTGTGATTATTTTGGTTATAAGCTAGCAGGGCGGCCGGGACAAAATGCAGGCTCCTCTCCTACAACACTTTCCAGATGGCTACTTTTGTCCCTAGCCATTTCTGAAGATGGAATGTTTTATGGGAAATAGCTTATACAAGGCACAAGATGGAGACAGAGGACAAAATGGGGGAGCTTTGGTTCTTCAAAGGCTCATCCTTCCCATTGAAGGGCAGATAAACAGCAACAGAAACCAGTTCTTAGTCGTATGTCTGCAGCAGGGAGCAGATAATGAAGAGGACGGCTGGAGGGAAGGAGGAACAGGCTAAGAGATGAAGAAAAGATGACCACTTCCAGGTGTCCAGACTGCCACAGACAGTCTTCTGAGGATGCCAAGGCCTGGAAGCAGAAGTCAAGCGGTGAACACAGTTCAGACCAAGGGGATATACTGACCTGTAGCTGAAGGTTGCCCTGTAGTTCAGAGCATCCTGCACTGATCTACTCTGGTCACCCCCCACCCTCTGCACCCCATATTTGGGGAGTACACCTCAGACCCTGTACATGCTAGGCAAATGCTTTACCACTGGGCTATATTCCCAGCCTATTTTTTCTTTTTTCATTTGAGCCAGAGTCTTGATGAGTTATCCAGGTTGGACTTATGTCTTACTTATATTTCTATTGCTGTAATAAAACATCATAACCAAGAGATGTCATTCAGGAAAGAGTTTGTTAGGGGCTATGGCTTCAAAGGGTTAAAATCTATGGCCATCACAGTGCTGAACACGGCAGCAGGCAGGCAGACATGGTCCTAAAGCAGTAGCTGAGAGCTTCCATCTTGCTCCAAAAGAGTGAGGCAGAGAGACTAACTGGGAATGGCTTGGGATTTTGAAACCTTAAAGACCACTGCTCCCCTCACCCCTGAGGGACACACATCCTTCAACAAGGCCATATCTCCTAATCCTCCCCAAACAGTTCCACTGACTAGAGATCAAGCATTCAAATATGTGAGTCTATGGGGCCATTGTCATTCCAACAACCATACCTTGAATTCATTTTGTAGCCCAGGTTGATCATGAACTTTTTATCTTCCTGTCTTAGCCTTCCAGATACTAGGATGGCAAACAAACCTGGATCATCAGACTCAGCTATTTTAATCAACTTTTATTCTTGGTCTCATAAGGCTTTACATACACCGAGCTACCAGTTCCAGACATTTATTTGACAATAAATGTATGTTATAATGTATCTATTAAATTTATAAATTGAAGTAAGATGTGGATATATTGAATGTGGAACCATTTCTGGGAGCCTAAAGCAATAGACTCGTCTGTATTCATTGAAAGAATATCAACATCACATGGCAGACAGTACATAAACAGTATTCACCAAGGGGAGGGGCAGCCTGGGAAAGGAATACATTCATGGAACCCTGTATTCAATCACCTTCACCACATAAACCAGGCATGGTACTACACACCTGTTATCCTAGAAAATCAGGAGGTAGAGGCAGGCAATGTGAACATGGTAAGTTCAAGACCAGTTAGAGAGTTGAACATTTTTAGATTTGTTTTTTAAAATTCCAAATGTCATGATCTATTGTGATTTGTGTCACAGCCTGAAGGAAGTTCTCCTGTGAAGCACTTCTTGTCACCCCCTTTTAAATTTAGGAAAGCACCCTGGATCTGAATTATACAAGGGGCAGTTTTCACTTTCTAAAATGTTTACTAGGCAATTTTGTATCTTCCTAAGTTTTTAGGGACTGTAAGAATGCCACTGACTTCTAACCAGCTATGTCTAACCTCGCACCTGTAAGACACTCTTTTTGTACCTCCATCACAGTGCTGATGACTTTCTGAAGTAAGGCATTTACTAACACGTGAGTGGCAGGTCGTTCTTGGAGTGGGCTGCTGCAGCGGCACTCACGCATTCCCACCCATCCACATGCAGGTTGTTCCTGGAGTGGGCTGCTGCAGCAGCACTCACGCATACATTCCCACCCATCCACGTGCAGGTTGTTCCTGGAGTGGGCTGCTGTAGCGGCACTCACGCATGCATTCCCACCCATCCATGTGCGGGTCGCTCCTGGAGTGGGCTGCTGCAGCGGCACTCACGCATTCCCACCCATCCACGTACGGGTTGTTCCTAGAGTGGGCTGCTGCAGCGGCACTCACTTTTTTCTTTCCATCCACGTGCAGGTCTCTTCCCTGCTTAATGCGATTCCATTCTTCATCAGTTTGCTTCAGGGACTCCCCATCTCTTTAGGTTGCCCTTTCACCCAAGTGCATTGGAACACATCTAAGCTATTGGCTGAACTGTCATAATTAATAATAAGTCTCCATGTCATTTTTTTGTGAGCTAGCACTCCCTCCCTCAAATTCTGCTACAGATGCACCTTTGTATTTGTCCTTGGTTAGCCATGGTGGTTTTCCTCAAGCCCCAGTCATGTGCCTGTGTATCCAGCCCTCAGACTAAGTAAATTTTCTGTTGAAGAATCTAAAAATTTCCAAAAGCTGTAAAATTTAAAGCAACAACAACAACAACAACAAAAACCCAGTTCAACAAGGGCCATTAATGGAGCAGCCAGTTTGTTAAACACACACACACACACACACACACACACACACACATACACACACCAAACCAAGACAAAAACAAGACTGAGCTTTGACCAGGAAAAGCTCTGTAGTTCTGTGAAAGACAACAGAACTCACTGAGCCAACACCTAACAGAGAATTGTCAACACTAGCTGTGTGTTAAATGAAATAGTGCAGAGTTTGGTGTTCAAAGAAATGATTTTAAGAATGAATTTCTTCCAGGCAGTTCTTTTCTCAGTGATAAGATGGGGGTGTAATAGCCTTATTTCTGAGAGACAGCTGGTTGCTAATTAAATAGAAATATATAAAATCACATGTGGGTATTTTCCCATAAACAACAGGGAAGCAGGGAGGCTAAAAAGTTTCCAGGAAAGAAATGATTATGGTCAATGTGATGACTAAGCTTGTTTGTCAGCTTGTCAAACCTGGGAAGAAGGAACCTCAGCTGAGGAATTACCTCCCTCGCCCTGGCCTGTAGGCATGTCGGTGGGGCATTTTCTCCATTGTCAGCTGAGGCAGAGGAAGAAGAACCCAGAACACTGGTGGTGGTGCTGCCAATGGGTAGGTGGGCCTGCCCTGCAGGAGAAGTCAGTCAGTAAGCAGCATTCCTCCCAGGTCACTGCTTCAGTTCCCGCCTTGGCTTCCTGCTCTGACCTCCCTCAGTGATGGACATAAACCCTTTCACCCACAAGTAGCTTTCTGTTGTTATGCTTATCACAGCAACAAGAAGTGGACTAGAGCCGGCAATAAAGTGGGTGGCAACTTAGGTTGTGTTCCTGCACTGACTTTGTCCCCTATGGAGCTGACCTGTTCTTTTTCAAGTTCTTACGTGAAAAAGTGAAAATGTTCACATCTCTGCTCATGCTTGTACGCCCTTGGCGTGCTTGGCTGTTGCGTCTTAATTGGGATATCTCCCACATTTCCAACAGCCTTCTCTGCCTGTCCAGGTGCTCTTCCCTTCTGCTGGGCTTAGCTTAGTAACTGCACTAACCTTAGTCTGTGGTGTTTCTCTGTTTATGTGCCAGTCTCCCTGTTACAAGTCATCAAAGGCATAGCCCAGCAAATGGAAGGTCTTCAACAAACGTTTGCTAGCTGAATGACAGCACAGGAACGATGGCTGAGCAGTTCTCTTTCTGAGTGATTTGTCCGTCAGCACGGGGACCACAGCACGGGGACCCCAACATTTAATGTTAATGTGGCCATTCCAGCTCAGGACAGTGAGAAGCCTCTCAGACTGACTCCTCCACAGTGAAGCTTCAGTTGAAAGTCAGAAATAAAAGTTTCATTGCTCCAGCTTTGCTGTAGATTATTTCTTTAGAGCATTAAGTGTGAGAGAAGTTCAGAAATTTATCATATCCCAATCTTTGCTTTGTATTATAAAGTTTCCCACAAGAATGGAGTATTTGTTACAACTGATTCCCTCAAGTCGCTTTCTGACCACCACATGCCCACTGTGGCATCAGTATGGGATCTGTGCACAAATAAATAAATGTTAAGAAAGAGTCCTAAGTATATTCTGAATGTCAGCCTTCTATCAGATAGTGTTTAACAAATATGTGCTCCCCTTTCTGTGGCTTGTCTGCTCTTTCTGGACATAAATAATGTAGTGAACTCGACTTTATCACTCCTCTTCAACGCTCATGCCTTTGGCTTGGCATGTGAGCCATCATCATGTGAATCCTGCAGACTTTCTCCTTTCTCATCTTCTAGGCATGCTGTAGTTTTGGGAGTTATATTTAGATTTCAGATGCGCTTTGATTTGCTTTTGTGAAGGTTTGTCTCTAGATTTATTTTGACATACAGATGTCTAGTTGTCCATCTTCCATGACACTTCCTTACAACAACTACAAGCACTCTACACATTGGATTTGAAATCCCATGGTGCTTCTGCAGCCTCGTGTACAGGATTTGATGGTAATTTTCTTCTTCTCATTCAACAATCCTCAGTGAAGAGCTGCTGGTTTGTCAACGACACAGCCTTTGTAAGGCCTGCCCACACCTGCACAGCAGCTAATTTCCCTCCTGCTGGTCTCTGTATTTTGACAGAAGAGGTAGGTTTGAGAAGTGGAAGAGCTGACTATTCCATTTGGTCCAAAAGAAGACTGAAACTTGTTTGGGATATAGTTCTAGTACCTGACAAACGTTTATTCAGTGTCTCAGGAAAAGGAGTGATGACTACACCAACCCATTCATGGTAGGCCAGCCCAAAGCTGCTCATTTCCTATTTATTCTCCATCTCTATGTGTGCGTTCATGTATATGTATTCATACATATGTTTGGGCACAAGGGTGTGGTGTGTGTGTGTGAGTGTGTGCACGTGTACGTGTGCATGTGTGCATTCACGTGGAGGCCCAAGGTTCAAGCTAAGAATCATCTCCCATTGCCCTTCCACCTTTATTCACTGCAGCAGGGTCTCTCAAGCTCAGACTTCTCAGATCTTCTAGCCCAGTCCACATGGGAGTTACATGAGTTCTGGGGGTCTGAACTCTGGGTTTTAAGCACACATTGCAAGAACTCTAACCCCTGGGTTTTCTCCCTAGCTCCTCCTCCTCCCATAAAGGCAGTTTTGTTCTCCTGCACAGAAGAGTCTCAGACTATGGGTTTTTGACCCTTCTATAGCCTCTGCTGTAGAGATGAGTTATAGAGACAGTAGGTCCACTATAGGGTCTCAGCATGATTTCATGTCGCGGGTGGGTCACAGGCAGAGCTGGTCAGGTAGGGACTTTTCTTTCATTGAGACAGTCTCCTATAGTCCATGCTGTCCTCAAATGCTACAAATAGGAGAGGATGACTTTGAACTTCTGATTCATTTGCTTCTATCTCCCAAATATTTGGATTATGTGGTTTATTTATGTGATGCTAGGAATGGAACCCAGAGCTTTGTGCATTCAAAGTAAATACTCAACGAACAGCCACACCCCTAGCATGGAACCAACTTTTCAGCATAATTGTCTTTGGGCTGTGCATCATCACAATTTTCTTCTAGGCTGCCTTCTGAACAGGAAATCTCAAGGGTAGTTTTGGCTTCTGGATGAGCTAAGAAATGGTTCCTTTTGGGTCTGTGGTATTGTATCACTAAGGTACTATTCAGGAGCGCAGAGCGCAGCAATGTGCTGTGAAGGTACCTTCTATAGCGTAGAATGACGTCATCAGCCGCAGTCGCTCATCTTCAGGTTCTGTTTTAGCTATGATTGCTTTTATCCAATTTTCAGGAGTTTCTGGGGCACTTGATTTTGTTTTAATGAAGATATTTATAATTTGAAGATAATGGCACAGATCACTAAACGGAAAAACCTGTCTTGTTTGTGTGAGGTCCTGAAGGCCACAAGGTAAGAGTTTGGCACTACAGGATAAATCACCATCACTTTCTCACGAGGTGGGTAGTGTACTGATTGGCTCCCTCTCTGAAGATCTCTGAACAGGAACGGAGCGTGCAGGGAGGACTGGACTGGGCTCCTAAAGGAGCTCCATGTTTAGCACAGCAGTTCCAGCATGGAAGGAATGACTGTTAGTGAGGGAGGTGGCCACAAAGGCTAATGATACCAGTGTAAATCATAGAGGAAAAACTCTCTGTTGAGTGAATTCAAGGTGCACCATGGGAGAAGTGGGTTTGGAAGTATGGATAATTATTGTAGGAAAAATAATCCTTGGTCAAAATGCAAAAGGCAAGGAAATGTGCATTTTGCTGGGATATATAGTACTTCCCAGAGTCAGAGGAAGAGCGAGAAGGGGATGTAGGGACCGAGAGAGAAAGATACAGGAGACAGAGATAGAAACAGAGTTGAGAAGGAGAAGGAAGGACAGTGGGAAAGGAAGTGAGACACCTAGGGACATGAACCCAGTGATTTAGGTCAGCTTAGAGCCCATCTTTGTTCTCCAGAGTCCTAGATTAGAATCCTGATATCAACCAGTGGCACTGACAGAAGGTGGTGGAGCCTTCATACAGCCTACCAGAAAGAAGTCAGGTATCTGAGAGGGTATTGAGACCAGGCTGCTTCTTGTTTCTGTCATTGTGCAGTGCGTGTTTTCCTCCACCATGTGTTCTTTACCATAGATAGACTCATGGCAAGAGACCAACCCTATTATGGCTGATAGACTTTGAGGCTGAGCGAAAATAGGCATTGCTCCTCTTAAGTTGATTGACTCAAACATTTGTAACAGTGAGAGGAAGCTGAGTCCATTTGCATTTTTGTCATTTGTTTGTTTTGATTTTAGAGGTTGGATCTCATGTAGCCCAGGCTAGCTAGCCTCAAACTCCCTACATATCTAAGGATGACCTTAAACTTCTGATCTTCTTGCCTTTCCCTCCCTAGTGGTAAGATGACATTAGTGTATCCCAAGCTGAGGATCAGAACCAGGGCTTTGGATAACCTCAGCAAACTCTCTAACAGATGAACTGTAACCCCAGCCAACACCACCCCATTTATGTCTTCTCAGAAGATAAATATTTGTCTTAGTTAGGGTTTTATTGCTTTGAAGAGACACCATGACCTTGGCAACTCTTATAAAGGAAAACATTTAATTGAGGTGCAGCTTACAGTACAGAGGTTCAGTCCATTATCATCATGGCAGGGAGCATGGCATCATGGAGGCAGACATGGTGCTCGTTAAATCTTGATCAGAGTCTAGTTTGATTTGGTACAGATGTTATGAATACATTTTATTTTAAAAGGGTGAAAGCAAAAAAAGATTCCTTTTTGGGGTATTTAGAAAACAAGGACATTGGTCTTTATTGCTGTTGACTCACAGATATAACATAAAAAATGATTCTTGAAGTTAAAGAATGGAGTTGAAATGATGGAGTATGGACAATTAAAGACAGAGGTGAACCTTGATGGTGGTGCTTTCTTTGGCTTGTGCTGAAAACCAAGGGACCTTCTTTTCTGGTGTTTGCTTTACTATAATCTTTAACAAGTTGCTCAAGAAATATTTTCTGTTCAAGTTTAAGAATGATTTAGGCCTGTCATATTTTCTGCCTAGCCTCTCTTGGGATCCCTCCAGTAACGCTGGTATGTAGGCCAAGTATTAGGTTTGTTTAGTCTTGTGCTGCATTTAAATATTTAATTTTGAAATAATTTACACTCAAAACTTGCACAAGTACTGCAGTTTCTAAATTATTTTCATTCATCCTCTCTTAATGTTATTATCTATGTGTTTGCACATGTATGACCTATGTACATGTTTAGGAGTGTATTGATGCATATATAGGTGTCTGTATATTTCATTTTATATATTCATTTTATATATATTTCACTATATTTCATGTAGTGTTCAGAAGACAACCTTAGGAACTGGTCTACAGTACATTTGATTTTCACCTTTGGATTGAGACATGGTGTTTCATTGGCCTGGGGCATCACATACAGGCGCAGCTAGAAGGGCTACCAGTTTCCAGGATCCACGTGTCTCGGCTTTTTATCTTCCCATTGCTGGAACTATAGGCACATATTACTCTCTGGCTTTTTAATGTTGTCTGGAAATCTGGAAATGTAGGTTCTCTCCTTGAGAGGCAAGTGCTGTACAAATTGAACTCAGCTGCTGCAGAAATTTTGTACATGGTATGAAGATGTGTTGCTGTGATTGGTGTAATAAAAAGTTGAATGGTCAATAACTAGGCAAGAGAGTATAGACGGGACTTCTGGGCAGAGAAATAACTCTGGGTGGATTCATCAGTGAGACAGGGTAAGCAGGATGTGTAATACAGAGATGAGGTAATGAGCCTCTGTAGAATAAAAAGATGAGTTAATTTAAGTTATAAGAGTAAGTTGGAAACAAGCCTAAGCTGAAGTACAAACTTTCATAATTTATAATAAATTTCTGTGTCATGATTTGCGGGCTGGTGATCTCAACAAGAAGGTATAACCATATGTGGCATCCAGTGTGGAGACTTGAGTATCCTAACATAGAACCTGACCAAGCTCGAAAAGTTCTAGAGAAGGGGCTGACTGTGGCTTCTTAGCTCCACAGTCTCTCAGGCAGGCCAGTGCTGGTGGCATACAGAGGCACGCCTCCCAGTTGTTGTGTGCAGAAGTGAGGTGTGGCTCTCACAGACCAGAGGGGGCAGAGCCAGTCACCAGAACCACTCTATGGTGGTAGTCTAGCCATTTTAGGTTTGGCTTACATAGTCAGAGAACACTTCAGACACACAGTAAAGCAAGATTCATATCAAAAGACAAAACATAACAAAGCCCTCTAAAAAGTACAGTTTGCTTAAAAAAGTGCTTAGGTGCTGAAGAGAAAGAAAATGGACATAGACAGTCATAGAAAATATAGTTTAAAAATAATAGTAAAGTCTTTAAAAAGAGTAAGTAGTATAAAAAGGATAATCCACATAAAGATGGGAAATATGCAGGGAGTCTGGATCCTGTATTGTGCTTTGTTAACTTGGAAATTTTTAAACACTGCTGAGTGAATGGCAGCTGCTGAGAGACACTGCAATGTGGAAGGAACTGCTGAATTAAACCAGCTTCTATACTTTGAAGATGTCTTGGTTTCAGAACAGAAGTCAGGAAATGTGTTCTACTGGGGGAGATGATGTGCTTTGTTTCCACAGGAGTGACAAGCTACGGATTCTTTCAAAGTTAATTGAGATCAGAATTGACCAAGGGAGACCTCCTGAGGATCATGGCTGTAGACATGAGGGAAGAAACTGGAAAGATTACAGATCTCTCAATGTTTAGTTTTCTTCCTTTGTAACCTGTAGTGATTCCTTTAAAAGACAGCCCGGGACCTCCTCATGGTTGCAAACTACCTCCTGCAAAGCTACAAACCAACTGAAAAGTTTTGCTGCATATTTTCAAAGAATGTCTGTGTCCCTGAGAATTTTCCTTGTAGTGTGTGTGTGTCTTTTCCAGTGTGTGTGTGTGTGTGTGTGTGTGTGTGTGTGTGTGTGTGTGTATAACTCTCCTTTCAGTTTGTTTGGTGACTGACTGTTCATGATGAAATTAAAGTTCTGCAGCCAAAATCAAACTAAATGAAGGAAAACTCAAAGTGATCCCTTTGAAATCAGGAATAAGACAAGGTTGTCCACTCTCTCCATAGCTATTCAATGTAGTACTTGAGGTTCTAGCTACAGCAATAAGACAACAAAATGAGATGAAGGGGATACAAATCAAAAAAGAAGGCGGCAAACTTTTCCTTTTTGCTGATGGTATGATAGTCCCCATAAGTGACCCCAGAAGTTCTACCAAGGAATTCTACAACTCATAAACACCTTCAATAATGTAGCAGGATATAAGCTTAACTTAAAAAAAGTCAGTAGTTCTCCTTTATACAGATGATAAATGGGCTGAGAAAGAAATCTGAGAAACATTACCCTTTACAACAGCCACAAATAACATAAAATATCTTGGAGTAACTCTAACCAAACAAGTGGAAGACCTATATGACAAAAACTTTAAATCTTTGCAGAAAGAAATTGAAGAAGGAACCAGAAAATGGAAAGATCTACCATGCTCTTGGGTAGATAGAATTAACATAGTAAAAATGGCGATCTTAACAAAAATCAATCTATAGATTCATTGCAATGCCCATTAAAATCTCATCAAAATTCTTCACCTGGAAACAGCAATTCTCAACTTCATATGGAAAAGCAAAAAACTCAGGATAGCCAAAACAATCCCATACAATAAAGGAACTTCTGAAGGCATCACAATCCTTGACTTCAGACTCTACTACAGAGCTATAGTACTGAAAACAGCCTGGTACTGGCATAAAAACAGACAGGAGGACCTAATGGATCCAAATCAAAGATGAGGCTGTTAATCCACACACCTATGAACATCTGATTTTTGACAAGAATCAAAAAAATATAAAATGGAAAAAAGAAAGCATATTCAACAAATGATGCTGGCATAACTGGATATCAGCATGCAGACGAATGAAAATAGATCCATATCTACTGCCATGCACAAAACCCAAGTTCAAGTGGATCAAAAACCTCAACACAAAACCAACCACTCTGAACCTCATAGAGGAGAAAGTAGGAAGTAACCTTAAGTGCATTGTCACAAGAGACTGCTTCCTAAATATAACCCCAGTAGCACAGGAACTGAGAGAATAATTAATAAATGGGACCTCCTGAAACTGAGAAGCTTCTGTAAAGCAAAAGACATGGTCAACAAGACAAAACAGCAGCCTACATAATGGTCACCAACCCCACATCGGACAGAGGGCTAATCTCCAAAATATACAAAGAACTCAGAAAATTGGTCATAAAAAGAACAAATAATTTAATAAAAAATGGGGTACAGGCCTAAACAGAGAGCTCTCAACAGAAGAATCTAAAATGGCTGAAAGATACTTAAGGAAATCCTCAATATCCTTAGCCATCAGAGAATTGCAAATCAAAACAACTGTGAAATTCCATCCTGCACCTGAATGGCAAAGATAAAAAACATTGTTGATATCTTATGTTGGAGAGGATGTGGGGTAAAGGGAACACTCCTCCTTTGCTAGTGGGAATGCAAAATGGTACCGCCCCTTTGGATATCAGTATGGTGACTTCTCAGAAAATTAGGAAACAACCTACCTCAAGACTCAACAATACCACTTTTGGGTATATACCAAAGGATGCTCAATCATACCAGAAGGACGTGTCTTCAACTATGCTCATAGCAGCATTGTTTGTCATAGCCAGAACCTGGAAACAACCTAAATGCCCCTTGACCAAAGAATGGATAAGGAAAATGTGGTACATTACACAATGGAGTACTACACATACTGTAAAAAAATGACATCTTGAAATTTGTGGACAAATGGGTGGACCTAGGAAACATCATATTGAATGAGGTAACCTAGACCCAGAAAGACAAATGTAATATATACTCACTCATAAGTGGCTTTTATACATAAAGCATAGAAAAATCAGCCTACAATTCACAATCCCAGAGAACCTGGACAACAAAGAGGACCCTAAGAGAGACATACATGGATCTAGTCTATATGGGAAGTAGAAAACAACAAGATCCCCTGAGTAAACTAGGAGCATGGGGATCAGGGAAGAGGGGCAGAAGGGAAGTAAGGAGGAAGGGAGGGAAGCAAAGAAAAATATATAGCACAATAAAAACAATAAAAAATGAAGCAATAGAAATTAAAATTCTACTCATTCAGCTTGAACACTGCAGAATGACACTTGGATCTTTCTCTGGGCATCAGGTTCTTCATGGGCCAGGATGCTCAGTGCTGGTGACACTCTATGGTGTCTAGCATGTAGATCACTGTGGAGTTAGTGAGTAGAAGGATGGGTTGGTATCTGGTATCTGCTGCTCTGCTGGAAAGGTCTCTCAAGGCCTGGACCCCTCTCTGAGTGCTATAAGAAGAGGACCCTGGTCCCTTTTGGAGAAAAGAATAAACACAACCCCAGGCATGACTTTGATTTCTTGATCCTAATCAAAAGGCAAAACCACATTTTTTTTTGTGTGTGTGTAGCAAATGCAATTCTTACTCCGCAGAAAGTATTAAATTTAATCATTTCCAGGTAAATCCAACTCAGTGCAGAATATTCTCTGCAATTTCATGCTTATAATGCACTTATATTCACATTGAAATCCCCCCACCCCTTCCATCTTCCTCTTCTTTGCCCCACTCCTCTCAGTGAATGGTGAGGCAGATATTCCTGTTGACTATCCTCGCTCAGCTGTCTCCTTGCTGAATGCTCCTCTTTCTTTATTTCCTTTGGACTTCAAATGCTCTAGACAGGCACTCTGATGGCCTTCTGGAATTAGGGAGACCTAGTCTGTTCCAGGCAACAGTGCATGGAGCTTTCTGATTTCTCCTGAGTGCTCTTCATCTGGGCCTTCTAGAACACAAGGTGGCCCTTCTTTATACACTCACAAATCAAGAAACAAAAAGAACTTTCTACAATTATATATTCTCATATTGATTCTCCCAAAATATGACTTATCAATACTTGAATTATTGGAGAGATTGTTGAGATGTTATTTCAAAAATTCAATCAATAGATTTTGCTCCCATTGACACACAAATGTACCTGTACACTTATTTCTCTTGCCTGGATCATGTCTATGCACACATTTACTGGGTTGTATGACATATTCTTCACTTTCACAGATTTGACATTCTCAGTTTCAAGTATTTGCTGATGACTTTGAAGATTTATGATGAGTAGTAATTTATTCTTTTGCTAAAGAAGATTTGAGTCCCGTACTGCCCAAGAATCATTTTGCTGGTATGTGTGCTTCCTGGGCACCCTCCCTGGATCATATTCATGCTTCAGCACATCTGCTTTATGAGGTGCTGGGGACAGAACCCAGGGATTCATGTGTTGGGCAGACTTCGTATCAACTGAGTTCTAGCCTCATTCTAGCAACACCATTTTAAACAAAACAAACTTTCTTGTGATTCTGGCTGTCAGGATTAAAAGCCACATTTTGGGTTTTCTCAAATGGAAAAACTGCCTTTGGCCATTGGTGGCACAGATCCTGGCATGCCTGGCTGGAGTGGTGAAGGGGTGGAGCATGGGAAGATGGGATGTGGTTGAGTGTGGTCAGGGCTGGATTCTGCAGGTCTGCCTGCCCCTTGCCATTCCTGTTAGAGACATACAGTCGTGGTCATTCCCAGCTCCGGCTACTCCAGCATGCCTGCAAGCATTTCTTCAAGGATCAGCACATCCTCATTTCTAGGGGGTGAGGGAGTGGGGCATGATGTTTTGAATTCAGACCCTCTGCCCAAGGGGCACATGAAATTACCTATCAAAAGCCTCTTTCTGTGAGTTCTGCCATAGCATACAGTAGAATTTCTCTTGTTAAATGCAGCAAAATGAACCAAACTGCTACAATCTGATACCCTCACTAAAGACTTCTAAAGAAGCCCAAGAGCCACCCTCCCCACAACTTCAGACTCTGGTCCTGCTGCTGAATCTGGCTGTGCTGTCCAAAGGAATCACTAGTGTTTTCCTCATCTTCAAATCTCCCAGCTCTGTACTCTGGGATTCCTCATAGATTTTCTCTTAGTGGGTGAAGAAGAGCACAAAGACCCGAGTTACCAAAGAATTTAGCATTCTATTCTTTGGATAAAGAAATGCAAACATTGATTAACCTCTTTTAAAATGGTTTATTGATTTTATTCTTCTCTCACCACTATTATTATTATTATTGGTGGTGGTGGTGGTGGTGTGTATACATGTGCCATGGAGCATGTGTGGAAGTCAGAGGACAGCTTGCAGGAGTCAGTTCTCTTTCTCCACCTTTTAGTTCTGGGGACGGTACCCAGATTGTCCAGTTTTACACGGCAAGTGCTTTCCACAGGACTGTTTTGCCTGTTCACTTTTCTTTGGCTATTGAGACTGAACCTCAAGCAGCCTGGTTGGCCTTGAATTTACTATGAAGCTGAGGATGATCTTGAACATCTCATCCTCTTTTCTACACCACCAGGCCCTGCTTCCTTCCCCTAGACTGGTCCTTGTAAGGAAACGCTCTAGTTGCGTTTTGGTTGCCATGACTGATTAGGTGTTTCCCACCCTTTGGTATTGTGACATTTGACTGCTGCCACCTCTAAAGTGCTCGGGTTACAGGCCACTGTCATGTCACCCTGTCTGACTCTGTGTCCCCTCCTCCCCCCAATACACCATGTCAGTACAATATTAAAACCACACCCTCAAGTTGTCAATCCTACAAATCACATTTCTAGATAGCAAGACACTGTCACAGCCATTTGCAGCATCCTGACATTGAGTTACAAGCAGCATACACTAAATTTCATATGCCCTTTAATTTTTTTATCTCTTCATTTGCATGCATCTGCTTTATAATCATTCATTCTGGTGATAAAACCTGCAGGGTTTCAAATTGAGTTGAAGTCTCAAATGCTTTGGAAGAATTTATGTTGCATAATTGTACTGGTTTCCCTAAAAACAAGCAGTAATGCAGCCCTTAAGTATTCTACCCAGGGGAGTCAAAGTCTTTCTCACATCCTAGAGGTTTTGGTTTGGAAAGATGGCTCTTTGGGTAGAGCACTTGTCACCCAAGTGTGAGGACTGGAGTCCAGAGCCCCAGATATGAAATATAAAAGCAGGGCAGGCGTGGTACCCTGCCTGTAATCTGCAGATCTCATGAGGTGGACAGTGAGTCAGTGAGGCATCTGGCCTCCGTAAACAGAGTGGAGTGCAGCTGAGGGGACATTCCTGCATACGCATGTGCCCACACACATGAGCACACACATACATATGGAAGAAAATTCTCTGGGAACTGGTGAGATGTCTCAGCAAATAAAGGACCTCTTCTGCAAGCCTGATGATCGAAATTGGATGTTGGGAAGGAGTGAAGCAGCTTTTGCCCAGTGTCTTCTCACCTCCGCAGGCAGGCCCCTCCACACATGTGAATAGTAAGAAAAAGTTATCTGGTGTTTGCTATTTACCAATTGTGAGGGAACAATTCAGAAAACAAAGAGAATGTAAACATAATAGAACAAATAGTGCAGTCATTGGTAGTTTTCTGATGATTTCACCAAAGAATGTGTGAAGGAGTTTCATGGCACACACCTGGAGGAGCAACTGACCAGTGCTTTGAAAATAACTGAACTGTGAGGTCATTGAAGAGAAAAGAAAATGTTTCTTCCTTTCATGAGATCATCAGGATTTGGTCTAAGTTTTACGTTCTGAGTTTGTTATTCATGATTACATAACAAGTGGTATGCAAATTTAGTAACTTTAGTAAATATCTGTAGTAGGTACTTTTCAGTTGCTGTGCGAAAGCACTCCGGCCAGAAACAGCCTGTAGAAGAAAGAGTTTATTTTGGCTTATGATTCCAGAGGGACGAGAGTCCATCACGGCGAGGAGGCATGGCTGCAAGTGCAGGCACAGCACTCAGGGCAGGAAGCTGAGAGCTTGTAGCACTAGAACTCAAACCAAGGATCCCATAAGCTGAGCCTCCCAGTCTCCCAGCCTCCCCACCACTGGTTTTGGGGATCTGAGAGGTGGGCTAGACTAGATCTGGACATTAGCTCGGGTCTCAATAAGCAGGGTATGAGGATGGGTGAGGATGGGTGGGTTCTGGATAAGGAGGATTGAGACCTGAGTAGTAATTTCTTTCATTTGCAATACACACCCATACCCCCCCCCCACACACACACATTGGCATGATGCTTTAGAGAGAAAGGAAGAAAGGAGTTGCTGACTAGCTGTAGTTATAGCGCTGTAAAGTTAGGGAAAGGGTTTAGTTTAAAACAAAAGGAAGGAAAGTGTGCTTCTTCGGAGCACACACAGATTTTAGTTCATGTTTTTAGTTATCTCAGACGAGGAGCAGTTTTCTCTCATTCAAACACACTGAGGACTGGTAGTGGTGGGTGACCAGGGGCCCAGGGTCTGTCTGCGGCTGGAGTGGGACATCAGAGCTGCTTTGGGCCTCTCTGAGTGTTAGCCTTTCTCTGTGAACACTTTCTCATGCTCGTCTTGACCTGCTTCTCTGTGTGCTCGTCGCTCATGAGGCTCAGCCAGCCGGGCCCAGGCTCTCTGGAGATAAAGAGCTGCCCCAAGGGAGAGACTAAAGATCTCCCAGTTGGGTTCTTGGAAGCTTTCTGGAAGGAACTTGGAAACAGTTACATTATATACCAGTACATGATTTCTTTATTTTTTAAAAATATTTTTTTATTTTTTATTATTTATAACATTTTAACTTTAAATATGTTTTGATCATATTCTTCTCTTTCTCCAAGATTTTCCAGATCCTTTCCACCTCCCTACCCACCCAAGTTCAAGTTCTTTTTCAAAAAAATGGAAAAATAAAAAAATCAATACAAAAAAACCATTAAACCAAGAAAACAAAGTAAAATACAACCTAAACAAAACAAACAAAAGCACCCCACCAAACTGCAACCAAATAAAACTACCCACACGCACAAACATGTGAACACACACACACACACATGCACACACATACGCTCACATGCACACACACACACCACTGTGGACCACCATATGTGTGCCAGCTGCTCCTGAACATGAGGCTTGTCCTGCAGTGGTTGATACACCCAGTATTACACCATTGGAAAAAATTAATTTTTCCTCTCCTAGCAGATACAAGTGATAGTTCAGTTGTTAACCTTTACCATAGTGGCTAGGTTTTTATCCATTCATTTATTCATTCATTAAAAACATAACTAAATAAAATATAATAAGATAAAATAAAAACTGAAGTTGGACAAGACAAACCAACAGAAGGATTAAAGTCCAAGAAAGGGCACAAAAGTCAGAGACCCACTGGTTCACAAACTCAGGAATCCCGTAGAAACACTAAAGACCCCTGCAGGACCTGTTTACTTTGCTTCCGTCTCTGTGAGTTCACATGTACTTCGGTCATGTTGATTTGGAGGGTCTTGTTTTCTTGACGTCCTCCATCCCTTCTGGCCCTTCCACTCTTTCTGCTTCTTTTTATGTGATTTTCCCCAAGCTCTGATGCGAGCGATTTGATGGAGATGTCCCCACTGACAGACGCTTGTTTCAAAGTCTCTCGCTCTCTGCATAGTGTTTGTTCCTATCTACTGCAGGAGGGAGCTTCTCTGATGATGGCTGAACAAAGCACTTCTAGAAAGAACTCTGATGGATTCAGGCAATTAAATTATACATGGTTTCTTACAATAAGTTGTGAGTGAGTGTGTGGACAGTCATTATCTGCTTACCTCCTTGAACGCAGGAAGAAAATGGTGAGAGACTGTCACAGATTCTTTTATGTTTCTGTGATAATGCTCTGACTAAATCAACTTTAGAAATAAAGGGTTTATTTTGGCTCACAGTCCATCATGGTGGGATGTTCTCATGGCAGGAGTTGTAGGCAGGTGGTTCCGCTGTGTGGAAGAAGCAGGAAGGCTGGTGTGAGAGAGAGCAGGGAATACTGATGCTCAGCACACTCCTTTCCACAAAACTACAGGACAATCCCATTCACTATTAAATTGGATCTTTCTATCTCAATGAATTTGATTAAGATACGCTGTGGATGGCATGCTCAGAGGCTAACTTAATCTAAATTCATCACAAGGGTACCTGGAGGAGTATCACACCAGACCATGTCATCTTAATGGTTGACACAGGCTATCACAGTAACTTTCCAGACTGTGGAACTGCATTTCTATGAGAAAGCAGTGCATGGGACTCTTACCGGAAGTCACGGAACTCTCACCAGAATTCACACATATTGTTTGAGTTCCAGGTTTTGTGAGTTCACAGAGTAGAAAAATGGAGGGGGAAAGGATCTGACTTGGTATGGACTTTATATTTTGTGGAGCAAAACTTCTAAAGATGTTCAGTAGTAACTACATTCTATCAGCATCTCAAAGGAAAAAGAAATATTTCTAAGGAAGTGCAAAATGCAATACTGGCGGTAAAGCTCAGTTGGTAGAGTGCTTGCCTGAAATGCTGAGCTTTGACTTTGGTTCCAGGTATGGCATAAAACAGGTGGGGTAGTGTGTGCCCATGAGCACAGCACTCAGTAAGGGGAGGAAGGAGAATCAAGAACTGACAGTCATTCTTGAATGCATTGTAAATTTAATGCTAGGCTGGGATATGTGAGTCTCTATCTCAATTTTAAAAAGTAAAAAATAAAAGTTTAATATAAAGTACATCACACATACTATATAACATAAAATTGTTTCTTAAATGGAATAAACTCAGCCTCATGGAAAACCAATTCTATTAGCCTTACTTACTCCTCTCATTCCGAACTAACTCTTGAAGATTTCAACACAGACAACTCTACTTACAGTTGATGTTCACTGGCTGATTGTGTTTGGGAAAGGTTGTTGTAGCTTAAAGATTTACTTTATTTTTAGTTGTGTACATATGTGAATGTCTGTGTGTAAGTTTGTGTATGTCTTATTGTAGGTGTCCATGGAGGCAGATGAAGGCATTGGAGCCTTTGCGCTGGAGTGCCTGACATGGGCGCTGGAAACTGAACTGGGGTCCTCTGCAACAGCAGTAAGAGCTCTTTAGTGCGGAGACATCTCTCCAGCCCTTGTCACTACAGCTGAAAAGGAGTGACATTACAGGTCATGGGAGGCTAGAGCTGGACATCTAGTGCAGCAGAGAAAAATAAGCCTTTTGTAACCATTAATTAGTCATTCTTTGAACAAATATTTGTTTGGTACCATTACAAATTTCACCAAAATTAAATAACTCACCCCAAGTTTCTAGTTCATTTTAATTAGTTAATTGCTGAATTGTGCAAAAAAAAAATCAATGATCTTTCCATTTTTGCACTTTAAATTGGACATATTTCAGGAAATTAAATATAATTACTAAATACACTAAAACAAATATTTTCTTGTAGGATCATGTCCAGATGAAAGCTGCAGAAAGAAGAAAAGAATATGATTGAATTATACATTGCTATTCAAATTTAAAGAATTATATTTGCTCATATAATTTATGAAAGTATAAGAACCCAGATCATTAGGCTGAGGAGTTGGCTCAGTGAGTAGGATGTTTCTTATACAAACATGAGGATCTGAGTTCAAATACTCATCATGTATGTAAAATCAAGGTGTGGCAGAATACATTTGTAATCCCAGTGATGAGGAGGTAGAGACAGAAGGATACCTGGGGCTTGCTGGTCCATCAGTCTACTTAATTGATGAGTCATTGTCTCAAAAATTAAGGTGGACTGAGGAGAACACCTGTTGTCAATCTGCCCTAGATGTATGCATATAATCAAACATGTGTACCTTTCCTACCAGGAACATATATACACAAGTCTGAATGAATGTATGCGCACACACACACACACACACACACACACACACACACACACACCTTTGAGTCATTTTGGTTAAACACTGTCTTAGCATTTTCTCCTCCCTTTGGTCAACATCATTTTCATAAGCACACATAGGTGGAAGTGTTACCTACACAGTGCCAACTTGCCTACAAGCTCCTCCGACTTTCTCAGTCTTTGTCTCTGGTCTGTGACACTCTGGGAACTGACAGTTCTCTTCTGATCATGACTACCCTTCATTTGGGTGCTGCTCCACTTGGAGCAAACAAATTTTATCTGTCCTCCAGAGAGAAAAGTGAGGGTGTAGGCGTTTCGTTCTCTTTATTCCCATTAACTTTCAGAGGAAGGATGCCCTGGTGAAGATATTCCCATGGTGGGAAGACTGGAATGTTGAGTGAAAGATGCCAATTGCTCAAAATCTGAATAGCCTGTCTCCTGGATCCAAAGGCACCCATGCCGTGGGATCACCCTGTGATGCTTCCCTGCATTAAGGTACAGGGCAATCAATTTGCACTTTAATGGAGTTGCATTGTGAACTTCATCCCCGTATCATTTCCATGGCCCCTCAATGTCCTCTTTCTTAATAGGTTTCTGGGTCATTTTCCCCTACAAAATTTATTTATAGGACTTAAGACTTCATATGAAATCATGTTTGTCTTTAAATTATTAAAAATTTAACAAATGTAGGCAATTAAAACTAAGTAATCCAATTTTGCAATGCAATTTTCAGTATACATTTTGGTTTATGATCTCAAGGGTCTCTTCCTTCATCCCCCAGGGCTCCTTAGAGTAGCAATGACCACAGAGGATGCATATTCTAGAGCATTCATCGGGCCCCGAATTCTCAGTCTACCCAGCAAAACGCAGACAAGCCGTGCTCTAGTCAGCTTTCTACTGCCGTGATAAAGCTTGATGACCAAGGCAAATTAGAGAAGGAAGGTTGATTTGGGATAATGGTCCAGAGGGAAGAGAATCTGTCCTGGAGGGAGGACAGCTGATATATCTTGAACTACAAGCACAAAACAGAGTGAGTGAGCTGGGAATGATAGGAAATTCTTGAAACCTCAGAGTCCACCTCCGGAGACACACTTCCTTTAACAAGGCCACACCGTCCAGTCTACCGAAACAGCACCACCCACAGGGAACCAAGTATTCAAATGCCTGAGACCATGGGTAACATTTTATTAAATTACCATAAATCCCATAGAGGAAAAAAAAATCAGTTTTGAGACCATGTATACCTCCTAGTCTTAGACCACAAACAATTTGCAAGAAGTGAAAGTTGGGGTTGAGGTTATGGCTCAATTAATAGAGGGTTTGCCTAGCATTCTCAAAATCTTGAGTTGGATTCCTACCACCTCATGAACCACACATGTCTGCATACTGCTGTAATTTTAGTTCTTGGAAGGTCATCTTCTGCTATATTATAAGTTTGAGGCCAGCACAGGATACTACATGTGACCCAGTATTGCAAAAGAAAAAATAAAGTTTTGCGGAGATAGCATAGTTGGTAAAGTGTTTCTTTTGCAACCTTGATGCCCTGAGGTAGATCACCCAGAAACCATGTAAAAGAGCTAGTCGCAGTGGCCTGGGTTTGTAATTCTAATACTGGGAAGTAGAGGCAGGCACATCCCTGGAGCTTCTTGGCCAGCCTACTTCTTGGTGAGTTTCAAGTTTTTGAGAGAGCCTTTTTCCAAAAACAGGTGGTGAGCAGTTGAGGAAAGACATCTGGCATTGAACTCTTGTCATCACGTGCAAACAAATGTGTGCATCCATACAAGCACATGTACACAGTGTGGGAGAGAAGGGGCAAGAGGGGAGGGAGAACACTAGCCCTCCAGCCTGGAACAAAGAAAAGAAACAATGTAATCTACTCAAACAGTGACAGAATTTAGGAAGATACAATATGTAGGGCAACCTCCTTTGTTTACTTTCAGCTGATAGTCAGCCTCCTCCAGCCTAGTGTGTTTCTATTTTAGGGCTTTACAGATTGAAATAATGTATTTTTCCTTGTGATCAGGAACCCAAAGGGAAAAGGAGTATTTACTGAGCTATGGCACAATTAAGATTTTACATTGTCATGTCTATGGTTTGTTGTGCTTTGTCAAAGATGTGTCTGATCTCTATTGTCCTTACTGTTTTCAGCCATCCTTGATTTTAACTCAGCTTTCAAAGAAGAACTATCTCAGCAGGTGATTATTATCCTTTCCCCCTTAAATCCTTTCAACTATAATTTCAAAAGATGTCCAAAGAAATTATTATTTTGACATTTACTTGTAGCATATTTGTGACCTTACTTCAGAAGGACACCTGTGTTACTAATGCTGTTAAAATGCTGTTTATCTTACCACTTGTACCCAAAAGATAAGAAGTAGGCTCAGCTTTGCAAAATCTTTCATCTCCCCCCCCCCGCCCCGTGAGTTCAATGGTAAAGAAACACGCATATTAAGATGACTACACTTCTAAAAAAGTAATCTAAACTAATACATGACGTGTACTGGATAGTTTTATGTCCACTTGAGACAAGTTAGAGTTATCTGAGAGGCAGGAGCCTCAACTAAAAAAATACCTCTATAAGACTGGCTTGTACAAAAGTCAGTAGGGCATATTCTTAAATAGTGATTGATGGAGGAAGATCCAGTCCATTGTGGGTCCTGTCATCCCTGGGCTTGTGATCCTGGTTCTATAAGAAAGTAGGCTGAGTAAGTCATATGGAGCAGGCCAGTAAGCAGCACCCCTCCATGGCCCTTGCTTCAGTTTCAGGTTCCTGCCCTGCTTGAGTTCCTGTGCTGACTCCTTCAATAATAAGCAGTGCTGTGGAAGTGTGAGCCACATAACCCTTTTCCTCCCCAAGTTACTTTGGTCATGGTGTTTTATTACAGCATAGAAACTTTAAGACACAATGCTTGCTTAAACTTTTAATTTTCATGATGTTATGTTTTAATATCTGAGATATTAAAATGGTTGAGAAAGAAGTAGAGTGACTCTAGAGGTCAAGTGGAGGAAAAGGTCAACACTAACTCCATGGGCCCAATCGCCAGGTTCTTGTTTATCTTTGGGAAGTAAAACAATTACCATCTCAATATTAAATAGTAGCATGGTTAATTCCATTCTGTTTTGCTAAACAGACACGTTATCAAAATGCCTTCTGAATATTTATATCTGTTCTCATAGACTAGCACTGCCAAGACACTGGCTGGATGAACATCTCTCTGCAGTGGGCAGCATTCAAAAAGGAGACTTCTAACTGGTCACAGTGCTGAGAGTGAGTGAAGGGTGCTCAGCTCTAAATGAGACACCTGTGTCACCCCCATCCAAGGTTCAGGGAGCACTACTGAGTGTAGCGAGGTGGAGGACAGGGAGGATGGGGAGGACAGGGAGGACTGGGAGGACGGGGAGGATGGGGAGGACGGGGAGGATGGGGAGGACGGGGAGGATGGGGAGGACAGAAAGGACAGGGAGAATAGGGAGGACAGAAAGGACAGGGAGAATAGGGAGGACAGAAAGGACAGGGAGAATAGGGAGGACAGAAAGGACAGGGAGAATAGGGAGGACAGAAAGGACAGGGAGGATAGGGAGGACAGAAAGAACAGGGAGGATAGGGAGGACAGAAAGGACGGGGAGGACGGGGAGGATAGGGAGGACAGAAAGGACAGGGAGAATAGGGAGGACAGAAAGGACAGGGAGAATAGGGAGGACAGAAAGGACAGGGAGAATAGGGAGGACAGAAAGGACAGGGAGAATAGGGAGGACAGAAAGGACAGGGAGAATAGGGAGGACAGAAAGGACAGGGAGAATAGGGAGGACAGAAAGGACAGGGAGGATAGGGAGGACAGAAAGAACAGGGAGGATAGGGAGGACAGAAAGGACGGGGAGGACGGGGAGGATAGGGAGGACAGAAAGGACAGGGAGGACAGGGAGGACAGAAAGGACGGGGAGGATGGGGAGGACAGAAAAGACAGGGAGGACAGAAAGGACGGAGAGGATGGGGAGGACAAGGAGAACGGGGAGGACGGGGAGGACAGAAAGGACAGGGAGGACAGGGAGGACAGAAAGGACAGGGAGGACAGGGAGGAGAGCTATGAAATACTGTTATTTGGACACGGCCTGACTATTGCATCCACAAAGTCACTGCAGCTAGGGATTCTGGCCCAAGGTCTAAGCAGAGCCAAGCCAACAAGATAGTTCAACATTCCAGCAGGTAGCACAAATCAGACTCAGTCAATCATAGAGAAAGGAAGAAAAGGAGAGCTATGAAGGCGGGAAAATGAAATGTTGGGTGAGAGTTGGGGGTGACAGAGGGAAATTGGTCATGACTATGACCAAGATACATCATATAATGTATGACACTATCAAAAATTAATAGAATATATTAAAAAATTAATAACTCAGAATCTGTTCTACAAGTTCCCTTGTGAGACATGACACTGTGTTCATAGGTGCTTGTGCTTGTTCCCACCAGCCTTCTCTCATGGAGGACCTGGATGACCCTAACCAATTTAGAGCGACCACCTTATTCTTTGACAAGTGTACTCAGAGCCCCTTTCCTGACTGTCACGGTGACACTGACTTGTCTAGGCCACCTTCATCTCTTCTAGAACTATTAAAACTGATTGCACAATAGGAAGTGATTTACAATGAGGAGACAAGCGATTACTACCTTGACAGTAAGGCTTCCAGGAAGTCCTTTATGTATTCAAACACTTCACATCACAGTTAACAGTACACACACTGCCACAATAAGTAATAAACCTCACTTAAGTGTTCAGTAGCAGAGCCTCTTAAAAGAACCAGACCTGTTTTTGCTATTGGCATGAGTCAGAAAGCCACCTCTTAAAGGAGTTGCGCCTCTGCTTGTCACCACAGAGCCTATCTGAGAAAACGTGGTTACCAAAAGCCAACTTTGACTCTGCTTTTGTGTGTTTGGAACCTCTCCACCCCTTTTAAAAGACTTTATCAGGTTTTATGTGGCTCTAAGTTGGCAGACATTTGGGTGCTATTTGTAAATAGAGGGTTTTTTTTGGGGGGGGGACTATAGTCAGCTCTAATTCTGTCAGCAACTTCCTAATAACCACTCAGAGACTTATCACTAATTATAGACAGTTGGCCCAAAAGCTCAGGCTTTTTACTAGCTAACTCTTACATTTTAAATTAATTCATATTTCTTATCTACACTGTGCCACGTGGTTCGGTACCTTTTCTCAGTATGGCAGGCCCATCTTGCTTCTCTCTGTGTATGCTCATGACTCCCAGACTTCACTCTTCTTCTTCCCAGAGTTCTCTGTTTGGCTCTCCCACCTAATCTCTAACTGCCCAGTAATTGACCAGTAAGCCTCTTTATTAAGCCAGTCACAGTGACATATATTCAAACAGCTTAAAGGAATATTCAACATTCCATGCCATTGCCAGTGGGAGGCTCTTAAGCACAAGAAAGGGCCCTCACTTGTACACATATCTGCACCTCCGATGCCATAGCCAGCTGGGCACTGTTCCACCACAAGTGACGGCTCAAGCCAACCACTTCGCCTGTTCTCTGTGCTCCCCTATGCCAAGAAAGGCTCCCCTGTGACTCCTGGAACTGTCCCAGGACCAACATCTTCATGCCAGCTTGCCTCCTCAGGAAATGTCCTGCTAACAGCCAGAGGAAGGCTCCTTTGTGGGAGAATCTGGGCCTTTCCTACATCATCCAAACAAGCAACTCAAAACTCGTTTCCTTGGCTCTGTTTTCTTTCCCAGAGGTAAGAACATCACCAGCATCATCCCTGAGAATTGGCAGGAGTATCTGCACTAAGCCTGGATAAAAATATGGTCTGATCTTGAACTTCTGTAGAATCGCTGAAACAATTTTTGCTATGTCTATAGAGCTATTTAGAAAACTTAGGTGATAGTGGTACCATGACCACTTAAGGCTGTGGAAGCCTACGCACATACTAATGCCACAACAGCTTTGACAACAGAAGAAAGACTGAGGTGATTGGATTCTTACCTGGGCCAGTTTTATGCCTCTGACTTTTCACTCTTCTGTGCCAACTTGCTTCCTGCTCCTCTGCCCGTTGGTTCCTCAGGGAGTGCTTCCCTCACCTGCTACAGCATATGTTTGTGATACGAGCTGGGACTTATGATGCATTTGTGTCTTTGTGGCAAAGAAGCCAAGAGAGGTTCCAGAATCATGTGACTCTCTTCTGAATCTTGGCTTTGCATTTGCCTTATTTTGTGTCACTGCACAGTTACTTTTCTCTGTCTTACTTTCACACTTGATAAAATTAAAAAAAAATCCCCCCAAAACAAATAATCAAAAATACCCTAACAAAAAATAAATATCATTGTTATAAAGATTCGCATAGAGCCAGGCACCTTGACTAATTCAATAAAAACTCCTTCATGTACAAAAGTGAATTGTGAGCTTCTTAGGAGTAGGTTTTGAGGTTGTTTTGTCCATATTTCTGCAGGCCTTAAAGTCCACTAATTGTTTAATGATTAATTAAATGCTGGACAACATCAATGTCTAATTCCCTGAAGTTCCAGAAGTTAGAGAATAAAATCTGCTGTGTGACTCTCAAGAGAAGCTGTCCAGAGCTGTATGTAGAGTGATATGTCCCAAGAGGTCACCATGAAGGCTCCACCTTGTGAAACTGCAAATATATATGGAAGGAGAGAGCCTAAATTAAGATGACTGAAAAAGAAGCTCTCTGCTAACTAGCAGCCAGATAGGGAAAAGGTCAATGATGGAGCTATGGTCTAAGGGCAACAGGCTTCATCCCGAGCTGTCAGTAGAACTTGGCAACCTTGTTTCCTTACTACTGGCTCTGCAGATATGAAAGAAACAAAATTGAGGGGGCCCAAGGATCTTGCACCACCCTTCTGGATAGCTACTGAGGTCAGGCAATGTGTGGCATTATTGGAATCTTTGCAAGGAGTTAAAGCCTAAAGTGTAAATCTCAGGATGTATGAGATGTCAGAATCATGGGACATGGGGTACCCATTGAGGAAAACTATAGGCAAAGAGGGAAGTTAGGCAAAGAGAGAGGCTGTGTGTGTGTTGCAGGTAGCAGAGCTTGGAATGTTAGACTACACAAGTCCTTTGAAGCCCATATGATTCTGTCACAAGCCCCAGATACCACACTTGGAGCTACAGAATTTGGTGTTTGTCCTGCTGGGTTTTTTTTTTTTTATATCCTGATCTTTCCTTACTTTCTCTAATTGGAATGGACATGTTGATTCTGTGCCAGGATATGCTGAAACAATTTAACTCAGGTTTTACTTTATAGTCTCAAACAGTTAAAAGTTTATGTTGAGTCTCAGAAGAAGCGTCTAAACAGTGTTGAAACTGTTCAAGAGTACAGGGACTTTTGAAGTTGGACTGAGCACATTTTGCATTATGAGATGGCCATGGGCTTGTGGTGGCAAGAGGTAGAAGGTTAAGGCCTAGAAGTGGTGTTTTGGGGTGTTAAGTTGACAAAGTGTGGACTTACAGAATTTAATACTGATTGTCCACTTGACAGAAGCTAGAATCACCTACAAGACAAACTCCTGGACCTATCTGTGAGGAATTTTCTAGTCTGGATTAGTTGAGGTGGGAAGATTCTTCTTAAATGTGGGCAGCGCCATCCCATGGGAGGGGCTCATATTGCGCAACGAGCAGAACATAAACTGAACTCCAGCATCCATTACTCTATGCTCCCTGACCCTGCTCTACTCTCTCGCTGACATAACTTTTTGGTCATGATGGACTGGACCTCAAGCTCTGAGCCAAAGCAAACCCTTTCTCTTTCAAGTTGGTTTTGTCAGGATTCTGTGCAGCGAGAGAGCTAATACAGGCTGAGAACAGACTTAGTGTTAATATCGGCTTTATACTGTCTTGTTTAGATTGGGTTATAACACAGTCAGTAGAACACTTGCACAAGCATGAATTCTTCTTCTGTATCTGTAAAGATAATCTTGCTTTGTTCCCTGCATATCTTTCTTGTCACCTCCTATAGGTCGACTGGTACACGTAAAGAGAATAGCTTCAAAGCCCACATCATGCATCAAAGCATGTGGTAAAAGTGTTTTCAAGAAGATCCTGGGCAAAACTAACATTAGTAGGCCCTTGTTAACCAACATCACATTAGGGTTTTACTCTTGCTTTGTGGATTTTGACAAGCATGTATTAACATGTGTTTACCACAATAGTATTATATAGATTATTTTAAAATTTCTGGCTTCATGAGGTTTCTTCTCTGTCTTTCTTTTCTTTTGAGACAAGGAATCACTATGTATTTCTGTCCCATTTTGAACTTCCAATCCTCCTGCCCCAGAATTCTGAATGTTAGTGTTACAGTCATGCGCCACTGTTCCCAGCTCATCTAGTGGATTTAAAATGTGCTCGAGTATTACCTCACAGCATCTTTAGTGAAAACACCAAATCCTGCTTCTTTGTTTAGACGCTCAGATCCTATGGCTTCTTGGCCAAGAGAACTTAAAGTTAGGAAGATGTACTCCTAACAGTGTCTCTGCCTTAGTGTTGCTACCCATTTCCCTATGACTATGGGTGCCATTGTGAGTCCTTGGACTGTAGGCTCAAACCCTTGAGCTGTCTGTTCGTTACACAGAGATCAGCAGTACTTTACTGATTCTTAAATTTTGGTGTTTCTTTTGTGGGTATGTGTATTATGTGTATGTTGTATATGTGTGCCTGCATAGATGTGTGCTGATGAACTTTGATCATGTGAGTTCACGTTGAGGTTGATATTGGGTGTCTTTTTTATTGTTATCTACCTTATTTATTTTATATATTTTATATTTATTTATTTAGTGTGTGTCTGTGTGTGTGTGTGTGTGTGTGTGTGTGTGTTTAGCATGTGCTTGTCAGGGTGCTCCCATGGGAGTCAAAAGACCTTTTTCTACGTTGTGGGTCCTGGAGCCCAAATACAGGTATTGAGTCTTGGTTGCAAGTACCTTTAACTGTTGAGTCGTTTATTGCTTCTACACGGTCTGTGGACACGTCAGACTAGGAGCACTGAGAACACAGCGTTTTCTTTCCTGGGCCTTCCCTTCTCTACTTCCTCACACTTCTGCAGAGACTCTTCCTAGAATAGTTTAACATGGATTCCTTCTCCATCACACACCTAGAATGCCAGAACTTAGAGCATGTTCAGATCACCAGCACTGACAAAGAATTTTATTTTTCTAAAAAATGCTTTTACCACAAGCCACAGAGTTTGTCTTTTAAAGAATGTGGATGTGCTGGGATTCACTTTCTTTTTCTATTCACACTAATGTTTTCACTCGTGTTTAACACATTGCCACGCTCTTCTCACACATCCCTGTCTCCGTGGGCTTTTACTTGCTGGACTTTGGAAGTGGACCCTGTTACTGTCCGACCTGCTCGAGGTCCTTTTCTGTTCTTCTCACATTTGTTTGTTGTTAATAGACTTGCATCGTTCTAAACAAATCGCTTTTCTGTTTTCCATTTCTTGACTCATTACTCTCAGGAAGTAGTCAGAGCTCATCCCGGCCAGAACTCTTGAGTCCAATATACCATCTGCCTCCTTCTCGTATTTTAGTTATCCTATGTTTTATAGAGCCACAGCCTCAACCCTTTAGAGTTGAATGGGACCTTTGGGAGCAAGTCAGTTCCATCATTTCACAGATGAGAAAATTGAGCCTTAGGAAGGGATGGATTGTAATTTGTCTAACCTCCTGTAGCTAGTGAGTTAGGGGTTTGGATCATACCGTTGCACTCCTAATTGAACCCTTCTGCCAATATGCCCCACCCCATCTACATGGGCACTAGTAAACTTTTTAATTTTCCTTAACTTATTCTATTCATGTCTTCCCCTGGAAAGCATAAACATTTCTACAAAACACTTAAACAACCTGGCTCTCTGGCTTTTTTTCCCCTCTTGTTTGGAGGAATCTATTTGAATTGTGTTTTGGGCCTGACCTGCGTCCTCGGATCCAGATAGTTTGGGTAGATGAGGCTAATATTTAGCCAGGAAATGATGGAAATGAAGTGTATTGAGTTCTGCTTGGACGGTCAGCGTCGATAACCGAAGCTCCAGACCAGACAGAAATCCAACATGGAGCCTTTCTGAAAGGAAATTCTGATTTTCCATATGTGGGATATTCTTTCAAAGATCACTTGCTATGTGGAGGAAAAGGTAGCTACACTGCTACTGCTCTTAAACAGACAAGGGTTCAAAGTGTCATAATTTCTTTATTAGCTGGTCATCTTTCAGATGAAGCACACTTGTAAATAGAACTGACTGGAAGAAATTGATACTGATATTCACAATCCGTCCTCTAGTGGTCTAGTCAGACAGAGTGCTCTAGTGAAAAGGGCAGCTGCAGTTTGGGAAATGACGCATCTTAGCCTCGATCCTGGTGTGTTATCCTCTCCTGAGGTCAAATGTCAGCTGATTCAGAATGGGAGGGTCATCCTCAGTAAGTTCATGCACTATACCATGTACTCTATTTATTAATTAATGTATCTACTAAGACTATATCACTTCAACAAATACTTACCTGGGCTGTGATAGTGTTCAGTGGGTAAAGGGCTGTGGATCTGTTCAGAACCCATGCAAAGATGGACACAGCAGCACGTGTGTGTGTGATGTCAGAGCTTCAACAGTGAGATGGAAGTGGAGACAGGAGACTCCCTGGGAGCTGGTGGGAAGCTAGGCTGGTCACACAATGGTGAAAAAGAGGCCCTGTCTCAGACAAGGCGGAATGTGAGGTCTGACACCAGAGGTTGTCTTCTGATCTCCACATGTGCTGTGGCATGTGTGTGCCCCACCTCCATATACCACAGCATACATAGACACACATTGATTCAAAATAAACAACAAAATAAAACAAAACAACAAAACCAACCCTCTGAATATGAAGGGAGAATTTGCATTGAAAGCATAAGATACAGTAAAAGCCAAAAATTGTTAATTCTACATAAGTATTCACTTTTAGAAATCCTCTAAATTTCACTAATCTTTTGCTATGCAAAGTGTGATATTATTTTCAAAGGTCTTTGCTCTTAGAAACACTTGCCAATTTGTGGGTCTGTTCTTACAGGCTAATTAAAGACATTTGGCTCGTGGATCACAACACACCATCTTAGCGACAGCAAAACAAAATAGAGAATCTGTTGTCATATACTGTGCCTGGTGCCACAGGGAGAAATATCCAACTCTCTTTTAATCCAATTGACATATGCAATATTTATTATGGAGCAGCAAAATTCCTTCCTTCATTAATATGCTGAGAAATTGAATGATTTCTTTTTCAGTTGGATAACTGGTTTATAATAATGGAATTCCAGATCAGATGCAAAGCAACCAGTTGTCTTTCTTTTTACCCCTGCAGTTGGTACAGCAAACAGGGCTTCTGAATTAGTTGAAGAACAGGCTGAAAAGAGCTTGACTTCTGAATCATTACCAGCAATGGGCTAGTGACTCACTGGAAATTATATAGCCTTTAAAAAAACTGTCTTTGTCAGATTGTCTGTGTTTTGCTGGCTGGGATTGAAGGCCAAACCAAGTTAAGCCAGCTCTGTGGAGGTGGTTCTGTTGCTTTTGTCCTGCAATTTTAATATTCTTTCTAGTATTGAAGTACCCCGTCCCTAACGACCTGCAGATGTTGCCCCGGGAAAGGCAAGTTGAAACTGGCTGTGCATTTCACTGGTACTGTGATGCCTTCAGAATCTCCATAAGTAGGGTTATATTGAAAACACTGGACAACTGTAAATTACCAGGGATCAGAGGACTTGGCTCCAGGCTTGATGCGTTCCCTGCAGGCTGAATGTGAGCCCTCCCAGAAGATCTATTGAGGAGTTGTGGAACTCACAGGTGAGCTGAAGCATTCCAGGTCTTCATTTCTTTATCCACTCACCTTGTGAGGATGTTTTACTGAATCAGCTGTGTGTTCAATCCCCCACCCTTTTGGGTGGCAGTGGGTACTGAACCTGGGACCTGATGCATGCTTGGCAAGGACTGTGCCACTGAGCTCCATCCACTCCCCAACTCATTTAGTTTTATGTGATGGCATGAAAGTTAGTTTTTGTCAGGTTGTTAAAAGCTAGAGTCCCCTGGGAAGAGGAAACATCAATTGAGAAACTCCTCCACCACACAGGCCTAGAGCATATCTGCGGGATTGTTACTTGATTCAGAAGGGCACCAGCTCACTGTGGGTGGTGCCTCTCCTAGGCAGATGGGCCTTGACTGGACAAAAAGTTTAGCTGGGAAAGCTGGAGGTAGCAGGTCATTAAGCAGCTTGCCTCCATGGTCTCTGTGTAGTTCCTGACGTGATTTCCCCGATATGAATTTCCTTGATATGGATATAAGTCAAGAAAACCCTTTCCTTCCTCAAGTTGCTTTTGATCATGGTGATTATTACATCAACAGAAAGCAAATGGGTTTGTAAAAGGCTATCTATCATGCTGGACGTTGTGCCACACACCTGTGATCCCAGCACCTAGTAAATGAAGACAAGACAGAGAGCTTCAGGCCAGCCTGGTGGTGTAGGAGGATCTTCTTTCTATGTGTTGCTTTCATTGGTCAAATAAAGAAACTGCCTTGGCTTTTTGATAGGGCAGAATTTAGATAGGTGGAGTAGACCGAAGAGAATGCTGGGAGAAAGAAAGCAGAGTCAGGCAGACGCCATGGCTCTCTTCTCCGAGACGGACGCTGGTTCGACTCATGCCTGTAAGCCACAGTCAAGTGGCGATGCAGATTATTAGAAATGGGTCGAACAATATGTGAGAGTTAGCCAATAAGAGGCTAGAACTAATGGGCCAAGCAATGTTTAAATGAATACAGTTTCCATGTAATTATTTTGGGTAAAGCTAGCCTGGAGCTGGGCAGCGGGAAGTGACCCGCCACTCCTTTTACAACAGCTTGGGCTATACAGCAACACACAGTCGTATGTACAACACACACACACACACACACACACACACACACACACACACACACACACAGAGAAATCTTTAAATATTTTTGAGGTGATAATGAAGATTAACCAAAGGCCTGTATGCACACTTTAGTTCTGTTACTGACCAGCTATAAGGCTGCGGAAAGGGCTTGTGAAAATCCCTTCTGCTCTGCAGTGCATTTAGATCAATGCCACACCTGCTTCTAGCTAACCTAGGACACCTCCTCCCAGCATTCTGCACAGGATTCACACAGCCCCTTTCAGCTGAAATCTGTGAAGCCTCCCCAAGAGGGTGGCTTGCTCGTGCTTTTGCAAAAGCCATGTTTAGATGGCTGAGTGTTGCTAGCAAAAATATTTGCCCAGTATTTATTTTTCTGTGTTTTAGTCTTCCATACCATGTCGCATGAAATTGGGCTTATCATCAATAGGAAGTGCTGCACGGGTGGCATTTTAGTTTCTTTTCCTGCTGTGGTAAATACTTTGACAAAGGCAACAAAGACTTATTTTACCTCACAGTTCATGGTACAGTCCATCCTAGTAGAGAAGTGAAGGCAGCAGGAAGGAGCTGGTGATCACGTTGCATCTACAGCCAGGAAACAGGAAGAAGAATACATGCAGGAGTTCAAAGTCCTCTGTTTACACAGCTGGGATCTCCTGCCTCAGGAATGTTTCCACCCACAAATAAGGTGGGTCTTCACATGGTTATCATAATCAATCAGGCGAATCCCCCACAAGCATGCCCAGAGACCCATCTCCCAGGTGACTCTTCATCTTGTCATGTTGACGATTAACACTAAACGGTCACAAATGGCTGTAGAAAGATCTTGAAGGAGAAATAATCACATGGCAGAAGGTTTTGAAGCAATCAAGCATTATTTGTCTTCCTGTGCTGAAGAATTTGAAAGAGTGAATAGACGGATTACGTCACTCTTCTTGTGACACTTAGAAATCATAAGGCACAATGTGGGCGGATCTCGATGTGGCTATTGCTGTAGGTAATGGCAAAGAGAGATGTCTAACAATGTTTCAGCTCTGACTCTACAGATGGCCACCTGTACCCACTAACCTCACTACTCCTTTCCCCTGCACTTGATTAAGGGATAAAAACATCATCCTCCTGGAAGTTCTTGGGCCTATTGACTTGGGGTTTCCAGTGATGAACAAGAGACCCTGTCTCAGACAAAGTGGATGTGAAGACCGACACCTGAGGTTGTTCTCTGACTTATACACACATCTGCACACATACACACATTCTCTTTCTCTCTCTCTCTCTGTCTCTCTCTCTCTCATCCCCCCCCCACACAGCAGCTCACATGGGAGTGGGGAGATCACGGCCTAACTGTTTCTGTGAAGGAGAAACACAATACTGTGCCTGCCTTCCTCCTCGCGTGTGGGTAGATGGACAGAGTCTTGCTTGCCAAGTCTCAGTCTTTGTGTGGGGTAAATTACTACTTCTGGTGATCACAAAATTAGTATCTGACATTTCCTGCAAATGCCCCACTTCTTAATACAGAATTAGCCTACCCAATAACATTGTGTTTAGAATATAAATGTTTGGATCAAAAGCCAAAAGTGTGTGTATGTGTGTGTGGGGGTGCTAGTCTCCCTCCATATTTTATACAATTCAATAAACATTAATGAGGATAATAATAAATAATTAAAAAGGAACATATTAAGGGGAGTGTAAAAAGTTAGGGATGGTGGATTATAGAAGTTCTGAAAATTATCTGGAGGACAAATATGAAGTTACACTGTAGGGTTTGCCCACGCTACTGTAGACATTTTCTGGTTTTTGAAGCCAGAGCCATGCTTCATTCTGAAGAAGGCAGGAGAGTGGGAATTACTGGGCTACAAGATGGTTTCCTAGGTAAAGGTGTTGGCTGCCAAGTTTGATAATCCAAGTTCAATCCTCTTTCTTCCTTAAATTGCTTTATTGGGTATTTTGTCCCAGCAACAAAATGTTACACAAATATTAAATATAATATTAAACTTTAAAAATAAAAAAGAATATGGTAACAACTAATGCAGGGGGTTGGTAAGAAGTCACCCAGAAGGCATGGAGATATCTGCTCTGCCTCTCTTTCTGTCTCCCTTGCTATCTTTTTTCCTTGAACTCAAGCCCAGAGCCTCGCACATGCTAAGGAAAGACCTCTACCACTGAACTACATTGTAGGTGGAGTTTTCCTGTGTTGGAAATCGCTCTCAAATAACCACTCAGAGTCTTAATATTAATTATAAATGCTCATCAATAACTCAGGCTTATAACTCTTACTCTTTAAATTAACCCATATTTCTTATCTATGCTTTGTCACATGACTTGGTAATTTTTCTCATTATGGCATGTCCAACTTGGTTCTCTGTGTCTCTGCTTGCAACTCCTCTGACTCCACCTTTCTTTTTCCCGTCATTCTTTTTTTTTCTTTTTTTTTATTAAATTATAAAAGTTTCCATTTCAGCCCCTCCTCCCAACACCCTCCCACTCCCCCCACTCCCTCTCCTCCTCTCTCTCCATCCCCTAGAGCAGTCAGGGTTTCCTGCCCTGTGGGAAGTTCAAGTTCCTCCCCCCTTTCTCCAGGTCCAGGAAAGGTGAGAGTCCAAACAGACTGGAGCGCCAAAATCCAGTATATGCAGAGGAAGCAAGTCCCAGTGTCATTGTCAATGGCTTTTCAGAAAGGCTCCAGGCCAGCCACATTCAGAGAATCTGGTTGGATTACGACCTCGTTCAGTCCCAGTCCAACAGGCCTTGGTGAACTCTCATTATATCAGTTCCCTTGTGTCAGTGGGTGCTCGCATCCCTCGCAGTCCTGATTACTTTTTTTATTTTCTTCATCTTTCTGTTCCTCATTTGGACCGTGGAGTGCTCAGTTCAGTGTTCCAATATGGGTCTCCATCTGTATCGCCATCCAACGTCGGATGAAGGTTTCCTCTGCCCTTGCCTTCTTTGCTCACGTTCTCTTTCCTTCTGCCTCTTATTTGGACCTAGGGAGCTAGGTCCCGTGTTCCAACGTGGTTCTCCACCTCCATCTCCATTCATCGCCAGATGAGGGTTCTATGGTGACATGCAAAATATTTATCAGTATGGTTGTGGGCCAAGGCCGGTTCAGGCACCCTGTCCTCTGTCCAGAGAACCATCTGGGGATCTCTCCTTGGACCGGGGATCCCCTTTATAATCAAGTCTCTTGTAAACCCTAAAATGATTCCCTTAGTTGAGGTATATACTTGCCTGATCCCATATCCATCCTTCCTCCCTCCCCCCCCATGCCAGTCCCCCGATCTTTCCCCAATCCTCCCCTACTCCCTTCTCTCTAACCCTCTCCCTTTCTGACAACCCTCCCCCCCCATGCACCCGAGGTTACCTGGGACTCTTGTCTATTTCCTACCTCCTGGCGGATAGCTAAATAATCTTCATCAGGTTCATCTTCTTATTTTTAGCTTCTCTAGGATCACGAATAATAGGCTCAAAGACCTTTAATTATGGTTAGAATCCACTTATGAGTGAATACATATCATGTTCCTCTTTTTGGGTCTGGCTTACCTCACTCAGTAAAGCGTTTTCTATTTCCATCCATTTGCATGCAAAATTCAAGATGTCATTGTTTTTTACCGCTGAGTAAAACTCTAATGTGTATATGTTCCACACCTTTTTTAACCATTCTTCTATTGAGGGGCACCTAGGCTGTTTCCAGGTTCTGGCTATTACAAATAGTGCTGCTATGAACATAGTAGAACAAATGCTTTTGTAGTATGTTAGGGAATCTCTAGGGTATATTCCCAAGAGTGGAATTGCTGGGTCCTGAGGGAGGTTGACTCCCAGTTTCCTGAGAAACCGCCACACTGATTTCCACAGTGGCTGCACAAGTTTGCATTCCCACCAACAATGGATGAGTGTTCCCCTCATTCCACATCCTCTCCAGCATAGGCTATCATTGGTGTTTTTGAGTTTGGCTATTCTGACAGGTGTAAGATGATATCTCAAAGTTGTTTTGATTTGCATTTCCCTGATCGCTAAGGAGGTTGAGCATGACCTTAAGTGCTTTTTAGCCCTTCGAAGTTCATCTGTTGTGAATTCTCTGTTCAGATCAGTACCCCATTTTTTAATTGGGTTAATTAGAGTTTTAGTGTCTAGTTTCTTGAGTTCTTTGTATATTTTGGAGATCAGACCTTTATCTGTTGCTGGGTTTGTGAAGATCTTTTCCCAGTCAGAAGGTAGCCTTTTTGTCTTACTGACAGTGTCCTTTGCTTTACAGAAGCTTCTCAGTTTCAGTAGGTCCCATTTATTTATTGTTTCTCTTATTGTCTGTGCTCCTGGGGTTCTGCTTAGGAAGTGGTCTCCTGTGCCTATATCTTGTAGACTACTTCCCACTTTCTCTTCTATCAGGTTCAAAGTGGTCGGATTAATGTTGATGTCTTTTATCCATTTGGACCTCAGTTTTGTGCATGGTGATAGATATGAATCTATTTTCACTCTTCTACAGGTTGACATCCAGTTATGCCAGCACCATTTGTTAAAGATGCTATCTTTCTTCCATTGTATAGCTTTAGCTCCCTTGTCAAAAATCAGGTGTTCATAAGTTTGTGGGTTAATACCCGGGTCTTCTATTCGATTCCATAGGTCGACTTCTCTGTTGTTATGCCAATACCAAGCTGTTTTCAATACTGTTGCTCTGTAATACAGTTTGAAGTCAGGGATGGTAGTGCCTCCAGAGGTTCCTTTATTGTATAAGATTGTTTCGGCTATCCTGGGTTTTTTGTTTTGCCATATAAACTTGATTATTGTTCTCTCAAGGTCTGTAAAGAAGTTTGATGGGATTTTGATGGGAATTGCATTGAATCTATAGATTGCTTTTGGTAGAATTGCCATTTTTACTATGTTGATTCTCCCTATCCAAGAGCAGGGAAGGTCTTTCCATTTTCTGGTATCCTCCTCAATGTCTTTCTTCAAAGACTTAAAGTTCTTGTCAAATAGGTCTTTCACTTCCTTGGTTAGAGTAACCCCAAGATATTTTATGCTATTTGTGGCTATCATGAAAGGTGATGTTTCTCTGATTTCCCTCTCTGCTTCTTTATCCTTTGTGTATAGGAGGGCTACCGATTTTTTGGAGTTGATCTTGTATCCTGCCACATTACTAAAGGTGTTTATCAACTGTACGAGTTCTTTGGTAGAGTTTTTGGGGTCGCTGATCTACACTATCATATCGTCTGCAAATAATGAAAGTTTAACTTCATCTTTTCCAATTCGAATCCCCTTGATCCCCTTATGTTGTCTTATTGCTATTGCTAGAACTTCAAGCAATATATTGAAGAGGAATAGTGAGAGTGGACAGCCTTGTCGTGTTCCTGATTTTAGTGGAAAGGCTTTGAGTTTCTCTCCATTCAATTTGATGTTAGCTGACTGTTTGCTGTATATTGCTTTTATTATATTTAGGTATGATCCTTGTATCCCCAGTCTCTCCAACACCTTTATCATAAATGGGTGTTGAATTTTGTCAAATGCTTTTTCAGCATCCATTGAAATGATCATATGGTTTTTTTCTTTCAGTTTATTTATATGATGGATTACATTGATAGATTTGTGTATGTTGAACCAGCCCTGCATCTCTGGGATGAAGCCCACTTGATCATAATGGATAATTTTTCTAATGTATTCTTGGATTCGGTTTGCCAGTATTTTATTGAGTATTTTTGCGTCAATGTTCATGAGTGATATTGGTCTGTAATTCTCTTTCCTGGTTGTGTCTTTGTGTGGTTTTGGTATCAGGGTAACTGTAGCTTCATAAAAAGAGTTTGGCAGTGATTCTTCTGTTTCTATATTGTGAAATACATTAAGGAGTATAGGTATTAGCTCTTCCTGGAAGTTCCGGTAGAATTCTGCATTGAAACCATCTGGTCCTGGGCTTTTTTTGGTAGGGAGATTTTTAATAACAGCTTCTAATTCTTCACAACTGACAGGTCTATTTAGATTGTTTGCCTGTTCTTGGTTCAACTTTGGTATATGGTACTTATCTAAAAAAATGTCCATTTCTTTTACATTTTCCAACTTTGTGGCATATAAATTTTCGTAGTAAGATCTAATGATTCTCTGAATTTCCTCTGTGTCTGTGGTTATGTCCCCCTTCTCATTTCTGATCTTATTAATTTGCATGTTCTCTCTCTGCCGTTTGATTAATTTGGATAAGGGTTTGTCGATCTTGTTGATTTTCTCCAAGAACCAGCTTTTTGATTCATTGATTCTTTGGATTGTTTTCTGTGTTTCTATTTTGTTGATTTCAGCCCTCAGTTTGATTATTTCCAGTCTTCTACTCCTCCTGGGTGAATCAGCTTCTTTTTTTTCGAGAGCTTTCAAGTGTGCTGTTAAGTCTCCAATGTGTGCTTTCTCCGTTTTCTTTAATTGGGCACTTAGTGCTATGAACTTTCCTCTTAGCACTGCTTTCATAGTGTCCCATAGGTTTGAGTATGTTGTGTCTTTATTTTCATTAAATTCAAGGAAGACTTTAATTTCTTTCTTTATTTCTTCCTTGACCCAGGGGTGATTCAGTAGTTGACTGTTCAACTTCCATGAATTTGTTGGCTTCCTGGGGGTAGCACTGTTCTTGAATTCTAACTTTAATCCATGGTGGTCTGACAAGACACAGGTGGTTACTAATATTTTTTTGTATCTGTGGAAGTTTGCTTTGTTACCCAGTATGTGGTCAATTTTCGAGAAGGTTCCATGAGCTGCAGAGAAGAAGGTATATTCTTTCCTATTTGGGTGGAATGTTCTATAGATGTCTGTTAAGTCCATTTGATTCAATACCTCCAATAATTCTCTTAATTCTCTGTTAGGTTTCTGTCTGATTGACCTGTCCATTGGTGAGAGAGGAGTGTTGAAGTCTCCTACTATTAGTGTGTGTGGTTTGATGACTGCCTTGAGTTCTAGAAGTGTTTCTTTTACATAAGTAGGAGGCTTTATATTAGGGGCGTAGATATTCAGGATTGAGACTTCCTCCTGATGAATTGTTCCTGTTATGAGTATAAAATGTCCATCTCCATCTCTTCTGACTGATTTTAGTTTGAAGTCAATTTTGTTGGAGATTAGAATGGCCACACCTGCTTGTTTCTTAGGTCTTTTTGCTTGAAAAACCTTTTCCCAACCCTTTACTCTGAGTAAATGTCTGTCTTTGTGGTTGAGGTGTGTTTTTTGTAAACAGCAGAATGTTGGATCCTGTTTTTGTATCCAGTTTCTTAGTCTGTGCCTTTTTATAGGTGAATTGAGTCCATTAATATTACACTTAATATTAATATTAATATTAATATTAATTAATTATTAATATTAATATTAATATTAATATTAATATTAATATTAATGATCAGTGGTTGTTGACTCCGGTTATTATTATTTTTTGTTTGTTTGATTAATAGAGTTTGTATGTGTCCCTTCTTTGAGTTAAGCTCGTGAAGGGTCGCTAGATATCTGAGTTATTGTAAGCATTGCTGGCAATGTTGGACTCCTTTGGTTGCAATTTTCCTTCTATTACTTTCTGTAAGGCTGGGTTTGTGGCTGCGAATTGTTTAAATTTGTTCTTATCCTGGAATATTTTGTTTTCTTCATTGATAGTGAATGATAGCTTGGCTGGGTATATTAGTCTGGGCTTGCATCCATGGTCTCTTAGTTTCTGTAGTACCTCTATCCAGGACCTTCTGGCTTTCATGGTTTCCATAGAGAAGTCCGGTGTGAGTCTGATAGGTTTACCTTTATAAGTTACTTGCCCTTTTTCCTTTGCAGCTCTTAATATTCTTTCTTTAATCTGTATGTTTTGTGTTTTGATTATTATATGGCGAGGGGATTTTTTTTTTGATCAAGCCTATTCGGTGTTCTGTATGCTTCTTGAACCTTCATAGGAATATCATTCTTTAGATTGGGAAAGTTTTCTTCTATAATTTTGTTGAATATATTTTCTGGTCCTTTGATCTGCAGTTCTTCTCCTTCTTCAATCCCTATTATTCTTAGATTTGGTTTTTTTATTGTGTCCCAGATTTCTTGAATGTTTTGTGATGAGAATTTATTGGATTTGCTGTTTTCTTTGATCAGAGCATTTATTTTCTCTATGGTATCTTCAGACTCTGAGATTCGTTCTTCCATCTCTTGTATCCTATTGGTTATGCTTGATTCTGTAGTCTCTGTTTGTTTACCTAGATTTTCCATATCCAGCCGGCCCTCGTTTTGTGTTTTCTTCATTGCCTCCATTTCAGTTTTCAATTCTTGAACTGTTTCCATTACCTGTTTGATTGTTTTTTCTTGGTTTCCCAATATATCATTCATGGATTTACTCATTTCTTCGATGTTTTTTTTTTATTTTTCATCCATTTCTTTACTCATTTCTTCAATCTTTTTGTTATACTTCTCATCCAGTTCTTTAAGGGAGTTATTCATATCCTGTTTAAGGGACTCTATTGCTTTCATAATGGCATTTTTTTCCCGCTTCTTCTGAATTAAGAGGTTCAAGTCCTTCTATTGTAGGGTCATTGGGTTCTGGTGTTTTCATGTTGTTTTTTAGATTGTTGGAGGAGGTCTTGCCTTGGCGTCTGCCCATCTCTTCCTTCAAATGCTCTCTACTGGATCTTCTAGTACCAGGTCAGGTTCCCTTGTTGGGCAGGGAATTCACTGACAGAAGGCCTACCTTTCCTCAGGCAGTCTATTGAAACACAGGCACTCCCTACTACCGGGTTGTACTCACAACCCAGGCCCAGCGAGCAAGGGAGTTGCTCTGGGGAGATCTTGTGGCCCCAGAGGGAAGGGGGGAAGAGAGGAAGGTGTACCTGGATAAAGGCTGGGACTGGAATCAGGAGAGCTCCACAGGGAGTAGTCGTCTCTGCCTGGTTACCAGATTGTCGAGGGGGGCGGGGAAAGGCTGAATTCCTCCTAGAGGAAGCCTTCTGGCCAGGGGAAAACTCACCCCTCCTCCAATGGAAGTCTGCTAGAAGTTCACTCTCTCTTGCTGGCCAGGAAGGTGATTGAGCTGAGACAGGGCTTGCCTTTCCTCAGGCAGGCTCTCAAAGCACCGGAGCTGCCCCTGCCGGACTGAGCCCACAGTCCAGGCCCAGCGTGCAAGGGAGCAGCTCTGGGGAGATCTTGTGTCTCCAGAGGGGAGGGGCTTTCCCGTCATTCTTAGTTTGGCTTTTTTTTTCACCTACCTTTATCCTCTTCATCTATTTGCCAGTCAGCTTCTTTATTAAACCAATCACAGTGACAAATCTTGACAATGTATAAAGGATTATTCCACAGCATCCCATTTTGGTTTTTGTTTTGCATCAAGGTTTCTTTGAGTTGCTTAGAATGACTGTGAATGTATTGTTCTTGCCTCAGCTTCCTAGCCTTCTCAGGTGTGCAGCACTGCCCTCATCCAAAAGTCTGGTGCAATTGTGTTTGGCCCAGAAACAGGCTCTCATCCCAGAGTACTGCCTCTGGAGTCAAACAGACGTAGTCTTGTGTTCAGACTCATAGTTTTTGATGGTCTCTCTGAGATCATGGAGGCTTCCACATCTAAGGACTTTAACTAGTACTGAAGAAGATTATGCATATGCTTGCATGCAATAAATTCCCAACACTTGTTATTAGGAAGGTGATAAAAGCTAGAGTCTCCCTGCCCCCTTCAATGACAGATGTCCTGGATATTCCTAGAGGCACAGGACATAGGGACCTGTGCATTCTGTCATCTCTTTGCTCCCACACAAGGATACCTACATCATTTACAGATTACACATCCCTTTTTCTGAGACAGTCTCTATTTCAAATATTCTGATTTGAACTGAGATGGCTGAGGACCCTCAGATCTGAGGAATAGCCCTGAACAACCTATGTCGGCAGTGTAATACAAACACAGGCTTGAAAAATCAAACTCCAAGGTGAAGGAAGACACAGGCTGCTAACAGCCACATTCAGTTCAGCAGTGTAACTGTAAAACTCGAGATTATCTTCTCCGTAAACTGAGACAGGCAGGCAGCATGGAGGAGGCAGTCTGCCATGCTCTATGAGAAATTGAATCTCTAGTCATTTAAAATAAGCTTGAAATTGTTTCAGAAGGTCAGAATCAATTCCCTATTTTTTGCATTTTAACATCATAATAAATACAAAAGGATGTCTTTTATTAGAAAATTTTATTGGAAATTTTTTTTATGAAATTATAAAACTATATGAAATTTAACTTGAAAATGTCTGAAGTTTTAATTTATTAAATAATGGTGGCGTTGAGGAAGTAGCAGGTCTCCCGCGTCGACGGGGCCGGGCTGTCGGGGGTCGGGGTCGGAGTGGCGCCGGCCTTGGACGACCCGGCCTTGGGCTCCTCCAAGCTGCCGCCATAGAGGTACTCCCTAAGGGGCAGTCCGGGCACCGGCTTGAGATAGCGGAAGCCGTCGCCCGCAGCTCGGGCTGTCTGCCGTAGAGCAGCAGGAACTGTGCGAGCAGCTTGAGGAACGAGCCCAGCACGGCCGATGCCAGGATCATGAGCAGCAGCCCCATCCTGCCGCCCCCGCCACCCGGGCGCCAATTATCGGTGAATCAATCTCATATCAATTATGTTTTAAGGGGTTATTTATTTTGGGGGGGTAAAACTTACATACACCATAAACCGTCAGGAAGGGAGCCTAGTTGCTGGAGCAGGAGCCAGGAGCAGGAGCCGGGACCAAGCGCCGGAACCTGTGTCTCTTTTTAAAAGAGAAATATACCATGCCCCAGTGGGCTGGTATTTCAGCGGCTATTGGCTGACGGAGCGGAAGTCACTCCCTGCTTCACTGTGGGCTCGTGCTATTGGCTATCGTGACTATTGGCTGAGGCAGCGGAAGATACTCCCGCAACAAATAATAATTTATAATAATTTATTATAATAATAAATCAATAATAAAGTTATTATGGTTAACATTTTGTTGCTGGGACAAAATATTCAATATTTGCCCACCATGGCAGGGAAGACTTGGCAGCAGGCAATGGCTGGTCATGTTGCACCCATACCCAGAAAGCAGAGAGATATAAATGGCAGTACTCAACTCACTTTCTCCTCTTTATTCACTTCAGAACCCTCGTACATGGAATGGCAAGTGGTTTCCCAGGTGTGCAGCGCCACCCTCATCCGAAGGTCTGGTTGGGGAAGATCCAGAAACAAGTTTTAATCCCAGAACACTGTGTTTGGAGTCTGGAGTCAAACAAAGGCTTGAGTCCAGACCCTTACAGTTCCAGGTCTCTAAAATCATGGCGATATCTGCCTCTAAGAACTTCCTACCTCTATTAAATTAATCAGAAAAAAACTCTATTCCAGGCATGCAAGAGGTTTGTCTCCTAGATGGTTCTAGACTGACAATTCAGTAGCTGTATTGTGGTATTACTTTAACTTTTACTAGGTAAAGATGTGTTACATTTGTTTATGCTGGGGAATATTATTTTAACCATATAAAAGAGCCGGGCGGAGGTGGCACATAACTTTAATCCCAGTACTCAGGAGGCAGAAGCAGGCAGATCTCTGTGAGTTTGAGACCATCCTGGTCTCCAAGAGCTAGTTCTAGGACAGGCTCCTAACCTACAGAGAAACCCTGTCTTGAACAAAACCAGAAAAAAAAGAGTGTTACATATGTTTCTGCTGCCTTTGCTCACAATGTAAAGATGTGTTACTTTTGTTTATGTTGCATTTGTTTAATTATGGAAATAGATGTTACATTTGTTTCACCTTGCCTGCCCAAGGCACCTGGTTGTTCTAATAAAAAGATGAATGGTCAATAGCTAGGCTGTAGAGGAATAGTAGGGCTGGCGGACAGAGAATAAGTAGGAGAGAATGAGGGAGAAAGTTTGCAAAAGATGAGGACTTTTATAATTGTTATGTGAAAAGCCCCATGAATCCCAGACTCAGGAGTTTGGATATTTGGTCCAAAGATCATGGTGTTGTGTTGGGAATTTGTGGGCAATTCTTTAGGAGTCCAGTTTTGACTGGCTGAGGTGTATGATTAAGGTGGGGCTTTGAGGTTACAGGGTAGCTTGCTTCTGGCCTTGTTTTCTCTTTCCTGGCCCTGGCCCACAATGTAAATAAGCCTCTGCCATACTCTCCTGCTGACCCAGGGCTGTTCTCTCATGGCTACCCCATCACAACAAACTGATGTTTCTTTGAGATCGTGAGCCATGAGATGTTCTGTCAAACGTCTTGTCTTAATAATAAGAAAAGTAACCAGCACAGGGATGAGCCATCTGCAGTTGTGATAAAGGTACTAGATGCTCTCTCTGTCTCTGTCTCTCTTTCTTTGGGTATCTCATGTTGCTTAGGATGGCTTAAAATTTGCTGCATAGCTGAGGATGACCTCTAGGGTCCTAGAAATATAGGGGTGTGTCATGACACCTGGTTTATACAGTACTGGGAGTCAAAATCAAGACTTCATGCATGCAGGCAAACCCTCTACCAAATGAGCTTGACTTTCAGGCCTGGATCCATTTACTACTCCTCCTGCTTCTCCAATTGTAGGAGCAAGAACTTGATGACAGTTGCCCAACTTAGTTGTACCTACAGTGGGCTACTGTGTTGAGTGATGTAGGAGGCACACAAAGCAATGTCAGAACACTTGTGTGAGGACAACATAGAGTGCCTGGGGACAAAAGGAGCCTGGCAGGTGGACATGCAGCATCAGAGCTGGACAAAAGGTTTCAGGGTCTTGGAAATGGCCAGGTGTCTGCACTGAGGGAACGCTTTATCCAAGGGATGTCCCCCTCATTGCAGAAATGCCTGTTTTTTAATAATTGCTACTGAAATTGATTTTTATCTTGCTACTACAGGCAAATGCAGACACAGCAGACTTCACCCAATAACCCTTTCTCCACGAATGTTTTCTGAAGATGTTGAGGAAGGTTACAGTTCCTTCCTCATTGAAATGAAGGAAGGAAATGAAAGCATTGCTATTTCATCGTGTAGACTACCAGCAAATTGTAATGTGTATTGAGGGCAAAATCCATGAAGTATCTGCACGTTTGCACTTCTGCTTTTAGAAGATATGACCCTGCTCCCCTCACACCAAAAACAAAACAAAAACAACAAACCTTTATAAACCAAATCAAAACATAAACAAAGCCTCATTTCCATGTGGGAAAGTGGGAGATGAAATTAAGCCATAATTGTGAAAGACAGACACACTTCTATTTACTTAGTACCATGCTATAATTACTGTGATTTAGGCCACAGGCTTTACTTAAATTAAAACCTCAGAAAATATAAGTGTAACTGTGAGACTGTCTTCAATTTGCTAATTAAGCTTCTAAGTGATAGAGTGAGGCTTATCATCTGTATGGGTGGTATTTTATTGTGTTATTTTATTAACATCAGAATAGGCTATAAAATGGGGCAATATTTCCACTTAATACACATTTTTTAAAGCCAGAAGTTAGCAATTATGAATAAAATTGAAAATCATTGCATATTGGTTGTAAAAAATAATATATAAACTTAATTATATCTTCTGGATAGCTGCAGCTAATTCCATTCTGTACTATTTATCGTTAGAGAAATGAAATACATGTCAAAAAGGGACATTTGTCAAGCAGAGATATAAACAGTTATATTCCTGAAGAGCTGGGATATGTCTTAACGGTAACACAGTCTCACTGTTGTCATTGTGCTTTGCATGGGGCCACAAGGGTCACACAACAAGTAGTGACACAGCCTAGGCGCAGGCAGCTTGATTCATACCCAGAACAGCCGGTATCCAGTGGAAGAAAGAATGTAGACTATTCTGTAAAGCAGAAAGGGGCCTTTCAGGGCTCAGGATGTAGCTCAGGCGGCAGAACACTTGCAGAGCACGAATGAAACCCCTGGGTTAAATACCCTTCCACTACATGAGCCAGGCTTGGTGTAGCACACCTTTAACTCCAGTATCCAAAAGGCAGAAGCAGGAGAATCAGGAATCATCCTTAAATATATACAGAAAGGACAGTCTAGGTTCCTTGAGACCCTGTCTCAAAGGAAAGAGAAGAGGGCTTTCCAATGCAATCAAGAGATCAAAAGCAAAATTAGTCTTTCCTAAAGGTGTAACAGAAAGGGAGTGTTGATTTGATAGGCTTGTACTCGACATAGAAGACATTTGTGGGCATGTTGTAATGGGAATCTCGATCTTGTGAATAGAGGTGAGAAGACCCATGATAAATGTAGTGATAACGTTGTGTGGGTAGGGTCCTGGAGACACGGAGTTAATCACCACATTCATCACTCTACTTCCTGCCTGTAGCTACAACATGATCAGCCACCTCCTGTCCCTGTTGCCACAACTTCCTGCCCCCATGAACTGTCTTCCCCACAATGAAAATAAACCCTTTCTTCCTTAAGTTGATTTTTAAAAATGTATTTTGGTTTTCAGCATTTTAGTGTGTGTGTGTGTGGGGGGGTGTGGGAGTATGACAGTATGGATTATTTAGGGACTCATGAAGCTTTCCTATCCACCAGATGCCAGCCAGCAGTGTCTACCAGCCTCAGGAGTGAGTGGTGATTGGATGGCTGACCTCAGAACTGCTGGGCTGCAAGCAGCAGCAGGATCCCAGCTACTGTAGTCAGTCCACAGCTTTGGGGAGGAAGAAGGTCTCTGGATAAAAGAAATTCCTGATGGTGAACTTGGACATGTAGGTTTTGAGACATGTAAGTCACTTCTGAAATTCAGCATCTTGCCGAAAGCCTGACATTAATGTTATCAAAACACACTGATTCTCATTGAGAATTCCAGTCCCACATGTAGGCAGAGGCCACGTGTTCATTACCAGCTGCCCAGACCCTAAATAACCACACAGAAACTATATTATTTGTAATATTGTTTGGCCAATAGCTTAAGCGTATTTCTGGCTAACTCTTATATTTTAAATCAACTCATTTTTTTATTAATCTGTGCATTGCCACATGGCTGTGGCTTACTGGCAAGGTCTGTCTTTGGTGGGGCTACATGGCTTCTCACTGACTCTGTCTACTTTCTCCCAGCATTCAGTTTAGTTTTCCCATCTAGCTTCATTCTGCCTAATTTTGTGAAGTACAGGTTTTCAAAATATGACCTGATAATTCTCTGTATTTCCTCCATGTCTGTTGTTATGTCCCCCTTTTCATTTCTGACTTTGTTAATTTGGATAGTCTCTCTGCCTTTTGGTTAGTTTGGATAAAGGTTTGTCTATTTTGTTGATTTTCTCCAAGAACCAACTCTTTGTCTAATTGATTCTTTGTATTGCTTTCTTTGTTTCTATTTTGTTGATTTCAGTTCTCACTTTATTTCCTGCTGTCTAGTTCTCTTAGGTGAGTTTGCTTCTTTTTGTTCTAAAATTTTCAAATGTTCTGTCAATTCACTAGTGTGGGATTTTCCCAGCTTCTTTATGTAGGCATCTAGAGCTATCAACATTCCTCTTAACACTGCTTTCATTGTGTCCCATACATTCGGGTATGCTGTATGGTCATTTTCATTGACTTTTAGGAAGTCTTTAATTTCTCCCCCTTTTTCCCCTTGACCCATTGGTGATTCAGGTGAGCATGGTTTAATTTCCACGTGTTTGTGCACTTTCTGGAATTAGTATTGCTGTTGACTTCTAGTTTTAAACCATGGTGATTTGATAAGATACATGGGGTTATTCCAATTTTTTTTTTTTTTGTATTTGTTGAGGTTTGTTTTGTTACCGAGTATGTGGTCAATTTTTGAGAAGTTTCTGTGAGGTGCTGAGAAGAGGGTATATTCCTTTGTGTTTGGATGGAATATTCTATAGATGTCTATTAAGTCTATTTGAGTCATAACATTTGTTAGTTCCCTTATTTCTCAGTTAAGTTTCTGTCTTACTGACATGTCCAGTGGTGAGAGTAGAGTGTTGAAGTCTCCAACTATTAGTGTGTGGGTTTTTTTTGTTTGTTTGTTTAATTTAAGTTTCTTTTACATATTGTAGTAGGGACAGTGGGTCCTTTTGCTTCATCCCTCCCTCCCAGCTAGCTTACACCAGAAAAAATCACACAGAAATTGTAATAATTCTGCCTGGCCCATTTTCTCTAGCCTCTTATTGGCTAACTCTCACATCTTGATTTAACCCATTTCTAATAAACTGTATTACCACTTGACTGTAGCTTACCGGTATGAGTCTAACTAGCATCCGTCTCGGGCAGGAGAACCATGGCGTCTGCCTGTCTCTGCTTTCTTTCTCCCAGAATTCTGTTCTGTCTTCCCTGTCTACCTGAGTTGCACCCTATCAAGTAGGCCAAGGCAGTTTCTTTAAAAACCAATGAAAGAAACACAAATACAGAAGGACCTCCTACACCAACATGAGGGTGCCCTTGTATTTGGGACATAGATGTTCAGTATTGATATTTCCTCTTGATGGGTTTTTCCTATGACTAATATGAAATGTTCTTCTTTGTCTCTTTTGATAGATTTCAGTTTGAAGTCTATTTTGTTAGGTATTAGGATAGCTACACCACTTTTTTCTTAGGTCCATTTGATTGAAATATTTTTTCCCAACCTTTACTCAGAGATGATGTCTGTCTTTGACATTGAGATGTGTTTGTTGTATGCCAAAGAAGGATGGATTTTATTTTCATATCCAATCTGTTAGTCTGTGCCTTTTTATAGGTGAGTTGAGTCCATTTATATTAAGGGGTATTGATGACCATTTATTGCTCTCTCCTGTTAAATTAGTTTTTATTGTTGGTGATATTGATTTGTACATTTTCCCATTCTTTGGGATTTGCTGCTATGAGACCATCAATTGTCTGTGTTTTTGTTGGTGTAGCAAACTTCCTTGGGTTGGAGTTTTCCTTCTAGTATTTTGTGGGGGGCTGGGTTTTTGGCTAGGTATTGGTGAAATCTGGTTTTGTCATGGAATATCTTGTTTTGTCCTTCTATGGTGAGTAAAAGTTTTGCTGGGTATAGTAGTCTGGGCTGGCATCCTTGGTCTCTTAATGTCTGCATAACACTTGATCATGACCTTCTAGCTTTCATTGTCTCCAATGAGAAGTCAGGTGTTATTCTGATGGGCCTATTTTCATATGTTACTTGACTTTTTTCCTTTGCAACTTTTAATATTCTTTCTTTACTCTGTATGTTTAGTGTTTTGGTTATTATATGATGAGGGGACTTTTGATCCAGTCTATTTGGCATTCTGTAAACTTCTTGTATCTTCATAGGCATATCTTTCTTTAGGTTGGGAAAGTTTTCTTCTATGATTTTGTTAAATACATTTTCTGAGCTTTTGAATTGAACCTCTTCTCTTTCTTCTATACCTATTATTCTTAGGTTTGGCCTTTTTATGGCTATTTCCCATATATCCTGGTTAGATTGGTTTAAGATTTTTTATATTTAATGTTTTCTTTGACTGATGAGTCTATTTCCTCTATTGTATCTTTAGCACTTGAGAGTCTCTCTTCATCTCTTATATTCTGCTGTTCACGCTTGCGTTTGTGGTTCCTGATTGTTTTTCATGATTTCTGCCTCTATAATTGCCTCAACTTGTGTTTTCTTTATTGTCTCTATTTCAGTTTTCAAATCTTGAAGTTTTTTTCATATGTTTGACTGTCTTTTTTTTTTTTTGGTTTTCTTTAAGGTATTTGCTGATGTCTTCCAATTTTTTTTTTTTTATCTTTTCCTCCATTTCTTTGAGGGAATTTCTCATTTCCTCTTTAAGAGTTTTAAACATTCTCCTGAAATTATTTTTTAGGTCATTTTCTTCTACTTCAGCTATATTTGGTTGTTCAAGTCTTGCTGTTGTGGGGTCTTTAGGTTTTACTGGTGTTGTGTTGCTCTTTGTGGTGTTACATGTGTTCTTACCTTTTCTAGTCATCTTTTTCTCTAATAGGTATGGTTGGGGCTATCTGTTATTCTGTTGATTAATCTAGGTGCCAGTGAATCCAAAGCTCAGATGGTTGTTCTTCATGATATATTCAATGGTACGGTTCTAGTTACCCTGTTGGTGACTCTGTTGTTCCTGGAGATTGCTCAGCACTCCCGGACTTTGCTTCAATCCCTTGGAGTTTGATGTCTCAGGCCTACTTTGACCTAGGTTACCAGCTTTGACTTGCTTCTGCAAATCCTGGTCTGGATCCCCTCCTACAGAGGTCCCTGACTTGGATTTAGTCCTGCAAAAGTTTGTGGCTCCAGTCTACTCCCTCAGAGTTCCCAGGCTTGGGTGCACCCAGACCCACAGAGGACCTGGCTCAGGCTTATTCCCTCAGAGGTCCCAGACATACACTTGGACCTGTAGAGGTTTTAGGTTTCTGCCTATTCCCTTTGATGTCCCAGACCAATGCCCAGACACATAGAGTTCCTGGCTCAGGCCTACTCCCTCTGAGGTCCCAGACTCATGCCTGGCCCCATAGAGATCTCTGGTTCCTGCCTACTCCCTCAGAGGTCCCAGATTTAGACCCAGACTGGCAGATGCCCTGGTTCAGCCCTAGTTCTTTGGAGGTCCTAGTCTCATGCCCAGACCCACAGGGGTCCTGGCTTAGGTTTACTCCCTTGAAGGCCCCAGATTTACTTCTGGAACCTCAGTAGTTTCTGGCTCTGGCTCACTCACTCAGTGCCACTCCCCTGTACCTCTTCCAGTGGAGTTTGCTGTCTCAGGTCTGCTCTGGACCATGTTGCTGGCACAATCCTGGTCAGTCAATGTCCCAGGACTCTTACATTATATTTTAAATAAAGTATACAAACACAACACCATAATCAAGAGCAGAAATATACATATAACAAAACTAACCTAAAATTTGTATCAATAAACCAAGATACATACCAATGCAAAGCATTCATATCTATAGCATTTCTTCCTTAAATGCAAACAAGCATTTATAAACAATATTTGGGAATTTGGGCATAGTTCTCTCCAAACTACTTCCTCTTGTTAATTGGGCAAAGTAACTTTTAGGGTGTTTAGGGAGGCCTTTTGGGTGGTCTTGGTCCATAAAACCACATTAGTATGGAAGAAATCCACAGGTTCTCATCTTCTGTGGAAACAAAAGCAGAACCTTTTTTCCAAAGCAATAAATCCTTAGACCCAAATTTTGTAGTCAAGATACCTTTAAAATATATATGTTGGTTTAGCTTAGCAGCCCATACAATGAACTCTCTCTTTGTACCTAGCTCTTTCACAGTCAAAAATTCAAAGAAAAACACAATAATATACATAATCCAGACTCTTTGTGTATATCCATCTATATGTGGCTTATATATCTTACTATATTACTTTTTCTACAAGTTTAATATTTTCTTATCTTTACTTCTTTATGCTATGGCTGTCTGCACTCTTTTATATTATATCTGTCTATATTCTTTCTCCTCTCTCTCTTAAGCCTATGTACATTTATCCAACACTGTGATCCATTTAGGGTTTTTTTCAATCTAAATTTTTTTTAATGTATATCTGTAATTATCTTCTTACCAGTAGCGCTTTTTGAAAAAAATGCTAAGTGGGCTTGGCTAGGACCAAGGCTACCTTGCCTTTTGGCTCTGCCCAGTCCAACATGGCAGAGGCATATTCACTGCCTCTGTGAGCCATGCACACTGCCCCAGTTCCAGCAATACAGTGGATCTATGTTGTGCCATTAAGCAGTTTTGTAGCATGCTGCTTACAAATCTCATTTAAATGTTCTGTCTCCTAAAAGATCCAGAGTTCATGCTGGCAGCATGGCCTAGGAAGCCTTCTTAAAGGAGCTGCACAGTTTTTGCTGCTACCGCTGAGTCAGGAAGCCTTCTCTTAAAAGAATCGTGCCTCTGCTTGCTTCTAGCAAACAGAGCCCACCTGAGAAAATGCTGCTACCAAAAACCATGCTTAACTCTGTTCTTTTGTGTTTAGAATTCCTTTTTTAGCTTCCTCGGGTTTTATGTGGATATAGTCAACCACATCAGCATGCCAATTTGTAACAGAGGCTACTTGTTCATTTCCCAGCCATTTAGCCCCAAAAATAATCACACAGAAATTGTACTAACTAAATCAATGCTTCACCTATTAGCTCTAGTTTCTTATTTACTAGCTCTTACATCTTAAATTAACCCATTTCTATTAATTTGTGCATTGCCACGTGGCTTTGGCTTACTGGGTAAAATTCCAGCACATCTGCCTCTGATGTAGGCTAAATGGCTTCTCACTGACTGATACCTCTTTGTTATATGTAATTTTACTATGTAAAAGTTAAAATCTTTCTTTTTATTGAAACAGAAAAGGGTAAATGGTATGGCAAATCCTTCTGTATATGTGTTGCTTTTATTGGTTAATGAATAAAGAAGCTGCTTTCAGCCAATGGCTTAAAATAATATAGCCAGTTTGGAAGGGAGGGAGAGAGAGAGAGAGAGAGAGAGAGAGAGAGAGAGAGAGAGAGAAGATGGAGTCAGTGAGAATCCATGTAACCTCTGCCAGAGACAGACGTGCAGGTATTTTACCCCTTAAGCCACAATCACGTGGTGATACACAGATTAATAGAAATGGGTTAATTTAAGATGTAACAGCTAGCCTATAAGAAGCATAGAGTTAGTTAATAGACAAAGCCATGACTTAATTAATACAGTTTCCGTGTGATTATTTTGGGGCTAAGTGGCTGGGAAACGAACAAGCGGCCTCCGCCTACACCCACTCACAGTGCAGAGCTGGAACTATGTCTGACTGGCATGCGGCGTGGGCATGGCTCTGATGACTGAAACACTTTGGGCAAATGTTCTAAAAACAGGGAAGATGAACACACTACATGTCATCAGGAAACCCAACCCACAGCTTTCACCTGCCTTATTTCCCCTTATTTACTGTTATGGTAAATGTTGATTATCAAGTTCACAGGGTCTAGAATCTCCAAGGAAACAAGTCTCTGAGCATGTATATCAGGATTTTCCTAGAGTAGGTTAGTTAGTTAGTGAAGACCCACCCACACTAAATGAGGGTAACTCTATCAACCAGATTACTGGGCTGACAGAGAGCCGGTGTTCATCTCTATGCCTCCTGACTGTAGATGCTGTGTGACCAGTCACCTCACACTTCTGCTGCTGACTCCAACCTACCCCTTCTTTTCCTTCTTACATTGCTTTTGTCAAGCAATTTGTCACAGTAGTGACAGAAGGAACAAGAAGTCAGCAGCAGCTACTCAGGATCCACCAGATTCCTCGAAGGCAGATGCATGTCAAGAGTAGTGTGGCAATGGTGTTCTTAAAGACTCGTCAGAGATGACCAGTGACTGCCAGTGACTAAATCACAAGCTTCAGGTTACAGAGCTGACCTGTATCTAAGTCTCTGTTTGCTGAGAACAAAATCATCTTTCTCTTTCAATAATAGTTTATGTTTTGAAAATTTCGTAGAAGCATATAATGCATTTTAATCTTATCTACTCCACACCACCTCCCTCCAATACCCTTGAGGCCCATCAACTTATCTGCCACTTGAGTTCATGGTCTTTAAAAACAATACTATTAAAACAATATTATTAATAGCTCCTGAGTCTAATTGGTGTTGTTTGGAAATGGATGTGGGAACTTCCACTGGGGTATGGGCAGTCTCCTACAGCCTCAACCCCAAGAAACGTGACTTTTTCCTCAGCAGCTAAGAACCACCAGTGGTTCTCCCAGCAAGGCTGCACCTGGAAAGCACTTTCCTACCCATGAGAATTTTTAGTGACTTAGTTTTCGGCAGGCAACCACATCTACTTCCTGTGACTCAGTGCCAGCCATCTCTTGTTCAAAACGCAGGGTTTCACAGCTCTCCTCCTTGTCCTCCAGCCCTGGTGTCTTTGGACCCTTGAATTGAGCTGTGGACTTGATGCAGTGACTCATGGCTGACTCTCAAGTCCCCTTTTGAAACACAAACCTGATAGAAAGCAGGATCTTTCTGTATTATCTTTCAATACAACGAATGTTGTTTGAAATTGGGTCTCACTGTGTTACCTGGCTTGGAGGGAATCATCAGTTGAAATGGAGTGAGCAAGGATCTTCCTGGACATTGCATCACCTGCTCAGTTGGTGGCAGAGGAATTAAGTGACCCTGAAAACTGACATTAAATCCAGACCTCATGCTGAGTTTAAAAAATCAGGCAGTAACCTTTAGCTATTTGGATGAATGTACTGTTACTTTTCAATGAAATGTTTATGTGCCTGTTAATATCAGAAATGTGCTTGATTATTTGATGCCTTTTAGACTATTTTATAATACAGCTCTTAGACTGGTTAAGACTAATTATCTCTGGTTTATAGCACTGGGACTTAATTAATTTGTACACTCCATATGGAATTTGGAGAAGAAAATCCTTCAAGTTAATGGGCTAGTTTTATGTTTAGTCAGTGCTGGGAAACATGTCACATTATATACTTCCTGCGGCAGATCACTGGAGGAGAGGTCATGATGGCTGTAACTGGGGTTTATATTCTATTTCAAGTGTACTTTTAATGAACCTGGTCTTCCTAGATGGAATGATGCTGAGGGCCTAAAAAGGATGGCAGTGGAGGTAAGGGCATCTTCTCTCAAAGAAGGTGACTGTAGCTATCCTGGTAGCTACTATGCTTTCTAGACAGACACCCATGTCTCTCCTTTTGTCTGTCAGACCACTGAAAAAACGATTCCCTACAAATTGGAATTTTCCCAAAAATCTCATGCTTAGGAAAGGAAAAGGTATGAAGTCTTGTGCCAGTCAGAGGAGAACTGGTGTTACAGAAAGGAATTTCGTGCAGTTCTGAAAGCTTATTAGACCACCTTGCAGGGGAGACTGGCGCTGAGACCATGGTGTGTAGGTGAAGGCTATGGCACACCCTGACTTGGATGCCTTGTCCACACCCTTGGCCTTCTATTTAAATCTCAGCTGGGTGACAAAATGCTGAAGATGGATTAGGGTGGGATGAGAGCAAGGCCTGGACAAAGTGGTTTGGGGGTATCTTTGTTCTCATTGCAGTGTGACCACATTGAAAGATTAGTCTCTCCCCTCCCTCCCTCCCTTTCTCCCTTCCTCCCCTCTTTCCTGTTCTTCCCTCTCCCTCCTTCCCTCTCCGTCCCTCACTTTCTGCCACCTCCCTCCCTTCATCATGACATTCACTATTTCCTGCCTGTTTAATGGCCCTTAAAAGAAGTTGTTGGTTTTTTTTTTTTTTCCTCACATAACTCAGGGTCTCTGTCAAAAATAGACAGATCCTAAACCATGGGTAAAAATAAAACCTGGACACTCATAGGGTGAAGATGACCAGTTGAGCTGAGGCCAATCCTTTTCCAAATTTTTGAAAACATTATATTGGATGACAGATTTGATCAGAAATGCAATTCTTCTCTGACAGTGGTGATAGTTTTATAGTTAAGCTGTAAGCTGGCTTCTTTAGACTTTCTTCGGCCCCTTGGTGTACTGTGATAGTTTTCTTGAGAGCAGACTTCTGTGCCCAGATACTGATTAATTCCTGTTTTGAGTCAAACTCTAAGTACTTTGAAAACTGAAACTGGAACATAAAATTCAGAGTTTCGTTTCTGAGGCTGTGGTAAACAGCCTGACCATTTTTTTTTTTTTTTTTTTTTTTTTTTTTTTTTTTTTTTTTTTTTTACATCCCACAGCTTAGGGAAGAAAGGGTTTATTTTAGCTCAGTTTCAGGTTATCGTCCATTTGTGGGGACTTGAGGCAAACACGGAGATCTATGAAAGCATGCACGTCGTGCAATGTCTTTGCTTCCTCTCTGTCGGCTCTTTACTCTTTTGGGGGCCCACCCCCTAGCTCCCAAATAAACCACCCACAGGGGCTTATTCTTAGTTATGAATGCCTGGCCTTTTCTAACCTAAATTTTCCCATCTACTGTTTGTGTTCGGGCTTTTTCCTTTTCTCACTTCTGTATATTTTACTTTCACTCTTACTCTGTGGGTAACTGGGTGGATGGGTGGCCGGCCCCTGATGCCTTCCTCCCCTTGTTCTCTGATCATATTGACATTTCATTTGTATTTTAATAAATAAAGCTTGCCTGAAGTTCAGAGAGTAAAACAGTCACACTTATCAGACTTAAAGACCTGGCAGTGGTGACACACACCTTTAATCCTAGTAGCCACATTGGTTTGCCATAAAAACCTGATGGTAGTGGTATGTGCTTTTAATCTAAGCACTAGAGAGGAATTTAAGACGGGAGGAGACAGCTCTCACTCACAGTCTCATTCTGAGATTCAAGGAGGCAGGACTGCCATTTCGGACTGAGGTAGAGGTGGCTGGCTGTTTTGCTTTTCTGACTTTCAGGTTGAACCCCAATTTCTGTCTCTGGGTCCTTATTAATTGTCTTACATCTCATTGCTTCTTTTATTCCCTTGTTTGTCTTTCTTCTTACGTTCTCTGTCTGCCATCCCCACCTATCCTTGCTCCAATCTCTCTATTGATCATTCAGCTCTTTATTAGGGTCTTCAGGTGTTTTTAGATAGACAAAGAGTTACAGTTTCACAAAATTAAACAAATGCAGTATCAACAAAGTCACACACCTTAAAATAATATTCTCCAGCACAGTCATGCTTAACTTCCTTTCCTCTCACGGGTCCAGGACCCCAAACCAGGAGTGGTGCTGCCATTTTGGGGCAGGGTCTTCTCTCATCAATTATAGTAATGGAGACAATCCCACACAGACACGCCCATGAACCGACCTGATCCAGATCATCCTGCACTGAGAGCTTCCTCCCAGATGATTCCTGGCTGACAATTGGAGGAGATGAATGATGATTACACCAGAGAGAGACACAAAGAGATAAAGGGCACAATCCCTGTACTCTTAACATATGAGAAAATGACTTTCTAGGTTTAAATGTGGCTTTGAGCTCAATCAGATTTTGTTTACTTCTGTTGAGCACCTCACCATTCATTTCAGCTGACTTCATTGCTACATGCATGAAGACTTGCTAAAAGACATTGTGGAGAGTTCCAGAAAAAGTGGCATCTCATTAAAACAAAGAAACCGAGAAAGGCTTCAGGGATAGGAAGCTAAATTCCCAAGATGAACTCCTGTAGAGATTCAGTATGCTGAAAACAGGGCCAGATTTGTAGGACAGAGGCAATGAGTCAAGAATTGCCCACCCCTGCAAAAGTTGGGGATTGAGGACATGCCTTGCTCATGCCCCGCTCAAGTCCCACTCACGCCCCGCTCACGCCCCGCTCACGCCCCGCTCACGCCCCGCTCACGCCTTGCTCACGCCCCGCTCACGCCCCGCTCACGCCCCGCTCACGCCTTGCTCACGCCCCGCTCACGCCCCGCTCACGCCCCGCTCACGCCCCGCTCACGCCCCGCTCATGCCCCTCTCACGCCTTGCTCATGCTCTGCTCAGGAGCCACTCATGCGCCGCTCATTGCTCATTCCCTGCTCACGCCCCGCTCACGCCCCGCTCACGTCCCACTCTCGCCCCACTCACATTCTGTCTCTCCACGTGATGGTTGTGGGTGACCAGACCCATAGTAAACTCCTGTTGTGTTTATGCAAGAAATGTGAGCTTAGAAGCCTACAGCACTGTGCGCTGTAAGAGGCTCTCCGGCTATGGACCCTGTGTCTGGGAAGAGAAAAGATGGGTGGAGATGTTGCAGTTTGGCTCTAATATGCCTTCAAATACATGGAAGTATTTTTTTATACTTTCAAGTATAATGTTATCCACCAAAAATAAATGTCTTTATTGTAATTAATAAAAAGCAGTCAGCATCTATTAAATGGTTGTTTTGAGTCAGGGCTGTTGCTAACGGCTTTTTATGTGCACTCTCATTTACATTTCCCAGTAACCCTTGAAATGAAATGATACGAAGCCTCCCATTTTTACCTGTAGTTAAGACTGGAGGCCTAGAGACAGCCTGAGGTTCCCACAGCAGCAATAGTGGAACCCACTTTCAGATGCATTTACAATGCAGAGCCTGAGCTGGTTCAACAAGCACATGCTAAATAAATGTTAACAATTGGAGAGATGGCTCAGCTGGTACAGCACCTGCACAAGGGAGGACCAGAGTTAAAAACACCAGCAAGGTGTGGCAGCCATCTGTAATTGCTCAGGCATACAAAAGAGATCCCCAAAGCAACCTAGGCAGTTAGAGTGGCCAGGAGTGTAAAGGCCTGGGTTCAGAGAGATTCCTTGCTACAGAATATAAAATGGAAAACAAAGGAGGATGACATTCGACCTTCACAGACACACAAACAAGCATATGTGTACCCACAAGCATGAAACATGCAACCACACAAACACATGCAGTAATAATAATAAACACTGAAACAGTTGTTGCAGGAAGTTTTGTGTGAGGAATGAGACACATTCCTCAGTGAAGTGGAATATCTCTTCTCTGCTGGGTTTTTCTAAAATGATGTATGTATGCTCACATGGAAACATTCTCCGCATAGCAGGATTGCAATCGGTGACTTCGTTCTGGTTCGCTTAATATTCCATTAATGCTGTCTGTAATAAAAACATTTACTAAATTGCAAAATACTGAGGGAAATGCTCATCATTAATGTTCTGAGAAGAATTTGGTTTCTAATAGGTCATATTCTTGGGAAGGACAGAGCACAAGGCATTACTTGGGACAGACTCTCAGTGTTGCAGGCACCATGTCCCACATAAGCTGAGGGCTGGGTTCCCATAGACACTGTGTGCTGTGCTGTGTGTGTGAGACAAGGGATGCAAAGGGTAAGGGTCACTTTGCCTCAGTTCCTCCTCAGGAGTAGAGCATGAATTTTTCTGAGTATCTTTCTGATTTCAATTGGGGATGCTTGCCGCAGGATCTCTTAGCAGATTGCTTTGTGATTTATGCAGTGCTCAAGGAGACCAAGGGTCATTTGCCTTCAAACCAGGACAGAGATGAAAGGACTCCGGTAGCAAAATTTCCTGTGGAGTCAGGCGAGAACATCAAAGGGGAAAAAATATCATTGTTTCATGAAAAACTAGGAAACGTGAGTCAGTTTCCAATGTCACTGGGATTTCCCTGTGAAGGGTTCAAAGTTTTGGAAAACTCCACTAAAGATAAAAACAAGTGAAGCTGTGAGTCAGTGCCTACAGTGTTGCCTTTTTCAGGTTAGTGGGAGGTCAAGCAGGCAGTCACAGACCTGCACTCACTTTAGCCAGCTGGGATTAGTTTTCCACAACAAAATCTAATTTTATGCATTTGTTTAAATATTTGAGTAACATATTTTAAGAGAAAAAATTGCTGTCAAAACGAATGCCTCCTTTCTGTGGATATATGCATTGTTCCTTTTCTGCATTGCTCACCCCTCCTGGCTTTGTGTTCGTTGACAGTTTCGACAAATGAAGCTGCCCTGCTGCTTGATGGGCTGTGCTAATTTCTTTCATGGTTATTGTATTTAGTATGTTGTAAGAGTCTCGTTCATTTTAAATATGATCCACAGATTCCAAGATTCTTCAAACACTGTGCTGCCTGCAAGGAAAAAAAAGATTGCTGTGCTTAGGCTTCGTCACGGTGCAGAAGGTATGAGCCTCTCCGCACACAGAACAGACATTATGGGTTTCTCTTTGGCTACCGTGCATGCCATAAGTAAAACAATGGTGCATGAAGTTGATCTGACTGCCAAAAATAGATCAGTAAGAAAAATATCTCCCCAGACAGTTGGCAGTGATCTGAGGTTTTTCTATTTTACTAGGAAACTTTGAACAGGGATCCATCTTTTCTCTTTCCTTTCCCTGCTTCCCCTCCTACCTTTACTGCTCCATCTGAAGGTGCAGGCAACAGCTGCTAGCAGAGAGGGTCTCACTCGGGGTTTCTGGTTTAAATGCCAAGAACTGTATTCTGCAAGAAGCCACATTCCGTGTTTGTAGAAATAAACATGTACTATAGCTGTGAGACACAGACTTAAGAAGAAAAATCCAGCCTCGCCCTATTTGCAGTTGAGGAACTGAGGATGGAAGAAGTAGTTTTCATTAACTGGCCAGAGGAAATAGCATGGATTGCTCTGGCCTTTCAGGGAAGGTTGTTTGTTTGTGTGTGTGTGTGTGTGTGTGTGTGTGTGTGTGTGTGTGTATGTGTGCATGCACACATGTGCAGTGTGCTAGGCTGTTCTGTGTATTATATGTATCTGATTTATGTGTGTTTTATGTGTTCATGGTATGTGGTATGTGTGTGATATGCATGTGGAATATACTGTGTTATGTTCTGTATGTGTGATATGCATCAGCTTTGTGTATTATATTTGTGATGTAGTGTGTTGTGTATGACACACATGTGTGGTGCAGATATGGTATTTGTTACATGTTTGCGGTGTTTGCTACACATGTGTGGTATGTTGTTTGTTGGGTCTGTATATGGTGTAAGATGTATATGTATATGGTATGTATGGTGTGTATGTGGTTTGTGTGTGTGTGTAGTGTTTATGATGTGTGTGCTGTATGTATGGTATATGTATATGCAATATGTATTGAATATGTGTGGTCTATGTATATGTATGGTATTTGTATATGTGTTATGTGTGTGTGTTTCTCTGATTGTCAGCTTCTTTTGGGTATGCCGCAGCCTCAGAAGTAAACATCCATGCTGCTCTCCACCTTGTAGGAAAGTCAGCATCTAAAGACTGAAGAAAGCCATAGCCATAGCCGCACGGCCCAGTACAGCACAGTCTGATGGGTGCAGTCAGGTTCCTTGTCTCCCAGGCCTGTGCTCCAGCAGGCAGCCTGCTCCCTGTCCTTCACGAGGGCCAGTCCTGAACTCTTTGCATCCTCATTGCTGTCTTATTGTCTGCCTTCAAGGAATGCAGCTTGTGGTGGTCAATGTGATGGCACTGTGTTTAGCATTTCTGAAGGATGGAGCTTGCTTTAGCATAATGTGCATGAATGAGATAGTCCTCATATCGCTATCTGTAAAAGCTTTAGAGAAAATGGGATCATAAAAATAAATGAAAAGGAAATATTCAACTCTAGCTTTGTTCTGTTTTCATCTAACACCCTGACCCATTTTCCTCTCAGTTAAAAAAGGACAGTAAGTTGGTTGTAAGTAAGTATGTTGGTGTTGTTATCTTGACGTAATCAAAGGACTCAGAGAGAATTCATAGGGCACACTTTCTCACAGTGTCATTTAGTGCTACTGACTGCTACCTGAGAATTCCTCTGATTCACACATCTGTGCCACAAAATTCTGGAGCCAGGAAGAATGCCTGGTCATTGGGGGGTTTGGCACCAGAGACGGGTCTTACAAAACTCAAAGTAAAATGGATATGATACCTTTTTCTTAGACCAGATTTCCCTGTGTGTCCCTTCCTCCTGTTCTCATACAAAAACCTAGACTTCCTTGTCTGAGGAGGATTCCAACACTGTTTTTCCTATGGAGACCCTCTCCTCATTGCAGACAAACGGCAAGTAGAGATGATGGCCTTGTCTTCCTCCCTCCCTCCCTCCCTCCCTCCCTCCCTCCCTCTCTCCCTCCCTCCCTCTCTCCCTCCCTCCTTCCCTCCCTCTTTTCTTGTTTCCTTTGATTCATTCCTTGACTGATACTCTTTACTCTGCCTGCCAAAGGTGTTGAGTGCAGAGCTGAGGCAAAGTATGTTCAGAACACTACTGTCTACATAATAACCCAGGTGTGAGTTGGGAAAGAAAGGGTTGGGAGTTGGTGGGGAATATCATAGTTCAATGGTGGCATACTTTGAAGCCTGGGACCCAACAAAACAAAGAAAACAAAAGATTCTGAAGTTTCAGGTAAGAAAGTAATTCTAAATTAAAAGCTAAAGAGAGCAAAGTAAGTGAAATAGTAACAAAATGAGGGGACCCTGTGTTGTACACCCCCAGTTTCTATTTTTTTTGGAACAATGATGCAGTATAGGTATGATAACCTCATGTCAATGTTGGGAAGAGACACTAGTGTAAAAGCTGACTGTAAATAAGGCCCGACTGTCCCAGTCCTCAGTACACAGGAAGGAATCTCACAGATATAGTTGCTCCAGATACCAATGCAGAAGCAGATATGTTTCCAAAATTCATGGTTTTCAGTTATGAATTATTTTCTTTCAAGAAATATAACTGGTCATTTATCTGCAGAATGACCTGGTCAATGTATTGCTAGTTGCTTTTCTTGTAGCCCTGGCAAAAACCAGTCAAGGAAGGAAGGAGTTATTTCCATTCACAGATCAAGAAGGCACAGTCCATACGGAAAGAAGGCAGATGGGTGAGAATGACCAGTTACATGGTATCATAGTCAGGAAGCAGAGAAATGGATATTGGTCACTTTCTCTTGTTTATTCAGCCTAGAATACCAGTCTAAGGAGTGGGACTGCCTTAACCTGGAATCTCTTTCAGAGACATGCAGAGATTGTGTCCTAGATGACTTTAGGTCCTGTCAACTTGACGACCACTGGGAACTGTCTGGGGGCTCAGTATGTTTTGACTCTGTCTTTCAGGTGTGCTGTTGACTTGTACCCAACACAAGAACATTTTTTTGTAGTCATCATTTAGGTATAGCTATCAGGAACTTTCCATAGTGGACAGCTCAAAAGGATCTTTACATGTAGACTCCCACAATGCTGTGGGTGCTGGATGAGAGCAAAGAGGCCGGAAAGACAGATCACGTGTATGAAAAGGCAGTCTGCAATCTTTTAAACACCATTACTGCAAAGCAGGGCCACCATCTGCTAGGAAGCAGAGGTGAGTGTGCCTGAAGTTTCCAAGAACGGATGACTGAAGGGGAGATGGGGTCTCAGCAGAGCCTCGCAGCTGTTTTGAGCCATGAAATGGAAGCAGGAGGCTGTGAGATGGAATTTTAAGGGTTGGTAAGCTGGAGAGAGGAGTACCAGGAACTGGTCAAGGGCTCCTTAGGGCCTGTAGCTTAGTGCTGACCCGTGATACATCTGAAAATATATCTTCAGTCTGGGGAAAGATCCACCTGGAGGGGAGAAATGAATAGCCTGTTTCAGGTCTGTATTATCCCCATTTCTACTGGGGAACTCACAAAGCTCAGGACTCATGGGGTGGCCCATATAGCACACAGAAGGATTTGCCTTGGGGACGGGGCAAAACTAGCTTAAGATGAAATGCACCAGAAATTGTAATATGTGGACAAATGTGAGATTCTCTCTTCCTTATTTTAGAATCTATAAAACAAAACAAAGCAAAAAACAAAACAAAACGAAAACCAAAACAAAACAAAAAACAAAACAAAACAAAATAAAAAACAAAATAAAACAAAAAACAGTGACTAGGGATGCAACTCTGTGGTAGAACATTTGTCTAGCACATCAAGGCCCCATTCTCTGCACAGCACATTCACAAAAGATAATTGGGTGCTTACAGTAATGCTACTAACATGTAGTATTGTAAAATTCAGAACAAATATTTGAACTGAAAATAGAGGAAATCCTGGGAACAAAATATCGGACTATATTGTCATCAAGTCCTTGTGCTACACGTGAAGTAGAATAATATTACTTGAGCTCAGAACTGATTCCTTGCCAATGAGTGTACACAGGTATGGAGTGATGTTTGAAGACGCACACTCTATAACGTGGATTTCCAAAAACTAGTAAGAAAGAGGAACCTTTTCCTAGTGAGGGAACACTAGGGAGAAGAAAAAGGGCACATGCTGTTGGTCACAAATAGTCTTCCTAGGTTGCAATTCAGGAAAGGCTGGAGGCTAAGGAGGTACGAAGGAGGCCTTCTCTGTGTCCAGCTTTCTGGAAGGACCAGAGACATCAGAAATCATCCTCATCAACGAAAACAGTGAGCTAAGTAGACAGATGTTGGAAGTGAAGTCTCCCAGGAGGGTGCGGTAAAGTACAGGGCCAGAGGGAAGGAAGATGGAAAGATGCTCCTGTGGTCCAGTCTGGATAGCTGGTGGCATTTCATACAGAAATAGGGACAGAGAAGGAAGCACTGGACTTGGATTTGAAGTTAGTTCTCAGCTTGTCAGTGGTCTGTCTAAGGTAGAGCTGGCTGGCACATGAAGTGCAGGTTAAGAGACAAGAGCAGGGCGAAAGGCATGTGCTGGGGAAGCATAGAGTTGGTTAGTGCTGAAGATGAGAAGTGAATGCTTGCCAAGGAGGCTGATGTGTAAGGAGAAAGGGGGCGAACATCGCGGCAAGCTGTCATTCGTAGGCAGCAAGGAACAAGGGAACAGTTAGAGGAAGAGTGATGGATGATGCAGATTATCTCTGACAGGATCTAGAGTCGTCTTCATGGCAAACTTCTGGGCACATCTGTGAGGGTGTTTCTGGATTTCGTCAGCTGTGGTGGAAGACCACCATTACACAGCGTGATCCTGGGCTGAAGGAAAGGGAGAAAGTGAGCAGAATGCTAGCACTCATCACTCTCTGCTGAGTGTGAACACCACATGAGCTTGGTGCTGTCTGAGTGTGAACACTACATGAGCTCAGTATTGTCTGAGTGTGAACACCATGTGCACTTGCTGCTATCTGAATGTGAACACCACATGAGCTCAGTGCTGCCTGAGTGTGAACACCATATGAGTTTGGTGCTGAGTGTGAACACCATGTGAGTTTGATGCTGTCTGAGTGTGAATACCATGTGAACGGCTGCTATCTGAGTGTGAACACCATGTGAGCTCGCTACTATCTGAGTGTGAACACCACATGAGCTTGGTGCTGTCTGAGTGTGAACAGCACATGAGCTCAGTGCTGCCTGAGTGTGAACACCATGTGAATTTGGTGCTGTCTGAGTGTGAACACCATATGAATTTGGTGCTGTCTGAGTGTGAACACCATGTGAACGGCTTCTATCTGAGAGAGAACACCACATGAGCTCACTGCTATCTGAGTGTGAACACCACATGAGCTTGGTGCTGTCTGAGTGTGAACAGCACATGAGCTCAGTGCTGTCTGAGTGTGAACACCATGTGAGTTTGGTACCGTCTGAGTATGAACACCATGTGGAATTTGGTGCTGTCTGAGTGTGAACACCATGTGAATTTGGTGCTGTCTGAGTGTGAACACCATGTGAATTTGGTGCTGTCTGAGTGTGAACACCATGTGAACGGCTGCTATCTGAGTGAGAACACCATGTGAGCTCACTGCTATCTGAGTGTGAACACCACATGAGCTTGGTGCTGTCTGAGTGTGTACCATGTGAGCAGCTGCCTCCTGTGCCTGCTGCTATGGCTTCCCACCATGCTGGAGTACACCCTTGAGCTATGTGCTCAAACTGCCTACCTCAGTTGCCTTTATTAAATGTTTTGTCACAGCACGGAGGTAAGTAATTAATAAAGGAGGTATGAATGATGGAGGGGTTTTATTTCTTTTGTTTTTGCAGAACGTCTTGAAGAGATTTTAACAAATCCTTTGGCGATGATTTCTTTGGATGGCTGTTGCCTCACTTATGTGATGCAGGCACAACACAAAGAAGGCAATGTTACAGGACCTAGATATCAGAAGGCCCAGTATTTAATGTGGGGAGGAAAAGATACACTGAATGCAAACATAAAAAACAGTAAAGGATTAAAGGGTTAGCCACAGCAGTACAAGAAGCCGCTGTTGTTAGAACAGAGCTAACTGGAAGGCTTGCTGATGTGAGCAAGGGCCGCTTTCCTGGTGATTCACTTTCTGGAACTGTTTAATTCACTGACCCTCATCTCAGCATCACTAAAACGCTGTGGTAGCTTGGATGAGAAATGTCCCGCATAAAGTCATGAATTTGAACACTTGGTCTCCAGTTGTTGGCTTAACTGTTTGGGGAGGTTATGGAACCTTTATTAGGTAGAGCCTCGCTGGAGGAAGTTTGCCACTGGAGGCAGGCTTTGAAGGTTTACAGCCAGGTTTCACTTCTATTCTCTCTTCCTACCTTCTAAATGCCTTTGAAATGTGGTGTCTTAGCTTCCTGCTCCTGCCTCCATCCTGTGCCTTGCCCACTATGACAAACTTTCTATTGCTCTGGAACTCACACTTGCTTGTGTTGCTGTTGGTCACAGTGTTTTTAATCATAGCAACAGAGTACAAACAGAGCGTGTCAGAAAGTGACAAAGTTCTGCCTGTTTAAGTAGATACTAGGTAACGTCCTGTGGTACTTTCAATGTGACAGAAGGAGAAGGTAACTTTGTTTGGGTTCTTGCTGAGGCTCCACAGGAGATGGAAACACGTTTATTTTTCCTGTGGACTGAGTGCTCATTTTGCTGTTGCAGATTCTGGTGGGAAACAATAAAACCCATTTTCATCAGATGATATCTGGAACACTTACAGGTCAGTTCAAGTTCAACAGAGCACATTAGCCACAGAACGCATTAGTTCATCACTGACATCCACTTGGGTCAAGGAGGTTTAACGTTGGAAATTGAATTTAGAAGACATGGTCTATGGTGAGGCATGAAGATCATAAAACTTTTGAAAGTTTAGGAAAAGTGTGCAGCTAATTATAAATGAGCACACATCTTTTTATGTATTACATCACAAAGGCGGCGACTGGAAAGGCAGATGAACAGAGAGCCCCACCAGATGCACAAACATGACTCACTTAGCTTTAAACTATGACATGCCTGCTAATTGTTCAAACTGAAGAACTGGGTCCCAGACTATAGGAAATTCCACCCTGTGACACAGTGTTAAGAGGCAGTGTTAGTACTATTCTGTGTTCAGACGTGTGTGTGTGTGTGTGTGTGTGTGTGTGTGTGTGTGCGTGCGCGCATCTGTTTGCATGTGTGTGTATGTGCATGTGTGTGTGTATAGGACAGAGATCAATGCCAAGGGTCTTCTAGCACTATTTATTTATTTATTTATTTATTTCTTGTTTGGTTGAATTGACTGGTTGCATGTGTGTGCTCGCACATGTGTGTGTTGTAGTGCCTCTGGAGGTCAGAAGATGATTTGTGGGAGTTGGTTCTCATCATATCAGGGTTCCAGGCTTGGTAGCCCACACCTTTACTTGCTGAACCACTGTGCTGGCCTTATTTTTTGAGACACATTTTTTCACTGAGACTGAAGGTCACTGACTTGATGTTGATGCCCTTCTATATGCTGTGAATATGTTTTATTACCATTGGTTAATAAAGAAGCTAATTTGGTCAGTAGTCAGGCAGAATAGAGCCAGGAATTAAATCCAAGTAAAGATAAAGGAGGGGGGGGGGAAGCAGAGTTTGGGAGATTCCAGCAACCAACTAGGGAAGCAAGATGAGAAGTAACAAGCCACAAGCCTCAAGGTAAAATAGAGAATAATTGAAATGGATTAATTTAAGTTGTAGTAGCTAGTTAATAATAATCCCGAGCTAATAGGCTAAACATTTTGTAATTAATATTAAACCTCAGAGAGGTTATTTGAGAACTGGTGAGCAGGAGAGAAACCTCTAGTAACACTGTCTCATTTGGACTGACTGACCAGCAAAGTCCAAGAATCTTGCCTGCATAGCCCTACTCAACCCTGGAGTTACAGATGAGTGGCTTATGGGCATCTGGACTCAGGTCTGCGCAGGTCTGCATCATGGCTATACTACTGAGCCATGCACTCAGACCCCTCCCTTCTTTCAAACCACTGAAACCAACTGCCTGAGATGAAGTCTGACAGTGTTGCTTTTGTTTATTACAGATTTCATCTTTTAGATAGGTATTTCCAAATATAGAGTTACGTGAAGTTAGTCAGCACTTTTCAAAACAACATCTATGGTGGTGGCCAACTGGTCAGGTAGAAAACAAATGATGCTCTACCCTGCACAGAGAGTCATTTCCTAGCTATGTGACCTTGAGAAGCTGTGTTACTTCTCCAAGCTCACTTTCCTGCTTTGCAATGGAAGGAGTTTGTGTGTGTGTGTGTGTGTGTGTGTGTGTGCATTGGAGTGTGTGTACATGTGTATTAGAGAGCCTGTGTGCATATACATTGTGTGTGTGTGTGTACACATGCATTGGAGTGTGTGTATGTGCATTGGATTTTTAGTATACGTGCATTGGAGTGTGTGTGTGCATGTTCATTGGAAGGTGTGTGGGGCATGTGCTTGCCAGTGTATGTAAGGAGATCAAAGCACTTTCTCCGGTGTTACTCTTCACCCTTAACCTCATTTGAGATGGGGTTGATTGTAGATGAGTCTACCGTCTGTTTTCTTGAAGTGTTTACTAGGCTAGCTGGTCTATGAGTTTCCAGGGATTCTCCTGTCTCTGGCTCCCTATCCCCTTCACAGTGCTGGGGCTAAAAGTTCATGAGTTTCCACAGCTAGCTTTCCCTAAGTTCTGGAGGAGTCTAACTCAGCTCTTCACATTTATGTGTTTTGATATGGTCTCATGAGTTTCCCAGGCAGACCTTGTTCCTCAGACACACCCTGAACTATGTCCAGCACTATCTGGTGAGCTGATCTCAGCGGGAGAGAGGTGTGACCAGATACAATTCATGTTTCAAGGGAATGGATATGGCAGCAAGATGTGTTATTTGAGATCTTCATGTACTGGAATAATTGCATGTGTGTTAATGTATCCATGTTGCTTTGGGGAAATAAATGGAACTAACAGGACAGGAACTCTTCTGGTCCATTTTCAGAGGTCACTGATACTAATTCTATCAAAACCAGCTTCCAAAAGGGTCCTAGCCTGCGGCCTTGCTGACTAAACCAGGGAGTATGGTTTCTTTGAACTTAAGAAGACATAGACTAAGATCCCACCTTTCTTCTAATTACTATTCTAACCGTTTGTAGTACTACTTTCATTCCTTTAAGACTGACTTGCATTTGACATACATTTAATTCATCCTTCAAGGACTGTAGGAATGAAATAGCCTCATCCTATCACACTCAAGTTGGAACCTCCAAAGCTGGGTGGCTATTGTTCAGCCATCCCAGCATGTATCCTGCCAACTGCTGCCTTGACATGCTCTTGTGTTGAGCTTATTCTCACATGAAGCCACAAAGGCACATCCCAGAAGGAAAATCCGAAGGTCAGAGTTGCTAAAGGATTCATAAGGTCACATTGCTCTAGCAGAAAGCCCCAGTGCTTGAAAACACATTTCAGAAGAATCTAGTAAAAGGGAGGTCTTTAGGAAATGGGAAGGTTAGAGTTATTCAGGGCCATTTAAAACCAAAGAAAAAGAACATCTGTTGATCAGTATGTACTGAAGGACGCCAAACCACGGAAATCGTTTGGGAAATTTCTAAAACTTAGTAAATTCGTGTGAAGACACATAGAAAGGAAACCTTATTTGAGGACATGAGAAATTAACTTTCACTCAGGCAGGAATGTGACATGCACATATACTTGGTTTAACAGAAATTTATATAAGTTGGGGTAAGGGATTTTTAATGCTTTGTAGCAAGCTGGGTATTGTTACTAATTATAGACAGATAAAAACAAACTTAAAGGTTGTGATCTCAATTTGAAGTTTCATTAATCTGAATATTATTTACATATAATGAAGAAAAATTTAATCTGGTGCCTCCAACTTTTACTAGATGCTATTATCTTTCAGGTTTCTACAGGTTGTTTTTGCTATTTCTTTTCTTCTTTCCTCCTTTCCTCTTTCCTCTCTCCCTCCTTTCTTCCTTCCTTCCTTTTTTGTTTTTCAAGACAGGATTTCTCTGGGTAGCTGTCTTGGAACTCATTCTGTAGACCAGGTTGGCCTCGAACTCAGAGATCAGCCTTTCTCTACCTTCCAAGTGCTGGGATTAAAGGTGTGCACCACTATACCTGTTCTGATTGTGACTATTTTAATACCAGGGGATACAAATTTATTTTGGTTTTTAATTTGTGTGTGTTTGTCTGTGTGTATGTGCTTATGTGGTTTATGTGTGTGTATGTAAGTGTGATTTGTGGTGCGTGTGTGTGTGCGCATATGGTTTATGTATGTGTGTATATGTATGTGTTGTAGTGTGGTGTGTGTGTGTGTGTGTGTGTGTGCTGATGTGTGTGCACATGCATGTGAAGGACAGAGTACAATCTTTTGAGTTATCCTCTGGAACATTGTGTATCTTCTGGTGTTTCTTAGTTAGGCTAGGCTGGTTAATCAGTGAACTTTAAAGATCCCTATCTCCTCTTTACCAGTGTTGGGATTATAAATATGTAATTATGGCCAACAGATTTATATGGGTACAGAAGATTCCGACAGTTAAACAAGATTCAAATCTATTTCACTTGTCTAGTCTGTTTTAATCTATGACTTGTTGAACTTTGAGTTGTTAGCTTTTCAGTTTTCCTATTCACGTGTGCAATATTGGAGTTAAATAAAATTTATCCATGCACAAGACTATAATGAATGCTGAACTCATAATTGTTTCAGATATTATTTGACTACATGAGTTTCTGCAATAATGTCCTATTGCTTTGTTGGAAGGACCAGTGAGTGACTGACAGTGTAAAAACTCATCCATCACTCTTTACCTGCCATCAGGACTGGAAAACTGAGAAATATGGCAATTCCCCTTCAGTCCCTTCTCCATCATGGGCTAGTTGTGTTCTGGGCCAACCAGCGATTCTGGTGAGGAAGCTCAGCTCTGACTGGGTATCCTGTACCTGTTTTTGCTTCTGTGGTTGATGGTGAAAATCAGTGTGAGTTAACTGAGTGTGGGCTGGAAACCATGAATAAAGCTCCCAACTCTCAAGGTTGCCGAGGCAGCTTGGACAGCACTAACCACACACCAGGGATGGTGATTTGCTGGGGGAGGAGGTTCCCCATATCTCAGGGTTCTGGATGTCTTTCTTACAGGAGAGAGAAGACTAAAGAAACACATCCACTTTCCCCCCATGTATAGTGCGTAACAATAAATAACAATAAGTAAATAACAATAAATCATTATACATTTGTTAGCATTTGAGGGCACATGGATGAATAGTATGTCACCAGGTGCTGTGTCAAGTGTTTGTCCCATGTCCCATATTCACAGCATTCTAAGGAAGCCCACATTTCCAGAAAGGAAACAGATTGTGGGGCTATGAAGTTTTATGCTGCCTAAATACAAAATAGTCCCTCTTACAAAGAAAAGTTGGCATTCCATAACATAGTACCTCATAGGACCTGACTCTGTCCTTAGCCTGCCAAATGTCTGTGATGAAGGAAGCATTAGTACCTTCCTGAAGGGACTGGAGCTGATCACATGACTTTTCAGTATAGTGTCCACAGCTGGGGAAGCACTGTCCCTCCTCTGATGCAACTAGTGTGGCTGGTGGGTGGAGTCCACGTGTTACAGCTTGTTGGGATTGACTGCTCCGAGTATGTGTTATTGGTCATTTTTTGTGGCTGTGTGCAAGAGCCTTGGCCCTTCTTGGAAGCCAGCCTACAGCTAGTGAGCACAGATGAAGTAGCTTCTGCTATACACAGAACCCTTAAAACATCAACTGGCCATTCATGTTGAAGTCCATACAGGAACTCAAACTGCTTCTGCTTGGGTTAGCAGTTAGATAATAAATGCACTGTCTTTCCATTTGTGCTGGATAGTTTATATCAACTTGACACAGAAAAAGTCATCTGAGAGGAGGAAGCCTCAAGAAAACGCCTTCAGAAGGTCAGGCTGTAAGCAAACCTGTAGGGAATTTTCTTAGTAATCACTGGGGGAGGGCCACACCCACTGTGGGTGGTGCCATCCCTGGATAGGTGGTCTTCGTTTGTGTAAGAAAGCAGGTTGAGCAGCTTCAGGATCAAGCCAGTAAGCAGCATCCCTCCATGGTACCTAATTCAGGTCACGCCTCCAGATTCCTGCCCTGCTTGAGTTCCTGTCCTGACTTCTTTTGATGATGGACCGTAATATGGAAGTATAAGCAAAATAAACCCTTTCTTCCTCAAGTTGCTTTGGTCATGGTGTTTTGTTACAGCAATAGAAATCCGACCTAAAACACCACCCTTTAAACAAAAATTTGTTTGTACGCTGTGCTATTCTGGTTTGGTTCGCAGGTCCTGGGTCTTGGTGGGTGTTATAGAATATTAGTTAAAAATATGTTACATTTGTTTATACTGTAAAACATTCACTTAATGAAGCAAAGCTGTGTTGCATTCTTTTATGTTGCATTTAATTCTGTGAAGTTGTGTTACTTTGTATGTCTAAAATACCTGACTGATCTAATAAAGAGCTGAATGGCCAATAGCAGTACAAGAGAAAGGATAGGTGGGGTTGGCAGGCAGAGAGAATAAATAGGAGGAGAAATCTGGGAAGAAAAGATTAAGGAGCAAGAGAAAGAGGAGGACTCCAGGGGCCTGTCACTCAGCTACACAGCCAGACACTAAATAAGAAAGAAGGAAAAGATATACTAAAATAGAGAAAGGTAAAAGTCTAGAGGTAAAATATAGACGGGATAATTTAAGTTATGAAAAGCTGTCTAGAAATAAGCCAAGCTAAGACTGGGCATTCGTTAAAAAGAATAAGCCTCCATGTGATTATTTGGGAGTTGGGTGGTGGGCCCCCAAAGAGTAAAAGAGTTAAGAGTAAAAAGCAACCAACTACAGGTGACTACATGGTCTTACTTTAATCCATAATAACTTAGATAAAAATGGACACAAGTTGTATTAGTTTATTTCTCTTTCTTATAACCAAATACCTGACAAGAAGCAAATTAAGGGAGGAGGGGCTTATTCTGACTACAGTTCATCTTGTTGGGAATGTAGGATGCTTAATAGAAACCTGAAGACCAGAAAAACAAAGCAGTCAGCCATGGGCTTTTACCTCAACCTCAGTCTGAAAGTGGTGATCCTGCCTCAAGGAAACTCCAGAATGAGACTGTGAGTATGAGCTGTCTTCTCCCATTTTATAATCCTCTCTAGGGCTGGGATTAAAGGCATGCATCACTGGAATTAAAGGCATGCACCACTCAGTTTCTATGGCAAAGTAGTGTGGCTACTGGGATTAAAGGTGTGTGTTACCAATGCCTGGACTCTAAAGCTGACCAGTGGGGCTGCTTTACACTCTGATCTTCAGGCAAGTTTTATTTATTAAAATACAAATAAAATATCACTACAGTGGGTAGGCATGGTGTGCAGGAGTGTGAAGCAGATGACCATATTGCATCAGTAGTAAGAAAATGCTGAGCACACAGGGAGCAGAACTGGTTCTAAAACCCAACTACACACACTGACAACTTCCTCGAATGAGACTCTGCCTTCAAAATGTTCCAGAACGTTTCCAAACAGTAGCACCATCTGTGGATAAGGGTGCAAGCATCAGAGCCTGTGGAGGTATATTTTACATTCAAACCCTGGAAAGTATTTGGTGGCAGAAATTTTTATTTGGAGTGGCTTTCAAAAGAATGGATGATTACAATCTATTTATAGTGGTACCATGGAAGATTCTAGATTCTCATGGATTGCAGAATTGCCTTTGTGCCTCCAAGCATCATGTATGCATCTCATCTGATCTTAAGCAGTATGTGAACCACTTTATTCAAGAGCAAAACTCTTCCAGAAGCTTACTGATTTTTGTTTTTGTCTCACTGGCCAGAACACATGACCTTTTCAATTGGAGAGAAGCTAGGAAATTGAAGGCTTGGTTTTTCAGTGTTCACAGCTGAAAGAGGCATGCATAGGTGGCGTGAACTGAACCTTAGAGGATCTGCCAGAGAGGTGCTGTGCTTCTCATATCAAGTAACAAAGCAGTTCAGAAGATGAAGTTAAATACTGCCAAATACCAGAGGCAGATTCCTGTTGACTCACTCTGACCCCAAAGCCAACATAGGTGTCAGTGTTTCAAACTGTCACTTTCTGAAATTCTCAAAGTTCAATTCAAGTGCTCGCTTTGGCAGCACATATACTAAAATTGGAATGATACAGAGAAGATTAGCATGGCCCCTGTGCAAGAATGACACGGAAATTTGTGAAGCATTCCATATTTTTCTGGGAAACCAAGAAAAAATAATCAAACAGGTAATGGAAACAGTTCAAGAATTGAAAACTGAAATGGAGGCAATGAAGAAAACACAAACCGAGGGCCGGCTGGATATAGAAAATCTAGGTAAACAAACAGAGACTTCAGAAACAAGCATAACCAATAGAATACAAGAGATAGAAGAACGAATCTCAGATTATGAATACACCATAGAGAAAATAAACACTCTGACCAAAGAAAACAGTAAGTTCAACAAAATCTCATCACAAAACATTCAGGAAATGTGGGACACAATAAAAAAACCAAATCTAAGAATAATAGGGGTAGAAGAAGGAGAAGAATTGCAGATCAAAGGTCCAGAAAATATATTCAACAAAATTATAGAAGAAAACTTTCCCAACCTAAAGAACGATATTCCTATGAAGGTTCAAGAAGCATACAGAACACCGAATAGACTGGATCAAAAAAAAATCCCCTTGCCATATAATAATCAAAACACAAAGCATTCAGATTAAAGAAAGAATATTAAGAGCTGCAAAGGAAAAAGGTCAAGTAACTTATAAAGGTAAACCTATCAGACTTACACCAGACTTCTCTATGGAAACCATGAAAGCCAGAAGGTCCTGGATAGAGGTACTGCAAAAACTAAGAGACCATGGATGCAAGCCCAGACTACTATACCCAGTCAAACTATCATTCACTATCAATGGAGAAAACAAAATATTCCAGAATAAAAACAAATTTAAACAATACGTAGCTACAAATCCAGCCTTACAGAAGTATTAGAAGGAAAATCACAACCCAAGAAACCCACCATTGCCAATACTGCCTACAATAACTCAGACATCTAGCGACCCTTCACAAGCACAACTCAAAGAAGGGAAACACATACACTCTACTACCCCCCCCCCCAAATAACTTGAGTCAACAACCACTGGTCATTAATGTCAATTAATATCAATGGGCTCAATTCACCTACAAAAAGGCACAGACTTAGAGACTGGATACAAAATCAGGATCCAACATTCTGCTGTTTACAAGAAACACACCTCAACCACAAGGACAGACACCTACTCAAAGTAAAGGGTTGGGAAAAGGTTTTCCAAGCAAATGGACCTAAGAAACAAGCGGGTGTGGCCATTCTAATATCTAACAAAATCGACTTCAAACTAAAATCAATCAGAAGAGATGGAGATGGACATTTCATACTCATAACAGGAACAATTCATCAGGAAGAAGTCTCAATCCTGAATATTTATGCCCCTAAAATAAAAGCACCCACTTATGTAAAAGAAGAACTTTTAGAACTCAAGGCAGTCATCAAACCACACACACTAATAGTAGGAGACTTCAACACACCTCTCTCACCAAGGGACAGATCAATCAGACAGAAACCTAACAGAGAAATAAGAGAATTATTGGAGGTATTGAATCAAATGGACTTAACAGACATCTATAGAACATTCCACCCAAATAGGAAAGAATATACCTTCTCTGCAGCTCATGGAGAGACCTCACCTGCTCTTGGATTTGGAGAATCAACATAGTAAAAATGGCAATTCTACCAAAAGCAATCTATAGATTCAATGCAATCCCCATCAAAAACCCATCAAACTTCTTCACAGACCTTGAGAGAAAAATAATCAGGTTTATATGGCAAAACAAAAAATCCAGGATAGCCAAAACAATCTTATCCAATAAAGGAACTTCTGGAGGCATTACCATCCCTGACTTCAAACTCTATTACAGAGCTACAGTATTGAAAACATCTTGGTATTGGCATAACAACAGAGAAGTCGACCTATGGAATCGAATAGAAGACCCAAGTATTAACCCACAAACCTATGAACACCTGATTTTCGACAAGGAATCTAAAGGTATACAATGGAAGAAGGAAAGCATCTTTAACAAATGGTGCTGGCATAACTGGATGTCAACCTGTAGAAGAATGAAAGTACATTCATATCTATCACCATGCACAAAACTCAAGTCCAAATGGATTAAAGACATCAACATTAATCTGACCACTTTGAACCTGGTAGAAGAGAAAGTGGGAAGTAGTCTACAAGATATAGGCACAGGAGACCACTTTCTAAGTAGAACCCCAGTAGCACAGACAATAAGAGAATCAATGAATAAATGGGACCTCCTGAAACTGAGAAGCTTCTGTAAAGCAAAGGACACTGTCAGTAAGACAAAAAGGCTACCTTCTGACTGGGAGAAGATCTTCACCAACCCCTCATCACACAAAGGTCTGATCTCCAAAATATACAAAGAACTCAAGAAACTAGACACTAAAACTCTAATTAACCCAATTTAAAAATGGGGTACTGAACTGAACAGAGAATTCACAACAGATGAACTTTGAATGGCCAAAAGACACTTAAGGTCATGCTCAACCTCCTTAGCGTTCAGGGAAATACAAATCAGAACAACTTTGAGATACCATCTTACACCTGTCAGAATAGCTAAACTCAAAAACACCAATGATAGCCTATGCTGGAGAGGATGTGGAGTGAGGGGAACACTCATCCATTGTTGGTGGGAATGCAAACTTATGCAGCCACTGTGGAAATCAGTGTGGCGGTTTCTCAGGAAACTGGGAGTCAACCTCCCTTAGGACCCAGCAATTCCACTCTTGGGAATATACCCAGGAGATGCCCTATCATACTACAAAAGCATTTGTTCAACTATGTTCAAAGCTGCACTATTTTTAATAGCCAGGACATGGAAACAACCTAGGTGCCCCTCAATAGAAGAATGGTTAAAGAAGGTGTGGAACATATACACATTAGAGTTTTACTCAGCGGTAAAAAACAATGACATCTTGAATTTTGCATGCAAATGGATGGAAATAGAGAACGCTTTACTGAGTGAGGTAACCCAGACCCCAAAAGAGGAATATGGTATGTACTCACTCATGAGTGGATTTTAGCCACAGTTAAAGGTCTTTGAGCCTATAATTCGTGTTCCTAGAGAAGCTAAATAAGAAGGTGAACCTGAAGAAAATCATATAGTTATCCTCCTTGATATTGGAAGTAGACAAGATTGCCAGGCAAACTTGGGTGCACGGGGGGTGGGGTGGGGGTTGGAAGTAAGGGGAGATGGTTAGAGAGAAGGGAGAAGGGGAGGATTGGGGATGACTTGGGGGAATGGGATGGGGGTGAGGGAGGAAGGATGAATATGGGAGCAGGGAAGGCTCAACTAAGGGAGCCATTTTAGGGTTTGCAAGAGACTTGATTCTAGAGGGGTTCACAGGCCCAAGAAGTGGTCTCCAGATTCTTCCCTGGGCAGCAGAGGAGAGGGTACCTGAACTGGCCTTGGCCCATAACCATACTGATGAATATTTTGCATATCACCATAGAACCTTCATCTGGCGATGGATGGAGATTGAGACAGAGATACATATTGGAACACTGGACTTAACTCCCTAGGTCCAAATGAGAAGCAGAAGGAGGGAGAACGTGAGCAAGGCTGGCAGGACCAGAGGGAACCTTCATCCGACGATGGATGGAGATAGAGACGGAGACCCACATTGGAGCACTGAACTGAGCCCCCAAGGTCCAAATGAGGAGCAGAAGAAGGGAGAACATGAAAATGGAAGTTAGGACTGCAAGGGGTGCGTTCACCCACTGATACAAGGGAACTGATCGAATGAGAGCTCACCAAGGCCAGCTGGACTGGGACTGAACGAGCATGTGATCAAACCGGATTCTCTGAATGTGACTGACATGGGGACTGACTGAGAAGCCATTGACAATGGCACTGGGTCTTTTTTTGTCTGCATGTACTGACTTTTTGGGATCCTAGTCTGTTTGGATGCTCAACTTCCTGGACCTGGAGGGAGAGGGGAGGAACTTGAACTTCCCACAGGGCAGGAAACCCTGACTGCTCTTAGGACTGGAGAGGGAGGAGGAGAGGGCGTGAGGAGAATGGGAGGGTATGGGGAGGAGGGGAGGAAGTGGAAATTTTTATAAATAAATAATTAAGTAAGTTACAAAAATAAATAAAAATAAAAAACAAAAAAACAAAACAAAAAGTTCAATTCAATTAAACCTCTGTTCAGTAATGATCTTCTACAATTAAGGCAACATATTATTTGCAGATGAACAAAACATCATTCCTGCTCTAGAACAATGAATCATCCTGTTACAGATGCCCATGCAAAGATGTCTCCAATGTGAGGTAAGCTAGTGGGTATCCCCACTGTGGAATGATGAAGTGATGGTGTCTGGTGTGAGATGGAGGTGGAGGGATGAGGACGTTGGGAGCAGAGTTTCCTGGAGAAGAATGGGTTTAACTGGGTGACCTTTTTACACATTTCCTTTGTATTAATAAATAGTGTGGTGTTTTATTTTTTATTAAACTCAGGTTAAGTTTCTCCTGTGATGTTCTAGGTCATCTCAGGCACAGTTCATGTCTGAAGTGAATGCAGAAGTGTAATCTTTCAAACTAGATTAACTAACAATATTATCTTAATTTAATAATTCCATAAAAGCCACAATCTCATCTTTTAATCTAAAACCATATCTAATCTGTCAAATTAAAGCTTAGCATTTAAGGGTGCCTGCTGCTCTTACACAGGAACCCAGCTGTAGTTCCCAGGACCTGTTTGGGAGCTCACAGTTATCTGTAACTCCAGTTCTAGGGAATCTAATGCCCTCTTCTGACCTCTGAGGGTATCAGTCACATATGTGGTGCATATACATACAAACAGTCAGCACTGAGACACATAAAAATACCTTTTTAACAAAAGGAAACTAAGACTCTGGCATGGTTGTGTTAGGCTGTTAACAGATGTCCTTTGAAATGCTGGACGACCTGGGCCATCTTCTCCTATCACAGATGTCTCAGGGGGTCTTCCTTGTTCAAACCTGATTGTTCTTAACCCAGAATGAATCCACAGCCTCTCATTTCCTGAAGAAACAAAACAAAACCTCTTCTCCAAAGTAACATATCTTTTTATTTAAATTTTGAAGTCAAGGCATTTTCAAAACACATATGTTGGATTAATCCAGCAGCAATTATGATCAAATGTCTTTTAGAAGCTGTTTCTTCTTCCTCAACAGTCATACAATTCAAAGACAACACAATAATATACAGTATCCAGACTCTCAGTGTATTTCCCATCTTCATGTGGCTTTTTCTGAACACATTGAGTTTTTAATTTGCTAAGCAATATGGCTAGGATTAAAGCTGTGGCTTTGTCGGCAGGATCCAGCCCATTCCTTAGCTTTCTGAGAGTCCAGCCTCATGGCAGAGGTACTGGCCAGAGTCATGTTTATTGTCACAACTCTGTGGTGTTTCATGATCCCTGCCATCACCAAGAATCATGCTGCCAGCTATTCATAAACACTATTTAAGTGTTTTGTGGCAGAGCCTCTTAAAAGGGTTGCAAGGTATTTGTGACTAAAGCATAGTCAGGAAGCCTCTCTTAAATGAGACATGCTTGCTCCTAGCAAACAAAGCCCATCTGAGAAAATGCTGCTATCACGAAGTAGAGCTTAACTGTGTTTTCTTTGTGTCTAAAATTACTTCCCAAGCTTTCTCAGGCTTTTTGTGGGTTCAGTTGTCCCTGTTGGCACCATTTGTTGACAGACGTTTCTGTCCTGCCTAGTCCTGCAGCCATTCAGTCCCAAAGAAACACACAGAGGTCTATATTAATCATAAACTGGTTGGCCTATTAGCTCAGGCTTCTTGTTAACACTTACACCTTAAATAGCCCATAATTCTTGTTTGTGTTAGCCATGTAGATTGGTACCTTTTATCAGTGAGGCATTCTCATCTTGCTTCCTTTGTGTCTGACTTTCTCTGTGATGACTGCTGACTGACTCTTTCCTCTTCCCAAAATTTTCCTGTTCTTTTTACCCCACCTACACATCCTGCCTGGCTACTGGTCAATCAGAACTTTATTAAAACAATGCAAGTGACAGTGTACAAGACCATTGTCCCACAGCATATGGCAGTAATCTTAACATCCTTGAGATAGAAACAAGAAGGCCAGGAGTTGAAAGTCATCCTCCAATGCTTAGCAAGTTTGAAGCCAGCCTGAGCTACACAGGACCATGCCACAGCAATCCCCAAACAAACAAATAATCCTGTAGGTTGCCCGTACTCTGGTAGATTCCTCACAACCATGTGCACAAGGTAACATTCATTAGATTCAGTGGGTTATAAAGAAGAGGAAGAGAGATATGAATACCAGAGGACGAAGGATTTGTAAGGTTCAGGGGGTTGGATAGGATCAAGACTCATTGAGTACATATCTGAAATTGTCATAGGATAAATTTAAAAGTTCTAACAAGAATAGAAATTGTATATGCTTTAATTCAGTAATTACATATTTAAAAACATCCCTAAGGAAATACTTTGAAATGTGGGCAAATACACATCCTAAAATATTTATTATACCTGAAATAACAAGAATGTAAAAGCATAGTAAAAAGACATTTAACACATTCTGGTGTGTCTATGATGCCATTATATAGTTGTAACAATAATGACCTCAGTGATTGTGTAGGGCAACACTCACACAGTGGTCATGGAGATAAAAAAGTATATTTTCCAAAAATATTTCACATAGAAGTTTAGAAGGAGATGTCAAAATTCTAACAGTTTGTGTTGGGTTGTAGTATTTGCGAATGTTAAGTTTTTTTAAATATAATTTTATCCCTCCAAATTTTCTGTGTCAGGTACATATGATGTTTGTGGTAAGAAAGCAGAATGATCATAAATATGGTGCTAAATCTGCTAGATAAGAGTATTAGTCATTTTATCACTTTTGAAGCTAAGTCTTGTGGATGGGAGACAATCCTCCACTTCATTGTTCTTATTAAAACAAATGTTTTCTTGGGAGCCAAAGCAGTGACTATTTGGAAAGTTAAGGCAGAGGGGGTCTCTTGAGATAAGGCACTTAAGTTACAGTGACAATTAAATGCACACACACAAACACACACACACTCACACACATGCACATACATACACACATGCATGCAGGCACATACTCATACACATGCACACATTTCACGCAGAAATGCACACACATACAACTGCATGCACACACACACACACTCTCTCTCTCTCTCTCTCTCTCTCTCTCTCTCTCTCAGCATGGGAGTCAGTGGTTGCTTCAGTTCATCTTGTTTCTCTGGCAGCACAAGTCTTTGGGGAAAAACCTCATGATATTGGAATATTTCAGAAGCAAAACAGGACAGTTCTGAGATCTCTCATTATAACTTCTGTTTACTTTGATGTTCCAATGGTGGCCATGGTGGAGAAGAGCTGTCAGCTGTGTGCTGGGAACACAAATGATTTGTTCACAGTTTGCTGACTGTTGATACCTACCCTGGAGGGTGTGATCACCTCTATATGATAGTCTCGGGGCGACTAGCACAAGGTACCCTGACTTATTCCAGAGCAGCTATGGGAAGCTGTTTTTGAGAGAGTTTTAGCTGGGGTGGGGGTAAATTGACCTCCTCTCTCCAGCTAGCATTTGATCAGGAGCTTCTCTATGGCGCATGGCATCTACTAAGATCTCCTGGTGTGTGTGATTTATTCTCATTTGTTGCATCTAATCAGACAGTTGGAACCACAGCTAGTTAATACTTTGTGAGGTCCTTCATAGCACTCAGTTAAACTCTTCCATGCTTTTTGAAGTTGTTATCACTATCCTCATACATAGGTAACAGACCATAGTAAAAATCTTACCCCATTGCAGCAGAGCAGGTCCAGGACCCAAACTGAAGCTCTTGTGCCTGGAACCAGTCTACTGAAGTTTCCCAAAGATCAGTTGCTTTAAAGTCAACCATTAGAGTCACACACCACCTGTACTCTATCTGGTCAATATTTTTCTGTATGTCAGTTGAGTTTCTTTTTCTACTTAAATCAGCCTGAATCCTAATCAGCAACAGTCAGGAAATCATGATGTTAATGTGCTTGCTGTATTTCTTCTAATGTGTATATTTAAAACATCTGCACATTAAAAAAAGAAGTGAATTTGGTCCCTGTATATTCAAAAACATTGCCATATTGGAGGGTATGAGTCACAGATCGGGAAGTGCATGATGTTTTCTTTTTTTGGTTGGCCCAAAGGGGTTTATGACCCTGCTGTCTCTTGGTGAAAATTTGCTCATAGCCTTTAAAGATAACAAAAGCATCAACCATCCTGTATCCTGCCCACTGGCCAGGCTGTGTTCTGATCCTATGGCCTCCACAGACAGTAGAGATTGGGGGCTTAAGATTTCTGGAGACTCTTACCATTTGTGTTTAATAACTTACATAAAATCCTATGTACTTTCATTTTTCTGCAACATCTCCTCTGTCCTGGGGATAACAGACAACCTGTAAGCTGTTGGTCACATGTAGTCTTGTCTTTCTGCCTGTCTTAGACATTGACTGCCTTTCTCACATGTTGACATGTTTCCCTAGGCAATGGCTGCTGGCAGCAGCACCAACTTCCCCCATTACCCTTTAATTCTAAGCTAGGCTGTCATATACATCCTGGCCAGCAGGGCTATATGCACTTGCAGCTTGTTGATCTAGTCCAATGGGCTTGCAGTGACAATGGTGGTAGGCTCTTACAAGCAGTGCTCAGAATTTCTGTGATGCTGACTGAGGTTTCTGTCCCATCAGGTCCCACAGCCATTTAGCCCCAAAGAAACACACAGAGATCTACATTAATTATAAACTGATTGGCCTAGTAGCTTAGGCTTCTTATTAACTTTTATAACTTATATTAGCCCATAATTCTTGCCTGTGTTAGTCATGTGGCTTGGTACCTTTTTCAGAGACATAGTCACATCTTGTTTGCTCTGTGTCTGGCTTCCTCTGTGTCTGGGTGACGACTGCAGACTGAAATTTCTCTCTTCCTAGAATTCTTGTTGCCCTGCCTCTAATTCCTTCCTGCCTGGTTGCTGGCCAATCAGCATTTATTAAATTAAAATATAAGTGACAGGGTACAGACCATTGCCTCACAGCATCATGATGTCGTTTGCATGATGAAGGCTGTACAGAATGCCAAGAAGCTTTGAGGACCTCCTCATTTTGTTTTTCCAGTGTGAGAATTGGCCAGAATACCGAACGCTGTCAGTCATGCTTTTGGTCCCAAAACATTTACCAGTACAGAGTCTCCCAGTGAGGAGTTACTACTGCTTTCTTCTGAGCAGGAAATGATGATGTGGTGCCATTTTATGCACTTGGAGAGAACTCTGGAAAGCAGCAGGCTCACATCATGAATAAACACGGGATTAGGAATGAGGAAGCCTTCCCTTTCCTCCTGGCTGTGTGACTTCAGGAAGGCCCATGCTTTCTGGGCCTCTGTGTACTGTTTGTCATGGCCTCCTTAAAGGCTGTCAATATACACTTTCAGGTTATAAAAGGGCTGATGAGATGGCTGTTAGCAAGGTGCTTGCCATGACAACATGAGTACCTGAATCCATATCCACAGAACCATGTAAAATGTCAGTGTTGGCAACATCACACATCTGTGATCCCAACACTTGAGAAGACAGAGAAGAGAAAAAACATCCTCTGAGATTTGCTGGTCAGTCAGCATAGTCTGCTCCAAGTAGTCTAGATTCAGTGAGAGATCTAGTCTCAAGAGAATAAGACAGAGGGCAATAGAGAAAGATACTTGGTCCCTGGTTTGCACAAGCACACACACACACACACACACACACACACACACACACACACACACCACATTCTCTTGTCAGAATGCGATGCACTTGGATCTAGTATAAGCAGACCTGAGCAATGTATTTGTACCTTTAAAATAGTTATTACATTTCATTTATTTTATTTTGTCTGTGTGCATGTGTGTTGACAGTGAGGGTGGGGGCATATCTGAAGTACCACAGCACCAGTGTGGAGATCAGAGAACAACTTGTGGAATCCCATTCTCTCCTTCTACTGTGTGGGTGTCAGGGATCAAATTCAGGTCCCTCAGGTTTAGTGCCAGGCACCTAGCTGAACCATCATGCTGGCATGAATTTGTGGCTTCTCCCACCATCAGGGATACATGACTCTAGCAAGTGGAAGAAGAAAGAGGGATCTAAGCGATCAAGTGAGTTAGTCTGCTTGGCTGAGTCAATTACATTGACCTAGAAGCACTCTGTTTTTATTAAGCCATGGAAACTTGTTTGTAAGCTTTCAATTTGATATACAGACTGCATCAGAAATGGGAGAAAGGAAAAAAAATGTTTAGAATTGCCCTCACCACCCCAGAAAAATTGACAGAAATCAGTGTGGCACAGAAGGTATCAGAGGTAACTACTAAATATTTTTCTGGTTATTCTTCCAAGAAAACCTCAAAACAAGTTGGAAAATAGAGTGGTTTGGGCCAGCTGCAGTGTTCCGATGGGAGGACAAAAAGGTATTATTTGATTTTTATGTTTGTCAGTCTTTACCAAGTGCTTGGACTCTGTCTGGTATCGTGTTAAGCCCAACCAGCTCCCATATTTAAGCAAGGATTCTAATCATAGTTACTATGTTTTATCTAGTAGGAACTATATGAAACACATTTTAATATGAAAGTTTTTTTTCTTCGAACCCTCATCCCTATGCTGTGGGGCAAACAGCTTCTTTCCATGGTTTTGGTGGTACAGAGATCCTCGCCCAGGGCCTTGTTCAGTTCAGTCACACTCTCGTGCCTCCTTGCCACTTCCACTGCTCTGCGAGTGCACAGAAGGACTCCAGAAGCTTAGTGCCCTTGGAATGACATTTAATTGTGATTAAGTAATTCTTTTTAGAGGGGGTAAATCAAAGTTGTTGAGGTTTAAAAACCTGACTTTTATTGACTTAATTGCCAAACCATAATGGACTATTAAGAGAAACATGGAAAAAATTGTCACTGAGTTGGAAGTCTGAAGTTTATTACATTAGTTATCATTCAAATAGGTTTTGGAAATCACTTACCTAATTAGTCATTATGATTATTAGTCAGTTGTATCTATGGATACAGCTCCATCTTATTACTCAATATAGACACTCATTTATGTGGTTATTTGTGGGATCTTAGACAGCAGTATTACATTGTTCTGATACAGGCTGTGGTGCCTGTTTCTTTTGTCAGCCATTTATTAGTTAACTAAGTCTAAAGCTGTAAATAAAACTGTCCCTTGGTATATACCCACGAGGAATGTATACCAGGAGAAGTTCAAGGAGCTCCTGCCATTCCAAACATCTGTGGAGGCTCAAGTCCTCATAAAAATGTCAATGTTTATTTAGAGACACAAAGTCCTTCAGTGTGGTATAAAGATTCATTTTATTTATTATGTCTTAATGAGTTATTTATTATTATATTGTATAAGTGTGTGGTGGTGGTGGGGACAGAAATCAGATCCCTCTATGAGTGGCCTGACATGGGTGTTGGAAACTGAATCAGATTTCATGTAAAAACAACAAACATTCTTAGCTTCTGGGTCATCTTTCCAACCTCCTACCATGTGCTTTAAATAAAGCTTTAGATCAGCCATGTATAATATAATATGCCATGTAAATGATTATGAGGCCATATTTTAGAAAACAACAATAAATAAAATCTTATATTGTTGGTATGGATATAGTTCTTATTATGATAGTGTGTGTGTTTGCATTTGTGGCCCAGGTTGGCTAAGGCCACAGAGCTCATGGATAGGGAGAGCCAATTGTGTTCATGATGAACTTCTTCGGGCATTGACACAGAGCAGTGCTCCCAAACTCTTTCACATCTGACACCACCTGAAGGAAGTTGTTCACACAGAGGAAACCAGGCGTTTTCAGGCTTACTTGGGGTCTTCAATGGGCAGTCACGGTTATAAGTCACTGGAGCTTAGCATAAACAGGCACAAGAGAATGATGATCAGAGTTTTCTCTCATTGTAGGTGAGAGAAATGTGAAACAGTGGTTCTCAAAAGGAGGCTCGACGCTGCCTCCAGGCTCAAGTTTATCATGCTAAGGCGACCTTAGTCTCCATGATAAAGGGATACTTTTCACCAGGCATCTTAGCTATGACATTAAGAATCAAGGAATGAAAAGTTTAGCTTAGATAAGATTTTCTGGTTCCACGAGGTTGGAGAGATTTCCTAAAAACACCACACCTGCATTATTGAATGCTGACACTATCGACTATTGAGAAAGCAGCATGGAGTTTCGGTGACAGGTGGGAGGCCTAGTTTAGTTGATGTTTGGACTTTGTTTCCTAGCACTTTAAACTTCACTTCCGTCAGAAATAAAGCCCTTAAAACAACAACAAGGGTGAGGAGACAGCCCCTCCTGAGAAACACTTACCTTAGAAGTTTGAGGACCTGTTTGATTCCCAGAACATTAAAACAAAGAAAGAAACAAATGAAAATAATCCCACCACCAACACAGAAACCTAGGCATGGTCGTGCATGCTTCTGATCTCTCAGAGGTGAAGATATGGATCTCTGAGGTTTATTGCCAGCCAGCCTAACTTACTTGGCAAATTGCAGGTCAGCTAGACACCCTGTATCAATATAAATAAATAAAATTAAAATTAAAGTAAATAAATGAAATAAAGAACAGTGGATACCAATAGTATCTGAGGTCATCCTTTGGCTTGCCTATGCATTGGCAAACATATACTGCCACATGAATTCAAACACTCAAATAAATAAATACCAAATCAAAGGCTGTATGACAGCAGAACACTGAAAATACTAAAGATACTTTATAGTAGGAAGGAGCCCTGCTTGAATTAATTATTTAACTGTGAGCAGATAGCTATATTTTTAATTTCTTCCTGATGTTTTGGCCAGCAGTTGGTTGTTTTCTGCTGTCGCTGTGGATAGCCTGCCCGCTCTTTCCCTCTTGAGACATCACTCCGGCCGAGTTTACAGAGCCTCCTCCATCATCATGGGACAAAGTTTCTAATAACCCAGAATTTCCAAAGTGAAACCAAAAATGCTTATGGTAAAGATGCTGTACATAATTTATGTATTTTGATCACAAAGCAAGTACGTAACTCAGGTCAAGATTGTCTTTGCAAGTGGCAATCAGTTTTGGTGGCCACTTTCTGCTTTTTGAGCAGTCTGGTTCACAGGGTATAGAAATGCTTTGACTTGATTCCTTCCTCACATTGTTGATAATCATTGTGGGTTGTTGCAGACCTACAAAGATAGTGCATGGACCTGAGTAGCAATGGGGAATGGGTCTACTTTTAAATTTTGCCAACTGATGGAGGAGGGTTAACTGTCTATGTGTTACTTTTATTGGTTAATAAAGAAACTGCCTTGGCTTTTGATAGGACAGCAGCTTAGATAGGTGGAGTAGACAGAACAGAATGCTGGGAAGAAGGGAAGTGAGGCAGACGCCATGACTCTCCTCTCCCAGACAGCCACAGGTTGGAATCCTCCTGGTAGGCCACTACCTTGTGGTGCTACACAGATTATTAGAAATGGGTTAGATCAATATGTAAGAGTTAGCCAATAAGAGGCTACAGATAATGGGCCAGGCAATGTTTAAAAGAATACAGTTTCCATGTAATTATTTCGGGTAAAGCTAGCCAGGAGCCAGGTGGTGGGACAGGACACAGCCTGCCATTCCTTTTATGAAGTGGTACCCAACGTGGGGCGCCAGATGAAGCTGCAGGGCGATTGGTAAAGAAAAGTCCCCAGACTATCTTGATACAAAAGATACAGCTATAATAAACAGAAGTAAGACTTACAACAGCTTACACCAGAATCCAACCGATCTGTCCAGACGCAGGAGCCAGGCAAAAAAAGAGAGCTAGTGGAGCCTGCTTACTAGGTTTATGGGCAGGCTTTTGCCTGAGGGCGGCACGCCCCGGAAACAAAATATGATTGGCTGAACTCCCCTATCAGCCAACATTCCTGTGGCCTTAGCTGACACAGATTCAAGCACAGTTCTTACGAAAGAATTAATTTTGTTGTAGCTTGGCACAGGGGAGTATACACACAGGGGCAGGGTAAGCAAGTGTGGCCTGTGGCAAGCTTTGTTCTTTCTGTAGCTTTGTGGGGAGCAATCTGTGTGTCCCCTCATGCTCAGATGTGTATCTCTCACTCGTAACTTTCTGAATTTGAAAGGAAGCAACTATTTTATATAAATACACTTCCAAAGTCTAGAAAGACACCAGCTAAATGTGGTCCTCATCCTGAAATATCTTCAGGATTTCCAAACAGACAGAATTTCCATTTGTTCAGCCTGAAAGGTTTTTCTCCAGGACCAGATGCTGTTAAAGAATTGACGGAAAGCGAGACCTGCTGTACCATAGCAGGACACCTTTGGAAACGGCCTTGAGAGTGCAGGGTAGAAAGAAGCCGGGAAACTCTCTAATGGCATCTTTAGCATGCTTCTTCAACAAACACCCTTTAAGGTGTATATTATTTGTGTTTTAATAAATAAATCTTGCCTGAAGACCAGAGGCAATGCTAAAGCCACTAGAGGTCAGGTAATGGTGACACACATCTTTAATCCCAGGATATGGGAGACAGAGGCAGATGGATCTCTGATCGTTCAAGGCTCCCTGGGCTACAGAAGATCAGTGCAGAAACAGATCCAGGTGATGGGGGCCTACACTTTTAATCCCAGGACTAGGGAGTCATGCCTTTAATTCCAGTACTAGAGGGAATATTAATGGGAGGACAGAGGCTTACTCTGCTTAGTTTGTGGTTGCCTAGCCTTGGTAAAGCTAAGACTCCTCTCGTGCCTTGATTGCCTTGCTTTTCTAGTTTCCAGGTGGAACCGCAATTTCTGTCTCTGGGTTTTTATTATTTGTGCTATAACTTTTGACTTCTAAAACTCTTTTTTGGGGGAGTAGGGTGTCTCATATATCCCAGGCTATCCACAAATTTGCTAAATTTGCTATGAATTCAAGAATGACCTTAAATTTCTGATCTATTGGGGCCCGCTTGTTTGTCCTGGCCACCCAGCTAGCTTAGCCCTGAAATAATCACACAGAAATTGTATTCATTAAAACACTGCTTGGCCATTAGCTCTAACTTCTTATTGGCTAACTCTTACTTAGTAGTTTAACCCATTAATCTGTGTATTGCCACTTGTCAGTGGCTTACCGGAGATTCTAACTGGTGTCTGTCTCAGGCGGAGGATCCATGGCTTCCCTGACTCTGCCCTTCTTCCTACCAGCCTTCAGTTCTGTTTTCCCTGCCTACCTAAGTTCTGCCCTATCAAAAGACCAAGGCAGTTTCTTTATTCATTAACCAATGAAAGCAACACACAAACAGAAGGACCTCCTGCACCACTGACCCTCCTGCTTCTACCTCCTGTGTGCTGAGATTGCCACTATGTACCAATAGGCCCAGCTTATTTGGTATTGGAGATTGAACCCAGGACTTTATGTATGCTATCAATCACTCAACTCCTAAAATTTTCGGTTTTTGTAAACAGATCTGCTGTACCATTGTTGAATGTTCCTGGGGAAATGGCTCTGATTAGTCTGAAAATATCTTTGTGGACAACCTAAGGACTAGAACTGGTTTAGTTTTCACAAGAGTCTCTTCTACCAAGGATAGTGTCAGGTCTAAAGAGAAACACCTGCTTTACTAGAACCTACTGAAGACTTCTAATTCCTCTGTCATGAATCACAGGACAGCTGTTAGATAAGACATGGTAACAAGTTTAGTCACTTGAGAACCATGGCATTGAATTAGTGACTGGAGGTCCTCCAGCCCTGTTAACCCTCCCTTGGGCCACCTGTCATGGCAGACTTCACAGTCATTAAGGGAAAGAGCATTGCCCTATTGTCTGAGAACAGACCAGCATGTGTTTGGCATTAGGAATACTTCTTCCTGCTTAAGCAGCACTTATTTCTGATGACTTTTGCACTTACCCCATCCTATCCAGTGATGTTATTATTTCCAAGTCTAAAATCAGAGGTCACCTTTTCCCCTTTCTTTACAAAGCCTGTTATGACTCCTTCTTTTCCTCTCATCCACTGCCACCACTTTAATCCAGGTTTCCATAACCACACCAGCATCCTCTTCAGGTAGCTGAGACACTTTGGGACCACTTCTGGAGCACGCTCCTTTCTACAGTCGGGTTCTTCCAGCTCCTCAGCTGTGCTCCGATGCCTCATCATGCTCTTTCCTAATACAGCTCTGGCTGGATCTGTCCCTCAATGCGTCAGAATACTTGCAGCATTTATTTTCTGCAGCTTTGTGGACTCCTTTTCTTTACTAGCAGAGTTCCTGAAGTTTCTTCTGCCTGCTGCCTCCTCCTCTTCCTCGAGTCGCCATCATTTGTTCTTCAACAATTACACACCACTGTTGGAGGGTCTTTTCTGCCTAAGAGAGATGAGACACCCCTTACTTTTACCTGTTAACACGTAGCATTTTTGTCCTATTCTCATGGGCCCACCCATTCCACAAATGAAGTGTACTTATTTGGTTTCTTCTGACCTCCCTGGAGACCAGGACTGCATCCTCTCCATCATTTTCCCCCAGATCTTCCACACTTTATATAATGGTATGTGCTCAGACAATGCTTTCAGGGTTAGAGAGCATTGGATGCCCACTGTAGATCCTGGAGAGCTTCCAGCTTACTCTCAAATCTGATGTATCACTGTGCATCACAGGAATTGATCTATGTGCTTGACTTCTTGTGAGTTTAAAAAGCTGAGGAAATAAACCAAAAAGTGGGTAGCTATTTTCCTTCTGAAGTATCTGCGAAGGCTGGTTCCCTACTGACTCCATACTTCTGGTCTCTCACCTGCTGTCTATCTCCCAAGATTGTACCCAGCTCTTCAGAGCCTACCTCATCACACCTTCTCCCATAGAATCTTATTTTTCACCATACAGTGTTTTGTTAGAATTGATCTGACTGTTTTAATAATTATTTAACTTAGCAAATTTTTCATACTTAGTTCAACTGAGAAGGACTGAGTCAGGCGTACTGTTTTCCATAAAGGGATTCATATCTTCTCTTATATCTGGCTCTGTCAAACCATATATCTGTAAGAACTTTTAAAAATTACCTAAGCCTAAAGCAAGGAAAATAGCTGTGGCTATTTACACAAGAGAAAAAAATGCAATGGAATCTCATATTGCCTGACATGTTAGTCTTGGGGTGTCATACAATAATATGAGCAGTTGCTTTACTCACAGCTGGGGAGCAAATGTTAGCAATGCCTGACGCTCTGAGGTCTTTGTCACAGTGAAGCGTAATTGCAGGGATCAGTTTGACACACAATTGTGCTTGGCTTGTTTTCTGGAATCATTCTTTCCTTCTGAACAAGAGAGGAAAAACCAGTGTAAGTGCTGCAACCATGTTCACTCAGGGATGTTTTAGGCTTGAGTTAACCACTAGAAGTTATAAACTACCCTAAGACATACAAATAATATGTGATCAGTCATTAATTAATAACTTTAGTGTGTTACAGGTCCATCGTACCCAGATTAGAAGATCACTGAAATAAGCCCAAGGTATTTCCCATGAATATGTTAAAGGCTCTTAATTCTTTGCCAGGAGAAAAAGAAACCCACCTCAGTGCAGTAGCTATGAGATATTTGTTTCTAAGTCGTTGCAGTTTGTTTTGTTAATATCTCATTGCAGAACATTCTAGTTAGCATGGCAACAGGCAACTATGTGAGTTCAGAAACAATGTAAGTCTTCTTCTAAGTCTCTACAGACTTTGTTTTTGGGGCAAGAAACCTAGTGAATTTGGACATAACTGTCCTCTGAACTTAGGTTGCCAGATAGCATTTTCATGTCTAAGCTTATATTTGGCTTATTTGCTTCAGAAAGTTCTCTGTTTTCTGATTAAATATGTGGGTACTGTGCTGTACCCACAGATCCATACCCTATTTCAGTGGCTGAGTGGCCAAGGCTGAGATTTAAAGAGACAGTTACTATTAAAAACGCATCTTTTCACACTGGATCTAGTTCTGCCCTGTATACAATCTCAATGCATCTTTTCACACTGGATCTAGGTCTGCCCTATATACAATTTCAATGCATCTTTTCATACTGGATCTAGGTCTCCCCTATATACAATCTCAATGCAGCGGGAGTTTTGTCCTTGGTCCTTTTCAGTCTCTTTCCATCTTGGAGGGTTTCCCCAACTCAGTTTCTGCAAAGTTGGTCTGGTACCCCTTTCTAACTTTGATAGCTGTACCCTAATCTTTTTTAAGATGTTGGTAGCCCACAGAGCTAAATTAATAAAGCCAAAATTTGGAAATATTTGAGACTCCAAGTAATAAAATACTAATGTGAGATGACTTGAATGGATCCAGAATTACTGCAATAGCAATTTTTACTGCTTGTAATAATAATAATAATAATAATAATAATAATAACAACAATAATAAATAGAGTGATGAACTTTACTCCCAATTCCTTAACTTGTATTGTCTTCTGGAGATGTAGCGGTAGTACAGACTTCTGTTGATATGTGTCTTTCTTTGTAATAGTGTTTCAAGCCCTTTATTTTCATTTATATTTTCACAGATGTTCAGTGTTTATTTACTTGTTTTATTTTAAAAAGAAAAAAACTATCTTCTCATTACACATACCAATCTAAGTTCCCACTCCCTCCCCTCCTCCCATCCCCTTACACCCCTACCCCACCCGCCATCCACTCCTCAGAGAAGGTAAGGCACATTGCTTTGGAGAAGGTCCAAGGACCTCCCTACTATATCTAGGATGAGCAAGGTATTCATCCAAAGAGAATGGGTTCCCAAAAAGCCAGTATATGCAGTAGGGATCAATCCTGGTGTCACTGCCAGTGGCTCCTCAGTCTGTCCCAGCCATGCCACTGTCAATCACATTCAGAGGGACTAGTTTGTTCCTATGCTTGTTCCTTCCCTGTCCTGATGGAGTTGGTGAGCTCCCATTAGCTCAGGCAGACTGTTTCAATGGGTGCACCCATCATGGTCTTGGCCTCTTTGCTCATATTCTCATTCCTCCCACTTTTTAACTGGGAGGTCAGTTCAGTACTCTAATGCGGGTCTCTGCCTCTGTTTCCATCAGTTGCTGGATGAAGGTTCTATGGTGATATTTAAGATATTCATCAATCTGACTACAGGGCAAGGCCAGTTCTGGCACTCTCTCCACTGTTGCTTAGGGTCTTAGCTGAGGTCATCCTTGTGGATTCCTGGGAATTTCTCTAGAGCCAGGTTTCTTGGTAACCCCATAATGGCTCCCTCAGTCGAGATATCTCTTTCCTTGCTCTCATCTCTGTCCTTTATCCATGTTGGCTGTCCCATTCCCTCAAGTTCTCCTTATCCATCTTCTTCTCTTCTTCTTTTCCCCTTCCACCCTCCCTTCTCCACCGACCCCATGTTCCCAATTTTGTCAGGTGACCTTGTCTATTTCCCTTTTCCTGGTGGATCTATATGTGTTTTTCTTAGGGTTCACCTTGTTACTTAGCTTCTTTAGGATCATGAACTATAGGTTCAATATCCTTTGTTTATAGCTAGTATCCACTTATCAGTGAGTACATACCATATTCATAATTTTGGGTCTGGGTTATCTCACTCAGGATAGTGTTTTCTATTTCCATCCATTTGCTTGCAAAATTCAAGATGTCAGTGTTTGTTTTTTTTTTTAAACCACTGAGTAGTACTCTAATATGTAAATGTGCCATATTTTCTTTATCCATTCTTCAGTTGAGGGACATCTAACTTGTTTCCAGGTTCTGGCTATTACAACAATGCTGTTATAATGTAGTTGAACATATGTCCTTGTAGTATAATTGAGCATCCTTTGAGTATATGCCCAAGAGTGGCATTGCTGGATCCTGAGGTATACTAATTTCCAGTTTTCTGAGAAACTGCCATACTGTTTTCCAAAGTGGTAGTACAAGTTTGCATTCCCACCAGCAATGGATGAGTGTTCCCCTTACTCCATACCCTCTCCAGCATAAACTATCATTGGTGTTTTTGATCTTAGCCATTCTAACAGGTATAAGATGGTATCCCAGAGTTGTTTTGATTTGCATTTCTTTGATGGCTAAGGATGTTGAACATTTCCTTAAGTGTCTTTTGGCCATTTGATATTTTTCTGTTTAGAGTTCTCTGTTTAGTTCTGAGAATGCCTCAGAGTCTCAGAGTCAGTGCTCAGAACTGCTATTTAAGACAGGGACATGCAGGAGAGAGGAGCCTGGGTGAGATAATGCTTTGTACTGTGCTTACACAGGCTCACTGCTTAGCTCAGGTTTGGGGACTCAAGAGCTGACAGGAGCATAAGGCTGCTGAGTGTCAGGGTAGCCCAGATATCTCAGTGTAGAAACAGTTATCACTTCGATTTCTTGTCGTGGGAATATTACATCTTTTACATCCCTCTTCTTTTTTTTTGGCCTCACTTTTAATAGCTGTAAGATTTGGTGTACAAGACAGATGTATCTTACCTCTTCATGATTATTTATTGAACACGGGGACAGTACAATCAAAATGGGATTCTACAGAGCAGGAGTAAGTCTGCAAAGGGCATCACACAACAGGGGGCTGTATCGACATCTACTGAAGGCCAAAGGAGTCAATCCCAGCCAGGACCCAGCAGAAGGAAGGGTGACCTGACAGCTCTGCTATGACATGCAACTGCCTTAGAGAGACCCTCATTCTTAGGTCATGCCACCGCCTCACCCATCTCTCCATCCCAATCACAACCTGGCCAATAGCAGAGCTCTGTGTATCTGGGACAGACCTCTCTCTGGAGGCACAGAGATCTCCATTCTTTGGTATCTGTGGTGACTGGAGCATGTTCTAGGATGCACAAACATAAGAAACATACCTGCCTGGTATGTACATTCCAACCTTTGGTGTAAACTGGTGTGGTTGTCCCTGAGAAACCTTGGAAAGACAAGGAACACAGAGGACATGACATTTAGTATGTCAACACACTAAGGAGATGAAGAAGACACTTAAATTATCTTGTACCACTTCGCAATATGGCTGCAATCACTGTGCAGCCTGTTTTTATCTGGTGAGAGAGCCTGACAGCATTATGTCCTGTGTTTCTAGTGTACTCGTGCAGTGAATGTAATCTCCAGATGACTGTAAGCCCTTTCAGAGGCAGCTGGCCTTCAAGTCTCACTGTGTGGTGTGGGAAATACATCTAATCTCTATAGAGACTCTCAGAAGAGGGATGAGTTTGTGACAGCAACTTCTGAGCCCTGCTGGGAGCTCCTAGATCCATCGTGTGGTTATTTTGGATTTCCTCACATGATTTGACACTCCTTGCAGAGAAGAGGTGTATATCCATTTCTTCATTCTCTCTGAAATCTACGTTTCCAACTATCTGGAAGTGAAGTACACACACAGTAAGATACTGATTTAACTCACACTGCATGCAGATGCCCCAAGAAATAGAGCTTCTCTACTGTTCTCTGGCTGATCTGTGCTTCCCCTGGCCTTTGCTCTGTTGCAAATGAGAAATACATTAGGCAGAAATTGGTGGTAACAAATTTCTGTACTTATATGCCTAAAGCATTTATCATCTTATTGGTTTTGTAGGTCAGAAATCTGGCTTCCCTGAGTTCTTTGCCTCTCTTGGGGGTTTTTACAAAGTCACATTCAGGGTGCTTTTGGGATGGGTGTGTTGTGACAGTGATCAGAGATTGCTCAAGACTGAGGGATGTCCTGACATGTGGATGTCCTGCTGAAAAAGAAAAGGTGATGAGGAAGCTGGTAAGAATTATTTATCTTGCCTCAACTGTATATGAATCCTAAACTGACTCCCTTAAGGGTATCCACACCATGATGCAGTATTCAGTTATGTTCGACTTGTTGGGCCATCTCAGTATGTTTCCTATATTTTGTTTATGTTTATGTGACTAGGAACAGCATACTCAAGTGCAGTAGATTGTAGGAGGGCAAGAACCTCAGGATAGAATACCACTGAGAGCCAGCTTTAGAGTGTCCAGCCACTGAGAAATAAAACAAAGTACATTCCAGTTTGGCAAATGTGAACTGCAGAGTCTGGAAAAACATCATAACTTCATTTGTATGTGGGATATAAAGCAGCTGAACTCATAACTGCAGAGACAAGAGTAGTGGTAGGGGAGGAAGGGCGGGTGTGTGTGTGTGTGTGTGTGTGTGTGTGTGTGTGTGTGTGTGACAGTTAAAGGCACAGTGTTTTGTTTCTGCGATGTCAGTCGGTCATGGAGATCTCTTAGAAGGCAGCATCATGCCTATAGCTGACCACAGTGGTGCCTAGCCTTGTGAGGAAGGCGGAGCGTCTTATCACATACAGCAGCAGAGCGAGTGGGAGGAAATGCTGGGAGACAACAGATGCATTTATGGCTTTGAGGGTGAGGATGGATTCAAGAGTGTACACTCATATTCAAGTTACTTGAACTGTCTACATCAAGTATGGACAGATTTTTATAGTGCTCCTATTTAAACAACAACAACAACGAATTTTATATATCCTTTTCCTTTTCTGAGATGGATCTTTCATATATGGCGGACGAAAGCTCCACTGGCCCCGTGACAGTGTGATAGGGACCTGTGTTGACTGGGGTCCTCTTTTCTCTGCCGTGAAGGCATTGGAACTGCTGTCCGCTCGGAAACTGAAGCTGGAATAGCAAACCTTTGTTCTGTATCTTCTTTCTTCGGGGCCTTGGCTGTCTTCTCAGCTGAATGGATCTGTTGTGGGACTTTTCCTGGGGTGATGATTCAAAGATAGCTGTATCACCCACAAACCCTTCCCCGCATGGGTTATAAAACTCAAAAATGCTGCCTCCCTGGAAACCCCTTGCCCATCTTTCAGATAGCTCCAGTGAAGGACCTACACCCCAGCAATGGCTTACTATTTTAATGACCTTGAGGAATGGCCTTGGGATGCTTCTAAGGCTCTGAGTTTCCAGAACTCCCCTTTCTTAATATGTAGGGTAACCTACTTAAGTCCTGAAAAATGAAATGATTCCAGAGCCTTGCCAGTTTTTCAAGCTTCCTGAGTCTCAGGAGACTTTCTTTACTGTCCAGCAGGCAATGCTGCTATTAAGGTGTAATAGCCACACGATCAGTATCTCCTCTGCTATTGGAGAAAACCCATTTTTTTCTAAATGATCTTTTATTCTGGCAAGTTTCATAGAGAAGCATGGAAAGTTCTCTACCTGGACTATCAGATAAAGCCCATTTCCTTCCTGAGAGCATGAGGCAACCTCCAGGTGTTTCTGATTCTTGAGGGTCACAGGCTTTCTGGGGGCAGAATTTGGGTTTTTATCTGTACAGATACGTGGTACCTTCACATTCGGTACAGATGGCAGTTTGCTGAGTCTCTGGAAATGAGGTAAATGCTGCTCACTTGTCTCTGTTCTCCGTGCTGGTTTTCCCTTAGCCCACATAAGCTCTGCTCCATACTCCGGGCCTTTATGGAGAAGAGTAAGAAGGAGCCATGGCATTTTGTTTCCTGTTTACATTGCTTCCCACAATGCAGCACACTGACTATCTTCTCTTTTGACTTCTTGTCCAAGATATGTGGCTGTGTGACCACTAGGCTGTGTGGTCTCTAGGCCTGCTCATAGGGCATTGATCAGTTAGTGAAACCTGGATTGGTCTCCTCTTTCTACCAAGGCTTGATTTTCAAAACTGTCTTTTCTTTTTTTAATGCAGAACTTGTAAAAATCAAATTTATGACTCAAAGTTGATCAATGACCTTTTATTCCTTGTGTAATAAGTCTTTTGGCCAAGCTGGGATGTTGAAGTTATGAATGGACATGATTTAGGGCTGAAGTGAAGACGTATTTATTTCAAGTGTCAGCAATGACATCCTTACTAATCTAATTTTTAGAGTAGCAATTCTATGCCTTAGTTTAAGGTTTGCAGAATTAATTCTGGGATGAAGATGGCCTATAAATAGAAAAATTTGAGTTTATTTTATTTCATATTAAACCACGTGTTTATTGGGCTTATGAAGCATTGATAAGAGGTTATTTACAGTAACATGGATGACCCGTGAACAACTACATTCCCGCAATATTCTAGTCTGTGATGACTGATGACCTCAGCAAGGCTTCATTATGGAGTCCTTTGGAATGGGAAGAATTTTAAAAACAGTTTTCTGGTTTAATTATTAAAAATCTACTGTTTTCCTGCTGAATGGACAGTATTTTTCAGGACTTAAGTAGGTTAGCCTCCATGTCAAGAAAGGCAAGAAAAGGTCTGTATTATGGAGTCAGAAAGGGATGTTTAAGGGGACCCAGAGGTGGTAGGCAGGGAAGTGAAGAGAGAGCGTAGGGCTTAGCTAACTTTTTGGGCCCTTTCCAGTAGTTGCACAGGGTGGTGGGCTGGGGAAGACATTTGTCATGGCAACACAGGAAGCATCAGGTTAAGGTAACAAGGAAGCCTCTTTTCTAAAGCTACAGTAGAAGTAGCTGTCTTTCCACAAAAAGCCTGGGGCTGTACAACAAACACTTCTGTGTGCCCTGGCACAGGAAACAGGCTATTTATGGCAGCAAACTGTCAGGGGTAACAGCTTACAGAACTTATTTGAAGGAAGCAGTCTCCTAATAAATGGAACTGATGGATAATTAGAATTAAAAGTGAGCGTGATAATTCCAGAGGGAAAGAGAACATCAAATAGTTGGCCTTAAAAGGAGAGTGACACAGGAGAGTGACTCCTTCAGCGAGAGTGACTGAGTGGAGGGGAAGGGCAGATCCAGGTCTGAGAGACCAAGGAAGGAACTGCACACTTCCTTGCTGGCAGGGCTTCCATATTGGTATGCAAACTGTGCATGGCTTTTTTTTTTTTAAATCTAGGGTTTGACTCATTTGCTGAGTATTTATTTATTCTTATATTCTTATGAAGCATGCTGTGAAAGGCTCCTCCTAACACTTTGACAAATATTTGTTTCCATTGGGAAGATGTAAATAGTGAGGCTCAGATGCAAAGACGGAGAGAACCAGGGCAACGAGAGACCCGACAGAAAGCGTAACTGAAATGATGGCTACAAAAGTCAGGGAAAGGGGGAAGGGACCTAAGTGCAGGAAAAAAGGGACGGGGAATGGTTTAGCAGTAACACGACTTCTTTATTAATTAATTAATTAATTTTTGGTAAGTTTAATGACTGAGTTCAATCCTCAGAGCCTATATAAAAGGTCAGATGCAGTGAGTTCTAGCATCTGTAATCCCAGCACTTCTACAGAGAGGTGGGAGACACACAGGAAGGATGATAGTCAGCAGTCTATCAGGCCAGATAGCTTGAAGTGTGCAGCGTGGCAGAAATAGCAGAAGAGAACCTTGCTGATGCGGAGAGACCTCACCAAGGTGGAAGGCGGAAACTGACATCTAAGATGTCATCCTCTGACACTATGGGCTTGTGTGCTCACAGTCACACATATCAAACATGTACATAATGATGATGGTGGTGGTCGTGATGGTGATTAGGGAAATGAGGAAATGCAGGCTAATGGACTTGAGAAAGGCAGGAAGGTTCTTAGTAGTTTGGGGGTATACACAATGCTACAGATTTGAGAAGAAAGGACTCACATTAGATATCAGGGGTGAAGAAAATAAAGTAAATTTGAGTAAGGAGAAGAGATGGCTAAGACAAACTTAATAAACACCAATGTATGCCTGTTAGCGCTTAGTTTCAAGATCAGTATGCAAGTCTTTTGCCAGCAAATGCAGAACAGATCCTTTCTGTGTGACACAGGCAGAAGGGGAGGAGTGTTCCTGTGCTAACTTTGTGCCTCTCTGCTATTCTGAGGGATGGATATAGTTTCAGTAAGAGACAGCCCATAAATAATTAATAGAAATAAGAGGAAATACTTTTCTAATCTATAGTCATATGCACTTTCTGTTCTGTTCTATGCACATATCATTGCCCCCATTTCACCAATTAGGAAAATGGAGTTCAGTAAAAATGCTATTCCATTGACACAAGAGGTGCTGCAGACAGGATCTAGAGCTGTGTCTTATCTTCTAGAATTTGCTCCCATTCCCATCATGCTCTTTGAGCCCTCTGTGCTCTCACTTCCAACGCTGTCTTGAAAGCTGACAAGGTAAAGGAAATTTTGGAAGGGACGGTCAATCTTAAGCCATGTACCAAACCTTAAATGACACTATAAATCTGTTACCATCTAGGTATATCAACTAGACAGGTGAACATAGCCCTGTCCAGAAAATAGGGGCTAAAAGCAGAAACTGAGTTTGCCTCTACCCATGGGTACAGAAATTCTGCATCTAAGCAAAACTCAGCTGTGCCAATTTTTATTAAGTGAGCCTTATACATTCAACTGTGTTAGGAATTTTCCTAACATGAGCCAACGCAAAAATCCCAATCAAGCCAAATCACAACAAACCAAATTAAAAATATCCAGGTTTAATACAATTCCTGCGCTCTCGGGTAGCCCTGAGGGGAAACCGGAAGTCAAGACTTGGCCGACACAGGGACGGGGCCTTCAAAATGGAGGCCAGAGACCAGGACTTGGGACTTACAAACTGTTCAGATCTTAAATTTGGTAAGGGTGGATCCTGGGATCACCAATGTCACCGGTCCTTGGCCGACTTACTTTACTTGTTTGGTTTCTATTTTTAATCTATAAAATCAGTGGTTCTCGACTTCCTAATACTATGGCCCATTAATACAGTTCCTCATGTTGTGGTGATCCCTAACCATAAAACTATTCTTGTTGCTACTTCATAACTATAATTCTGCTACCATTATGAACCATAATGTAAATATCTGAATTCAGGATACCTGATATGAGACCCCTGTTAAAGTGTCATTCAATATCCCTACCCCTGGCAAAGGTGTTGAAATCACAAGTTGAGAGTCACTTTATAAGATGAAAAGAATATAAGCATCTTCTCTTGGTGTTATTTTGAGAATTCAACACTAATACTCTCTGGGTATGTTTCCCAAAGATGGCCACTACACCAATAACAGATCTCAGAGTAACCCACTTTCATTTTTCATTTTTTTCTCCCTTTCTTCACTCATTCCTTATCTTTTCTTAGCTTCCTTTCTCTTCTCTCCTTCCTTCCTTCCTTTCTTCCTTCCTTCCTTCCTTCCTTCCTTCCTTCCTTCCTTCCTCCCTCCCTCCCTCTCTCCCTTCCTCTCTTCCTTCCTCCTTCCTTCTTCTTTCCTCTTCCTCCTCCTCCTTGTCTTTTTGCTCTTCTTTGAGAAAGGATTGTACCATGTAGCCTTGGCTTATCTAGAACTTACTATATAGACCACGCTGGCCTAGAATTTACATAGTTCTTCCTACCTCTGCATCCTAGGGCTGGGATTACAGGCATGCATGACCACTCTTAGCTCTACACATAGTCATGATTGAACACACGGTGTTATTCTTTTTCTTACTGTACTGGTAATATGAGGTCTGTATGTCCTCAGCTCGGGTATGAGCAGAGACTTGTGACTTCTCTGACAGATATGGTAGAAATGGTCTTATATCTGACTTCTAAGGCTAGGTCACAAAAAGATGCAATTGGGTGTGATGCCTCATGCTTGTAATCCCAGTACTCAGGAGCCTGAGGTATGAGAATCTCTGGGAGTCCAAGATTGCTTAGTCTACACAATGGATTCTATGACAGCCAGGACTATATAGTGACCGCCTGTCTCAGATAGATAGATAGGTAGATAGATAGATAGATAGAACTTACATCTCATCCATTATTCAGCTACTATCCTGTACTTAAGCTAAGTGCCATGGAGAGGCAATGTGGAGTGTACCTGATGGATAGTCGCTAACACTAGGTATGAATGAAGAAACTTTGAGATGAGGCAAGGCTCAGCATTTGAGTTTTCATGACAGTCCCCAGACACTGTGGTTCAGAGACAAACTATGTCCCTATGTCCAGTCCAAATTACAGACAGTGAATGTGGCAGTACTGTCTTATACTACAGAACCCTGGTTTGTGTCCACTGTAAATGAAATAGCCTTTAATAACAGGTAAATTATAGGAAAAAAGAATAAGCTGGCCAGGGTATTTTACAATTCATTTTTTTGTTCATTAATTTAATGTACATATCTAGGGAAAGTCCTTAACCAAGAGACACTACCACATCTACTAACTTAGTAACTAGTCAGGAACATACAAGCAAACTTGAGAAGGTCAATAACGCTTATGATGGCAGACCAAACACAATTCCTGATCCCTTTCAGCTTTCTACAATGGAAATATTTTGTTTACTAGTCTCTTACAAATATTTTAGTCAAGTGCTCACTGATATGTTTGCTAACTTTCTTCTGTTTAGAAGTGAGGAAACTCTAGTAGATATCTAGTAGAGGTGGTCAGCACTAACTCCTGTGTTACAGGAGTCTATGGGAACAAAAACCATGAGTTTTCCATATTCTGATTATCAGCTGAAGTTTTCCAACACATTTGTATAGGCTTACCACAGGCATATTTTAGCCACTGCGTATAATCATCAGATGTGCGCTTCCTTTCACTTCCAGCTGTTGAAATTTGTGATATCACATTTGCATCCTGAAGAGAAAGTGTGCAAGTCGAAAGAAGAGGACACAAAGAAACTGCTGACATATTTTGCCATCTGTGTGAGTGTTTTACGAAACAAATTTCTAGCATAGAATCCTAAGAGGACTTGGTAAATGACTGCATGCCCAGATACTGTATAATTGCCTGGCAACTGCCACCATTCTTCAGAAGAAATGGATGAACGCTATGGGAGGTTTGGACAGGCATACAAGAACTTTATATAACCATTGAGGGTTGTGAAGGTCTAAGACTTTATCCTATTTGCAATCTGAACATGTGGTCCTTCTATAGTGTCAGGGTGGGAGACTAGAGACTCCTGACCAGAGATAAAATGTAAAATACTGTCCCAGTAACAGCAGTACCCAGAAAACTGGTGTTTGTATGTCATACCCCAAGGCCCAGTTTTTACTTCATGTTAAGAAAAGAAACCCAATGACACCAACTCATCAAGAAGCTTTGCTTCAGAAGAATCCTGAACTGAGGGAACCTGAATCATGTAGAATATGCAATAAGCACCTTTGACCTTGGCTTCAGACACATGGATAGAGTAAGGAAGGTATTTCTTTTCTTTCTTTTTTATTACGCTGGATCAGAAGCTTGCCTGCCCTTTGCTCAGAAAGAGACACAATATCTATATTTCAAGGCTGTTTGCTATATAAATATCCTTGCAAAGGCAGTTTGGAGCAGAGGGCAGCCAGTAGCTCTGCTTGCACAATGTGCAGAACTATTGAGAGATGAATGGAAAATTGTCTACTAAGAATAATGCCCAGTATCACAAGAGTCAAAGAAATTGCATACAAGGATTATAGTTTGGCCAGTGATCATGAGTCAGTGACATTGGTACCCGTCAGGAAAGCAATGAATATGTACCATATCTTAGAGTGGCACGTTTCCCCATTGCTGTGTTTCAGAGTGACCCCATTCCTGGCACAGGAAAGACAGCTTTTAAAACATTCAGTATTCCTGCAGTTCAAATCTGTGTGCCGCCTAGTTAGGAACCTAGTGGCTACTGTTGAGATTGTTAGTGTCATTCATGATAATCCTGAGGTAAGCTCAATATTTCTTCGTTATTGTTGGTAAAAAAAAGAAAAATTGACTTGTGGCATAGGTAGATTGGTAGTGGCAAATGCAGAACATAATAGAAAAATATGATTCTCTGAGACCTGTTTAGAAGAAAAAGGAGGATTTATTTTGCAGTGTTGGCTTAGAGAAGGCGATGGCTGTGTGCCCAGTTTCTTCTCTAACTTTTCTCTGGGTTGCACTCTTCAGAAGTAGCACCTGCTGTAAAGAGAAACTAGATGAAATCGTTCCTGAGGAGATGGAGGGATGGCTTTACATAAACTAGATGAAATAGTTCCTGAGGAGATGGAGGGATGGCTTTACATAAACTCTTTCTAGAAAACAAACCTAAAATATTATCGTGATAAGTTGATATCTAACTACGTAGCAGGTATAGTGCTTAATTCCAATTATACCATCTCTGTGGTTCAGGAATTATACTACTAAAACATTACTTATAAATTGACCTCTGCCTAGTGAGTTACCAGTGGCCTCTGGAAAAGCAAATTCAGCTCCAAAGAGCCACATTCACAAGTCAGGTTTCAAAGGGTTCTGTGAGATTTTCACTGAGCACAATTGAAAATTTGAGAATATGCAAGTAGGGATTTCCCTATGAGCAAGGACAACAGAATGTTGTGATGGAGACAACAAAACTTTTCCAACTTAACAGTAATGAGTGAAGTAAAGGACACAGTGAAACCTTCTAGAAGGTGAAAAATGCATAGGAGAATTTGAAAATACAACCAAGTATTTTGTTTAAGCTACTGGTCAATCTATCCTTCTTTAAGATATAATTAACAATTTGGAGAAAATACAGACAGCAGTTGAAAATTTGGTCAAAGCAGAGAGACTGGGAGAAAAAGTGCAAATCAAGTCAAATTTCACTTAAAAGTAAAACCCCAACCTTACCTTTGGGAGCTCTTTGCCTGCTCCTATATTCTACCTCACTTACAGACTGTCACTGATGTCATGGTGCAGAAAGCCTGTCTCAAAGACACCATACTTTTTGCTTATGGGTTACACAGAGGGTGGAACTGGGAAATGCATAGGGCATTCCGGAGGAGTGACAGCGGGAGCCTCAGCAGTCCTCACTCATCTGCTGTGTGCCTGCAAGGTCAGAGCTGAAGCAGTGTACCAAAGTCACTGAACACCAAGTTGATGACATCGGAACCCCTGCTGAGGAGAGCTGAACCCTTCTGTTCTGGGGAGTGCTGCCACCAATGCCTGTGAGAGTCTCTCAGGAGACATGTTCAGTACACAGTGCAACAGCTAAAGGCAAGCCGCTGAGTGGAGGAGAACATGCTTCACCAGAGAAACGCTTTTGACTACCCAAGGTGATCCAGAATTGGGAGTTTTCAAAAAATTTCAATTGAGAATTCCCATTGAGTTTTATACGAAAATAAAACATTTGAAAAGAATGCAAGAGTAGGAGTTTTATGCAAAAAACAGGAAAATAAAAAGAAGTAGTAGAAATATAAAGGAAAAATTCAATTATTAGTAACAGAAATTTTCTTTGGAAGGGCTCAATAGCAGAATGCCTATTTTTAAGAAAGAGAAAATATGACAACAGATGAATTAATAGCTATACAATCTAAACAATAGGAAAAATATAAATAAGTAAATAAACCAACAACCTTCTGGGTGCTGGAGACAAGTGAGACATGTATAACATTCTTGCTGCTTGAGGTCTAGAAGGAGAGAGAAAAAGGAGAATGTCTTTGTGATGTTAATAATAGTACTCCCGAAACGTAGTGAAATAAAAAATTGTACAGTTGCAAGAAACTCATTAGGTCTGAAGAGATGGCTTAGTGGTTAAAAGCTCCCAACTATATTTCCCAAAGACCCAAGTTGGGTTCCCAGCACCCACGTGGTAACCATCTGTAGCTCTAGTTCTGGAAGATCCAATACCCTCTTTAGGTACTACATGCATGTGGTGTACTCATGTACACACACATATACATAAAGTAAATAGACATCTTACTCCCTCAAAGTTCATTAAAATACAGCAATGGGGACTTGGGAGATGGATCAGCAGTTAAGAGCACTGGCTGTTCTTCTAGAGGACCCGGGGTTCAATTCTCATCACCTATATGGCAGCTTCCAACTGTCTGTAACTCCAGTTAAAATAATAAAAAAATATTTAAAAATACAACAATAAAATAGAAACAGAGTTGAGAAATGCCGTAGTCAGAAAGGATGAAACCAAGAACCTAGACGTGGCCAGGAAAATAAAAATGACAACATTGCATATAGAGGCACAATTTGAGTCAGACAAGATTTCTCTACTGAGACTACTACAGTCAGACAGTAGAAATACATGTTTAAAGTACAACTAAAAATATGCCAATATTTAGGAAGGAAGCTAAATAACAAGATATATCATTGTGGACCTGCTCAAGGGGGTTATTCGGGTTAAAAAGAAATGATCCTCTCTTTAGGACTGAAGGAAGAACAAAATTGGTAAACATTTAGGTAAGTATAAAAGGCTTTTTCCTTATAATGTCCTTAAAAATCTATGATATATTGGGGGAAATGAGAACGTTGATAGGTTCAGTATGTATGGAAGTAAATATGGCAAGTGTAGCTTAGAAGAAAAGGCACCTGTGTGGTTGAAAGAGCTCTCCATTTTTCTTGTACTGGTAATGAATCAGATTTTTGTAGACCATAAAAATAGATGCGTTTTATTGTTTCCAGAGCAATCATGAAAAATTGCGTATAAGCCCAACTCTGGCAAATAAGCTTAGAGTACTTCAAAATCATTCACAACTACAAACTACTATAGTGCTGCAAAATACAACTATTGAAATGGAAGCTGGGTTAGCTTCATTAGCCGAGCTAAAGGAAAAGAATCTGGGGAACTGAAAGCTGTATACACGTTTCCAGATGCAGACAAAGCAAGCAGCTGTGTGGATATGGAAAATGAAGTGTCATTTAAAAGACTTCGTGTTATCTAAAGTAACTGTTATCATTCATCAGTTCCATTCAGTTTCATATAGGTTAATTCACTACTTACACTTTTAAGAAGTTGTAAAGTAGCCAGGTATGGTGGCACATGCCTTTAATCCCAGCATTGGGGAGGCAGAGACAGGTCTATCTCTGTGAGTTCAAGGCCAGCCTTGTCTACAGAGGGAGTTCCTGGACAGCCAGGGCTATACAAAGAAACCCTGTCTAAACAAACAAACAAACAATCAAACAAAAAACCAAAACCAAAACAAACAAAAAAACCATAACAAACAAACAAAAGAAGTTTTGAAGTATTTGTTGATTTCTATAAAGTTAAACTCTCTCCAAGGTATAGGTGGTGGTTGTCATTTTTCCTACATTACTGTGAAGGTTAGTTTCAATTGTTGACTTGATAGAATCTAGACTCACCTGAGAGGTCTCCATGAGGAATTGTCTGATCTGGTTAGTTTTTGAGCATATTTGTGGAAGATTGATTGTCTTGATAGTATTAATTGATGTGGGAGGACCCAGTCCACTGTGGGGGACATGATTCCTTAGGCTGAGGTTCCTGATATGAGTAGAGAGCGAGCTGAGCATGCACGCATGCGTTTTTCTCTGCTCTTCAGTGTGGATGTGATTAGCTGCGTCAAGTGCCTGCTTTGACTTTGAGTCAACGATGGACTGTAACCTGGAACGTAGGCTGAATAAGCCCTCTTTCCCTTAAAAATGGTTTTTGTGAGGGCATTTTAGAGCAGCAACAGAAACGGAAGTAGGACAATTTTGTATTTCATAATTTCATAAGAACTTGAAATGTATAGGTAACTTTCCTTTGAGAATCTCTTAACCACATTTTGGGGTGTGTCTTCTTTTTGAGCTTCTTTCTTTTATTCCTCCTCTTTAAATCTTACTAAAATTTAAATTCAACTCTACTTCACTGAGGAAAAAATGATGAATGACATTGGTATTTTAGGAAATATGAAGAGCATTTGGTCAGAACACTCTTCCAAAGTGCCCCCGTTCATGTGGACACAAACAGCCATTGTTCTCAGTTCCGAGAATGCAGTTCTGTTAATTCATGCAGCCACCTGCTGAGAACTACAAAATTCCTTGGCAACATTTTAGATTTCTCATCAACTGAAAGGACAGGAGTCACCAGGCTGCAATAAAGCCCAACTAAATTCTATGGCTGGTTGCGGGAGCGGGAACCCCCTTGTCCTTTACCTTCTCAAGTCAGTAACCGACTGAGAGACAGCAGAAGATCCTCTGGCAAGACAATTTCCTGTGGATTTGGGGAGGACAGCTGCTTTCTGAATGCCACCAAAAATAGAACCTGGCAACATGGGGCCTTGATGTCTTTCTTTTTAGAGAGGGATGGAGATTGTACAATATTAGCAGATTACATGATGGTGTAATACTCACTGACTTGAATCAAGTACATTCCAGGGCTAGGATAATGGCTCAGAATATACTGTGTTTGCCAAGCACCTGGAAAGTGGTTTTGTGTGCCTGTAATGCAAGTACTGGGACTGTGGAACAGAAGGCTCTCTGGGACTGTACCCTGGCCATAGTAACAAAACTGGTGAGTTCCAGGTTCAGTAAAATGAAGAGAACAGTCGAGGAAAAGCCTTTGGCTTCCGTACACATGTGCACACATGGCACACACACCCAAACACAAATATGCACTCCTGTACCACACTCACAAGACGTCACCAGAGTTACAAGAGTACAGGGCACTGCAGCCAGGGAGAAGTGGGGCCTGGACCATGGCAACTTGACTCTGGCATCCCAGGTGGCTCAAGCTTGGCTTGTTAATTTTCTGTGGAAGGAGGGAGGATAGCTAAACAGCCTGGAGAGGACTGAGGAGGAGGCACAGAAGGTGAGGCAGAAAGGGCACAGAGAGCAAACCCATGGAAAGTCACTCTACCTGTTGGAGATAGGGTGACCACAAACTTCTGTCCTAATTGGAGTGCTTTAAAGAAGGGTCATCATTTCACCCTTCCCTTTGCTCCCTCCAAACTCTCTTGCAAATCCATGACTTTTTCTTTCTTATTGTAGGTGTGTGTGTGTGTGTGTGTGTGTGTGTGTGTGTGTGTGTGTGTATTTTTGGTATGTGTGTGAATGTGTGTGTGCATGTTTATTAATGTATTTAAAAATATATTATTTAGGACTATATATTACTAAATACACAGTAATGACCTACTACTAACTGGAATACTTTTGAGAGTAAAAGGAAGGCCTAGAAGTAATTAACGTTTGTTTTGAATATTTAGTAGCCATCCAGTCAACTCTTTAAAAATTTTTGAAACAACTTTTTTCTTAAAATACACAGACATTTTAATCATTTAATAAAAATGTTTAAATCCTCCTAATTATGTGAATCATAGAGTAAAAGATAATAAAAATTGTTCTTGATACATAGTCACCTTTTCATCTGTGCTTGTAGCTATCTCTAATGCTATACAACTAGTATCTCCCTAAGCAATTATATCCTTCAAACTTACCTTGATTTATATTTGTTAAAACTGAACAATAGCTGAAGATGTATTTTACAGTAAATATGGAAGACTATCTAATAATGCCAATAACTTCTGCTTTTCTTTTTTTTAATTTATAAAAGTTTATTAATTTATAAAAGTTTCCATTTCCGCCCCTCCTCCCAACACCCTCCCACTCCCCCCACTCCCTCTCCAGCCCTAAGAGCAGTCAGGGTTTCCTGCCCTGTGGGAAGTTCAAGTTCCTTCCCCCTCCCTCCAGGTCCAGGAAGGTGAGCATGCAAACAAACTGGATCCCAAAAATCCAGTATATGCAGAGGAAACAAGTCCCAGTGTCATTGTCAATGGCTTTTCAGAAAGACCCCATGCCAGCCACATTCAGAGAATCTGGTTGGATCACGTGCTTGTTCAGTCCCAGTCCAACTGGGCTTGGTGAACTCTCATTAGATCAGTCCCCTTGTATCAGTGGGTGAACGCACTCTTCACGGTCCTGCCTTTCTTGTTCATGTTCTCCCTCCTGTTCCTCATTTAGAACTTGGGGGATCAGTCCGGGGCTCCAATGTGGGTTTCTTTCTCAATCTCCATCCATCAACGGGTGAAGGTTCCCTCTGATCTTGCCTTCTTTGCTCACATTCTCTTTCCTTCTGCTTCTCGTTTGGACCTAGGGAGTTAAGTCCAGTGTTCCAATGTGGGTCTCTGTCTCAATCTCCATCCATCGCCAGATGAAGGTTCTATGGTGATATGCAAAATATTCATCAATATGGTTATGGGCCAAGGCCGGTTCAGGCACCCTCTCCTCTGTCCAGAGAACAATCTGGGGATCTCTCCTTGGACCTGGGATCCCCTTTATAATTAAGTCTCTTGTAAACCCTAAAATGACTCCCTTAGTTGAGATATATACTTCCCTGCTCCCATATCCATCCTTCCTCCCTCCCCCCCATCCCAATCCCCCGAGCTTTCCCCATTCCTCCCCTACTCCCTTCTCTCTAACCCTCTCCCCTTCCAACAATCTCCCCAACCCCCCATGCACCCGAGGTTGCCTGGCACACTTGTCTACTTCCAATATCCAAGGATAACTACATGATTTTCTTCAGGTTCACCTTCTTATTTAGCTTCTCTAGGATCACGAATAATAGGCTCAAAGACCTTTAATTATGTCTAGAATCCACTTATGAATGAATACATACCATATTCCTCTTTTTGGGTCTGGGTTACCTCACTCAGTAAAGCGTTTTCTATGTCCATGCATTTGCGTGCAAAATTCAAGATGTCATTGTTTTTTTACCGCTGAGTAAAACTCTAATGTATATATGTTCCACACCCTTTTTTAACCATTCTTCTATTGAGGGGCACCTAGGTTGTTTCCAGGTTCTGGCTATTACAAATAGTGCTGCTATGAACATAGTTGAACACATGCTTTTGTGGCATGATAGGGCATTTCTTGGGTATATTCCCAAGAGTGGAATTGCTGGGTCTTGAGGGAGGTTGACTCCCAGGTTCCTGAGAAACCGCCACACTGATTTCCACAGTGACTGCACAAGTTTGCATTTCCACCAACAATGGATGAGAATTCCCCTTTCTCCACATCCTCTCCAGCATAGGCTATCATTGGTGTTTTTGAGTTTAGCTAATCTGACCGGTGTAAAATGGTATCTCATAGTTGTTTCGATTTGCATTTCCCTGATCGCTAAGGATGTTGAGCATGACCTTAAGTGTCTTTTGGCCATTCGAAGTTCTTCTGTTGAGAATTCTCTGTTCAGATCAGCACCCAATTATTTAATTGGGTTAATTAGAGTTTTAGTGTCTAGTTTCTTGAGTTCTTTGTATATTTTGGAGATCAGACCTTTGTGTGATGAGGGGTTGGTGAAGATCTTCTCCCACTCAGAAGGCAGCATTTTTGTCTTACTGACAGTGTCCTTTGCTTTACAGAAGCTTCTCAGTTTCAGGAGGTCTCATTTATTCATTGATTCTCTTATTGTCTGTGCTACTGGGGTTATACCTCGGAAGTGGTCTCCTGTGCCTATGTCTTGTAGAGTACTTCCCACTTTCTCTTCTGTCTGGTTCAAAGTGGTCAGATTAATGCTGAGGTCTTTAATCCATTTGGACTTGAGTTTTGTGCATGATGATAGATATGAATGTACTTTCATTCTTCTACATGTTGACATCCAGTTATGCCAGCACCATTTGTTAAAGATGCTTTCCTTCTTCCATTGCATACCTTTAGCTCCCTTGTCGAAAATCAAGGGTTCATAGGTTTGTGGGTTATTATCTGGGTCTTCTATTCGATTCCATAGGTCTTCTTCTCTGTTCTTATGCCAGTATCAAGCTGTTTTCAATACTGTAGCTGTGTAATAAAGTTTGAAGTCAGGGATAGTTATACCTCCAGAAGTTCCTTTATTATATAAGATTGTTTGGGCTATCCTGTTTTTTTTTTCCATATAAGCTTGGTTATTGTTCTCTCAAGGTCTGTGAAGAAGTTTGATGGGATTTTGATGGGGATTGCATTGAATCTATAGATTGCTATTGGTAGAATTGCCATTTTTACTATGTTGATCCTCCCAATCCAAGAGCAGGGGAGATCTTTCCATTTTCTGGCATCCTCCTCAATTTCTTTCTTCAAAGACTTAAAGTTCTTGTCAAATAGGTTTTCACTTCCTTGGTCAGAGTAATCCCAAGATATTTGATGCTATTTGTGGCTATCGTGAAAGGTGAAGTTTCTCTGATTTCCCTCCCTGCTTCTTTATTCTTTGTGTATAGGAGGGCAACTGATTTTTTGGAGTTCTTCTTGTACCCTGCCACATTACTAAAGGTGTTTATCAGCTGTAGGAGTTCTTTGGTAGAGTTTTTGGGGTCGCTCATGTATACTATCATATCGTCTGCAAATAACAAGAGTTTAACTTCTTCCTTTCCAATTCGAATCCCCTTGATCCCCTTATGTTGTAGTATTGCTATTGCTAGAACTTCAAGCACTATATTGAAGAGGTATGGGGAGAGTAGACAGCCTTGTCTTGTTCCTGATTTCAATGGAATGGCTTTGAGTTTCTCTCCATTCAGTTTGATGTTAGCTGTCGGCTTGCTGTAAATAGATTTTATTATATTTAGGTATGATCTTTGTATCCCCAATCTCTTCAACACCTTTATCATAAAGGGATATTGAATTTTGTCAAATGCTTTTTCAGCATCTAATGAAATCATCATATGGTTTTTTTCTTTCAGTTTATTTATATGATGGATTACATTGATAGATTTGCATATGTTGAACCAGCCCTGCATCTCTGGGGTGAAGCCTACTTGATCATAATGGATAATTTTTATAATGTGTTCTTAGATTCTGTTTGCCAGGATTTTGTTGAGAATTTTTGTGTCAATGTTCATGAGTGAGATTGGCCTGTAATTCTCTTTCTTGGTTGTGTCTTTATGTGGTTTTGGTATCAGGGTAACTGTAGCTTCATAAAAAGAGTTTGGCAACGACTCCTCTGTTTCTATATTGTGAAATACCTTAAGGAGTATAGGTATCAGCTCTTCTTGGAAATTCTGGTTGAATTCTGCATTGAAACCATCTGGCCCTGGGCTTTTTTTGGCCGGGAGGTTTTTGATAACAGCTTCTAATTCTTCGCGACTAACAGGTCTATTTAGATTGTTCACCTGGTCTTGATTTAACTTTGGTAAATGGTATTTATCTAAAAACCAATCCTTTTCTTGTACATTTTCCAACTTTATGGCATATAAACTTTCGTAGTAAGATCTAATGATTCTCTGAATTTCCTCTGTGTCTGTGGTTATGTCCCCCTTTTCATTTCTGATCTTATTAATTTGAGTGTTCTGTCTCTGCCGTTTGATTAGTTTGGCTAGGGGTTTGTCAATCTTGTTGATTTTCTCCAAGAACCAACTTTTTGTTTTGTTGATTCTTTGGATTGTTTTCTGTGTTTCTATTTTGTTGATTTCAGCCCTAAGTTTGATTATTTCCAGTCTTCTACTCCTCCTGGGTGAGTCTGCTTCTTTTTTTTCCAGAGCTTTCAGGTTGCTGTTAAGTCTCCAATGTGTGCTTTCTCCGTTTTCCTTAATTTGGCACTTAGTGCTATGAACTTTCCTCTTAGCACTGCTTTCATTGTGTCCCATAGGTTTGAGTATGTTGTGTCTTTATTTTCATTAAATTCAAGGAAGACTTTAATTTCTTTCTTTATTTCTGCCTTGACCCTGGCATGATTCAGTAGTTGACTGATCAACTTCCACGTGTTTGTAGGCTTTCTGGTGTTCGAATTGTTATTGAATTCTAAGTTTATTCCAAGGTTATCTGACAAGACACAGGAGGTTACTAATATTTTTTTTGTATCTGTGGAAGTTTGCTTTGTTACCGAGTATGTGGTTATTTTTCGAGAAGGTTCCATGAGCTGCAGAGAAGAAGGTATATTCTATCCTATTTGGATGGAGTGTTCTATAGATATCTGTTAAGTCCATTTGATTCATTACCTCTAGTAATTCTCTTATTTCTCTGTTGAGTTTCTGTCTGATTGACCTGTCCATTGGTGAGAGAGGTGTGTTGAAGTCTCCTACTATTAGTGTGTGTGGTTTGATGACTACCTTGAGTTCTAAAAGTTTTTCTTTTACACAAGTGGGTGCTTTTATATTAGGGGCATAGATATTCAGGATTAAGACTTCCTCCTGATTAATTGTTGCTGTTATGAGTATGAAATGTCCATCTCCATCTCTTCTTATTGATTTTAGTTTGAAGTCAATTTTGTTAGATATTAGAATGGCCACATCTGCTTGTTTCTTAGGTCCGTTTGCTTGGAAAACCTTTTCCCAACCCTTTACTCTGAGTAGATGTCTGTCTTTGTGGTTGAGGTGTGTTTCTTGTAAACAGCAGAATGTTGGATCCTGTTTTCGTATTCAATCTCTTAGTCTGTGCCTTTTTATAGGTGAATTGAGTCCATTAATATTAAGTGATATTAATGACCAGTGGTTGTTGATTCTGGTTAATTTTTGTTTTGTGTGTGTGTAGTAGTAGAGTTTGTGTGTTTCTCTTCTTTGAGTTGTGGTTGTGAAGGGTCGCTAGATGTCTGGGTTATTGTAGGCAGTGTTGGCAATGTTGGATTCCTTGGGTTGTGATTTTCCTTCTATTACTTTCTATAATGCTGGATTTGTGGCTATGAATTGTTTAAATTTGTTTTTATCCTGGAATATTTTGTTTCCTCCGTTGATAGTGAACAATAGCTTGGCTGGGTATAGTAGTCTGGGTTTGCATCCATGATCTTTTAGTTTCTGCAGTACCTCTATCCAGGATCTTCTGGCTTTCATGGTTTCCATAGAGAAGTCTGGTGTAAGTCTGATAGATTTACCTTTATAAGTTACTTGACCTTTTTCCTTTGCAGCTCTTAATATTCTTTCTTTAATCTGTGTGTTTTGTGTTTTGATTATTATATGGTGAGGGAATGGTTTTTTTTTTGATCCAGTCTATTCGGTGTTCTATATGCTTCTTGAACCTTCATAGGAATATCGTTCTTTAGGTTGGGAAAGTTTTCTTCTATGATTTTGTTGAATATATTTTCTGGGCCTTTGATCTGCAATTCTTCTCCTTCTTCAATCCCTATTATTCTTAGATTTGGTTTTTTTTTATTGTGTCCTAGATTTCTTGAATGTTTTGTGAAGAGAATTTGTTGGATTTGCCGTTTTCTTTGATCAGAGCGTTTATTTTCTCTATGGTATCTTCAGAATCTGAGATTCATTCTTCTATCTCTTGTATTCTATTGGTTATGCTTGATTCTGTAGTCTCTGTTCGTTTACCTAGGTTTTCCATATCCAGCTGGTTCTCAGTTTTTGTTTTCTTCATTGCCTCCATTTCAGTTTTCAATTCTTGAACTGTTTCCATTACCTGTTTGATTGTTTTTTTCTTGGTTTCCCAGGGTATCATTCACGGATTTACTCATTTCTTCAAACTTTTTGTTATACTTCTCATCCATTTCTTTACTCATTTCTTCAAACTTTTTGTTATACTTCTCATCCAGTTCTTTAAGGGAGTTATTCATATCCTGTTTAAGGGACTCTGTTGCTTTCATAATGGCACTTTTTTCCACTTCTTCTGGATTAAGGTGTTCAAGTCCTTCTATTGTAGGTTCATTGGGATCTGGTGTTTTTATGTTGTTTTTCAGATTGTTGGAGGAGGTCTTGCCTTGGCGTCTGTCCATCTCTTCCTTCAAATGCTCTCTATTGGCTCTTCTGGTACCGGGTCAGGTTCCCTTGTTGGGCAGGGACTTCACTGACAGAAGGCCTACCTTTCCTCAGGCAGGCTATTGAAACACAGGCACTCCCTCCTTCTGGGTTGCGCCTACAGCCCAGGCCCAGTGCGCAAGGCAGCTGAGCTGGGGAAATTTTATGGCCCCAGGGGGAAGGGAAAAATATAGGAAGGTGTACCTCGATGGAAGCTGGGATGGCAGTTGGCAGAGCTTAGCAGGGTGGAGCCACCACTGCAGGGTGACCTGGGAGTCAAGGGGGTTGGGAAAAGTCTGAACTCTTCCTCGCCTGGCTTCTGCCATGGGCCAGAAGCAAACTCACCCCTCTGATGGCTGTCTGCTAGAAGTCAGTGCCCCTTGCTGCTCAGGAATGTCGCTGAGCTGACACAGGGCCCACCTGTCCTAAGGCAGGCTTTTAAAACACCAAATTCTGCTTTTCTTAATTGAGAAAATACATTCCCCACAGGCTTAGAAATAAATTCAGGACAGATTCTGCTAACTGTGGGACATCTCAGTCTAAATTTTTCATATGGGTATGTGTAAACATCTCAGGTTATTTCCCCTCATTTACTTAGTTTGCATTTCTTCAATAAATATTTTGACAAGACAAAACTCATCAAATAAGCCATTTCTTTGTGAGGATTGTGAATTCTTCCTGAATATAACTGTCATGGATTTCCTTTATTTTATTGCAGAATAGGTGATCTTTCTAATTAAGCATAGTAACTTTATAAAATGATTCTCTTTATTCGTGATTCATCCTACAAGACACTTCCAGAATCATAGGATGGAAACTTATGTTTCATTAAGGTCCTGTTTCTAATGTAACACATCCTGTTCTTCTCGAGCTTATAGAGGGATGGATTTCCAGAAAATGTCTTTTTTGTTTTGAAACTTGCTTTTAGTAAGCAACATTTATTTCTGAGTAAAGAGTATTATTACTCTTTTTAAAAAAGCTCCCTCCTAGTTTCTTTCTTATGAGAAAGAAATGACATTTTGCCTTAAACTATTTTTGTTGCGGTTTGTCTTTAAGTTAGCTACTCTTTATTTGGATAGATTCAAGAACTAACACATTACTTATGAAGCAATCAGCCAGAATTTTGCTATACAATCTCTGGGAACCTTTCTGAGGCACATAGGGCAGGTGAAGAAATTGAGGGTCACTTGTGGTCGCTATGGAATTTTTTTAAAATTAAAATTCCATTGTCAGAGACAGGACCAAAGTGTTCTTAGAGATCTTTGCTCTGGATTCAGCAGCGTTCCTAAATATGGAGTTAAATCTGAGGAATGAGTCTTACTGATGATCTACATTCAGGAAAGGGGTGTGGCTTATTGACTTATCTCTTCAAAATACTGCTGAATACTAATTGCTTGATTGGTATGATCAAGGTTTATTTCAGTGTGCTGAGTTCCTAATCTTATTGTGCATATTCTGACATAATACATCATATGCCATATCTGACACATGCATGGTAGGGAATGTCCTGAGCTTAGTAGGTGCCCAAGAGCAGCCCTTAAAGTTTCTGAGGATGATAATCTTTGAGTATCACGGAAATTTTTATTATCAGGTGACTTCCTATGCACAAAATAAATGCATTTTAAAAGGGGAAAGGTGTCGCTGGCAGGATGACTCAGTCGGTAAAGTATATTCTGTGAAAACTGATGATCTGAGTTTGGTTCCTGGAACCCACGTGGTGGAAGGCAAGAACCAACTCTTACAAGTTGTTCCCCAACCTCCACACGCATGCTGGGTCAGCCACTCTGTCTCTCTGTTACACACACACATACACACACGCACGCACACACACACACAGACACACACACAGAGAGAGAGAGAGAGACATGCATACACACATACACATGGTAAACAAAGAAACAAATCAATAAATGTCTTAAAGTAGAAGTCAAATTAAATTTTTGCCTTGAGATTAAGAGTGGATGAAGGGTGTCTAGGTTATTTCTAGGTTCTGGCAATTGCAAATAATGCTCCTACGAACATAGCTGAGCTCAGGTCCTTGTAGTATGATTGAGTATCCTTTGGGTATATACTTAAAAGTTCTATTGCTAGGTCTTGAGGTAGATTGTTTTCTAATTTCCTAGTTACTATATTTATTTCCAAAGCAGCTGTACAAGTTTGCACTTATACCAGCAATGGAGGAGTTTCCCCCTTACCCCACATTCTCATCATCATAGACTGTCATTAGTGTTTTTGATCTTGGCTATTCTTACAGGTGTAAAATAGAATCTCAGAGTTGTTTTGGTTTGCATTTCTCTGATGACTAAGTATTTTGAGCATTTCTGTAAGTGTCTTTCAGACAAACTAGATGCCTTTCAACCAAAGAATGGTTAAAGAAAATGTGGTATATTTACACAATATAGAGCTACTCAGCAGTAATGACATCTTGAAATTTGCAGCCAAAGGATAGATCTACAGAAAACCATATTAAAAGAGGTAACACAAACTCAGAAAGACAAATATAATATGTATTCACTCATAAGTGGCTTTTAGATATAAAACAAAGAAAACCCAGCCTGCAGTCCACAACCCCAGAGAACTTAGACAACAAAGAGGACCCTAAGAGAGACATACATTGATCTACACAGGAAGGAGAAAAAGACAAGATCTCCTGAGTCAATTGGGAGCATAGGGGTCATGGAAGGGGGTGAAAGAGGAGAAGGAGGGAAATGAGGAGAGCAGAAGAAAATGTATAGCACAATAAAAACAACAGAAAGGAGAGTGGGTGAAGAGAAGAGAATCAACTTCATGAATAGGGGAATAGCTCAGTGCGTAAGTGTGAGAACGAGGACCAGAGGTTGACTCCAGGCACCTGTGTGGAAAGTCAGGCACTACTACAGGGTGAAATCTGGTCAGCCAACCCCTCTGAAACTGTGTATTTTCCAAAAGGTTGATCTCTTATTTGTACCAATGTCTAACATCAGTGATTATAGTAAGTATTAATCTGGCAATAGGCTAGGGGATAGAAAACATATTATTTTTTGAAGGAGGTTTTAGTTACTTATTTTTGCAGACTCCAGTAGCCTAAATCACGTTCTGGTTTATCTTTGCTGATAATTAATAAAGTCACAATTTTATTGAGTTATGCAGTTAATTGTTTCTGACAATAACTGAATACAAGGCATTAATTTTCATCAGCAGGAAATCTTATTTTGAAGAATTTGCAAGTTCAAACTCAAGAGTTTGTTTGAAGGCACAGTTTTTGTGAACTCAAAGATAATTACATGTTTTTAACATTCTGGACCGCGAAGTCTGGGGAAAAAAAGAAGACACAATATGAATGATCTTAGTGTTTCATGGACTGTTACAGGGTTTCTTCAAGGTTTCAACATGCACTTTCCAAACAGGCAGCTGTGTTGTCAGCATTCAGTGGACCAGAAAACACTCATTTTACGCTGATTCTGGTCCTTAGCTTGCAAGTTGAGTTTCTAGTTCTGCCAGTGCCTGACCATGCCAGGAAACCCTGTAAAGAAAAGGACAGATGAAAGTAAATTAAAAATTTCTAATCTTATAAAAAACATTATGATGTGACACGCGCCTTTAATCCCACTTGGGAGGCAGAGACCGACTTGTGAGTTTGAGGCCAACTTGGTCTACAAGAGCTAGTTCCAGGACAGGCTTCAAAAGCTACAGAGAACCCTGTCTTGAAAAACAACAACAATAAAAAAAAGAAAAGAAAGAAAAGGAGAGATAAAAGTAAATAAAAATTTCTAATCTTATAAAAAGAATTATTATGTATGTTTATTGCAATTTAAAATATTTGAGTATTTTTTGAGAATGACATAAGTGTATACAATGTATTTTGATTATAGTCACTCAGCCCTCCACTACTTCTTCCAGACTGACCCTTGTGTGGGGCAACTAAAGTCCTGAGGAAATGTTTGTTGTTGACATGGGCATGGCCATGCCAAGAGCTCCAGTGCCCCAGCCTTAGGTGGGGGTGGCAAAGTCTTCCCTGGTTGAGGCTCAGAGATATGGCATAGTTCTCCTCAGGACTCTGTGTTGATGTTGACAGTGTTCAAACATTTTCCCCTTGGATATTTATGGACTGAAGTCTGCTTTCCCATAGAGACTGCTATTTCTGAGATTAGTTAAACCATCTCATTGTTCCGAAGTGTATAGTAACCCACCTCCTTGTTTGTCTGTATGTAACCCAGCTACTTGGTCAGCGATAGGCAACGACCCTGCATCCTTGTTCAAATGTATATAATCAGCAAGCTGAGCTTCAAGGACACTGAGGCTTTTCCATCTGAGGGCTCAGTCTACCTAACTCTAGCCTTTCTTCCATGTGTTACTCACTTCTTTCTTTTTACTACTCGATTTATTTTTTTTGAGATTATATTATTTCCCCCTTCACTTTCCTTCTTTCAAACCCTTCCATCTAACCCTGTGCTCTTTCAAATTCATGGCCTCTTTTTTCATTAATTGTTGTATGTACACACACACACACAGAGAGAGAGAGAGAGAGAGAGAGAGAGAGAGAGAGCGCACTGCCTCCACTGTGCTTCAATTAAAAGTCCACAACATAACATCCATCTGATTTAGGTGAGTTCTGAGGGATCTAACTCAAGTTCTTATACTTCCAAGGCAAGCAGTTTACCACTGAACAATCACTATAGCTCTGCTCAGTAGTTCTAAAAGTGTTAAAATCTCCTTCGAAGCAGTTGCTAGTTAATTATTATCAAGCTCTCCTTTTACAGAGAAGGGGAACGACTCCTCATGTATTTTTCTGGGATCAAAGGCTGTCGGTGAACGCTGATGGTGTCGATGGATGGTACAATCCTGGGACTTTCAATGTCATTATTCATTTTCTTTTTTAAATGTGCTGTGAGTTTCAATGTCTGTTCTTTTCTGCAACACAAGAGAGTGCAGACTCACTAGCACAGCCTCACTCCTGGTTCCTTTATGTTGCTAACAGCCCTAAGAACATATTTCACTGGTCTCAGGATCCAAGTCCACCTATCCAGCCCTTTGCCAACACACAGAAATAATGGTAATGCATGACAATGGGTGGAAAGGGATTGTTTTCGAATCCTAGAGGAAAAGCTTAAATAATCCCAAGAATTTAGACTGTTTATATAGGATGTTTGAGGCAACTAATTCCCAAAAGAGAAGTGCTCTGCTCTTATTGCAGTGTTGAAGGTTGATTACTTTTAAGCTCTCTCTTTTTTTTTCTTGTCCTTGGTGTTTGATGAGCACATGCTTCTCTCCAAAAGAAGGCACACGCACAGGGGCTGTGGCTGTCATCTGGTCGTGCTCAGCGAGGGCTGTCTACAGTTGGGTGTGGCAGCAGAGTGACTCAAGTGGCCATGATTACTCTCAGAACTCACTGTCAAATTTACATGGTGGCTCCTGGTACTCTCTGGAGGGAGGATAACACTTCTGAGGAGTTCTGGCATGGGAAAGGAGCCCCGAGTTTGCAGCTGATGGGAAGTGACATATTCAGTTCTTTGATTTTCCATTGAAAAGATAAATAGATGTGTGTTCAAATGCACAGTTGCACTATGTCCTTGAAGGCTCCGAATCGAGGGCATTTCCCCTGCAAACTTCTGTGATTTCATTCCTTCCCAAATGAAGAAAACCAGTGGATGATTGCAGGCTGTTGAAAACGGATGTTGGTTATCAGAATGTTGAGTCTTCTCAGAGGCAGAGCTGAAAAGGGCAGAGAAGTAGTGGTGACCCAAGCTGTTATGAGGTCCACTGAGACTAAACAGGCTGCCTTAGCAGGCTGAATATTGCCATTGAATCCCAGAAGCTAAAGCAGCAGAGGGGCTGAGACAGAGATATGCAGAGTTGTGAGGACTGAAAGAAGCAGGCCCTTAGGAGTGGGCTTTGAGTTTCGATGCCCAGGATGCTCATCCTGTTTGAAGCTGACTTTTTCTGCTTCAAACCTACACTTGAAGATGTGAGTTCTCAGCTGCCGGCTGCTGATGCTGTGCCTAGTTACAGCCTCCCTGCCATGACGAACCCTTCTCCTTATGGAGCTGTAAGCCCAAATAAAGTCTTCCCCATAAGTTGCTTTTGGTCGTAATGTGTTATCAGAGCAAGAGAAAATTAACTATTGCACACTTTAGAATAGTTTTTAATTTTATTTATAATGTAACAGGTTCATCATTAAATTGTTAGAGAACATGAAATAAAAAGAAGAGAATAAAATCTCTTATTACCTCATTTCTGGGTGATCCCAGAAAACAAGGTGGTATGTTCTCTACCAAACGTTCCCCAGGAGTGTTACTAGAGATTTTTAAAAGAGAGAAAGATGGCAGATGCTATCTTATGCACTACTTTAAAAATGTCATGATGTTCTGAAGATTTTCTTATGTCATCCCCCTTCTCCATGATGCTGCCACGTGTCGTGATTTATGTCACTGCTCTTTTACTTTGAACATTTACATTGTTTCTAATAATTTGTGTCTGACAGACTGCCAACAGTCCACATCCTACGTGCATCCCGGATGATATCCTTAAAATAGATTCCTGCTATACAACTGCGGCAAAAGGCTTTATGCCTTTTGGGTCTTCGAATAGCATTACAGAGTTGTAATAATTTATATTCTCATCAGAGCACATGACAATTCCTATTTCTCTGAATGCTTGTTGTGAATACGTAGTACATGATGCCAAAATTTATCGATTTATAAGTCTAAAAAGCCACATAAAAATCAAGATAAAATGATATGCCATCAAAGTTACCCAGGAAGGCTGAATCTAGGTATTATTAAAGAAAGATTTCCCACCCTAGGCAATGTACTAGAGTTTGGAAGTTTAGGGGGGGCTTTGGGAACAGTAGACCCCCTAGGAAGTTCAGAGCATGAGAGAGGTTATGATGATGGTGGTGGCAGGTAGGGAAAGAAGTGTGTTCAGTCAGTGCAGAGCACAGTATTGAGGAAGGATAGGCCACGCCGGCTGCCAGGAAGCAGTTCTCAGGCAGAGAATATCTAAGTCAGTTCCAGCTCAGGAGTCTAGGACTATTATTTCTTAGAGAGGTGGGAGGGAGGGATGGGGCTATTTATCACAAAACCACAGATTCAGACAGTATTTAGATTTCTATACCAGGATAACCAGTCATGACTCTGAAGTCCTCTAAGTGGAACTAAAGCCAGTGCTTTGACATGCAGAGCAGTCGCTGGCTTTGACTGGCTACACAATCAGCAGCACATGCTTCTCTGTACCCCAGATGTCTGTCAAGTATGGCCTCAATGTGAATTCCATGAATGTGAGGGATACTTCCTCAAGCATTCTCTGGAGGGCTTGTCACTAATGAGAACTTCGTCTGAATTGTAGGGGACTAGGAGTCTACCGAACGTCAGAGACAGAAATCCCCACAAATGCAAAGCGATAAATTGTTTAATTGGGACTGATACTTTTCTGTTTGACTTTCCCAGCACTGGAAGTCTGGATGTTTAGCACTGGAAAGTCAAAATGCCTGCAAAAAATAAATACCCACTCTTCAAATATCTGGTCTGCATCATTTATTTTTAATACTAAATGTGACATTGTGCAATGTTTTATAGATTAAATTAAATTGCAGGCATGAGATAAGATAGATGTTCAATTGAGTTCTCTCATGAAAAATGAGTTTCATGTGGCAGTCTTCCTGGCAGCTGGCTCACATCCTCACAGACATTGGCTTGCTTCATTTAAACAGCTGGGTTCTTGCAGCCTTTATGCTGTGTCTGAACAAGGGTGCCTCCACTCAGGAGGGAAAAAAAGCTGTTGTGTAACATGAGGGGGCCGGCTTGTTGGGGTTTCCGTCCCACCTGGTATCCCACAACCGGCAAATCCCAAGGAAAATCACACACAGGACTCCATAAGGTTATAAACTGATTGGCCCATTAGGTCAGGCTTCTTGTTAACTCTTACAACTTATGTTACCCCATTATCCTTATCAACATTAGCCACAGGCTCCGTACCTTTCTCAGCTGGGCAAGTTCCATGCTGCCTCTTCGGTGGTCTGCGCAGGAGAGGCAGAGGAACTTTCCTGCTTCCCAGAATTCTCCTGTTCTCATTGCATCACCTCTACTTCCTGTCTGGTTTTTCCGCCTATACTTCCTGCCTGGCCAATCAGCATTTTATTAAAATATGATTGACAGAATACAGACAATTCTCCCACACCACTGTTGAACCTTTAAGAAGGAAGGGAAGGATTCGTTGTCAGTAAGGAGTTTCACAAATGGATTCCTTGCCTCCACAGTTGACATCTCGTTCATGGAGAGTTAAGTCGCGACTTGCTGTGTAGCAGTTAGCAGAGGTGCCCAAGAGGCACTTTGTATTCAATTCAACATTTTCCCCCCAAAATGAGAGATGCTATGTGTGTTGCTCTATGTATAGAAAGGCATTAGTGTGCTTGGGTTTGGTGTGTTCCAAATGCCATGCGGGAGGGAAGTCCTAGAAAATGTCGAGGTCATAAGCCAGACCCACCTGCTTTACAGAGAACTCAAATTCAGTCCCCAGCATCTCCACTGGTCACAACTACCTGTGCCTCCACCTCCAGGGCTGACACCTCTGATCTCTGCTCGATTCTTCTTTCACGTGCACATGTTCCATGCAGAAATGCATACATGCCCATAATTAAAAAATCTTAAAAAAGTCCTAAACTAGTGGTTGTGGTTCATTCTTGAGATCCCAGCATTCAGAACACTGAGGCACAGTAGCAAACAAGAGAGACCCTGCCTCAAACAAAGTGGAAGGGAAAGTCCTGACGTCTGAGGTTGTCCTCTAACCTGAATATGAATATCGTGACAAGTGTGTTCCCATCCCCCAATAATGTAATTGAAAAAACCTGCTTGGAGATTGGGGCTGAAGCCGTTGCTTCAGTTGGTAGAGCTTTCGCACAGCATGCACAAAGTGCTGGGTTCCAGCCTCAGCTTCAGACTTCTGGGTTTAGCAGTGTATACTGTAATCCCTATGCTGGGAAGGTGGAGTAAGGAGGGCAGGAAAGTCAAGGCTACTTGGACACACAGACCAGATTTGACCAGAGAATCTGCGTCAAAAAACAAACAAACAAACAAACAGAAAGAAATCTTTAACAGAAACTATTATTTGAGCCAGGTGATGGTAACACACACCTTTAATCCCAGTACTTGGGAGGCAGAGGCAGGCAGATCTCTGTGAGTTCAAGGCCAGGTTGTTCTACGGAGAGAGTTCCAGGACTGGCTCCGCAGCTACTGGGAAACTCTGTCTCGAAAAACAAACAAACAAAATACTTCCCTCCCCCCCCAAAAGCAAAAACAAACAAACAAACAACAAAAAAACCCTACTATAATTGAGCACAATTTAAAATATCTTCCTCCCTTAGTATGCCTTTTTTATTCACAAGCATTATGTGGCAGGACCAAAGCCATAGGTCCCCTGAGCAAGCATCGGTGGGTCTGACCTGTGTGTCTCTCCTCGAGTGGAAGCCCACCACACTGTTGGTGCGAGCACAGGCCCTGGGTCTGGTGCAGCCTTCACTAGGAGGATGCATCACAGTAGATCAACAGCCAATGCTGTGGCCACGCCATTTCCCTTAGAATCTTTTATCCAGAGTGTCTCTGGGTTGCAGTGTCCCTGTGAAACCTGGAGAGTGGAAACTCTAGTGGGAAGGAAGGAGCTATTTTCCCAAAACCATTATTGAACGTCTTCCTCTTGTAATTTTGCAAGAGGTTGTGTGTGTGTGAGGTGCGTGTTGGAGGGAGCATTCTTTTGCTTCTGGCTGGCCTGGCAGCCCGAAATTCTACCACCCCCTTCCACCATATGGATACAGAAAAAAACATAAAAGAAAGCGCTCCCTGCCCTTGAGGAATTGATTGTGATGTGTTGTGATGTGGGAATAGCAGGGAGTGGGGAGGGGCAGGGAGGCAAATTGTTGCTAGCAGCCTTGGGTTAGCTGTAGCAGAGCTGAGGAGGTACCCTATCACCATTTCAAAAGGCCCAGATGGTCCTTGCGCTGAAGCCAGGCCCAGGGCAGGTGTGCAGGGGGAACCATCTCATCTCCTTTCACAGCGTTGCTCTGGCCCTTTGGGAGAAAAGTCCCAAACAAAATGCTGCTGGAGAGCAGTCTATTGGGAGCCACCACTTCTCTTGCCAGAGGAAATGTACTTACAGGCATAAAAATAAACCCCTGGTGCCTGTGGAAAGCCCATCCCATTTGTAGACGCACAATTTCCGGCCTGTAGAAGAAGAAAAATCACTGAATAAAGTTCCTTTTTCTTTCCTTCCCATCTATCTCCCCTTTCCTCCCTACCTCCCTCCTTCCTCTCTCCTTCCATTCCTTCCTTTTGCCCTTTTTTTTTGTACAATGTTGGGGATCAAACCTAGGTAACTCCTGAGCACTTGGCTGCACTCCCAGCCCATGACACCATCACTGTGATTTAGGAATCTGGAGGAGACAAATGAACAGCTCTTAGAACATAACAAAGCCCAGTTCTGTAGACTAAATCGTAGTTAGGATTTTCTATTCCTTTGACAAAACATTATGGCCAAAAAGTAAGTTGGGGAGGAAGGGTTATTTGGTGAAAACTTCCACATTACTGTTCATCACCGAGGAAGTCAGGACAGGAACTCAAACAGGACAGGAATCAAGAGTCAGGAGCTGATGCAGAGGCCATGGAGGAGTTCTACCTGTTGACTTGTTACCCATAGCTTGCTCGGCCTGATTTCTTATAGAACCGAGGACCACCAGCCCAGGGCTTACACCACCCACCATGGGCTGGGCCCTCCCCATTGACCACTAAGCAGGATCTCAAGGAGGCACTTCCTCAACTGAGGTTTCTTCCTTTTTGATGACTCTAGCTTGTGTCAAGTTTACATACAAAACCAGTCAGTACAGGTATATTTCCAAGAAGAAATTAATTTCTAAGTGATGTTTTGATTTTTAACTTTACCCTGTGGCTAAGTAATGTCATCACAAACAGTTGGAAAAATAAAAAAATTGTGATTCTATATTTTTTCTTTATAAGTTGTAAAAGCCTGGAAAACATGAATGAAAAGAACTAAATTTTAGCTGAAAATATGACACTGCAGGACAGAACACATTTCAGAGTTGGTTAACATTTGGATCATATAATCATCAATGGTGAGAACATCACTTCATATAAATACACAACACAAAACAGTGGATGTGTGTTTATGGTCATTTTAGAAGTTCTTTCTTCATCCAAGACAAAATTCATTTAATAGTTTTTTTTAAATGAAACTCTAATCAATAGCACAAATAGCAATTTTTAAGACTAAGCAATGCAACTTAAAGTTATAACAAGTATATATTTACGTATTGAGGTAATATCCAAGAAAATAGTAAAAGCTCTTTGTAATGAAACATTGTATTTCTGTAAGAACAGAAAGCTTTTTGTATGTATAGTGCAAACACTATAATCTTGACTCTGGAGCAGGCATTTCAAGCGGTCTGTGCTGGCACTGAGCAGTGTGCACCACAGGCAGGTCAATGACCACAGGTGTGGTCAGAAACCAGGCTGAGCGAGGGCACTTCAGAATAAGCATTTGATCTTGATTTTGAGTTAAATTTTGGTCATTGAATGATCTGAAATCTTGTACGGTTGTCATTCTGTTTTTAACTGGGGATGGGGGGGGGGTGGGGAAACCCTCAGTTTCAGGAGGTGGGAATTGGAAGGCCTGACAGAGCTGAATTGGGCTTCTAGGTAGGAGAGAGGCAGCTGAAACAAGTGCTGAGGGCGGGCAGGAGCTGCTATCTGAAAGGTCTGCAGTGCCCTGCCATGAACATAGCCTACAGGACAGGTGCCCAAAAGCAGCTAAATAAAGCAAGGCTCTCACAGCAGGGCCTAAAAGAAAATGCATAGATGGGGGGCAGGCTGCTGAGCAGAAGTGAGTTACCATAGATAGCGAGGTAAGAGTCAGACTTTCTGACTCAGACCCTGGGGTCCTACCTGCATCAACAGCAAAGCTGACCGGATGTCCAGGCTAGAGTCTGCCAAGCCAGACTTCTCTAAGTTTCTCCAGACTAATCTGGTATAGGCCTAAGACAATAGAAACATTGGGTTTCTGCCTGGTTTGTCACTGTGTTAGTTAAGAATAATATCTAGAATTTATAAAGGGAGGGTTGAGAGCATCCTGATTATTCAGCTCAGACAGAATCCTAGGTGGACAGAGGCAAACATGTCTGAGGGTAGCTTGGGGAGACTTCTAAGTTTCTGAAGAAAATCTACTCGTGACAATGACGTGGTGAGTGCAGCAAACAGAGAGGCAGAGTGTAGGTAAGTGTCAGGGTGCTCGTCCAGAGGCATGCAGAGTAAGAGGGAAACACTGTCACAGATGCCTGGGATACGTGGGACTAAGACCTTGGTAGAGATGAAGGCAGGCTTAACAGAAATCTGAAATATTTGAGTTACAGGTCTTCTTCCTCTTGCTACCTTTGGTTTCCTGCCCCCAGGCAGTTTCTTGAGTGAAATATGAATTACATAACTGGAACTCACTTTTATGCATATTCTTTGCAAAAGGTAGTTTCAAATTTATCAAGCATTAGTAAATCGACTTCCTGATGTATAGATTGACTTCTATATGCTTTGTTAATACCAGATGATCATTAAAAGATGAATATGGGCTGGTATGGTGGCTAAACCTGTAATCCCAGTCTATGGAAGGCAGAAACAGGAAGATCACAGCTCTGAGGACAGTTTGGGCCACATAGCAAGATGTAAAACATATATTTCTTTATTATTATTTTAATTAATAAAATTATCTTAATTATTACAGCAATAAATGTAATTCCCTTTGACAGTATCATAGTCTGTGTTCTATATATTGGTCACCACCTCTCTATGATCCCACCCACATTGCTGTGTTAACTGGTGTTGTGCATGTTTCAACAGGTAGCCATATTGTTGAAATTTTATGGGTGCAGTTTCTTTGTCATTTATAAAAGGCTTTATCTCGTAGCAGATGCCCCGGGCTTCTGATTCTTACATAAAGGCTCTCTCCTTCCTTTGATTGCAGTGGAGTGTATGAGTGGTTAGTTGGTGCTCCCTGCTTTTGCTGACTTAGGAAGGTGTCCCTAAGTGGAGAGAGGCAGGACAGCTCCTGGATGTTACTTCATATTCCTTCCAGGTCAGAGCATGCAAGCTTAATTGTCTTCCCAGGTTCCTCTCAGGCATCAGCATTTACCAACAGACTGTGTTGGGTGCTACACTGGGTGTTGTAGAGAGACCCACTGGCCTAGGAAGATCACATCAAATCCTTTTTGTAACGAATTTACGGAAGACGTTCCTGCACCTTTCTTGCCCCTGACAAATTTCCATCAATACTGACTCTTGTGATTGGAACAGCCAGTGCACAATGTGTGTGCTAACCCACAGGGCCTGTCTGCCAAAAGTGGGAAGGGTGTCCTCACCTCACCTTCTAACCCAGAGAAGAAGGTGGAAGATGGAGGGTCTGGGAAAGGAAAGAAGTGTGTGTGTGTGCATGTGGCTTATTTTCATCTAATGTGTGTGTATCTGTGCATGCATGTGTACATATGGAGGACAGAAGTAGCAGTCATACATCTTAATCTTCCTGGATTGTTACTTTAGTCAGTGTTTTATTGCTGTGAAGAAACACCATGAGCACAACAGCAACTCTTACAAAAGAAAGCTTTTAATTGGGGCTTGCTTACAGGTTAAAAGTTTTACTCCATTATCGTTGTGGCAGAGAGCATGGTGGCAGTCAGGCAGACATGGCGCTGGAGAAGGAGCCATGATTTCTACATTTGGATCCACAGGCAGCAGGAAGAAAGACACAGGGCCTGGCTTGAGTATTTGAAACATCAACTCCCAACCCTGGTGAGACACTTCTACTACCAAGACCACATTTACTCCCAAAAGGCCACATTTCTTAATCCCTGTTAAGTAGTGTTACTTCCTAATGACCAATCATTCAAATAGATGAACCTGTGGAGGCCATTTCTATTCAAACCACCACAATTATACTCCTCTATCTTACTTTCTGAGACAAGGTCTCTCATGGAACTGTTTTATAAGCCTTGGAAATTGCTTTATTTCCATGTTCCCAATTATAGGATTACAGTGTCATATCACTGTGTCTGATTTTGTTTTGTTTGTTTGTTCCCATGGGTTCTGGGGCATCAAATTACTGAACTTGAACAGCCTGATGCTATCAGAAGTCCTAATTGTGCCTAGCCAATGAGGGACAGCCATGCAATGCTGCCTAAAGGCCTACCAACAGGTGCTGTCAGAGGTCTTGATTATGCCTTGTTATAGCCAATGAGGGAAGACTTTGTGATGAATCGGAACACTTGGGTGCTGGGAGAATATATAAGATTCTTCTCATTACTAGATGAATGAGTCTGCTCTTTCCCTTTCCCTGACTCCTGGCATACATGTCACTGATGCTGCTCCTGCTCACCTGCTCCCCCAAGGAAACCATTAGGCTCAGCAGCACCTTAAGCTTGTGCTGGATTTGCCCACTGAGTCATCTCCCCAGGCTTCCATCCAACATATTTTAATCAATAGTGACATAATAAGCCAAGACAAAATGCTTCCTTCACGAGACCTCTGACTTCTAGAAGCGACCAGAGAGACAATAAGGTTTTGAACCCACTTAAACAGGGCTAAACTCTGAAGCAGGGGGTAATATATTCCTATAAACCTGTCTTTTCTTTTTGCTAAGAATATTTGGGAACACATTAGAGATTTGTTCTGTGTCATAAGCAATCGCCAGGCTAAGTTGTACATTACTAAAAATGATAATGATATGTATATACATGGCATTTAGTTTATGAACACATACATTTCCTGGTAAGCAGTTCTCATTAAGTTGCTATCCAACAAAACAGCTTACTCATCAATTTTAGCTTTTAGGTATGGTGACCAACCATTTCTTTCTTTCTCTGTATTTTGAGACAGAGACAGATGTAGCTTAATGTGAGAGTTACCTATAATAGTTCTGAAATTTGTGTGATTCTGGTTTTGCTTCTGGAAAAGGTTTTCTATAACTAGCCGATCCATAATATGATTTAGGTCTCATTTCAGAACTGAAGTCCTTGGGGTGATCTATAATATGTGCACTGAAAATGGAAACATCAGTGACAGAATAAATTTAGTTTCTGCTAAAAGCCTTCGATTTAATTTTATTTCTTTTATCTGTTTTTCATGTATAAACCTAAATGACCAATGATAATTATTTCAAAATCCTGTGGCATGATAAATCCTAAGGAATATGAGATAATTTCTCTAAGTTTTTCAGGTTCATATACAGTTGAAGACTAACTTGTTTTGTTACATAATTTCTCTCATTATTTCTCATAATTTTCACCCATAGTTCATTCTTAAGGAAGTATCAGAGTTAAGGTCTCAAAACCTAAGCAGGTTCTCTGTCATAGTCACCAAATGACCATAATCCATGCACAGTGTTTGTATGTCAGTCTAATGGCATGAAATGAATTGATTTAAAAAAATCTCATGATTCCACCTGGGCGCATGGCACACTCATTTAATCTCAGTATTTGCATGAGATTTCTCTCAGTTTGAAACCAGACTGGTCTACACAGTGAATTCCAGGCCAGTCAGAGCTGAACAGTGAGACCCTGTCTCAAATAAATAAATATCTGCTGATTCTACCCAATTGTCATTTCCATGTCTATAAACTTAAGGTTAATTTCGGATGGATTTTGAATCAATTCCATTAACATTCCAAGACTTCCATCCTTGGTGGGATTTGATACAAATTGCCATAAACCTTTTGTATTTTTTCAAACAACTCAGTAGTTTTATGCATTAGGCTTCTTTTTCAATATTAATTTGATACTTTACAAAATCTCACTTTTAAACTTCAGTAGATAAGAAAGGAGATGAGAAATATTTTTAATTTGACCTCAACTAAACTCAAAGGCAAGGTAAGACTTATGGAGAAATAATTTACAGCATTCTCAGGTGTTACTCAGAAAACAGAAGTCAAAACAAGCAAAGTAAAAAAAAAGCTAAGAGAAAAACAAACTAAACAATAACAAAATAATGTAGATGGTATATCTTTAGTAACTTGATACTGGGTTTTATACATGAAGTATTTTAGAAAAAGTATCATATTCCTATCTTATGCAGGTTCTGTATATGGAAAATTCTAAAGAGAGTATCATATTCTTATCTTATATAGTAGATGGTATTCACTATCACAAATCGTTGTTCAAATCTCTCTATTTCTGTCTCCCAGTTGGAACTGGTTACACCCACACCAGGATTATCATACTGTTTTATTATTCACATAGTTCCTCTCATATGGATAGAAGTTTAATGTATTTCTTAACACCTACTCTGACTGGGATTCACAGAGAACAAGAACTTAATTCTCTGATGTCCAGTGTCTGCCTAGTACATGGAAGGAGCTCAGTCAACACTGGTGAAGCTATAGCTCACAGAAGTTCATGTCTTAGAATGTTAATTGTGTGTTATGTGAGAAGGAAATGGGATATTCTCCTTAAAAAGAGCATGAGTCATTGAGCAGCAGAATGGCTTGATCCAGTACATAGCAGAAAACAAGTAGAGAGTTGTCTTTAACAGACTGCATTATCAATGGTGAATCCAAGAAAGTACAGTTATCTGAGGCCTGTGATGATCAGATCCTTTTTGGAATCCCTTGATTCCCCAGCAGTTTTAAAATGTATCCAATTTGGAGCAGTTGTAGCTCCATAAGAGGCACAAAGTAAACACATTAGGGCATCATAGGGCAGCAGGTTCATAACTAACCCCTGTGGAATCAAATCTCCAAATGGCCAAATGAACCCTGAGATGTTTCCAGAAACTCTTCTCAGAATCACTCACACTGTCTGAGGAGACACAAGAAATTTGAGGAGAGCATACTTGTCTTTGCTTCTTGTAGGGCTTTCTAAGTATGTGCTCTGGTTACAACATAGGACCCTTTCTGTTCTCAAATCCCTTAGGTGACCAAAGAGCCTGAGTAATAATTTAATGTGCACCTTTAAGTTTGAAAGGTGACAGCTCTCTAAATTAAGGTAAAAATCCAAAGACGGTACAGCACTGGGCTACTTCCATACAGCCTCTGACATACACAGTCTTGCAGATACAATTCTCCCTCTCTCTCTCACAACCCTCCATGCAGTTCATTGGTTTATTTCTTGCTCTTTGATTTGCCTGCTGGATTGCTGTAGGCAGAGGAGCTAGGAGTCTATGCATTCAATCTCTGGTTACAAATCTCCTTAGAGACATTCATGCTTTCCCATTAAGAACATAATACTATGTCCCATGTTTGTGCTTCTCGGCAAGTACGGTAAAAGTGCATATTCTGTTATTTTTTTTCTTTTTTGGTAGTGAAGATAAAGAAGAGCCTACAACCGACAGTGATGTGGGAGGAAGATAAATTTCCTCATCACTGAAGAAGTCAAATCCAGAGGTACACAGGGTAGGCTGTGATTAGACAGATATTGGCTCATTGCTCTGGTGTCAAGGTATGAATTGGAGTTCTCAGAAAATAAATAAAGAAAGAAAGAAGGAAGGAAGGAAGGAAAAAAGAAAGAAAGAAAGGAAATAAGGCAAGGAAAGGAAAGGAAAGGAAGAAAGAAAGATATAGCCCTTTCCCTAGTAATGATTTTAAAAGGCCAAATGACCAACCTTAGCAATTTTGGCGTGTTGAAGTAGAACACATCAGATGGGAGGGGTAGATGTGAATTAAATAATCCCACACTAGCTCCGAATAGGTGTACTTAGTGATTGAAGTTTACCTATCCATGCAGAATACAATCTCTATGTATCTAAAGAACCTTAACTATAAGTTAGACAAATATGCATGACTATTGACCTCTAGTACTTAATACCTGTATAAATTAAAGACTAAGATTTTATGTTAGAATATTAAACAATCTTTAAACAACTGTGCAGCAAATGAGGACAATGACCTCAAAATGTAAACAATGTATAATAAGTATTTTCATCAGAGGTAGAAATGCATAATGCAATATAATAAATATATCCTAAAATTGTATCAATACACAAAATGTCTTAAACATGCAGGCCTACAATCTGACAAAATAATCTTGCATAGTTGAACAAATATTGTAGACAGAAATAGAAGCATATTCAATATAACAAATATAATTTGAATTTATAAATTGTCTATAAATAATAACTCAAAATTATTCACTCTATTACTATTATTATTATTAGGGTGAGTAAGCTCACACTGATCAACCTATTATCCCATAAAGTTTCCTTTTTCTTAAAAGAGATCTCTGAGTCTACATAATTTCCACCCCAACTCTGAACCCTATACCAGTTATAATCAACCCCTAAATGATGTTCCTAACCCTGAGGACAGACTTTGTTGGGGGAAGGACCGTCATATTCTAAAATTACTTCCAGCTGTCATGGGAGTGATGTTCTTTTTATGGGATCCTATAAAACTAAAATGATGGTTAAGTTTCGAGATTGCTATCTGGTATAATTGCAAATAGTCTCTGAGCAGTTGATAAGGTTTTTCTGAAGTTCTTGTTTGGAGTTCTAGCCAGAGAACATTGTAAGAAGGTGCACCACTTAAGCTAACCAAGTTGGAACCATCTTGAACAGTTGGTACCCAAAACTAGTTGTAAAGTAGTGCTATCAGCATCACGACATCATATCAACCAGGTGGAGTTGTTGTGAGGTCCCATATTCTTCCTGGAAACTTCAAAGAGTATTGAAGGAAAATTTATTGTTTATTGTGGAAAACTTAGACATTATTCATATAGACATATATTCAATGAAAGATACAATATAGATGAAATAAGTATGGAGAAAAGTAAAGTATTTCCTAAAATCTTTCTTCTTTCTGTCCAATACCAGATGGCTCCTGACATGAGACAGAAATTCTCAATTTTTCTTTTAACAACATGCTTGGATTGAGAGAAGGATAGCCATTGTCCAACTCCAAAGTCAGACTTGAGTTTTAAGTGAGTTTATAACTTTACTTATATGTTTAATTCCTATCCTTGGACGACCTGTCCTCATAAGTCATATTCCTCTTTGCTTGGTGATCCTTTCTGGATAGTTATTTTTTTCTCTTAATGAATCCAAATGTCCAGGGTCTCTTTACTTTTTGAAGATGAGTATTTTTCTGCAAAGACAAGAGCAGAACCCTGTCCCAACTCTTAGGAAGTTTTCTTATCACCTGTGCACTTTTCACCTCTGTGCATGAACTGTCATTTCTCTTTTTCAGGAGGTTTCTCCCTTTCAAGTTGAATCTTTATTAACTTTTATGGTATTCATAGCTTTTCTTCTCCTGTGGAAACAATAGAAAAACTCCTTACCAAATGTAGCACATCTCCTGGTTTTCATTCTGAGGTCAACACATCCTTAAAATACACTCATTGATTTAATTCAGAAGTTTTTTCTATTATCCAATGTCTCTCATTAGCATTAAGAAAATTCAAGTTTAATAAAGCATTATATAATATATTTCTGGGGGTATTTTCATCTCTTTCTGTTTGTTTAGCATATCCTTTATAGTTCAATTTGAACTTTCTATAACTGGCTGACCTATAGGATAGTTTGGTATACCTGTAATATGCTTTATATTATAATAAGCAAAAATTGTTTCATTTTCTTAGAGACATATGCTGGACAATTATCTGTCTTTATTTGTGCATAACTTTGTGATCATAACTTCTAATAAATTATTAGATTACTGAATAATGAATCAGCCTTTTCTGAGCTCAAGGCAGTTGTTCATTGTGTCGTTGGCATGTACATGTCTTAATTTTCCAAATTCTGTAAAGTGAAACACATCCATCTGCTGCATTTCATTTCTTTGAGTACCCTTTGGGTTACTCCTGTAGGTAACGGTATTTGGTTATAGAAAAAGCAAGTAGGACATCTCTTTATAATCTTCTTAGCTTGGTGCTGTGTATTAGAAAATGCTTTCTTTAAACCTTTGCTATTGACATGATGTTTTTATGAAATTCTGAGGGATGCAACACACTACCAATCAATAATTGATCAATTTGTACATTGCCTTGTTCTAGAGGACCTGGCAGACCTGTGAGGGATCTGATGTTTGTTATGTATATGGGGCAAAGCCTATTCCTGATTATATCTCACACCTGAGTGAATAATAAAGCCAATTCTATATCATCTGGTATAAATTCAGTAGTTTCAATATGAAAAACAACTCTTTCTGCATACTGTGAGTCTGTATCTATATTGAGAGGTTCTTTAAAACCCCTTAGTACCAAGAATATAGCATATAAAGCAGCCTTTTGGATAGAACTATACGGGCTTTATTCCACCTTACTTAAATCTTCTGATTTGTAACATGCTTTTCCTGATTAATTTGCATCAGTATGAAATGTATGGGCTTCAGTACAATTTGGGAAAGAATCTAAGTATTCTCTTTATAAGGTTAATTCTGTCACTTTTGGGATAATTGCTATTAATATCTCCTAAAAAGTAGCACAAGCTCTTTGCCAGGGTTCATTGGCTTCCCATTATATTTTAATTTCATCAGTAGTAAAAGGCCCTATAGTCTTGCTAGGTCTATACCTGCTAATTGAAGAAATCTCAATTTTTCTTTTATAATTAATTCAGAGACTTTTTCCACATAAGTTTTTATTTTTTTACTTGGTTTATGTGGTAAAAAGATCCATTCTAAGATAATATCTTCCCTTTGCATTCTTCTAGGGGAAATTCTGGAAGACAATATGACTAGAATGCAATTAAGAGTTGGATTTGCCATATCAACATGAGCCTCCTGTAATTTCTCTTCAAAAACAGTTAACTCTTTTTCAGTTTCAAGCTGTTAATTTCCTGGGACTATTTAAGTATTTATCACCTTCTAAAGTTTTGTTTAAATGAATTATTAGATCAGGTGTTATGCCAACAGTTGGTCATAGACTGGAAATGTCTCCTAACAATCTTTGAAAATCATTACGAGTCTGCAATTAGTCTCTCTTAATTTGTGTCTTTTGTGTTCCAATTTTCTGTAAACCTATTTCTAATCTAAGTAATTGACAAAGTCTTCCCTTTGCATTTTTCTCGGAATAATTTGTTATCCTCATTTAGGCAAAACTTTCTTTAGTTCTTCAAACGTTCTTACTAAAGTATCTGCATTCGAATCAGATAGTGAAATGTCATCTATGCAATGGTAAATTATAGATATAGGCAATTGTTTACATATTATTTCCAATGGCTGTCACACAAAGTATTGGCACAGAGTGGGGATACCGAGCATTCCCTGTGGGCAGTCAGTCCCCTGATATGTTCTAGTTTGCTGGGAATTATTATAAATAGGCACTATTATAAGGCCCTGTCTTCCCTGTTCCTCGAGGCCAAGCAAAGGATGCGAGAAATACTTACGCTAACCAGCTTTGCTTCCCTTGTTCGATTCTGCCAGCTGGAGGGGATTAGTTCAGAACCTTGTTTCTGTCTTTGCTATGGTAATTTCACCTGCTAAGGAGGGTTCTCACAGGCGCCCTGAATCTCCTCCTATCTGTCTGTCAGGGTTCCCAGCTTGGTACCCCCTGCCCAGCAGCTCCTGCCACTGGCGCCAGCGGCTCAACACCTTGATCTCACTACTGACTGGGAGGGGGCTCTCCACTTCTGGGGCAAAAGTATTTAACCCTGGATTTAGTTTAAATAAACGGGCATTCTCCTCCTCTTGAGAATGACTCGAACTCTCTGTCTGTGTCGTGTGCGTCTTGTGGTCAACCCCTAGGACATTTCTCAGCTCGTGGAAGGTATGGAACTGGGGTCCATAGCGGGTGGGTGGTGATGCAGACCCTGTGGCATGGAATGATCACCACACACTATGAAGGCAAGTTTTTCTCTGTCCTTTTCTTGTAAAGGTATAGAGAAGAAATAATCTTTTAAATCAATACCTATAAGAGGCCATCCTTTTGGTAATAAAGAAGGCAGAAGAATTCCAGATTGTAGAGGGCCCATAAGTTAAATTACCTTGTTGACAGCTCTTAGATCTGTCACCATTCTCCATTTTCCAGATTTCTTTTTAACAACAAATATAGGAGAATTTGAAGGGCTGGTTGATTCTTCAATATGGTGAGCCTCTATCTAGTTGCTCTTGTACCAGGTGTTCTAAAGCCTGCAGTTTTTCTTCTGTTAAATGCCATTGTTTAAACCATATTGGTTTCTCAGTTAACCACTTTAAAGACAGGGCCATTAGTACCTCTGAAGTTTTGCTAGTTGCTTTGTATTTTTGTACAGCATGAATGACTGGTGACCTTTATTTATAATACCTTATAATATCCTTCCCAGAAATATGAGTTTTGGGGACTGCAGAAATGTTTAGCTGGGTATTCCATAGCCACAACAGGTCATGACCCCATAAATTCATTGTAATATTAGCTATATATGTCCTCAGCCTTCCTCTTTGTTTTGTTCACTCTATGCATCCAACCCATATCATGATTTGTAACGCTTGAGATAGGGTTCTAATTCCTAGGAAATGAACATCTTCCTCTTGAAGAGATCAATCTGGATGTCAACATTCTGGAGTAATGATAGTCAAATTTGCACCTGTGTCCAGTAATCCCTCAATGACAATGTTATTTATACACACTTTATCCTTGGTCTTTGATCATTTATAGAAGTCTGCCAATATATATATTTTCTATTTCCTCCTGGAGATTTTGATTCATGCTCCATGCCTATGCCATCATCCAGAACAGTATTGTTTTTTACAGTAGGCTCTGGATTTTTAAAATTTTCCTGGTCAGACAGGTTCTCCACAGTGACTGGGAATGACTTAACCACATTTGACATGGGGGCCTGTGAGAGAGGGCTTTCCAAGGACCATCCCAGTGGTATTGTGTTGCCTTTTCTAGCATTTGTTGATCTACATTCATTGGTCCAATATTTTCTTTGCTATACCTCCTACATATTCCAGAAGGTTGAGACATTCTATTTTGCCATTTCCAGAGGAGGCATTATTTCTAGAAATTTCTTGCCTACAATCCCTTCTTAAGTGTATTTTCCTACCACAATTATAACATTTGTTATTTTGGTGTCTCCTCACACCATTGAAAATTGCTTCTCCTACCTAAGCCTCAGTGCTATAGTCAAATGTCTTAACATACATTGTATTCATGATCCATACATCTATTGATACTGATCTGACAGCTAAAGGCCCAAGTATCTTTTTACATTCTAAGTTGCCATTTTCAAATTCAGACTTTCAATAAGTACTCGTCTAGCTTCTGTGTCTGTTTCTCCTACTTGTACAGCCTTAGTTAATCTTTGTAAAAATTCACTACGGGATTCTCTCTGGTTCTGCTTAAAGCTGGTATATGATTCAATTTTATTTCCTATTCCTGAATCCTATCCCAAGCATTTAAATCTACTGTGCTGCATAGGGACATGGTGTTTTTGTCATAGATAGCCTGGTCCTAAGGATCTGAGTCTTAACTCTCGCCAAAGGGACATGGTGTTTTTGTCATAGATAGCCTGGTCCTAAGGATCTGAGTCTTAACTCTCGCCAACAATTTGTTCTTGGGAAGCTTCAAATCCTTTTGCTTCTCCCCATTGTTCTAAAATTTTTGCCTCCTCTCTCAAATAGCATTTCCATAGCAGCTGGTGTCCATCTTCTAGGATTGCTGAGACTAATTGAAGCCAATTGTTTAGTGTAGCCTTATTATGTGAAGACCATATTTTCACCATTTCTCTAACAAGTGGTTAGTGCAAACTATAAGATACTATTGCATACTTAATTTCCTTTAGATTGCTCATACCTGTAGGTTGCCGTTTATATTGTTTTACTACTTAGGGTATTTTGTACCAGATGGTTTTTCAAAAGAGATTACCAGATAAGCACTTGAAACTCTGGGAAAGTCATCCTTGACTTTGACCTGTAATGGTGAGTTTAAATCCTGTTCTTTAACCTTCTCTCCCTGCTCATAAGTTCCAATAATTTCCTCAACCATTTCAAATCTTTTTACCACTGCCTATTGTAACATCTGAATCTCCAGTCCTGTGTGCAGTTTCAGTGCCCTTATTGGTTCATTTGGCTTCTGGTCCTTATTCTGCACATCTGACTCCAAGGTATGAAATTTGTCCAGTAAAGACAATGTCTCATCCTTGAACATTATTTGGATAGCATGCATATTGTCTTCCTGTAAAGATACCTTATCTGTTTTCCTGTTACAAATTTTCAATGGATTCTGATTGTGAAATTCAACAGGATGAATTCTTTTAGATAATTTCTCAGCACCCTTTGACATGGATTGAATTTTGTTTGTCAAATTAATTTTCTCCTTTTCAATGACATTATTTTTTTCAGATAGCTGTTCATTATTAGTCTGTAAAGACTATATTATTTCTAAAAGTGTTTCATTCTTGGCTCTGTTATCAAACCATTTTTTAAACATATAATATGAAAAACAAAGCTAATTTCCCAAATCAAATAAATGGATATATAAGGGAAATCACATAAGCCTTGCACAATACCATCCATAATGTAAGCAAAATAGTTATTAAATTCCTGAATGGTATTGTTGTTAATCATCATATAACTTTCAAATTTCCTTTTTCAGTTTATGTATTTATTTGAAGATTTACTTTCAGTATTTGTTTTACAATGTATGTGCATATTTATTTGGGGTATGTATGTGAACATACGTATAAGTACTTATGGAGTCTACAGGTGTCAGATCCTCTTAAGCTAGAACTATAGGAAACTGTATGCTGGCTGGTATAGGTACGGGGACCTAAATACAGTTACTCTCTAAGAGTAGTATGCACTCTTAACTGTTGATCCACTCTCCAGTCCCAATTTACTTTTAAAGGTCTATTTCAGTAGTCGGAGGTATATCTGTTGTAAAATGGTGTGAGCAAAAGTTTGGTAGGCTAAGGGTCCACAGTAAGTGAGGGACAGACACACCGTGTAGGCTGAGCTTATGTGGGAGTTTTATTGAGATAGATAAAGGGAGTGAGGGATGGAAGAAAGAAAAAAAAGAGAGAAAGAAGAAGAAGACACAAGGAGCAGCCTGCTTCTTCAGAAGAGCTGCATGGGGCTGGGGAGAGGGAGAGGACAGAGCTTGTCTATCAAAGGGACCTTTATACCTGCATTCATAAGTAATGACATAGCAGCCATAGGACCCTAGGCTGACCAGGGTACTGCCTGGGTGAGTCCTGTCAGGTAATAAGGACCAGCATAATGCCTGAATCCTAACAATACCTCCTTTCTCCTTGATAAACAAATCAATCTGATATGTTTTAGAAATGGTCTACATGAAAAAAAATCATAGGTCAACATTGTTCTTTTATTTAAGTTATCATTATTCTTGGAGTTTAAGGAGAACAGTTAAAAATATTCTTAAAAAGACAAATGGGTTAAAAGAAAGGCAATGAAAATGATCAAAGCAATTTAACATCTTTTGAAAAAACCCTTTCTGACCCCATTCTAACATGGGTCACCAGTCAATTAAATTTGAGGTACATACCATTAGTGATTGATGTATATCAAAGGAGAGCAGAGTCTTGACAGAGATTCACAAGAGTCTTAGAGGTTTAATCTAAGGCTGAGCTGGCAAAGTGAAGTCCAGGAAGGAGAGAGGCAGCCCATGCAGTAGCAGGCCATGGCCTTCTCCTCACCTGAGTACCATAGAGAGCATCTAGCAGTCAGTTGCTGAGGAAGGAAAGCATTCCAAATGATCCAAATTTCCAAAGGAAAGGCAGATCAATAGGCATGCCATTTGACAGGTTTGCTTCTAAAAACTTGGTAACTCAAAGTTTGAGTTAAGGTATCTGTGCTGAAAAAGTGGCCACTGTGATCAGCAAGCCTAGGCACAGTTCTGCTAGGTGAGTGGTAAGCCTTGTCTGATTTTCAGAAAATCTGGGCAAAAGAGACCACAAATCCTGAGAGAGAAGAAGACAAGGACAACTGAACTGTTTCCTGAGGATCATACATGTCCTATTGGTGGGCTGACAGTGGTGAAGCATGGTGGCATTGAGATTGGGAAGCCAGCCTCAGGTGAGGAAAAACATGCCAGTCTGCCTCAGCTGCAATGCAACCTCACTGTTTGGGCAGCCATGGCATCTCTCTAAAGACCACTGTGCTTAAAACCAGGGACAAACTCAGACATTCTAATGCCAATGTATTTTGAAACATAATAAGTACTGTGGCCATAACACCTATCCAGAATTCCATCTCCTAGGTCTGGATGAATAGCTTTTGCTTTGAGGAACAGCGAACTTTGGAGAACTTATGCAGTGTTTTTCCTCTCCCCCAAGAGGGAGGAATATTAATAATTGTGATGTCACACAAAATGAAACTTGGATATGTGTAAATCAAATTCTCCCAGACTCCCTATTCCATCTGAAATGGAACAAAAGGAACACTCCTAGAGTTTGGTTCTTTCTAGCCCCAGTACTCTGTCCTGTTACTGCTAAAACAATCGGTGTGAAATATTTTGTTGAGAGTCTTTCTTTTAAGGCATATACAGTGAGGACCTTTCTAACCACTGAACAATAGGGGTACAGTGCTAGCCCCATAGGTCAGAATGCAAAGATTATTATATCAGTATTCAGACTTGGAGTCCATGTGTGTGGAATTCTGGCCAGGGCTGAAAGTTGAAACAGACACTGTTGGTTTGTGAAAGGTTACTTGGGTGATAATTTAAAGATGGAGATCTTGACTGTATGTGTCAGCACAATGCCTTTAGCCAAAGAACAAAAACTCAATACAAAATCAGGATGTTTGGTCTTTTTTGTCAAGCAAGTGCATATTTGGGAATTTCTAGGCAAATGTCTGGGATTACCTACTGCTTTGTCATATAGATGAAGTGTTAGTTGATAGGTTAACTGGGTCCTCTTCATCAAGGTACTATTTACATCCAGGGAGATCTGAGTATAAGAATTTTCTGTTGTCTGCAAGTGAGATAGGACAGGTGGGCTAAGAAAGGACAGTACAGCTTCTCCTCTGGGTATAGTTCTTGGCAACCCATGTTTTCCCCTCCACTCAGTGTCTAAACCTCATTCCTTCTTGCTTGGGTGATTTATAATCTTCTGACTTAATCTGTCCCCATGACACCTGTCTTCATCTGACCCCTACCCTCATTTCTCCATGACCTGGCTTGTCCTGTGAATAACCTCCTAGTTAATGTAAACCTCAGACCCTGCCCCTTTCTCAATAGCCTGTCATTTCATAATCTTGTACTGCAAGCAGAAGACTATATAATCTGTGACAATCAAGGACATCCACAGCTTATTTTCAGCTTGTGCTTCCCAAGTAGAATGTTTTTGGTTTTTTTTCCCCATGTACTTTTGAGACTTGTTTTAAATATTAGAAACAGTGATGAGCAAAACAGAGTCCTGATTCTGAAAGATCCATGTGAGTTAAACTCACAAACATTCCCTCTGGGCTTCAGCTCTTTGGAGCCTTGGCATTTACTCCTACATTTGGTTGAGAGACTGTCTTCCAGCTTCTTGTTTAATGTACCTTAGAGCTTATTTTAAGCACCTTCCTGAACTCCCACTGAGATCAAGGCTTTAGTGTTCTTTGTTAGACTGTGGTTCTCCACCTGGCATGGTAGTCACTTCTGAACACACACACTCAAGCTTTTCCTCTTCTCTCCTCTAGGGGAATGGCACTGCTTAATACACATGAGTTTGAAACCTGTCTTAGTTTCATTTCTGTTGCTGTGGTAAAATAAAAGAACTCTTTTAGCTTAGAGTCTGTCATTGCAAAGAAACCAAGGCAGCAGGTTTAAGCAGTGCATCACATGACGCGTCCAGTCAAGATTGGAAAGGAAGGTGTGCATTCATGTGCATCTGCTCTCTTTCTTGTGCTCACCTTGATTTCTCCACTCCTACGTGGTTCAGAATCTTATGTTGCCACCTACAATGGGCTAGGTCTTCCCACATCAATTAACTTAAGACAGGGACTAGAGAGTTGAGCAAGAAGTTAAGAACACATGTTATTCTTCCAGAGGATATGAATGAGATTCCCAGTACCCACCTTGGGGAGTTCCCCACCTCCAGCCTTCACAGGCACTTGCACTCCTGCACACATTCTTATGCAGAGACACATAAACATATGCATAAAATTTCAAATAAAATAAATCTTAAAAAATCTTCATTAACATAATGCCTCACAGACACCATCACAGGGCTCAATTAATCTGAGTCTTGGCTTGGCCAATGTATAAGTCGTAGGACCTATGGCTAATTTGCAATATGTTTCAAAATTTTTGAACTTGTATAACAGGGGTCATAGTTGGGCTCATCTCAGAAGGTTACCTGTGAGAATAATAAATTTCTTGTTAATAGTACTTACCACTCTGCTAAGCAGGAATGTTAAGTGCTCAGTAATCATTATTTCTAGGCTACAGCTTAACTTTCTATACCACTGACTCTCTGGTGCGGGAGAATTGTCTGTATTCTGTCAATCATGTTTTAAATAAACACTGATTGGCCAGGCAGGAAGTATAGGTGGGTCAACTAGACAGGAAGTAGAGGCAGGGCAATGAGAACAGGAATATTTTGGGAAGCAGGAAGCTCCCTCCGCACTCCTGCACAGACCATCAAAGAAGCAACATGTGAGCTAACAACTAGAAAAGATACTGAGCCACATGGCTAACACAGACAAGAATTATGGGTTACCGTAAGATGTAAGAATTAGTTAATAAGAAGACTGAGCTAATGGGCCAATCAGTTTATAATCTTATGGAGTCTTGTGTGTGATTTTCTTTGGGGCTTGCTGGTTGTGGGGTACTGAGTGGGGCAGAAACCCCAACAAGTCGGCTCTCATGTTACAACTCTCAATACGTATATTTCTTAAATAATGGAATTGTGACTTGGTCTCTTCAGAAGTCATTCTGCGGTGCTTGTTGTTGATGCTAAAATGAGAATTTCTGTGCTCATTTCTGTTTTAACTGGCAAGTTGTATCATCTGGAAAACCACCCTATTCTTCATTTCACTATTTCACAGCTTCTAGCCATGTCTTTTTCACATATTCTCTTTGTGTTGAGATATTTACAGTAAAAGAAATTCAAAATAGTGAGGAGGGGATGAGCTTAAACCGCCAAAGTTTCCACAGATGTTTCAAGAGACACCAGGAAGCTTGCGTTTGTGCGTTTGTTAGACAGTTCGACCTCAGGAAAACTGGAGCTCATCTCCAGTCTCAGAGAAACAACCAACGAGGCAGAAATGCAGAGATCTCTCCACACAGCCAAGTTATGACTCTGAGCCCCCAAACACCCGCTTCCAGTTTTCTTTCTAGAAAAGCTCTGACAAATGCTCAATGATCGCCACCAATGCATTCTGTTCTTGGTTCTGTGCACACAAGACAAGTCAGCCATTGACCTCTTGGGAGAAGCCTCTCATTTAACTATTTCCCCAGTTTTACAACCAGACCTGGGTTTCATTTTTTTTTAAGAGCAAATTAAGTTTTTTCCCAACGAAGAGTTATTGGGCAACATTGCCCTGACAACAGACATGAGGAGAGGAGGGAAGCACATAGGAGGCCTGAGCCAGCCCCTACAGTATCACAGGACAGTGACCAAAATAGAACAGTTCCTATAACCCCCTGAAATAGGTTCAGACTTGCCTCAGAGTATGCCCAAGATGAAAACATTAAAACCCCAGCCAATCAAAACTATACTAGAGTAACTGCTGCTTGCTTTACCAATCATGTTTGAGATCTTAACTGTTTTTAAAATTTCCCAAGCTGGGCTTAAAAGAAGCCTGCACACTCATCTCATGGCCACCACCACTTTGTACAGGTGATCTCGCATATGGTGGTAAATAAATACTCTTTGCTCTTGCATACTATTTGAGTCTGGGGTCTTTCTTCAGCATTTTCTTGGTATTAACATGTATGGAAGAGACATTAACATGTATTCAAATGTGTCTGTCACTGGGTCTTGGGGCCATGGATAAAATGTTAATAATATGCCAATATTACCACTGGTTCTTGGTTTATGGATGATAGAGATTTCAGGCAGGCATTGGGAGTTAAAACAACACAGAAAAGCGAAGGCACGAGTTGCTTTGTACTTCTGTACTTCTGTCTCAATTTTTTCTTTCATTTACCTACACTCGCAGGGTTGAGGATGGCCAGCTTGGGCATCACAGGCTTCCTCTTGTCTTGGCTTTGACTTTCCTGATAACAGGTTGCTTAGGGAGTACCAGCAGCCTCCATCCCTGGCCAACATTGCACCAGACAGCTTCTTAGAGGCAGAATAACCCTCTAAATTAGAATAAAGTCTCATAGCTGCTTTATGATACACAAAAGGGCATGTTAGTCACTAAAGAGAAGTAGAAATTGAGCACCTTTTTATTTGTTTATCCTTCAGTACATTTCAAAATGTTAAGTAATGCATATTTTAAATTAACAGGAAGAAAGGGTGCTTAGGGTGAAGTTCTGTATATCTGACTCTGCCACATGTTGAAATTGCCCAGTGAGATTTAGACACTTCTGGTGTATGCTATTAATAAACTCCCAGTAGTCAATCAACAGTGTCAACTGAGAAGCTCAATTTGCATAAAACACTCAATAAAAGAGAATGCAGAGTATATATTTTCAGTACATAGTTGTGCAATCTGAACATTTTAAAGTTTCCCAACTAACCAGGAAATCTACACATTGTTGAAGACCTGATTAAATTTACAAATGGAGAAAGTCTGATTTGTAACATTATGATTATTGTATTTGCAGATAAATGACTCTCCTGGCTGCAGCACTGCAGTGCACAAGTTCCAGTGTCTTGGAAGTAAAACTATTTTCAAAAAACTACAAACCCAGCATAGATACAGAGTTAAGCTACTACTTAGACTTCTAGTCAAACTTGCACCTGGAATTTAGCTGGTGAGTTTGGAGTGTTGTTGTTCTTAGACTTTGTTAGACATGTTAGCTACATGTAGGCAAGTGTGTCTGTGAGGGAGTTCATGTATGTGAGTTCAGTGCCCTGGAGCTGGAGATACAGGTGATTGGGAACTACCTGAAGTGGGAGACCACAAGTGAACTCTCATCCTTTGCAAAAGCAGTACGGTTCATTGTCTTCACTGCTGAGCCATGTACCCAGACTCTGAGTTTGGTGGTTTTTTTAGGTGAAGTGCTTTTTGAAGCAAAACGTGTGTTATTTACTTTGCATTATAGAGCAGAGTTGAGAGCTGGGAGTAGACGCAGGGCAGATTGGGTGGGAGTGCAGGGTGTTGCTCAGGGTTGGTGACTCATTTCCCATGCTCACTCTGTTTAGGCCTGTGTGGGTCCAGAGAGACTGCAGAGCCGAACTCTTCTTAGCATGCCATTTGGGAACACTGTATCAGTAGCTTGTCCTGAACTACTGTGAACACATATACCTTAGATATGTCCATATGCACAGAAGACAGCATAAGGTAGACATTTCTTTCTTTCCTAACTAGTCATTGCGTGTTTGTTCTCAATTTGATCAGCTTCTTCATCTCTAAAATGAAAGAGGGTCACAATATTTCAACTCCATATGACTTTGATGAAATTTAAATGAGATAACCAGTGTAATTTCATTGACAGTCTATGTACCTTCATGATTCAGTGTCTTCTTGGGGAGAAGTTTGGTAAATCTCTTTGAGGTACATTATAGATGATGAATGGCAATAGTTGACATGTATTGATTACTTCTTTTGGTATGGGCACAAATTTCAGGATAGGCTAAACATCATGTCCTTTGGTTTATACTAACTATACAGATAGTTATCTGTATTTTAACTATACAGATAGTTAGTCATGATGAACTAAGACTTACCAGGGAATTTATATAAAGACATAAATGGAAAATTGTACATTTGTACCTTTATCAAGGTATAGGACCTTAGGCCAACTTTGTCCAGTGTTGTGTTTTCACAGGAGAGGATGGGGGTGGGACTTGTTCAAGACACTGTACAAGGTTTTTTTGTTTTTTTTTGCCTTGATTTTACTTCTGTTTATCCTTATTCCACTTCTGTCCTTTCTGACAAGGAGATAAGAAATAAGCGTCTGCTCTTACAGACAAGTAGAAAACATGAAAACATGTACACTTTGGAAGAAATTAGCAAAACCAGGAAGGAAATCAAAACTCTGCAATTTTAGGGTTTCTCTATTATGAGCGGTAACTGTGCTTCTTCTGGCTAGACAAGAAGGATTTAAGTGATAACAGGTGGAAACTCTCATTGAGCATGTTTCAGAAGTTGATTTTTGAGCTTCACATGAACTTTCAACCTCCAAACTAGTGTGACATTCAAACCTTTCTCAAACAGACATAGCATAGCTCCCAGGTATTTTTTCCACCTGGCTCTTCCCAGTGTTTATCCCTTCGCAGGCTAGAGCTCTTTGTTTACATTGAGTCAGATGTGTGTGCAAGCATGTAGGTGTGTGTGTGTCTATGAAAGCATGTAGGTGTGTGCATGTATGTAGGTGTGTGTGTGAGCATGTAGGTGTGTGTATGCATGCATGTAGGGGTGTGTGTGTGTGTGAGCATGTAGGTGTGTGTGTGTGTGCAAACATGTCGGTATTGTATGTGTATGCATGTGCATCTTTGGCTGTCCTCTGATGGGATGTCACATGTCTGTGTTTCCACAATAGGTACCTTTCCTATTCTCAGATGCAAGAACAAAGAACTTGTGATTTGATGAGAGAACTCTACTCATTGATCCGGTGACAACCGTTTTTTGTTGCCTGCTCAAATGGCTTTGGAATCATGACCTAGGAGACATACTCTAGGCATGCCTATGAAGACATTTTAGATAGTTCATTCCTAGACTGGACAGAAAGGAAACCAGCTGAGGATCAGCATCCATCCCCTACCACTTGCTGACTATGGGCCAGTTGCCTTCCCATTCCCACCTCCATACTTTCCCTACCATGATGATCCCCCATCTCTCAAGATGCTTTCGTTGGGTATTCTGAAGAAACAATGAGACAAGTAACTAAAATAAATCCTCACCAGGTCCAAGTTTTCTTGGACTAGTCTTAAACTGAGGGATGGCCTGCTGTTGTATTCATTCAGTGGATAGGTGCTGCAAGAGGCTTCCAAGTCAATGAAGATTCATCCTTCCTAGTGTACACCTTGCAGCTATATCTGCAAAAAAAATCTCACAAATTTTTGACATGCCGTGTTTAGGAAAGTAACTTTCTATTATGAATGTTTTCTACTTCTAAAAGTAGGAAAACCATGCATAAATTGAAAATACTCTATGGTATCTGCATAATAGTTTATGGAGAGTCGGGAGAGTTCCTAGACAGGAGAAAGTTACTGCGGGATCTTGAGAGCATTTGTGTGAGGAAGGACATTCGATGGTAGAAGACAATATGGGGAAAGCCAAAAGCTGGTCATTGTCAGTGTTCATAGTATCATAGGCTAAGGCATGGGCTCTAGAAATCACAGTTTGCTGATGTGATATCCTCAGGGGAAGGCAAGGAAGGCAGAGGACCCAGTCCAGAAGGTCTAAGACAGAACTGTAGTGTGGACTTCTGAGGGTTTCTGGGTGCTGATTATATCATTGGCACAGTTGCCCTTCTCGCAGTGTCTGTGGTGAGTACCGACCAGCCTCTGACGTCACTTCCAACAGGGCAGAAGATAATTTTTTGTGGATGTGCACCGCTGTGTGCCTTTTGCAATCAGTAGCCGCAGGATCTGGGTAAGGGGTACTTTACCCCAAAAAGAGGCCTATAGACACAACCCAGAATATTCCACAGAGTTAACAGAAGAATCCAGGTGTGTGGTACTGACTGAGTGTTTGATCAAAACTATGCTGTTGAGAGTTAGGGAGGGTAGTTCACTCAATAAAATGCTTGTCTTACAAGCGTGTGAACCTGGTTTCAATCCCCAGAACTTATACAAGCAAAGCTAGGCATGGTAGCTTATACTAACAATCTCAATGTTGGAAGAACAAAGGCAAGAGGGTCCCTAGGGCTTGCTGTATAGCCTTGGTAGACCAGCCTGGTGAGCTCCAGGCCAATTAGAAACCTTATCTCAACTACAAAGGTAGATAGCACCAGAGAAATGATAGCTGAAGCTTTCCTTTTGTATCCACATGCATTCACACACACATGTACTCCAGTGCATATCTGTACACGCACATGCATACACATGGGCACACAGCCACATGGTGTGGGTAAGAACTGGGGAGGAAGGCAGTTGTGATACTAAGTGGATAGACTTCAGAGCAGCATCTGGAATCAACTAAGCCTTGGCTGCATAGTCTGGGAGGGACTGGCCATGCTTACAGGCCTCAGGGGGACCTGCCACTTAGTCTTGTGGTGTGTTGCTATGCTCACAGGGTCAGGGGTGTCTTGGGATTTGTGTATTCTCTTTTATCTTTAGTGAGGGGAACCTGTAGGTAGAGGGGCTACCTGGAGTTCAGGTTTTCCAGAGTGGTGTCATCCAGAATTGAGTAGAGGTTAAGTGAACTCTCTATGCCTTTCTCCTGTAGTGGCATTTCAAATGTATTTTAGTAAATAAAGACTGCATGAAGATCTGAGAATAAAACAGTCCCACTTGTCAGCCTTACAGACCAGATTATGGTAACACACACCTTTAATCCCAATAGCCACCCTAGTTGCTATAGAAATCAGATGGTACATGCTTTTAATCCCAGCCCGAGAGAAGAATAAAAATGGAGTGAGACAGTCTACTTCTGAGATTCCAGGAGGCAGGATCACCATTTTCAGACTGAGGTGGAGGTAAGAGCAAGTGGCTGGCTATTTTGCTCTTTGGCTCTTCAGGTTGAATTCCAATTTATGACCCTGAGATTTTACGAATAGTGCTTCATTCTTCCTCAATGAGACGGAACAAACTTATCATAATTCATAGTTATGGTGAGTACTCTGTTAATGCTATTTTTGTTTGTAGTCACTTTCCATACATTATACTGTTCTATGTACTAGGCAGAGAAAGCCCTGAGTGAAGTCCTGAGTGAATGTATATTGGTGGTATGGCAGAGTCATACCGGAAACACTAAGGCCTTAGACCCATGGGAAATTGGCCAAGCTGTTACCTGTATGTGCCAGGATCAGAGAGATGGCCAAGATTTCCTTGGGGTTAAATTGTGACAAACTTTGCCTAAGGAGATGGGGAGATGAAACACACACACACACACACACACACACACACACACATACCTCACCCTAGATAGGGAACCCATGACAGACCAAAACATACCCCAAAATTCAACTTCATGAACCAATGAGTTTTATTAGAATTACTTTCAAAAATATGGATGAGGGTTACTTATAGAAGCATAAATAGCTCAGAGACAGCTGTATTACCATAGCCCACACTAGCATAAGTGACTGTTCACAAGAGCACAGCTTGCAGGTGGCTCAACAGTACAAGAGTGACTTTTCATAGCCAGTCTTTGTTTCTTCTAAGGGGTTAGGCTAGTCTCTGCTATTTTGGGGCTGCTTGACTGGTCTCAGAATCTCTTTCACAGCTTGCCTTATCTGGGTCTTCCTTAGAGCTTGACTTAAATGGGAATGACTCCCAGTAGTCTTTAGTGTTTACTGTTGGGGATAGAGAACTTAATGAATCTGGGTCAGTTTCAGGGACTTTCTGAGGGTATTTGAGTTGTTCTCTTCCTGTCTCAACATGCTTTCCTGTAAGATGAAATGGTTTAATCTCAGAGGAAACTGCTATGGTAGGGATGGTGGGGAGGTAGGAAAGGGGTGGGATGGGAGATGAGGTAATGATTGTGTGTGTGTGTGTGTGTGTGTGTGTGTGTGTGTGTAGGGGGATGGTGTCCGAGTAAGAGGGAGTAACCAGTATGTACAAAAACTAGCTTCTGTAGCATCTGCAGTTCTTTGTCCCTGATGTTTACAGTCTGAGACGATTTGCCTATGGGACCTCCTATTAGGACTAACCACTCCTACCCCTTTGCTGCACCTAATAACCATGCAGAAGTTCCAAGTTGCTGGTGATATATAGTAGGTACCACTTCATTGGAGCATACACAGCCCATTTGACCCCAACTTTTCTGGAAATGTGTCTGTCCATTCCTCAGCCCCTCTGACACTCAACCCCACCCAGTCATGGTTCAAGGACCCAAGCTGGGAGGATTAAAGTAGGGTGGTGTCATTAGTTACTAATGGATGTTGTTACTCATGATAAACTGGACATTTCTTCCTTCCCCGTCTTCTAAGAATCCTACATTGAATGAGTTCAGATTACAGTTTATTATATAAATGTAAGGGTAGATTTTAAAAGCCAAGGGAGAATTCAGAATGTCACAAAGATATTCAACATGTGTTTTCCCACATATGTTATTACCATTCAGTGTGATAATTTCCTCTTACATTACACAGTTGCTTTAACGTGGGCAATTTGGGAGTTGCTAGGGCCCAGGAGGCAAACAGAGTTGAAATAAAACCTCATTAGTTACCATGTAGAGGGCTGGTAAAATTTGACTTTGAATTAGCTACGTTAAAATGAGCTTGTATTTTAATATAATAACAATAGAACAATCTAGGCAGTCAAGGAATGGGAATTGTTTTTGAATTACATTCTATTTAGGGAAAAGAAGCTCTGTGATTGGCATAATGAGGATTTACTGTATATTGTGTACTGTGAGAATGCTTCTGGCTCATAGAAATACTCTTTGTATTCATGAGTCTTTTATGACTGCCCTGTCACTCTGGGAGAGTTTCAGTCTCCTTTGTCTTTCTGTTGTCAGCCATAATGAAACAGATGTGATGACAATTATTTGCTTGTTGGGCTTCAAAAAGTTTTCTGTGTTGATTTTTTTTTTCATTGTCTCCCTCATGGTACCATTGTGTGATACATCGTGACTGAGCACATACCAAGGATCAAAAAAATAAAAATAAAAATAAAAATGTGCATCTCTTTCTTTCCTCCTGGAGAAGTGTCCCCTTAAATAGAATTTAACAGAAATTTTCACAGCACTACAGTGAGCATTAACATAGTTGTAGCCAGAATTTAATAGTTTGAACAGACCAAGATGGTGGGTAATACCAACACCTACTTTTATAAATCCCACATCAAAACTGTGTTCAAGACTGCTAGAAATTTAAGAGGCTATGCCATCTTGACACATTGTTATAAATTATACCTAGCCTTGTGAGTAGCTCAAATGGCCTGCACTTTGGTTTTGAAGATTGATAACTTTGGCTCTCTTTCATTCCGTAAATTTGCCCAAAGACTATAAGACATTGACTGAGAATTCAGTAATGAAGTTTTGAATCAGGACAGGGATGACTACCATCGATACTTTGATGTGTGAGCTTGCCGAGAGGATGTGCCCCCAGTATATATTCAGTGATGACTTGAATTGCAAGTTTTCCACGGTGCTTTCAGGAGTCTGGCCAGCTGCAGTTCACACAAGATGTTGTAAACTTATTATTAAAGGTGTGCTTTGAATGCTTATCTTCACATACAAACACCAACCGTTGTAGCTTTACTTTTCTGAAGGTTTTTTTTTGTTTGTTTGTTTGTTTTTGGATTTTCGAGACAGGGTTTCTCTGTAGCTTCTGGAGCCTGTCCTGGAACTAGCTCTTATAGACCAAGCTGGCCTCAAACTCACAGCGATCTGCCTGCCTCTGCCTCCCCAGTGCTGGGATTAAAGGCGTGTGCCACCACTGCCTGGCTTTTTCTGAAGGTTCTTACAAGCTTAAATGAAATAAGGTGGCTATGACAGCTTTTGTATCATAAAATCGAATGAGTCCAATGAGATCATGCAAAGACAAATTCCGTAAGTGGAGACTTTGCAGTGGTCTGCCAGTCCTTCAGTCCCTGCAACCTTTCTGTACCAGCCATTCGTGTATATCATCATGGTCAGTAGCTTTTGGCCCTGAAATGCAGCGGACAGTAAAACTTGGCTTTTCCTCCTGCTTTCTCTGGCATGACAATGGGGATTTTTGGAACAGGACAAAAAGAATCACTCATTGTTAAAAATGTCTAGCTGGAGATGAAGGAAAAAGCTGACCTCATGTTTCCTACCTGAAATAATGTTCACGGCTCTTGTTTCAGGAACTCTTGTCTATTTGTAAACATGTCCATACAACATGCACATCAGATATGGCCTATAAGGGGATGAAATAAAATGTCTTGGTGGGAATAAACATTCCAGCTTACCATCCACATGTTTAGCTACGTGGAGCCGCAGCTGTCGGGTGCCACACAAATATAATATGGAGATGACAGATTTTCCTTGTTTTCCCATTCCTTAGACATAATCTGAATTATATGATGGCATACAGCATAGCCTTCTACAATCAAAGCATACAAACAAATAACTAACACTTTTTATGAAAAAAATGCTTTCAGGTATTTTTGATGAACATAAAATTTTCACAACGTGGATCATTTGAGAAAATGTGACAGGAAAGCAAATTGTATTTGAAGTGGGGGAACTGAGGAAGTAGGACAAACAGCAGTAACCCCATCGTGTGTACAACCCAGGCAAAGCAGAATAGAGTTTCCTTTATGGAAATAACTTGAAAGGATCTTAAAAGACAAAGCTTCAGCATTTGTAGGAAAACCTACAGTTCCATTTAAAATGCCCCAGAATTTCCATCTTTGTCATCCAGTGATTATTCTCATCAAGAGAGAGTTTTTTTTTTTTAATTTTCCCCTCATGTTCAATTGAAAGGAAGATAATTTAATGCTATGTGTTTGAAATGAATGTCTGTGTAAAGTGAAGACCTACAGGACAGAAAGCAATCTGTGCCAACTACAAAGGGATTAATATCCAAGGCATACAAAGCACTTCAAAGATTCATCATCAAATCATCTGAGCAAAAAACGGACTGATGAATTGGATAACCAGTTCTCTAAAGACGTTTGACTATTCAATCAATATTTGAATAACAAGTTTTTAATATACTTAGTCATCAAGAAAATGCAGGTTAAAACTGCTTTGAGATTTCATCTCACCTCAGGCGGAAAGACTATCATCAGGAAAGCAAATGACAAGTGCTGGGGAGTATGTGGGGAACAGGACACCTTATTCACCTCTGGTAGGAGTGTAAATTAGGCAACCTGTATGAGAGTCAAACAAAACAAAATGAAAAAAAAAAAGCGAAGAGAGAACTAGTACATGACCAAGCTATATGATTCCGAAGGACTCTGAGGTAACACATCACAGATCACACTCAGATGTGCACAACTGTGTTTAGTGCTGCACTCTTCACTGTAGCCAGAAAATTCAGATAACAATGTGGCACATATATGCAATGGAATTTCAAGTAGTCATAAAAGGAAAGTGGTGTCACGATATTTGTAAGAAAAAAGAGGCAACTAGAAATCTTTACATTAAGCAAAATGAAGCAGACACACATGTTTTCTCATGTGCAGAATTAAGATTTAAAATGTGTGTGTGTGTGTATGGTATGCATTTATATGTGTATATTTATAGGTTTTGAAACTAGAAAGGATTTTGAGAGTAGAGAATGAGCTCTTGAAGTGAGAATGTGGAATTAATGAAATATTTTGCTATGAAGGTAGTGAAAGAGACAAACTGGAAAGGAAGCCTGTTGGAGGGGAGTGATGTGGGGAGGAGAATGAATGAGAACAAAGTATAATATCATTTATAAATATGGAGACACCAGGATGAAATATTTTATATGCTAATCCTATTGTGGTTTGAATAAGAATGGCCCCCATATGCTCATTTTTTTGAGTGCTTAGTTGCCAGGGAGAGGAACTGATTGTAAGAAATAGAAGAATTAGAAGGCGTGGGCTTGCTGGAGGAAAATATGTCCCTAGGGGTAAGCTTTGAGGTCTCAAAAACCCACACTAGACCTTGGTCTCTGTCTCCATATGTAAAGGTCTCAGCTACTATTCCAGCGTATGCCTGCATGCCATCATGTTCCCTGGCACATGATAATGTTCTAAAATTCTGAAACTATAAGCAAGTCCCCAGTTAAGTGCTTTCTTTTATAAGAGTTGCCTTGGTCATGGTGTCTCTGCACAGTAATAGAGCAGTGCCTAAAACACCAACAATAATGATAATATTAACAAAGATGGCATTTTAGAGTTAAATATATAAAAAAGAGTAGTTAATTGTAGAATGTCTTTACTTATTTACTTAACTGTAAAATAGAAGTTGAATTGATTACGAAATTAAGCAAATGAACAAAATGCTGAGTGAGCACCATGGTGCTTATGAGTGGTAGAGAGGGTAAGCTTTAAACCTTCTTTTGTTTTCAGACCACCTGATGATCAGTTTTTAAATCCAGACCATTCTGTGCTTTTATCTCCTCTCACGAGAATCACAGAGGATGATGAGAACTTAGGTGCTGGCTTTTCGTTTTCAGGTGAGAACATGAGGAATGATGGAGCTGGTAAGGGATAGAGATAGCATCTCTCCAGAACTGTAGATGTCAGACTTTTGTTCACAGTTACATGTCAAGTTGAAGCAAAGTGTAGGTGCATCACATACATTTGGCGACCTAAATATCACCCAGGCACAGGTCCTCAGCTTGCACCTATTTCTGCTGCTCAGGACCATGGATCCAACTTATTGGGCTACTGCAGTGCTTTGTCAAATTTTCTTTTGTCATAATTTCATTTGTCTCCACAGTGTTTAAGCCTAGTTGCCTTCACCAGTTGGTTGAATGATCTCGTTTGCTACTTTTAATCTAGGAACATATGAACCTTGGATAGGGAAACTAAGACTAGAAAAGTCCTGAGAAATTGCTGCAGTGAAATGATATTTCTGGTACTTGGTTCTTTGCCTCTATTCCAGGATGCTTCTCCTGCTGTCAGCATGGCGTCCTGCAGGCATCAAGCTCCAACAAGCCACTGTGGATACAGGTCTGTTGATAAAGCACTAGCCTGGTGTGAGCAAGATCTTCAGCTCTATTCCTAGCATTACAAAAATAAAACAAAACAACAATAACAGAAAAACCACCACCACCTCAAAACATCAAACTCTAAATATTCAAAACGGCCTGTTAGGACACATATGGTTTCTCAAAGGAATTATTAAACCCATCACTGTCTTGAATTTTCTAGTTATTTACTTCACAAATATTTGTCCTTGATATCTCTTTTTCAGTGCTGTTTTTCATTGATCTTTTTCTTTTAGCTTATTTTCTTAACATGTAGATTTAGTTTTCTCCTTTTTTGTTTTTTAATGCTTCTAAATTATCTGCATGTATGTAATTTGTCTCGTATCAGTATTTTAAATTCACTTTTAAAATTTTGTCATATGTACAGAAGCATCTTTAATTGACTATATCACTACTATACATTGCTATCATTTATTAAAAGAAATAAAATATTAAAATGTAGATATGAATTCTATACTCACAGGAACAAAAGAAGAAAGCTTCTTTGCTATGCAAAGTACCATCACTATATTAACCCCAAACACAAGGCAAGGGGCCCCCTGTATTTTAAGTCTTGGATCCTGAAGTCAGTATTCATAAGACAGTCTTATTCTATCAAGCAAGATCAATGTTCTGCCTCTGAAATATTTCTGCAGTTACAAGTGATACTTAGGAAAGCTCCTTTCTGATTTCAAGGGACAGAGAACAGAGAACAGAGAACGTCTCTTTGAAGCATGAGGTGAGTAAGACATAACACAAGATCTACTTATACTCCACCCCCACCATGGCAGCAGACAAGTGTCACCACTAGAAACACATCTCTCACTTCAAAGGGAATGAGAGAGCATTTATTCTTGGATTAAGTTGAGTGACCATGGCCCAGGAACACAGATTCAAGTTCCCTTTAAATATTATATTCCAACAAGGTAAAATTTCATAAAGTTTTTATTGCAACAGTACCAAGAAAGCAAAGTACTAATCCCTTCAGATGAGCTGGTGGGAATAGGACGATGGGCTACAGCACAGTGAGGGAACATCTGCTAGAGGTTGGGATGCTAGCCTATGATACCTTTAAATTTCGGGTTGATGGGTCTTATTTGTTCACTTCTAAAGAGTCATGAAGATGTGAGATCACCTACAGAGCTCGGCAATAAATGGCTTTTCAAGGATTAAGATAGCTCAGGATTAATTTGGCATGGCAACATTTCAACAACTCACCACAACCATTGAAGTTCTGGTAATCAGTCAATCAGACTTGTGAAACATTTGATCTGAGTGTGGTAGGTTGGTTTTTTGCTTTGTTTCATTTTTTTCTAGGAATTTTTCTTAAGAAAAGACACCAAAGCAGAATCTACTTACACTTTCAGGGTTGAAGGGAAAGGACACCTTAACCCTGTTACCAATCACCTCTGACATCTGTGAGCCAGGCATGCCTCTTCATTTCAGAATGAGGAAAGGAGGCCCACAGAGCCTCAGTCACCCAGTCCTTCCAGGAATATGGTCAAGCCAGGGTTTATTCCTGAATGCTGTGTTCACTGTATGGCTATTCAACTGGCTTTATGCTATGGATATTTGAATTAGGCAGCCTGTGGGATAAATCTGCCTCCCCTTAAGCAGGTGGCAGCTCTACATGGCCATAGTTGCAGACATTAATTGGAAGGTGCTACCTCTGGGGCTCTATTATTAGAGCACAAAGGGCCTGTTACAGCAAGAAAGGAGGAATACTTTTCTGATGGAGATTTTCATGCTGGCAAATTGGCTATTCTGGCTCAAATTCATATCATTACTAATTGATGCTAAGATTTTTGTTTTAAGCTGTGCATATGCAAAGAAGCCATTTTTCCTCCTTGTTTGATTATGGATTAGTATTTACATTTTACTTTCTGAAAGACAAAGACAGCTATGTTGCCTCAGGAGGAAGTATTTTGACTGGAAATTATAGTTGGAGGCACTTGGAGCCACATAGCTGACCCATGGGCAAGCTGTGGACAGAACTATGAAGAAAGTAACCTTGACAAGGATTTTTTTTTCCTCAAATGGGTTTAATGGTGAAAAATGTCCCCAAAGAATCATGAATGAGGGTAATAGGCACCAGATTTTTAAAGCAATTGTTAAGAAGTTCCAAGGGACCCAGAAAGTGCCAGTTTCAAGGGCTTGATGAATAATTCACAGCAGATTCTCAGGGATTCCCTAAAAAAAAATGACATCTCAGAAGGAAAAAGGCACATCTAGAGGCAGCCATCTCTGATGCGTGGAGGAAAGGGGCAGTGACACGAGACTGGGCAGGGACAGTTACCGACCATGCTCTTTACAGACTCTTATTTCTTCATAGGAAGGAGGCAGCAATGCTGTCCTCACTGTTCACCCCAAGTGTGGAATGTGCTTCTTCACCTGCCTGATGTTCAGTTCTGCTCCTTTGCCCTCACTGCCTGCCACAAGTGTGGAATGTGCTTCTACAGCCGCCTGCCATTAATTCTGATCCTTTCAGGTGGGTTCATAGAGAAACATATATTTTTGCTTCAGTTCCAGTATGGTCTTTGGGCACACAGCCTTTAAATAACAAGCAAACAATGACTCCAAGTCAAGTTATTGAAGATGAGAGGATCAATATCTGAGTGGTCACATTAAATACCACTAATTGGTACATAATTCAAGCAGTAACAGAAACATGATACAGCCTCTGAAGAAACTGTGTGGAACATGCTTGTTTGTGCACATACCTAAAACTATTTTCCCAGGATGTGGGAGGCTGAAGAATGAACAGTCGATCATCTTCCATCATCTGGTGAACCTGAGGTCAGTTAGGCTTCAAGGAGACCATGTCTCAAAAATAAATTTAAAAAGAAAGATATAAATTGAAAAATAAATCATCTGTTTACTTAAAATACAAATATATGCTGTTTAACCCAAGAGCAAAATATTGTATTTATTGATAATTTTAAATGTTCTTAACTTTATGAATAAAGTAGTAAGAACCTTCAAATATACAAGGTCATGGATGAAAAGTTCGTAGCTAAAATACCAGCCACAAAGTTTTTAGAGTGTTGTCTTCTGTGAGCCACACATGTTCATCGAGAAGTAAATTATATAGAACAACTCTATATCAAAGAGAATGTATGTTGTCAACAGGGTTACACTTGTAGAACTATTTATCAGTGTGGTAATACCTGAGTGTTTTTAAAGTCCTGGTTTAAAATTATATCTACATTATTTATTATCATGCCAGACTACAAAATTTTGACTAGAAACATATGATTTATATATGGTAAGTGTCACCTGCTGGGACTGTGACTTGGTTGGTAAAATGCTTTTTTTACATGCATGAATCCCTATGGTAACATCCTTAGTTGTACATGAACTGGATGTACTTGTTTCTAACACCAGAACTTGAAAGATGGAGGCTGGAAGACAGGGAATTCAAGACTATCCTTGGCTAGAAAGCAAGTCTGAAGCTAGTCTGGGCCATATAAAATTCTATCTCAAAAAGTAAAAAACAAACAAAAGGAAAAATGTCACCCATTTGGAGTTGTGGAAATCTGTACAATTTTTAAAAATGTGAATGTCTGTAGCCACCATTCCTAACAGAACACAGACTTCCTGTGTTAGTTCGCAAGGCTCCCTAACAAAACATGACATATTGTTTAGCTCATACATCAGAATTTCACTTTCTCACAAGGCTGGAGGTTGAGAGTCCTTGGTCAAGGTGTTGTCAAGTATGGTTTTGGTCCCTTCTGTGCAAGTACATGCTCTGGTGTCCCTCTGAAGGCCTAGATTCCTGTTGAAAGAATGCCAGCTATGTTAGGTTACTGTCATCCGAGGATAATACATTTAACTCAATTACTACAGCTCTTCTTGATCCTCCAGATCCTTGGCTGCATTGGTCCATGAAGATGGGGGGAACAGAAGCAGGGAACAACGTTCAAGACTGCTGTGGGTTCAAATGAAGACAGCCCTCTGGGAGACAGTCTTCAGTGGATCAGATTAACTTTTCCCCTAGAGTATAAGGAATATATAAGGTTGGGGAACTTGGGAACAAACCATAGTTTGCATTAAGTGATTTGTTTCTGTCATATAGCAGGATTAGTGGAAGCATGGCTCTATAAAAATGTCTAGAGCTCTTGCCAAGTCAGCACATGGGTCATCAGGAGAAGAACATTTGCAGGGAACTGTGTCAAGGGTCACCCTTGAGATAAGTCATGCAATGCAGACTTAGAGACATGCTCCAGATAAATCTGGGTAGAGAGCAGGAAGCTTTTGATGGTGAAAGGGAGTCCTCCATATTGCCGAGTATAGAAAATGTTGCCAACCTAAGAAAGACTGCAACCTCTGACCATCAGGGTCTTCCAACAACTCCAAATACAGTCACATCCTGAGGTCCTGGAAGTTAGGGCTTCAATATATAATGTTGAGGGGAGGGTTCACACAACTAGGCTCCAGAAATCCAAACCCCCTTCTTTCCTAGTACCCTTGCATAGTAAAGCAGTCAGTCTTCTTCCATGACTCTGGCCTCTGGCAACAATGATGTTGTAACATGAGGGCCGACTTGTTGGGGTATCTGTCCTCCCTGGTACCCCACAGCTGGTAAGCCCCAAAGAAAATCACACACAGATTATAAACTGATTGGCCCATTAGCTCAGTCTTCTTGTTAGCTATTATGACTTATATTAACCCATTATTCTCATCTATGTTAGCCATATGGCTTGGTACCTTTTTCAGCTATAAGCTCACATGTTGCTTCTTTGGTGGTCTGGGCAGGAATGGAGGAGGGAACTTTCTGCTTCCCAGAATTCTCCTCTTCTCATTGCATCACCTCTACTTCCTGTCTGGTTTCCCCACCTATACTCCCTGCCTGACCAATCAGTGTTTATTTAAAACATGATTGACAGATTACAGACAATTCTCCCGGGGATTTTCTTGTCCTGACAGTTTTGCTTTTTCAGGCTTTCATGTGAATGAAACCCAATGGATTTGGCCTGCAGGATGCCTTCTGCAAGTAGAGGTGGCAGGGTGATCTGTGTGCAGGTCTACACACAGAAGGGCCACATCTCGACTCCAATCCTGCCTGTGCCCTTAGAGCTGGTTTGATTGTGAGGTTAGATACATATACATATACTCTCAAAGGAGTGATCAATCAACCACAGGCCTCAGTTTATCTTCTCTACAGCAACTCTTCCAGTGCAGAAGAGGAGAGCAGCAACCAAGAGGCTAGGTAAAATGGCTTAGCTCATAATGACATAGGCAGGAAAAATTAGTGGTCCATCTAGAGACCTCCATTCTTCTGTCAGAGGGGTGAATCAATCTCTTTGGATGCGGCAGGCATCATCTTCCTATGTGAAGATTTTCTTCAGACATTTTACAGGATAATTTATAAGACAAGAGCAATATGTGGCAAGGGAGAGAATTGGAAAGTACCTATGGCAGGAGTATGATGTCTTCGTTCAGATCCTGGGATTTATGTAAAGGTGGTAGCGTGTGCTGCTCATTCCTATGCTAGATAGACAGAGGCTGGAGGATCCTTGAGTCTCTCTGGAAACAAAATTGAACTGTGAACTTCAGATTCAGGAAAAGACTCTACTTCTGAAAATAAGGTAAATAGCAATAGAGGAAGCCAGCTACCATCAACATCTGGACTTCAAATTAATATGCACACTGCTACACACCTTAACATACATAAACAAGTATGTACACACACACAAACACAGAAACAGACACACATACACACACACACACACACACACACACACACACACAATCACAAAACAATAGCCAGGGGTGGGAAGATGGCTCAGTGGATAAAAGTGTCCAGTTCCAACCTTGACAACTTGGGTTCAAACTATGGGATCTACATGGGGAAAAGAGAGAACTAACTCATACGTTTTCTGACCACTCCATACACAATGAGTTCATATACATTTACACACACACACACACACACACACACGCATACACACACATACACAGACACACACTACACAATTAAATTTAAAAAAGAGGTATGACTTTGTATTATAGAGCATTTGGAAATGAAGATCAAATATGGCCAACCTGTTCTCCAAGCACCACTGTCCATTTTGTAAGCATTCTCTAGCCATCTTCTGGTGTGGTAATTGATGTAACATAAATGATACTGGTAAACTGTCATGTGCTGCTTGTCCTTGACTCTAAAGAGCAAGATGGACCTTGCTAGTTTAGTCATATTCAAGTATGTTTCTCTCAAAGATCCTGAGAGAAGAACTGAGATGTGTTGGCCTGGATCTCTGTCAGGGAGAGGAAAACAAACACATAAAAATATTTAAAATATTGCATTCCTTAGACAGCTTGAAGATAAACTGTTCTCATAGAGGTTATTATTGTTTATTTCATTGTAGACAGAGACTGGGCATTCATTTACCGACTGCACAGACCCAAATAGTCACACAGAAACTATATTAATTACAACACTGTTTGGCCAATGTCTCGGGCATATTCCTAGCAGGCTCTTTGATCTTAAATGAGCACATTTCTATTAATCTATGTATTGCCATGAGGCTGTGGTTTACTGGTAATATTCTGGCATGTTTCACCTTTGATGGCTACATGGTGTCTCTTGATTCTGCCAACTCCCTCTTCTCTGTTCAGATTTCCCACCTGGCTTTCCTTTGCTAAGCCATTGGCTAAAACATCACCCAACAAAAGCAACACATATAATGTAGTGACATTTCATTTTTATTTTAATAAATAAAGTTTGCCTGAAGTTGAGAGAGTAAAATAGGCACATTGGCCAACCTTACAGGCCACAATAAACACACCTTTAATTCCAGTAGCCACACAAGAAACCAATTGGTGCATGCTTTTAATCCCAGTGGTCACACCTTTAATCCCAGAGCTAGAAAGGACTACAAGATAGGAGGAGACAACTCTCAGATACAGTCTCATTCTGGGCTTCCTGGGGAGCAGGATTGCCTTTTCTAACTGAGGTAGAGGTGAGAGCAAGTGGCTGACTGGTTTACTTTTCAGAACTTCAGGTTGAACCCCAATATCTCCCTGAGTTTTTATTAATCATGCTTCAATATGCAGAAGGACATCTCACATTATCTCCCCTTTTCTATCTAATTGAAAAGGAAGTTTTTAACTTTAACATAGTAAAATTATATGAACAAAACAGTTATCAAGCAAGAATAATAGTTATAATATTTAATCCATTTACATTTGGCAAATTAAGGAACATACTCTATCATATATTCTACCTTTGTGTCTAAATTATTCTATCTAATTTATCTTTTATCATAACTAAGGAAAGCTATAATTATAACTTCAACTTCATTCAAGACCCCAGGAGGACATAATATACAGGAATATACAGGAAAAGTATTATAAACAACTTCTAAAGTTCTAGAAATGACAGAGACATCTCACTGTCTAGATAGTCACCCAAAGTTCTTTTGTAACACTGGTGAATCCATCTTCAGCCTACAGGCCTACAATATCAGGCAGACTTTCCAGTGAAGCAGGAAATTTGAAGATCTGTTCTGCCTGTGATGACAAAGTTCATCAGTTGCTTTCTTCTGTATACTGCAGAATGTCTAAGAGTTTCTTCTGTGAACCAGAAACCCTGAGAAACCATCCCATCTTTTGGAAAGTTCAACAGTCACTTTTCTGTGGGTCCTGCATGTCCAGTTCATATAGCATACCATTAAGCAGTCCAGACAAGAATAGTTTCTTGCCTAAATAACTAGTCTTGTCACATTGAAGGTAAATGCCATAACAAGTTTCTTCAATGGCCATCAACCTCTCTGAAATAGATTGGTACCAACCTAATAGATACAAAAAAGGGTCTAAGTTCTTAAGACATTTTAAATGCTGTATTGTGTAGATCGTTGATGTGTTGAAGATTATTTATCTCACTGAAACATATCTCTGTATCTAGAAAACCTAACTAACATGACTACAATTTTGACCATTATAAATGACTATTAATCTTTAATTTTTAATTAAACATCACATTTTAAAATGAGCCTTATATACATAATACCTTAAATAACAGTAGAAATATATACATAACAAAATTAACTTTAAATTTGTATCAGTAAACTAAAATCTATACCAATATAAAGTATTCATTTCTATATCATATCCCTTTTTTTTCCTTTAGAAAGACCTTGACTGTAACCATTAACCATTTATTTATTAATTTTTAATTTACTTATTTATTTATTTATAAAAATTTCCACATCCTCCCCTCCTCCCAATAACCTCCCACTCCCCCCACTCCCTCTCCTCCTCCCTCTCCAGTCCTAAGAGCAGTCAGGGTTTCCTGCCCTGTGGGAAGTTCAAGTTCCTCCCCTCTCCCTCCAGGTCTAAGAAGGTGAGCATCCAAACAAACTAGGATCCCAAAAAGCTAGTCCATGCAGACGAAACAAGACCCAGTGCCATTGTCAATGGCTTCTCAGTCATCCCCCATGTCAGCCACATTCAGAGAATCCGGTTTGATCACATGCTCATTCAGTCCCAGTACAGCTGGCCTTGGTGAGCTCTCATTCGATCAGTCCCCTTGTATCAGTGGGTGAACGAACCCCTCATGGTCCTGACTTCCTTGTTCATGTTCTCCATTTTTCTGCTCCTCATTTGGACCTTGGGGGCTCAGTTGAGTGCTCCAATGTGGGTCTCCTTCTCTATCTCCATCCATCTTCGGATGAAGGTTCCCTCTGAACCTGCCTACCTTGCTCACGTTCTCCTTCCTTCTGCTTCTCATTTGGACCTAGGGAGTTAAGTCCAGTGTTCCAATGTGTGTCTCTGTCTCTATCTCCATCCATCGCCAGATGAAGGTTCTATGGTGATATGCAAAATATTCGTCAGTATGGTTATGGGCCAAGGCCAGTTCAGGTACCCTCTCCTCTGCTGCCCAGGGAACAATCTGGGGACTTGGGAACCCCTCTAGAATCAAGTCTCTTGCAAGTCCTAAAATGGCTCCCTTAGTTTAGTTATATACTTCCCTGCTCCCATATCCATCCTTTCTCCCTCCGCCTCATCCCATTCCCCCAAGCTATCCCCAATCCTCCCCTTTTCACTTCTCTCTAACCATCTCTCCTTACTTCCATCCCCTCCCATGCACCCAACCTCCTTAGCGATCAGGGAAATGCAAATCAAAACAACTTTGAGATACCATCTTACACCTGCCAGAATAGCTAAACTCAAAAACACCAATGATAGCCTATGCTGGAGAGGATGTGGAGAGAGGGGAACTCTCATCCATTGTTGGTGGGAATGCAAACTTGTGCAGCCACTGTGGAAATCAGTGTGGCGCTTTCTAAGGAAACTGGGAGTCAACCTCCCTCAGGACCCAGCAATTCCACTCTTGGGAATATACCCAAGAGATGCCCTATCATGCCAAAAAAGCATTGGTTCAACTATGTTCATAGCTGCACTATTTGTAATAGCCAGAACCTGGAAACAACCTAGGTGCCCCTCAATAGAAGAATGGTTAAAGAAGGTGTGGAACATATACACATTAGAGTTTTACTCAGTGGTAAAAGCAATGATGTCTTGAATTTTACATGCAAATGGATGGAAATAGAAAACGCTTTACTGAGTGAGGTAACCCAGACCCAAAAAGAGGAATATGGTATGTACTCACTCATAAGTGGATTCTAGCCATAATTAAAGGTCTTTGAGCCTATAATTTGTGATCCTAGAAAAGCTAAATGAGGTGAACCTGAAGAAAATCATATAGTTATCCTCCTAGATATTGGAAGTAGACAAGATTGCCAACCATTAACCATTTATAATCAATTCCTTTAAATGAGAACAAACATTTGTAAACAATTATTTTGGGAATTTGGGCATTATTTTCTCCAAACTGCTTTCTGTTGTTTGCTGGACAAAGTACTTTTATGGCTCATGGAGACCTTTTTGGGGGAGTTCTTCTTTCATCAAACCATATTAGTCTGGAAAGTAACTACAGACTCTCATTTTCTGTAGAAACAAAAGCAGAACCTGTTTTCCAAAGTAACATATCCTTAGATTCAAATTCTGAAGTCAAGTTACCTTTATGTTGGTTTAGCTTAGTAGACCCACAATCAAATGTCTCTCTGCAGTTAGCTCAAAAAATTCAAAGAAAAGACACTAGTATACATAATCTAGACTTTCCGTGTGTTTTCCATTTTTTGTGACTTTTTATATTACTTTTACTGTCTTTTTAAAGACTTCGTTGTATTTTATAAAACCAATTTTTTCTATAATTACTTATACCCATTTTATTTTTCTTAAGCCTATGTACATTTTTAAAGCACATTATTACTGGTCCAAAGTTTTATTTCTGTCTGAATCTGTCTTTATTGCATACCTGTAATCCTGTTTGGATCACTGTTAAAAACTATTAGCAGACATGGCTGGGACCAGAGAAGTTACTTTGGTTATTTTTTCCACCCTCTTTGGCTTTCCAACATGGCGGGATCCATTTACCACCAACTCTGGGACCATGTTTACCACTGAACTCTGGAAAGCAGTTGGCCCATACTGCCACCAAGTAATTTGCTGCATGCTGCCACAAACCCTATTCAAGTGCACTGTAGCAGGACCTCTCAAAATATCCCTCCATGCCATAGACATAAAGCAGGAAGACCTTTATCATGAAGCAATATTGTATTTTGTCAAAAGCTTTTCAGCATCTAATGAAATGATCATGTGGTTTTTATGTTTCGGTTTCTTTATATGGTGGATTACATTGACAGATTTTTGTATGTTGAACCATCCCTGCATCTCTGGGATAAAGCAGACTTGATCATGGTGGATGATGGTTCTGATGTATTCTTGGATTTGATTTGCTAGTGTTTTAGCATCAATGTTCATGAGTGAGATTGGTATGTAATTCTTTTCCTTAGTAATGTTTTTCTGTGGTTTGGGTATCAGGGTAATAGTAGCCTCTTAAAAAGAGTTTGGCAATGTTTCTTCTGTTTCTATTGTGTTGAATAATTTGAGAAATACTGGTATTATTTCTTGTTTGAAAATCTTGTAGAATTCTCAGCTGAAACCATCTGGTCCTGGACTTTTTTTTTTTTTTTTTTGGTTGGGAGGCTTTTGATGACTGTTTATACTTCTTCAGCTATTATAGGTCTGTTTAATTTGCTTATCTGGTCTTGATTTAGTTTGGTTTAGATTTAGTTTGATTTAGTGATATTTATCCAGAAAGTTGTCTATTTCTTTTTAGTTTTCCAATTTTGTGGAGTACAGGTTTTTAAAATATGACCTAATGTTCCTCTATATCTCCTTCATCTCTGTTCTTATGTCCCCCTTTTCATTTCTGATTTTGCTAACTTAGATATACGCTCTTTGCCTTTTGATTAGTGTGGATAAAGGTTTGTCTATTTTGTTGATTTTCTCAAAGAACTAACTCTTTGTCTCATTGAGTCTTTTAATGTTTTCTTTGTTTCTATTTTGTTGATTTCAGTTCTCAATTTGATTATTTCCTGCCATCTAGTTCTCTTAGGTGAGTTTACTTCTTTTTGTTCTAATGTTTTCAAATGTTCTGTTAATTCACTAGTGTGGGATTTTCTTTATGTAGGCATCTAGTGCTATGAACTTTCTTCTTAACACTGCTTTCATTGTGTCACATAAATTTGGGTATGTTGTGTGGTCATTTTTATTAAATTTTACGAAGTCTTTAATTTCTTCCTTTATTTCTTCCTTGACTCATTGATGATTTGGGTGAGCATTGTTTAATTTCCATGTGCTTGTGGGTTTTCTGTAGTTAGCATTGCTGTTGACGTCTAGTTTCCAATCATGGTGATCTGATAAGGTACATTGGGTTATTCCATCTTTTGTATTTGCTGAGGTTTGTTTTGTTATTGAGTATGTGGTCAATTTTTGAGAAGGTTCCATGAGGTGCTTAGAAGACGGTATATTCTTTTCTGTTTGTATGGAATATTCTATAGATGTCTAAGTCCATTTGAGTCATAACATCTGTTAGTTCGCTTATTTCTCTGTTCATTTTTTATGTGACTGATCTGTCCAGTGGTGAGTGGGGAGTGTTGAAGTCCCCACTTTAATGTATGATTTAAGCTTTCGAAATGTTTCTTTTACATACGAGGGTGCTCTTGTATTTGGGGGCATAGATTTTCAGTATTGAGATTTGTCTTGATGAATTTTTCCTGTGACTAATATGAAATGACCTTCTTTGTCTCTTTTGACTGATTTTAGCTTGAAGTCTATTTTGTTAGATATTAGGGTATCTACACCCGCCTGTTTCTTAGGTTCATTTCATTGGTATATTTTTTCCAACCCTTTACACTGAGATGATGTCTGTCTTTGAGGTTGAGATGTGTTTGTATGCAAAGAAGAATGGATTCTGTTTTCATAGCCAATCCGTTAGCCTGTGCCTTTTTATAGGTGAATTGAGTCTGTTTACATTAAGGGATATTAATGACCAGTGATTACTATCTCCTGTTAATTTAGTTTTTATTGTTGGTGATGTTAATTTGTTCTTTTTTTCCTTCTTTGGAATTTGCTTTTATGAGACCATCAATTGTCTGTGTTTTTGTTGGTGTAGCCAACTTCCTTATGTTGGAGTTTTCCTTCTAGTTTTTTGTGTAGGGCTGGGATTGTGGCTAGGTAATGGTGAAATCTTGTTTTGTCATGAAGTATCTTCTTTTGTCCTTCTATGGTAATTGAAAGTTTTGCTGGGTATAGCAATCTGGGCTGGCATTCATGGTCTTTTAATGTCTGCATAACACTTGACCACAACCTTCTGGCTTTCATTGTCTCCAATGAGAAGGCAGATGTAATTCTGATAGGTCGACCTTTATATGTTACTTGACATTTTTCCTTTGCAGCTCTTAATATTCTTTCTTTACTCTCAATGTTTAGTGTTTTGATTATTATGTGGCAAGAGGACTTTGTTTTTTGGATTAAGTCTTTTTGGTGTTCTGTATGCTTCTTGTATCTTCATAGGCATATCTTTCTTAAGGATGGGAAAGTTTTCTTCTATGATTTTTGTTAAATATATTTTCTGTGCTTTTGAGTTGAACTTCTTCCTCTTCTATACCTATTACTCTTAGATTTGGCCTTTTCATGGTGTCCCATATTTCCTGGATATTTTCGGTTAAGTTTTTGTTATATGTAATGTTTTCTTTAACTGGTGAATCTATTTCTTCTATTGTATCTTTAGCACTTGAGATTCTCTCTTCCATCTATTGTATTCTGCAGTTCATGCTTGCGTTTGTGGTTCCTGATCATATGCTCATGATTTCTGTTTCTATAATTCCCTCAGCTTGTATTTTCTTTATTGTCTCTATTTCAGTTTTCAAGATTTGAATAGTTTCTTTAATATTTTTGGTTTCTTTTTTTTGTTTTCTTTAAGGGATTATCTGATGTCTTCCAATTTTTTGTTTGTCTTTTTCTCCATTTCTTTAAGGGAATTTATTGTTTCTTGTTTAAGAGAGTCAAACATTCTCTTGAAGTTATTTTGTAGGTCATTTTCTTCTGCTTCATCTATATTTGGTTGTTCAGGTCTTGCTGTTGTAGGGTCTTTAGGTTTTACTGATGTGTTGTTCTTTGTGGTGCTGCATGTGTTCTTACTTTTCTACTCATCTTCCTCTAATTGGTGTGATTGGGTTGTCTGAGATTCTATTGAATATTCTTCTAGGTGCCAGTGAATCCAAATCTCAAATGGTTGTTCCTCATGGTACAGTCAGTTCCACAGTTCTGGTTACTCCGTTGGTTGGTCTGTTTTCCTGGAGGTAGCTCAGCAATCCTGTGCTTTGCTCTGCTCCTTTGGAGTTTGCTGTCCCAGGCCTACTTTGGCCTAGGTTACTGGCTTTGACCTATTTCTGTAAATCCTGGTCTGGATTCCCTCTTGCAGAAGTCCCTGGCTTAGAGTTGGTCCTGCAAATGTTTCTGACTCCAGTCTATTGCCTTGGAGTTCTCAGGCTCAGGTGTGCCCAGAACTCTGAGGACCTGGCTCAGGCTTACTCCCTCAGAGATTCCAGATTCATGTTTGGACCCACAGAGTTTCCAGGTTCCTACCTATTCCCTTTCTTGCCCCAGACCAATGCCTGGACCCACAGTGGTCCTGGCTCAGGCATACTCCCTCTGAGGTCTGAGATTCAGGCCTGGCTCTGCAGAGAAATCTGGTTCCTGCCTACTCCTTTAGAGGTTCCAGATTCATGCTCAGACTGGCAGATGTCCTGGCTCAAACCTGATTTTTGAAGCTTTTTTTTTTTAGGTCTTATGTAGTAAAAGGAGTGGGGGGCCACTTCCCACTGCCCATCTCCCAGCTACCTGACTAGCTTATACCCCGAAATAACAACACACAAATTGTATTCATTTAAACACTGTCTGGCCTATTAGTTCTAGCCTCTTATTGGCTTACTCTCACATCTTGATTCAACCCATTTCTAATAATCTGTATGTCACTATGAGCTTGTGGCTTACTGGGAAAGATTCAGCATGTCTGATCTGGGGCTGGCTCCATGGCAGCTCTCTGTCTCTGCCTTCTTTCTCCCAGCATTCAGTCCTGTCTTTCTCACTTATCTGAGTTCTGCTTTATCAAAAGGCCTAGGCAGTTTCTTTATTAGACCAATGAAAGCAACACATAGAAAAAATACCCTTTTACACCATTTCCCCTTTTTCTGTCAAACAAAAAAGAAAGGCTTTCACTTTAAAATAGTAAAATTGCATATAACAAATCAAGCAAGAATTACAGCTACAATATTTATATCTACTTTATCTTTTATCATAACAAAGGAAAACTATAATTATAGCTAACCATTCTTCAACTCCATCAAAGACTCCAAAAGGATATAATATTACCTAAGTAAACAAGAAATAAGCACCTTCCAAACTCTAGAAATGAGAGAGACATCTCGCTGCTTGGACAGTCACCCAAAGTTCCTCTGTACCATTGGGGCATCCATCTTCAGCCTTCAGGCCCATAGTATCCAGCAGACATTTCCATGAAGCAGGAAAATTCAAAGACATTTCAGTCACTTTCTTTTGTTTCCTGCAGAATGTCTTGCAGATTTTTCATGAAACAGGAATTCCAAAGGATCATCTCTCCTTTAGGAGAGTTCAGCAGTCCTCTCTCTGCGGGCTCTTTGTGTCTAACTTATACATCAGTCCAGGCAAGAGCAGTTTTTTGCCCAAATGGCTAACCAATTCCATAAGGAGCCTCATCGATGCCCATCTTCTTCTTGAAGTAGATTGGTGCTCCCAGGAGCAGACGTGTCTCATTGTCATAAAAAGCTATAAGTTATTAAAACATTTAAAATCTATATTCTGTAGTCTTTGAAAGATATGAAGAATGCCTATCTAACTGAAATATATCTTTATATATCTAGAAAATCTAACAAACATTACTACAAGCTTTGCTGTTATCGATGATTATTCATTAACCTATATTTCTTAATTATACATTACATTTTTAAATGAACTACAAATCACAATACCTTAATCAAGATCAGAAATACATATAAATATAGAAAAATTGACCTTAAATTTATATCAATCGAGTAAAATTTATACCAATGTAAATTATTCATCTCTATATCATATCTCCCGTCTAATGTAAAAGAACAACTTATAAACAATATTTGGTATTATGGTCACAGTTCTTTTCTCTCCAAAATGCTTCTTGCTGTATGGAGGGACTGTTATTCAGGCCTTTCGTGGTATAACCTGTGTGCTAGATTCATCTCAGTTGGCAGTTGAGTGAAATAATTTTCTGAAGGTCTTCATGGCAACCTTTCAGTAGGGCATGGTCTATCAAACCATTTTGGGATAGAAGCAATCCACAGGGTCTCATCCTCTGTGAAAACAAAAGAAGAACCTCTTTTCCAAACATCATATCCTTAGATCCAAATTCTGAAGTCAAGATAGCTTGAAATTACAAATGTTGGATTAGCTTAGCAGACCACACAATGAAAAGTCTTTCTGTATTTAGCTCCTTCACAGTCAAAAAATTGAAAGAAAATACAATATACAGAATCCAGGCTCTCTGTGAATTTTCCATTTTTACATGACTTATTTTTCTTTATTTCTTTTAATTTATAACTATCTGTACTCTGTCTCTTTAAAGACGTTACCCCCCCCCCTTTTTGAGGCATTAACTTTATTCTCTGTATTCTTTTTCTTCTCTCTCCCAAACCTATGTATGTCTAACACTATGACACATTTAGAGGTCATTTATGTCTGAATCTGTCCTATTGCATTGTCTGTAATTCTTTACTGCCCAGGAACATTTTTGCTTTGCTCTTTTAAATCGCTAAGTGCTTAAGAATCTAAGCTGTGACACTCCTAGGTCAAAAACAGGTATTATGGGCTTTCCCCACCCAGTCCAGCATGGCAGAACTACTTTTACCTCTGAGTCATTTGTGCCTCTGAGCCACAGAGCAGTGGGCTGTTCTGGATGTTGGCAACACCTCTCTCCAGTTTCAAAATGGTGAACATACCATTTCTGCTAGTTCTGAGGCCACCAGGCAGGAGCTGCACTCAGCAGTCCAACGCTGAGAATGAGTGTGTCAGACATAGATCTTTTTTATCTGAGTTACAGTCAAATCTTCCACACAGAGCACTGTGCAGCCTGGAAACATCTCTGTATGGCGACAGAAATCTGCCATGCTTTCCCGCCTGCCCAAGCCTAATTCCACTGTCTGTCCAGCCATGTCCTTGGCTCAGTTACTTTTCCTGATCCCAAGTGGACACACAAACACCCAGGCCCACAAATGCACTATACCCAGAGTTTGCACCAGTGGCAGGGCCCAGGAAGCTGCATTTTAAAACTGCGTGGCTTTTTTTTGTACTGCTGCTGAGTCAGGAATTATCTCTGCAGCACACCCTAGCAAATTGCAAAAGCTGCGTTAAACTCTGTTTTAGTGTGTATGTGTGTTTGTGTCTAGAATTCCTTTTCAAGCCCTCTCAGGTTTTATGAGGAGTTCGCTAACACGCTGGAGCACCACTCTGAAGTATAGGGAGTTGCGGGTCCTGCCGCCCAGCTCCCAGCCACCTGGCTAGCTTATACCCCGAAATAACAACCACAAATTGTATTCATTTAAACACTGTCTGGCCTATTAGTTCTAGCCTCTTATTGGCTAACTCTCACATCTTGATTCAACCCATTTCTAATAATCTGTATGTCACTATGAGCTTGTGGCTTACTGGGAAAGATTCAGCATGTCTGATCTGGTGGCTGGCTCCATGGCAGCTCTCTTCTCTGCCTTCTTTCTCCCAGCATTCAGTCCTGTCTTCCCCACCTATTTATGTTCTGCCCTATCAAAAGGTCTAAGCAGTTTCTTTGTTTGACCAATGAAAGCAATACATAAAAAGAAGACCCTCCTATACCAGTCTTATGTAGATCTATACCAGGGGAAGACTGAACTTTTATTTCCTGGCCACACAGATCCAAATAATCACACAGAAACTCGACTAATTACAACACTGTTTGGCCAATGACTCAGGCATATTCATGGCTTGCTTTTATGTCTTAAATTAACACTTTTCTATTAAGCTACGTATCACCATGAGACTATGGTTTACTCGTAATTTTCTGGTATGTTTCTGCTTGATACCTACATAGCATCTCCTCAACTCTGTCTACTCTCTCTATAGCTCTGATCCAATTTCACACCTGGCCTTACTCTGCTAAACCATTGGCCAAAACAGCTTTATTCATCAACTAATAAAAGCAACACACATGTAGAAGGGCATTCCACAGCATCTCTTGGTATAAAAATACATGTGGTTGGAAAAAGGCACTGAAAGTGTATTCATGGAAAAAATGGTTCTACTCTGCTTGGATCTCACAATATGGAACTCTAAATGACTAAATGCCTAATGACTAGGGCTTCCCTGGTCAGTTTCTACTTGGTTCTCTGTTGTGGAATATTATTTTAAGATTTGTTAGATTTGTTTATGCTGTGGAACATTTGTTTTAATAATGCAAAGTTGTATTGTATTCTTTTATGCTTCATTTGTTTAACTCTGTGAAGCTGTGATACTTTGCCTGTTTAAGATACCTGATTAGCCTAATAAAGAGCTGAATGAACATTAGCAAGATAAGAGAAAGGGTAGGTGGTGTGCCAGGCAAAGAGAATAAATAGAAGGAGAAAAAAAGAGAAAAAGATCAAGGAATGAGAGGAAGAGGCACCCAGCCACATAGCTGGCCATGAAGTAAGAGTGAAAGTAAGATATACAGAAGAAAGAAAAGAAAAAAAGGCCAGAGGAAAAGGTACATGGGATAAGTTAAGAAAAGACACATAGCAGCAAGCCAAACTAAGACCGGGCATTCTTAAGAAAAGATAAAGCTCTGTGCCGATTTATTTGCGAGTTGGTTGGTAGAACCCTCAAAGTGTAAAGAGTAATAAAATAGCCAACAGCACCTGGTTATTTTTTTTTAATCTACCTGGCTGTTCTCTGCCCTGCTTGCTATTTGTTCTTTTACGTTTGCTTGCTACATGCTTCAGAAGCTGGCTTTTTGGAAACTGAAGGTACAGCCATCATGATCATTGTCTGTAAAGATTTAGACTTCCCCAAACTTCTCCCATTAACACTGTTCTTTAACCTCCCCAAGCCTCATTTCAGTGAGCAGTGACCTGTAAGAGAAAGAGGACATAGGGAAGGATGATAATGGTGACAATCTCCCTTGTCTTTTAACAGCACACTGCAACTAATTAAATATATTTGAATTAAAAAATGTTTTTAGAAACACCTTTTGGATGCCTCCATTGTCACAAATAATTTAGGGTAAATAGGTAAGCAAATTACTCATAGAGGGTTGGTGTTATTGGGACTTACACAGTTGCTGAGCAGGAAAAACCAGAGATAGCTTTTGAATCTTGAATACCAGAGGACAGCCATTCCAGTATCAATAGACCCAAGGAAATACATTCTCAAAGGAAGGAAGGCTCATGGGTGATGGGCATCTCTGGTTTGCTGAGATTTGGGGATTTTTCTTTGATAAAGACATTCCTAGACAAGTTAAGTTAGAATCACCATCACTCCGGAAAACTCCAATGAAAATTTTGCAAGGATCATTATTAGTTCAGAGGCATGCTATCAATCAGTATACTAGTAAGGTATTGTAATAAAGGCATTAAGGCCTGCCCCAGAATCTGAGTGGCATCTAGTCAAACATTGCTCCTTTTTGCTTCTCTGTAGGTCTATCATGGGTTTGAACAGTCAAAACTGGGTTCAGCTTGAAAATTGTATATATACCCATTTCCTAGACTTCTCTTCTTTTGCTTTGCATAAAGTCAGGTATGAGGTTAACACCAATGACATTCTATTGAATCTGACAACTTACAGTTTTGAGGTGACATAGTGAAGTGTGGGAGTGTATCTTCCTCTCATAAGGAGTGAAGAGTGGGAGGCCTGTCATCATATACAGTCAGCAGTGAGCACAAGGGTCCAACCATACTTGCTCATGTTTCTCCATACTTTTAAAAAATAAACTTATTAATAGAAATAGGATTTTCTAAAATGGAGTGTTTTATGTTGCCATTTTGTGTGTGTGGCTATGTGCATTCATGTGTACAAAATGTGTGTGTGCCATGACACATGTGTGGTCAAAGGTAAACTTGGCAGGTAGATTCTTGCCTTCCACCTTGTTTGAGTTAGTGTCTATGTGTAGTTTTACTGCTTCATAGAATTTGGGGGGCTTTCTTTGTTTCTGCCTCTCATCTCTGTAGGAGTGTTGGGATTACAAATAGTCAGCTATGCTTTTGACTTCTATGGGGGTTCTGTAGATTCAGTTTTGGGTTGCTGTAGAGAGCTGCGTGGAGCCACACCTAAAGGATGGCGCCGGCTTCCACCTTCCGCGATTCCGAAAGCGAGTGCTTTCAGTGATAAACAACACCTTATTTGGCTAAGGCCAGGATCATGCGATGATCGTAAGCTGCTTGAGCATAAGTGGACCTATGGACAGTGCCCACGTGGTGATCCAGGATTGGCTGCCCAGGGCTACTTAATGACTGGGAGGAGCTTGCCGGGGGAGAGAAACTATTGTAACAAGGTCCTGAGTAAACTGCTTGCAAGAAGAGCTCTGGTGTTGCGTCTTCCTTGCTGGTCGAGGTGGTCGGGACAAGTGGTGGCTCATACAGGGATTCTCCTCTCCTCTTCCTGGAGCACAGAACTTGTAGCAGTCAGGGGGTGCACCGGTAAGTCCTCAAGATAAGATTGGGGATCCGCAACCAAAGCGGATTATTTGCTCTTGCCTGTAAACAAAGGGAGAGCAGGGGAAGTAGAGCCGCGACTAGAGCGGACAAATCGAAAGTAAAAGTAAAGCCTACTACAGTGGATGGGCTACAAGTCTGTAGATCACATTCGGTTTGATAGCCTGATGAACTGAAAGTAAAATTGCTGGATACTGTTGATGGATTACTACTTGCTCTTAGCAGCTTGGGTACTCTTGAATACAGTGTTCTGGTTCATCGTTTTTACTTATTGCTGTAGGGAGTGTATTGAGAATCCTCAGTGAATAGACATGGGGAATTCTCCTTCTCACCCAATTTTTCTGGCTTTGAACGAGCTTCTTCGTTCAAAAAAATCTAAAACTTAAGAAAAGTACCTTAGGGAGGTTCCTGGAGGAATGTGATACCACTGCACCTTGGTTTGCAGTCTCTGGGAAACTTACGACTTCATCATGGGAAAAGCTAGGTAGAGACCTTGAGTTTGCTACAGAACGGGAACACTTAAGGCTAGAGTAAGGCCTATCTGGAAATTAGTGAAAAGCTGCCTTGAGGATCGAAAGTGTAGTGAAGCAGTAGAAAATGGCCAAGCAGCCTTAGAGATATTACAGGAGGAACGTTCAGATAGGGCAGCTTCAGAAACAGCAGCCTCTGAAAAGGCAAAGTCTGATGTGGCATCTGACACAGATTCAGGTAGAGGGAAGAAGAAAAGGGCCCAGGAAAAGCAAAGGGTTGATTATATCCTAGCCTGTCAGAATTGGAGGAATCAGACTCTTCTGTCTCCTCTAGCTCAGAGACAGGGCCAGACCCAGAGACACCAGACACAGAGACAGAAACGGATGAAGAAGATAGAGAAACCCTTAGGAAAACATTAAAAAGAATGAAAATCTCCAAGAAAAAGGGAAACAAAGAGAAAAATAAGACATCTAAAGGCATGCGCAGGACTGTAACCCCTTCAGCTCCACCCACGTATCCGGAGGTTATAGGAGCAGAGGGAGGGATTTCTTTCAATCCTAAGGTATGGAGAGAAGTCAGGGCAGAAATGATGATGGCCTCAGTATTTCCTGTATTTCAGGATCTGCAATGCAATTGATTCCATGAGCCTTTGGATTTTAAGGTCATCAAGACATTGGCAGAATCTGTCTAGACTTATGGCACTACAGCTGCCTTTATGGTGGCCCAAGTGGAAGTTCTACATAGATACGCCATGACTCCAGCTGATTGGATGAACCTAGCACGAGCATGTTTGTCCCCTGGTCAGTATCTAGATTGGAAAGCTCTCTTAATTGAATTGGCCAATGCTCAGGCTGCAATAAATCTAGCAGCTGGAGGGGCACAAGCAGTCTGGGACACAGATATGTTGCTTGGACAAGGCAGGTTTGCCAACCAGCAAAATGGATATCCTCCTCAAGTGTATGATCAGATTAATAACATTGCCACAAGAGCATGGAAGACCTTACCTAATAAAGGGGAGGTAATTGATAATTTGACTAAAATCCTTCAAGGACCTATGGAGCCTTTTTCTGATTATGTGGCTAGGATGGTAGAAGCGGCAGGAAAGATCTTTGGTGACCCGGACACCGCTATGCCGTTTGTCAAGCAGCTAGTGTATGAACAATGTACCCAGGAGTGCAGAGCAGCTATCACCCCATATAAAAATAGAGGATTAGAAGTCTGGATGACAGCATGTAGAGAATTAGGAGGTCCATTAACCAATGCCAGACTGGCAGCTGCAGTACTTAGATTGAGCAAAAATGGGGGCAATGCAGGAACTTGTTAAATATCAGTTTTCTCCTGGAGCTCCTCAGCAAGTAGAGCTAGCAATCATGGTTGAGGTGTTTAAATCCTGTCCATTTACATTTAATTTAATTTCGGATTCTTGTTATGTTGTTAATGCCTTAAAATACCTTGAGTGCGCTGGACCTATTAAATCCTCCAGCCTGGTACATAGGCTATTTACACAATTACAGCTATTACTCTGGCAACGTAAGAATCCTTTCTTTGTACAGCACGTTCATGCACATACAGGTCTGCCAGGCCCTCTGGCTGCCGGCAATGACAAGGTTGATCAGTGTACCAGACAAGAATGGATGTTTCTTGCCTCTGCCCTGCAGAGGGCTCATGATTTTCATAAAGAACTTCATGTTAACGCCAAAACCCTACAACAAAAATTTACCATTTCCCATGCTGATGCATGCAAGGTGGTTGTGGATTGTCCACAATGTGTCATACATCATCACCTTCAAATTTTGGGGGTCAATCTGTGTGGATTTCTCCCCCTTAAACTTTAGCAGATGGATGTTACCCATCTCTCTGAGTTTGGCAAAATAAAATACGTACATGTCTCTGTGGATACATGCTCTGGCATTATCCATGCCACACCCATGACAGGTGAAAAGGCAACCCAAGTGATTGCTCATTGTCTAGAAGCATGGGCCACCTGGGGAAAACCCCAGCAACTGAAAACAGACAATGGTCCCGCTTATACGGGACAAAAGTTCACCTCCTTCTGCCAATGCATGAGTGTTCAACTCATACATGGGCTGCCTTATAATCCACAAGGCCAAGGCATTGTAGAGCATGCTCATCACCCCTTAAAAGAATTGCTTCAAAAGCAAAAAGGGGGAATAGGTCATCAACAGACCCCCAAGAATAGACTTTCCTTAGCCTTGTTTACACTTAAAGATTTTTAAAATTTGGACAATACCAATCAGTCTGCAGTGGACAGGCATTCTTACCCATCCAGTCCTTTAAAAGGATTGATAAAATGGACGGACGTTCTGACAGGGGTCTGGCATGGCCCTGATCCCGTGCTGGCATGGGCATGAGGTTCTGTTTGTGTTTTTCCACAGGATCATTTGGACCCTATTTGGGTACCGGAGTGCTTGGTGAGAAAAGTACAAGTGCAGAGGAATGACAAGCAAGATGAAGCCTCAGATTGTGATCCTACTGATGGTGACGGTCCTGATGTCCCCGTTGTTGATCCAGGCCAATGAACAAATCTTGTGGGCCATAGCAAAAGCATGGCCAATTCCTATACCTGTTCATTCTACGTCAAAAGTTTTACCTGTCTTTTTTTCCACTAGTTGTGTATTAGGCTTACCCTGCGTAAATTTAGACCCTAGCATGGCTATGAATAATGCAGCTGATGTTCCTCTTCAAGGAGCACTATGTTTTTCTCTTGAAAATAATTCTAACCCATGTATATGGTTGAAGAATGGCTCGGTGGGTAACTGGCTTGACCCGTTGACCGATAGTCATGTGCCTTTTGCCATGCTCGTGAAAGCACTGAAAACAATAAATACGGGTGCTTCCTCAGGCATGGGCAGCGGTAAAAATGGTAGCAATGCCACAAGTATTATTACATTATTGATGTTGATGGAAGGGCTTCGGCTGTCAAGTTCACGCTTTGGATTATGAAATTCCATTGCTCGACAAGTATTAACTTATTGTGTCCCTAATTTAGGTTACCCCCCTCATTGAACACCATGTCAAAGCCCAGATCATAAGCCAAAGCAGATTGCACCAGGTTTTGAATTTACCCCTCCTTTAGGAAGATATTCCTTTAATCTTGCTAATCGGACTAATCAGAAAACTAATAAGAAAAATACTTGGCCCTGGTTTCAATGGATTCTTTCTAATGAAAGAGGGGCCTTTTCATCCTTAGAGCCTTTTGCTGCCCTTCGTAATTTGACTGTCTGGCTACTTAACATCTCTGCCAGCCGAGATACGAAGGGAGTTCTTTCAAATGTTACTACAAATAAAATGATGAACAACCTTCCATTTCTGCCAGTCCAGTGTGCTTAAAGGCACCCTTCTTCTTTTTGCTGACTAATATTACCAATGCCACAGAGGATGTGATCTATTGTAATTCCTTCAAGGCAGCTTGCCTCGCAAGTCAATGCTGGAATGGTACTTATAACACAGCTGTGGTGATGAGAGTTCCCACATATGTTCTCATCCCAGTCAGAGTTGATACCGGTACCTTCCCGATCACTCAGTTGCTCAGAACAAAACAAGACTCTGGGATAACAGCAGCCCTAGTCACCGCAATTGCTGTATCTGCTGCAGCTGCCATGACAGCTGCTGTTGCCATGGCTGCAACAACTCAGATTGCAGAGACAGTTAATGAAATCGTGGAGAGGACAGCCTCCACAATGACCACTTTGAAATCTATCGATGGTCATTTAAAAGCTGGCATTTTGACAGTAAACCAAAGAGTAGACCTCTTGCAAGAGCAAGTGGATGATTTAGTAACCTTAACCAGTGTAGGATGTATTCGTTCCCTCGCCTCTTTATGCATTACTTCCAGATTGGCTGAGAATTTTACAAAGAATGGTAACCTGAACCGGCAGCTGAGCGCACACCTTCAGGGAAACTGAAGCAAGGAGTTCGAGAACCTGACGGACACCTTGATCAACCAGATTATTTCCCTGAATGCCACACGGCTGGAATTACCTACTGCTGATGCTTTTCTTAATATGCTGAAATGAACTTTTAGTTATTTTAAGGAGTGGGTGGGAATAGGAGCCCTGACAGGCCTAATGGTACTTGCCTCCCTGGTATGTCTGTGGTGTATTTGTCGCATGAGGGCCTCACAACATCACAATGCAGCAATAATCATTCAAGCCTTCATGGCTATTGAAGCAGGACAGTCCCCCCAAGTTTGGTTAATTACTTTAAAAGATATATTAGCAGGGGATTTGAGACTTGCACACTGCACTTGAGGGTAATTACATCTACCTCAAGAAGAGCAAGTCTGATTGCATGTGGGTCGGTGCCTAACTCCCACCTCTGTAAAAAGGGCACCAAGCAGGTCTAGTGTTTTCTGGGTGGAGGACACCTGGATAAACAATAGTACATGCTTCATTTTTAACAGAGATCAGACCTCTACTCTTGCCTGTTGCTTTTAAAACAAAAAAGGGGGAACTGTAGAGAGCTGCATGGAGCCGCACCTAAAAGATGGCACCGGATTCCGCCTCCCACGATCCCAAAACCGAGTGCTTTCAGTGATAAACAACACCTTATTTGGCTAAGGCCAGGATCATGCGATGATCGTAAGCTGCTTGCACATAAGTGGACCTATGGACAGTGCCCACGTGGCAATCCAGGATTGGCTGCCCAGGGCTACTTAAGGACTGGGAGGAGCTTGCCCGGGGAGAGAAACTATTGTAACAAGGACTTCTCACGGGGCAAGGAACCCTGACTGCTCTTAGGACTAGAGAAGGAGGGGAAGGTGGGGAGGGAGAGGGAAAAGGGAGGTGGGGAGGAGGTGGAAATTTTTAATAAATAAATAAATAAATTTAAAAAAGAAAAATATGAAACCTAAAAAAAAACAAACCATCTCATAAAAAGATAAACTTTAACTATAAGATGTGTCCTACTATGTTGTTGGTTGTTGAAAGTTTAATAATGGATTATTACTGAGACTATCAGTAAGTACAGCATCTCTGTAGATCACAGTTGAGACTTTACTTAAATCTGAGAACATGGTAGCATATCTCCCTCAGAGAGTTGGACATCTCTTGTCTGTAGTAATTGTTTATCATGGAGTTCTATATGGTGGTGTTCTGCGTCTACATTGCTAGTTTCAGTCCAGTAAGAAGAAGCAACAGCGTTTTAATTTGTTTAATTCATTTTCACAGCCAGGAATAACAGAGTCAGAGGTAAAATGGGCAATCACCAAAGAAACAAAAAGTGAGCATCGTGGGATTCTAGTGACAAATTATGCAAACTTTTCCAGAAAGCACAGTACCTTAGCTAGCTGCTCACAATTACCACTGACAAAAAGTAAACTTTTCCAGGTCCTGATTCTTCTATTTGTTTCTCTGTGGGTGTCCCTGGTTGGGAAGTCTCTGGGAACTAGTGTAGGATCAGCTAGAATAAAAGAGTTTATGAGAAGGAGCTGGGTAAAGGGCAGAGTAAGACAAGTGTTGTTGTTCTAAGTATTTCTCTCGCTAAACAAGAGAATGGCTTTATAGAATTACAGCAGCGTATGATTCTATTGTATCATTGATTTATTGATATCTCAATAACTAGATTATCTGTAGTATTCAGACTTTTGCAGTTCTTTAGCATTATGTTGGGTATTTCAAAGCCCGGAGGCATTGCAAGTAATGCCCTCAGTAGGCCCAGCTGGCTGTTAATTCCCTTTCAGTACGTTGGACTCCAAATAAGGGATGTGAAGGTTGGCCTACATGACTTAGGAATAAATGAAAACATGGTGAATTTTGCATTGTTCTTGCTATTGCTATTTCATAATTCAATGATAACACCATAATTGGCTTAAGGATGTTACAGAACCACATGAATACATAGAACTGGTTGATCTCACCATGTGAAAACTTCTCGAGGCTTGATCTCTGCCTCTGTGTCCCACAGGACAACAGCTGGGTTCCAGCCTGTCGTTTCTTCAATTCTGGCCCAGCTTTGTTGTTTTCCACTCCAGAACCTAGTGTGGTTTTGTAAATCAGAGAGTCAGATGGACAGGGAGGAGAGCACTAAGGCTTCTCATTTGTGTGCACAGAATCTGCTGTAGGCAAAGGAGGGCATAGTTAAAAGTCCCTTCATATCCAAACAGTGCTCACTATGGAGTCCAATGCCCAGATGGTGGCTAGGAATGAGATCCCAAGGCTTTACCCCCAGGCTAGGACATGCAGACCAAGTGCAGCTCTTAGCTTATACACACCAAGTTTATAGAAAAGCAATGCTCATTTGGACCTCTGATCCTGACTTCCTTGCTCACATTCTCCCTCCTTCTGCTTCTCATTTGGACCTAGGGAGTTAAGTCCAGTGTTCCAATGTGTGTCTCTGTCTCTATCTCCATCCATCGTCAGATGAAGGTTCTATGGTGATATGCAAAATATTCATCAGTATGGTTATGGGCCAAGGCCCTCTCCTCTGCTGCTCAGGGAACAATCTGGGACCTTTCCTTGGACCTGGGAACCCCTCTAGAATCAAGTCTCTTGCAAAACCTAAAATGGGTCCCTAAGTTGAGATATATACTTCCCTGCTCCCATATCCATCCAAATGAGGAGCAGAAGGAGGGAGAACATGAACAAGGAAGTCAGGACCTCGAGGGGTGCGTTCACCCACTGATACAGGGGGACTGATCTAATGAGAGCTCACCAAAGCCAGCTGGACTGGGACTGAACGAGCATGTGATCAAACGGGATTCTCTGAATGTGGCTGACATGGGGGCTGTCTGAGAAGCCATTGATAATGGCACCAGGACTTGTTTCATCTGCATGTACTGGCTTTTTGGGATCCTAGTCTGTTTGGATGCTCACCTTCCTTGACCTGGATGGAGGGGGGAAGAACTTGAACTTCCCACAGGGCAGGAAACCCTGACTGCTCTTAGGACTGGAGAGAGAGTAGGAGAGGGAGTGGGGGGAGTGGGAGGGTATTGGGAGGAGGGGAGGATGTGGAAATTTTTATAAATTAATAAAAAAAGAAGAAGCCTGAGCTAATAGACCAACCAGTTTATGATTAATGTAAAAAAAAAGCAATGCTGACAATATTTTCTTTAATTAGTAGACCAATCTGCAGGACAATAGAGACTATGGTTCTATGATATTTGTCAAGCCTGATTTGGTGTGTGGCATCATATGCTTGAGTTAAAGTCTTCTGGAAAAGCACCAAAGTGGCAAAGCTGGAGCCCACTGTTTTCCTTTGGTCCTAACAAAATAGAATTGCAGACTTGGAATGTGATTCCAGCATCATGGTACGGCTTCAGAACATCCTTAGAGTTGTTTTAAGCCTAACCCCAGAGTCTCCAGACTGCCACACAGCAGGGCTCCTGCCAGGCCAGGCTAGGAATGGAGGACTCCACCTGGAATACCAGGGAAATGCGCCATCAATTCGGGTTCTATCACGAGAGCACAACAGCTTGCACACTGTATAGAGACTCCTGGAGGACGGAGGCAGGATTCTCATTCAGAAATACAGCCGCAAAAAATGAGTCAGTGCCAAATTTTAGGATCTCTGTGTCACATGTATATTACTTTTATTTTTTTCTTTTGATGTTCATAGGTCTCTTCTTCACAAATGTTAATCCCTTTGGCCAAAAACCTCTCAGATGAAAACTCCATGTCAAAGAATTATAATGGAAAGAAACAGGCTCTGGGCAGGGATCTATGAGACCTAGCTTCTTTTGATTTGTCTTATATTTCTACTGTTGTTGAGTCATTAATCCAGTAAGATGACAGCTGTGCCCTGTTTTTTCTTCTTCTTAAAATTCTCTGGGAAATTGTGTATTGTATGTGCACTGTGTGTGCAGACATGTATGCCTGTAAGCACATGGAGGCCAGAGGAGGATGTCCCGTGGCTTGTTTTATCACTTTCTGTCATATTTTCTTGAGATAGCGTCTCTCACTGAACCTGAAATTAGGCTGGCAGCCTGCAATCTCCAGCAATCATCTATGTTTGTCCTCTGTCAATACTGTGGTTACAGAATAGGCCCCGTGTTCCACACAGGTTCTGAAGATTTGAACTCAGGGTCTCATGCTTAGGCACCAACTCACCTAAGTCCTTCCATCTTCTTCACCCCAGTTTTATTTTGGAAAATATCATCCTTAATTAAAAAACATCAGTACTAATTTTAAGGAACTTGAAGTCGTAATTTTTAAAAAAGGCATATATACATAATTGTTGTTTAGCCACTTAAGAAAGTGATATTTGCAAAACATCTCTTCAGGTTGGCTTAAGGGTTGCTTTAGCTTGCCAGCTTGATCTAAATTCAGTGAGGGTTTCTTTTCATCTCTGTTTGTTTTTACATTACAGAATGGTCCTGTTTTGCCTCTGGGGCCACAGCTTTAATCAGTTGTGGACTTTCAGATACTTGGAACATCTAGAGACATCAATCACTGCATCTCCAGTCAGATCCATCCTCCTCTAAGTGAACCACAATGTCAGTCGTGTCTCACAAGTCATGATGATTAGAGAAGGCAGCTGTGAAATATTGGGTTACTTCATAGCACTTGTGTCTGGAAAAGGGAAAGTAATGTTATTTTGTTCCTACTAATAGATGGTAGTGAATTTTTAGTAGAACCCCAGAAGTCACAATAATTCAAACAATGCATTTTGGTGTCTGCCGTGTGTGTGTGTGTGTGTGTGTGTGTGTGTGTGTGTGTGTGTGTGTGTGTATGTGTGTGTAGGTGAACATACCCATTCACAAGATGTCCAAAGTACTCCTCTGTCACTTTCCACCTTATTTCCTTAAACGGAGGTCTCACACTAAGTTTATGTCAGTAGACTAACCGCCAGCTAGGCCCAGGGATCCTCCTGTCCCCCAGCCCTAAATGCTCACCAGGGATAGGGATCACAGGTGACTTTTAAAAATTGATTTTATTGAGCTATACATTTTTCTCTGCTCCCCCACTTCCACTGCCCTCCCCTTCAACCCTCTCTCAAGGTCCCCATGCTCCCAATTTACTCAGGAGATCTTGTCTTTTTCTACTTCCCATGTAGATTAGATCCATGTGTGTCTCTCTTAGGATCCTCATTGTTGTCTAGGTTCTCTGAGATTGTGAATTGTAGTCTGGTTTTCTTTGCTTTATGTTTAAAAAGCACTTATGAGTAAGTACATATGATATTTGTTTTTCTGGGTCTGGGTTACCTCACTAGCTCCATTCATTTGACTGCCAATTTCAAGTTGTCATTACTTTTTCTGCTGTGTAGTACTCCATTGTGTAAATGTACCACATTTTCCTTATCCATAAATTCGTCAAAGGGTTTTTACTAATTCAAACATTCTGGCTATGACAAACAAAGCTGCTATGAATGTAGTTGAACACATGTCTTTGTGGTATGATTGAGCATCATTTGGGTATATACCCAAACATGCTACTGTTGGGTCTTGAGGAAGGTTGTTTCCTAATTTTCTGAAAAATCATCACACTGACATCCAAAGGGGTTGTACCACCTTGCATTCCCACCAGCAATGCAGAAGTGTTCCCTTTGTTTCCCTACAACCTCTCCAGCATATGTTATCATCAGTGTTTTTGATTTTGTCCATTCTTACAGGTGTAAGATGGAATCTCAGAATTGTTTTGATTTGCATTTCTCTGACAGCTAAGGATGTTGAGCATTTCCTTAAGTGTCTTTCAGCCATTTTAGATTCCTCTGTTGAGAGTTCTCTGTTTAGGTCTGTACCACATTTTTTTGAGTGGATTATTTGTTGTTTTGATAACCGATTTCTTGAGTTCTTTGTATATTTTGTAGATTGATGTGAGAGTGCCCTCTGTATGCTGTGATTACTATTAATGAATAAAGAAACTGCTTTGGACCTACAGCAGGGCAGAACTTAGATAGGTGGGAAAAACTAAGCTGAATGCTGAGAGAAAAGGCAGAGTCAGAGAGAAGTCATGGAGCCTCACTGGAGCAAGACAGAACATTATCGGGTAAGCCACAGCCACGTGACGATAAGAAGGGCAGAGTCAAAGAGAAGCCATGGAGTCACCAAAGGCAGACACTGAGAACTTTACCTGGACCTTCAGAAGTCCTGGCTCAGGTCTATTTCCTAGGAGATCTCTGACTCATGCCTGGACCGGCTGAAGTCCTGGCTTAGACCTACTCCCTCAGAGGTTGCAGACTCACACCTGAACCACACAGTTCTCTGGTTCCTGCCTACTCCCTCGGACTACTAGTTTTTGTTGGTGCTGTGTTGCTCTTTGTGATGTTGCATGTAAGCTTACCCTGTCTACCCATCTTTTCCTCTAATTGATGTAATTGTGGATATCTGTGTCTCTGGAGATCTTCTAGGTCTCTGTAGATCCAAGACTCAGATGGTTGCTCCTCATTTTGAAGTCAGGGTCCCCCTGTTGATCATCCCATGTCCCTGAAGGTTGCTCAGCACTCCCAGGGGTCACTCTGCAATACTGAGGTCATTTGGACCTGCTCCTAGGGAAGTTGCCTGCTTTGTCCTGCTTCTGCTAAGGTTTGCTACCTTGGGCCTTCTCTAGCAGAGTTTGCTGGCTCAGGATGGCTTCAGTGGAGGTGGATGGTTCAGGCCTGATCCAATGGAGGTCACTGGTTCACAGCTCAGGACTGTTACCTCAGAGGTTGCCGATTCACACCAGGTCCTGCAGATGTTTCCGGTTCGGGCCCCTCCCTTAGTGGTGGCTCCCTTGTACCTGCTCCTGTAGAGACTGTTGTCTCAGGCCTGCTCCTGCCTGGGTCACTGGCTCAAGTCTGTTTCTGTGGAGGTCACTGCCTCAGGCCTGCTCTGGCTGAGACAGCTGGTTTAGGCATGTTTTCACAGATGTCCCTGGTTGGGCCTGCTTCCTTGGAGGTCCCTGACTGACACTGAGTCCTGTAGAGGTCTTTGACTTGGGCCTGCTCCCTTGTCAGTTACTCCCTTGTTTGTGTTCCTGTGGAGTTTGCTGCCTCAGGCTTGCTTTGTTGGAGGTCACTGGTTCAGACCTGTTTCTGTAGACTCAATTAATCAAGAGGCTCTGACTTCATGAATAGAGTAATATCCTTAATGCTCCCTTTCGGTGGCTCTCTCCTCTTTGCTCTCCCAGTAAGTGCCTCTAGCTTGGGACAACACGAGCCACAGAGGAAAGCCATTATCAGTGCTGGCGTCCTCATAGTGATTTTTCAAGATCCTGAACTGTGAGACAATAAACTTCTGTTTTACAAAAAATCAAATAGTGCCAGGTGCAGCCAAACAGCAGCAGAAAATGAACAAGAACAGTGAAGGAAGAAATCAGCTGCTCCACACTTACAAAGCCTGGTTGATGCTGATCGCCCCACTTTAGCTCTGTACTGTCCAGGCAGTTCTGGCCTTTTTACTGTCATGGTAAGAGAAACACTACAGATCTATAGCAACTCTTCTCACTGCAGCAGCCAAGTGACATGACAAATTGTTTGGAACCAGTCACATGGTCCTTGGGAACCGTGTGTGTGTGTGTGTGTGTGTGTGTGTGTGTGTGTGTGTGTACTGGGGCTATCTGGTGAGGATTACTGTGATCTTTTTGTTCATGCTTAAATGCACATTAACAAGCAATAGATGTCTTCTATTTGATTTGAGAGAAAACGGGAAAGAAAATACTGTAATTATATTACACAAACAGAGAGAAATTCTTAAATTACTCAATATGTTGCTTGTCATTTTAAGTCAACACAAATAATTAACTAGCACCAGACCAGTTAGTTCTAGGAAATCTCCTTATTCTAGACATTAACATTTTCGAAGAATAGATAAATAAATCAAGAAATAACTCCCTTTAATGTTTAGTGTCCTTTGGGCTTTAGTTCAGAAAATATTATTTATCTGTGTGTATAATGTATGCATATACACACATGTGTATGTATTTATGTCTATATGTATTTTTTATGTGTGTGTGTGTTGTGTGTGTTTAGGGATGTATGCATATACATGTGAAGGTGAGAGAACTATGTTAAGTACATTTCTCAGTCATCTACCACCTTATGTTTTGTGACAGGTCTCCTACTGAACCCAGAGTTTACCAATTTGTCTCACTGTCTGTGCAGTAAACCTCAGCAGACCGTCTGTCTCTAACTGCCCCAAACTGGGATTTCAGGTTTGTGTTTTTGTATCTCACTCAGGTCCTCTTTACTGAATGAACCATTTCTCCAGCTTCTAGGTCAGGAAGTGTTCTTAAAATTGGCATTCTGTATTTTAGAATGTACCCTCTTAGGAAATGCTAAGGAAAGGGGCATCAGTGGCTCTGTGGACCAGAACAAGTATTAAATAATACCAACCACTGCAACAAAGAGAACTGTGCAGAGGTGGAACTGTGCCCCAAGATTCATGTATTTGAGCACTTGATCTGCTCATCTCACTGTTTTAAAGGCTGAATCCTTCAGAGGTGAAGCTTGGCTGGAGGAAGTTTTCACTGGTGATTGACCTTGACGATGACAGCAGGGCCTACTTCCTGTCCTGTCTTTGCTTCCTGGAAAGCTATAGAGATTTGCACAAGTTTCTTTGCTTCAGGGATGCTATGTCCTTTCACCCTAGGATGGATTGTACTGTCTAAATTCTGAGACAAAATGAACTCCTACTCCCTTAAGTAGTTTCTGTCAGAGCAAGGGGAAGAGTGATACACAGATATCATCTATTCTGTATGTCAAATTGTGGTTCACTAATGGGTTCTGTGACCTGCTCTAGCTACTGAATTTGATAGGTCTGTGAAACTGAGAATGAGGAGGTAGACTGGGTGAGGAGACAGGCTGCCTTCTGGGACTAGTTTTCTGGGTATTGCAGAGAAATCAGCAAATGAAGTAGCCATATAGTACCTACAATGCTAACCATGGCAGCCGTGGACAGATCAGAGACCAAAAAACCTCTCTTGTAGCAAACGGAAAGTGATATTCAAGTAAATAAGGATTTTTACTCTCCTGCTGATGTTAGTTTCTTCCCTCCACATGAGGAAGTGTTCAGTATGCAACATGCAGCCACCAGTGCCAAAGAGCAACATTTCATTGAGAAACAGAAATGCCAAATTTAGTTTGGAATTGATATATCATGGGGTGCACCTGAATTTTCAATAACATGTCTTCAGAGCCACAAAAGTGGATAAGATTTTCTCCTGAGTGTGAAGCTATGAGGCTGGTTCAAGACCAGCCTTGGGATATTGAGAGAGGTATTGGTGATTGAATCAGACTATTTTCTCTTTAACCCAGATACATGCTCCTTTACTGTACATGCAAAAACTGTCCGTGACAATGACCGATCATAAGTACACTTACTTCACTGTGCATGTTATCTGAAGACCTATTGTGACAATGACCAATCACAGCACACTTACTCTATTGTGCATGTTATCTGAAGACCTATTGTGACAATGACCAATCACAGCACACTTACTTCACTGTGCATGTTATCTGAAGACCTATTGTGACAATGACCAATCACAGCACACTTACTTCACTGTGCATGTTATCTGAAGACCTATTGTGACAATGACCAATCACAGCACACTTACTTCACTGTGCATGTTATCTGAAGACCTATTGTGACAATGACCAATCACAGCACACTTACTCTATTGTGCATGTTATCTGAAGACCTATTGTGACAATGACCAATCACAGCACACTTACTCTATTGTGCATGAAGACCTGCTGAGGCACCAGGCCTCTGACTGACAGGTGGGAAACACTCCCCCCCAGATATAATTCTTGGTGGTATGGGATATTATCAGTTAGGGGAGAGACAGACCTAGTTAGCAACTGTGTCAACAGAGATACTCAGGTAACTGATAAAGTAGTGAGATTGCTTATATCACCTATGGGATTCAATAAAATAGCCATGGTAAAGACTTCCTGTTCTGGCCATATGTAAGGATGAGAACCACTTAGAGTTGAAGAAGAGTGGTGTCTGCTTTCAGAGAGAAGTTAGCCTTCTATGACTCAGTTCCATCTATTGATCAACTGCTCTGTAAATATTTGGTACTGAATTAATTATGGAGGATATGATAAAGTCAGAATCTTTATTTCTCCCTTTCCTCTGAGCACTCACAGATCATCTTTACCACCTTAGAGAAAAAGATGAAAAAATAAATGAGTACAGAACACAAAAGCTACTTTGGTATTGTCTTCATGGAAAAAATGTGTAGTGTAAAGCAAAGGAATGTGACAGCTGGAACAGAACTCATGGATTGGATGACTTAGTTGTCTCCTCATTGATAATACATAATATGTATTCAGTCCTTACTCATATATGTACAAATTTTCCTTATATACAAATGTATATTTGTATATAAGCTATGAATATTTATATAGGTCATTCTCCCATGCACAGAGATATTGTGGGAGCTCCTTCCATTCTTTCAGCCAATAGCCTTTAAGATACGGTGCTGTAGGAGCCCCTTCTGCTCCTTCAGCCAATAGCCTTTAAGATATCAGTCCACTTGGGCATGGTCTCTTATACTATAAATGTAGCTGTAAAGACTGTGTTTGCTTTCTTGCTTCTGGCTCTCACTTTTAGCTGCTAGACTCTGTTCCTGTTCCCTGTTCATGCAGAGTATTGTAATTTAGGAGAATTATCTGTAAGTCTCTCCTAAATAAATAACCCTTTATTATATGTAATTCTGAACTAGTGTGGGATTATCTTGTATCTTCTGCCTTCATCTGGTGCCTGAATATGGGGACCAATTCACAATTTTGGGGATTGGTCTGCCAGTCACATGGCACTGACTCTCCTGCCTACAGCTTTAGCCTGCCTTCAGACACAGCAGGTTGCTGCTCAGTGCTCCCAGGCTCACAACCCACATGCCAGCCCACACACTGCTGCCTGCCATCCCCACTGTGCACATAGTCCACAGCTCACACTGAGGGAGAACATTGGGTTTTCTCTTTATCTTAGTCCCCAATTCTCAGAATCATTTGATTACCTTAATAACTGTTCTTAATGTGTTAAACAAAGCATTTTTTCAGTACCTAAGTAATCAATATGTGCTGTTTGCTGCTGCTAGCATCTCTCAGCCAGGTGGCTGCAACTGCAACACCTGCTGGCTGATAATGATTATTACACCTACTCCAATTCATTGTAATTATGACAGGTAAGATCTGAAAAACAACAATGACTTAAAACATCCAGCAGTTCAATACTTATTTTGCTTATATTGTGGAAGGTATTGTGCAAGACTTATGCTATTTTCTGTCCTATTATTTGATTCTAGGAATTAGCTTTGTTTTCAATATTATCTCATTAAAAATGGTTCAATACTATGGAGAAGGATAGCATCAATTTTACAAAATTTTCTGAAAGAATTTGTGCTGTTGAATCTAATTGTTGGAATCTGTTGAAAAGTTGTATGTCCAAGGATGAGACATTATCTTTACTGAATAAGTTGGAATCCTTGGTGAGGACATTAGAACAGAACAGTGGACAGGAGATTCAGACTTTGAAAAAGGCAGTAGTAAAAAGATTTGAAAATATTTAGGAATTTATTGAAATTGATGAGCAGGGACAGAAGAAACAAGGACAGGATTTAGCCTCATCAGTACATGTCAGACCCCTGGATGACTTACACAGAGTTTCTACTACATATTTGGTAATTTCCTCACAAAGACCATCTGGCATAAAGTACCCTAAGATAGTCAAAGAATATGCATGAAAATCAATATATATGAGTGATCTAAAAGAAATAAAACAAACAATAGTTTCTTATGAACTACACTCACCATTTGTCAGGGAAATGGTGAAAACATGGTCTTCAAGCACTATGACAACCCCACACAATTGGCTTCAATTAATCTCAATGGTCTGAGACATTGAACCTCAGCTGATTTGCAAGTGTTATTGGGGATAAGAGGTAAAAATTTTAGAACAACAGGGGAAAGCAAAAGAATTTGGGACTTCCCAATATCAAATTCTTTGAGAGGATCTTCACTCTGATCCTCAGGAACAGGCTTACTATGATGATTGCACCTAGTCCCTATGTAGTACAGCAGCTTTAAATGCTTACGACAGGATTCAGGAACCAGTAAAGAGAACGAGTCTTATATTAGGGTTAAATAGGGTCAGAGAGAACCCTTTACTGACTTCTTACAAAGATTAACTAAGGCTGTACAATCAGGAATGACAGACCCTGAAGCTAGATGTATACTAATTGAATCCTTGGCTTTTGAAAATGCTGACATAGAATGTAAAAAGATCTTTGGGCCTTTAAAAGTTAGATCAGCACCCACAGATGAATGGATCTTGCATACAATGAATTGAAACATTTGACTATAGTACTGAAGCTTGGGTAGAAGAAGTGATTTCCAATGGTATGAGGAGACATCAAAATGCCAAATGTTTTATTTGTGGAAGAATAGACTATTTAAGAAGGGACTGTTGACAAGAAATTCTTAGGAATAATGTCTCCTCTAGAAATGGCAAGAATAGGAGAACTCAGCCTTCTGGTATGTGTAGGAAGTGTGGCAAAGCCCGACATTGGAAAAATGAATGTAGGTCAACAAAAAACAAGGCAACTTGACACCACTGGGAAACTCCTTGCGGTGTGTGTGTGTGTGTGTGTGAGGGGGGGTCTTTTGCAGGCCTTAACGTCAAACAAGCCCCAATCATTCCCAGTCATTCTGAAGAACATGTCTCTCCAGGAAAATTAAACAATCTACTGCTTACTGTAGAAAACCATACTATTCAAGATGATGGAAAAAATCTGGAGGATGAGTAAAAAACTCCAGCAGGAAATAGAAAACATATATTTTGACAGAATTCTATAAATGATCAAAGACCAAAGCTAAGAGTACATATGAATGACATTGTAATTGAGGGATTTCTAGACACAGGTGGGTATGTGACTATCATTACTCCAGAATCTTGGTATCCAGATCAACTTCTTCAAGATGGAGATATTTAATTCCAAGGAATTAGAATCCTATCTCAAGTAAAACAAAGCGCGAGGTGGGTTGAATGCATAGGGTCAGAAGGACAGAAAGGAAGGCTGAGGCCATATGTAGCTAATATTGCAGTGAATTTATGGGGCCATGAACTATTGCAGCAATGAAATACCCAGGTAAACATTTCTGCAGTCCCAAAACTTATGTTTCTGGGAAAAAATGTTATAAGATATTATAAATGAAGGTCACCAGCCATTCAGGCTGAACAAGAACACAAAACAACTAGCAAACCTTCAGAGGTACTAACAGCCTTGCCTTTAAAATGATTAACTGAGAAACCCATATGGGTTAAACAATGGCCTTTAACAGAAGACAAACTTCAGTCTTTAGAACAGCTGGTACTGGAGATATTAGATGCTCACCATACTGAAGAGTAAACCAGTCCATAGAATTTTCCTGTATTTATTGTTATAAAGAAATCTGGAAAATAGACAATGGTGACAGATCTAAGAGCTGTTAACAAGGTTACACAACCTATGGGCCCTTTAAAGGATGGAATTCCTCTTCCTTCTCTATTACCAAAAGGAAGGCCTCTTATAGTTATGGACTTAAAGGATTATTTCTTCACTATACGTTTACAATAAAAAGATCAAGAAAATATTTGCCTTTCACAGTGCCTATTTATAATAATTCTCAGCCTTCTAAGAGACACCAGTGGACTATCCTCCCATAGCAAATGCTCAGTATTCCCACCCTGTGCAAATACTTTGTAAATCAGCCATTGGGAATAAATGCAAGCAATTTTCTATGTCTATTTTTTTTTTACCATTACATGGATGACCTTTTGTTATCTGATTAAAATGCAGATACTTTAGAAAGAATGTTTGAAGAAGTAAAAAAAAAAAGTTTTGCCTAAATGGGGTTTACAAACGGCTCCTGAAAAAAATACAAAGAGGAGATTTTGTCAATTACCTAGGTTATAAAATAGGTTTACAGAAAATTAAAACACAGAAGATACAATTTAGGAAAGACCGATTGCAGATTCTTAATGACTTTCAAAGATTTTTAGGAGATATTTCCAGTCCATGACCAGCTGTTGTGATAACAAATGACCTAATAGTTCATTTAAATAAAACCTTAGATGGTGACGAAGATTTAAATAGTCCCAGGGAATTAACAGCTGAAACAGTAAAAGAATTGATGATCATTGAGAAAAATTACAGGAGGCACATGTAGATAGAGTTAGTCCAAATCCTAATTATATTCTACTCTTGTTGCCCTCCAGAATTTCCCCCATGTAGGAGAGTCTTATGTATTTCTGTTGCTTTCATTGGCTAATTAATAAAGAAACTGCTTGGCCTGATAGGTCAGAACATAGGTGGGTGAAACAGACAGAACAGAATGCTGGGAAGAAGGGAAATGAGGCAGATGCCATGACTCTCCTCTCTGAGACAGCCGCAGGTTAGAATCCTCCTGGTAAGCCATCACATCGTGGTGCTACACAGATTATTAGAAATGGGTTAGATCAATATGTAAGAGTTAGCCAATAAGAGGCTACAGATAATGGGCCAGGCAGTGCTTAAATGAATACAGTTTCCATGTAATTATTTCAGGGGTAAAGTTAGCTGGGAGGCAGGCAGTGGGAAGCAGCCCACCACTCCTTACTACACCCCCACAGGAATTTTAATGCAAAGGAAAAATATTATCTTAGAATGGACCTTTTTACTACATAAACCAAGTTAAAAAAAATGAAAACTTGTGTGAAAAAAGTATCTGAATTAATTATAAAAGGAAAGTTGAGACCTCATCAACTAGCAGGTATAGATCCAGAAGAGATTATAGTTCCTTTTACTGCTGATGAAATAAAAAGAAATATGGGAAGACAATGAACACTGGCAAAGAGCTTGCACTAATTTTCTGGGAGAAATGAATAGCAATTATTCCAAAAGTAATAGAATTAACCTTATAAAAATAATTCTTTCCTGAATTGTACATGATGCATCAAAATCTGGAGCTTGATATTTTATACAGATGCAAATTAATCAGGAAAGGCAGGTTAAAAATCAGCAGAAGTAAGTAAGGTGTAAAAAGCTCTTATAAATCTACCCAAAAGGCAGAATTGTATGCTATTCTCATGGTACTAAGGGCTTTAAAAAAATCTCTTAATATAGTTACTGATTTACAGTATACAGAAAGAGTTGTCTTGCACATTGAAATTGCTGAATTTATACCAGCTGATACAGAATTGACTTTGTTATTCTTACAGTTTCAAGATATAATCAGGAATAGACTTTGTTCCACATACATAACACACATCCAATCCCATAAGGGTCTGCCAGGTCCTCTAGCACAAGGTAATGCAGAAATTGATCTATTATTGATTGGAAGTGTGCTGAAAGTCTCAGAATTTCATAAGAAACATTATGTCAATAACAAAGGTTTAAAGAAAGCGTTTTCTATTACATGACAACAAGCTAAGGAGATTATAAAGAGATGTCCTACTTACTTTTTCTATAACCAAACACCATTACCAGCAGGGAGTAACCCAAAGGGTACTTAAAAGAATGAAATACAGCAGAATTTGGAAAATTAAAATATATACCCCACACCATTGACACTAATTCAGGTTTTCAATGGGCAACTACCTTGAGCTCAGAAAGGCTGATTTAGTAATCTCACATTTATTAGAAGTTAAGGTTATTTTGACCATGCCTACACAAATAAAGACAGACAATGGTCCAGTATATGAGTCTAAGAAAATGAAACAGTTTTTTTTGCCTATTATAATATAAAACATATTACAGGTATACCAAACTACAGGTCAGGCAGTTATAGAAAATCAAATCAAATTATAAAGGCTATGCTAAACAAGCAGAAACAAATGGGAAATACCTCCAGAATTAGATTTTATAATCCTTTATTAACCTTCAATTTTCTTAATGCTAATGACAAAGGAACAACATCAGCAGAGAGACATTGGATAATAGAAACATCTTCTGAATTAAATCAACCAGCATATTTCAAGGATGTGCTGACCTCACAATGGAAACCAGGAGATGTGCTACCTTGTAGAAGGGGTTCACTCTTGTTTCTACAGGAGAAAATAAGCTATGGATACTATCAAAATTAACAAAGATTCAGTTTGAAAATGAAAGAGAAATGACAGCTCATCCACAGAGGTGACAATCATACAGGTAGGAAGAAAACCTCATAAGGGTTGGGGCAGTGTTCTGTTCCTATCTTTGCAGGAAAATATTCATGTTCAAAGAATGGAGAGACCTTGGACATCTACATGCCTACAGATAAAAAAGATAGCTACCTAGAAAGAATCAACAAGCAGAGAGAATCCTGCTTTATGATGCCTTATTATCTGCATGGTAAAATTTGATTATTTGGGCACATATACATCTCTACCTAAAAATAAGAACTGGCTTTGGAGTTAGACAATAGTTATTCTTCTCTAAGTCCAAGAATGTTGTTAAAATAAAAATTCAAAATTTCTGCCTCATGTTAGGGCCCATCTGGTATGGGACAGAAAGAAGACAGATTTAAGAAAACATTTTACTTTTCTGCATGCCTATTTTGTTTATATGGTATCTTTCATTGAATATATGTTTATATGAATAATGTTTAAATTTTCCACAATGAACAGTAGATTTTCCCACAGTAATCCTTGAAGCTTCCAGGAAGAAAATGCAGCCCCACAACAATGACTCCACCTTGTTGATATGATGTTATGAGGCTGATACCACTACTATGAGACTGGTTTTTGGGTATCAGCTGCAGTAATGATGCACCTTCATACAATGTTCTAGTCAGAACTTCAAATAAGAACTTCAAAACAAGCAAAAGGACCCTATCAACTACTCAGAGACCATTTGTAATTATACAGAACAGCAATCTTGAAACTTAACCATCATTTTACTTTTACAGGATCCCATAGAAAAAGCATTGCCCCCATGACAGCAGGAAGCAATTCTAGAAAGTGATGTCCCTTCTCCCAACAAAGCTTGTCCTCAGAGTTAGAGACACAATTTAGGGGTTGCATATTACTTGCATGGTGTTGGGGGTTAAGGTGACAATTATGTAAGCCTAGACATCTCAAAGAGGGAGAAGACCGAATGGGATAATAGAAAATTTAATGTGAATTTATTCACACTAATAATAATAGTGAATAATAGAGTGAATACTTGGACAGTTTACACTGGTATAGTTTCTTGTATACTGATACAAGTTCAAATTATATTTATTATTTCTGTTTACAATATTTGTACACCTATGCAAAACTATTTTGTCATATTGTATACATATATGTTTCTACCTCTGTTTAAGACATTTTGTATATTGATGTAGTTTTAGGATATATTTATCATATTGCATTATATATTTCTTATTTATACACTGCTTACATTTTGATGTCATTGTCCTCATTTCCTTCACAGTTTTGTAAAGATTGTTTAATATTCTGATATGAAGTCTTAATTTTTAAATTATATAGGTATTAAGTATTATAGGTCAATAGTCATTCAAGTTTGTTATACTTTTATTCATCCTATTTATGTTTTTTAGATACATAGTAATTGAATTCTGCATATAAAGGTAAGCTTCAACCACTTCAAAGATCTGTAGAACATGGCATTTAAATAATTTAGGATTCTGTTGGTTTGAGACACGATTGCTCCTGGCAGGACCAATCTATTTTGGAGAGAGTGTTGAGCACGAAGGACACTCCAGTTGGAGTTTGTCTTCTTCTTGGCACTACTGGCCTTTGGGGAAAAAACTGACCATACCTTGATCCCTGACAAAGTGCATGATGTCTGGACTGGACAAGCAGGATACAAGAAAAAAACTGTCAAATTTTGCCAAGACAGGGTAAGACAGTTTTGAAAAATTACCTGCCTCTGAAAATGGGCTGTCAGTCACTATAGTACTTAGCCAAAGTTGGTTGCTTCAACATTGCAAATGAGACTTTGTATGATTGCTTAGGCAGCTAGTTGTCTCTGTCATCTATTGTACATTTTGGAAGATGCTTGATTGTACTTCCTCCCTACTCAAGTAATATTATCTTCCTTCTCAGGCCTTCAATGGGATTGAAGATTAGATAGCTATAGTTACTGTCCTCCTATAATCTAACCAAGCCATTTCCAATATAAGACTTAGACTCCTTAGGATAGAATGTTTATTAAACATTTAGCATACGTTTCTAAATTATAATTCTAATATAATTCTATATTATATTATATTAGAATTGTTATAATTCTAATCTTGTACTTGATATCTATTCCTAGTGTATATAGTTTTGTATCGGGTTTGGAACTCTCTTACTAAAACAAAAGGGGGAGGTGCTGTGAGATTTCCTTCTGCTCCTTCGGCCAATAGCCATTAAGATAACAGCCCACTTGTGCATGGTTTCTTATACTATAAATGCAGCTGTAAAGTTCACACTTGCTCTCTTTCTTCCAGCTCTCACTTCTGGTGCTAGACACTTTTCCTGTTCTCTGTTCATGCAGAGGATTGTGATTTAAGACAGTAATTTCTAAATTTTCTCTAAATAAATAACCCTTCATTATATGTAATTATGAACTAGTGTGGGATTATCTGGTTTCTTCCGCCAATACTGAGGTATGTGTGCAAGTGTAAGGTGTATTTTGATACAGTTTGTTATGGGTTGGATATCAAAAATTTCCCCAAAAGTCATGTTTTGAGTCTTTTTTTTATAGCTTAGGGTGTATTTGGGAGGGGGTGAACCTTACATATTGTGGGACTTGGTGTGGGAAGTTAGAGTAATTGGAGCAAAACTTTAAAGGTGATTCTGAGACACTGGCAGATTTTCTTTTCCCCTCTGTCCCACCATGCCCTCCACAGGCCAGAAATGACACTTCTGAAACTGAGCTAAATCAAGCCTTTCTTGTAAGTGATTTGTCACAGCAACAGAAAGCTGACAGTACGCAGGTAAAGCAAGAAAAGAAGCAAATCTTTTCACCAGACTTAAGTCTCCCCTTCCACAGTAAAACTTGGAAATGGGCATCAATACCACCGTCCTTCTGTAAAGCATGTGGCAGTTTCCACAATAAAATACACTGACCAAAGGCAGACTTCTGCATGTGGCAGTTTGCACAATAAAATACACTTACCAAAGGCAGACTTCTGTTTATTTAGTGAGTTTTAGTAAATTAATATTCAAAAGTAATAAAAGAGGCATCTTCAGCATGAGACAAAATCAGGAGCCAGACACAGTCACTTTCTGCTTTGTCTGTCTCTGTCATGTGTCACTGGTAAGAATCTCTTACCAAGAGATCAGAGATATTATTGGTACCATCTGAATCTCATGGAGCAAGCAGTTCTGCAGTCAAAATAAAGGAGATAGGATAACGAGCTGGCAGAAGGAGCAAATGTTTCCCATAATTACAAAATCATTTTGGAAAACAAACAAATGAACGAATGGACATGTGTAACAATATATGAATGTTGTTGGTGTTCCCTCTAATGGGAGACTTTAAGTATCAATAAAAGTAGAGCCATTGCGTTAACTCCAGCCAGAAGTGAGTTCTTTTTAATACATGGAGTCAAACCTGTTATGTTCTTTAACAGCTCAGTTACCCTCTTGCTGGCTTAATAGAAATTCTACTATATTTTTCTTCCTGCTAATTATGATTTGTCCAAATGTTCCAAAACTGACCTGGTCTTAAAAGAAAAGGAAGAAAAGGAAGAAAAGAAAGCCAGTTCCTTATATCTACAATTCTTTAAGTAAAATCAAAACATCTGATAAAAGAAAAGGGCTGCTTTCCTCAGACAAAGAGGGGCAAGTTTTAAACACCTTTCCTGAGGGTAAAAGGTGCTTTTACATTTGATTTTTTATCAGAATAGCCATGTTACTCTTCCAGAAACAACAATGGAGTCTTTCCCAAGGAGGTTTCATGCTTGTAGAGAGTAAAAGGTGGACATGATTGATCTAAAATTTTCTCTGCTCAGGTGTTACATTAACACAAATGTAAACCTAAGGTTCTATCTTAAGTTTGCCCCTCTCAGTGTGTCCTCTGTTTTAAGGGATAACATTTTAGTCCATATTACTGAGCCTGAGATCTGGGAGTCAGATCCACATATTTCTCTTTTTATTTCTATGTTACATTTGATCAAACCTTGCACACCTCCTTCTAAAAACCAGTTCATTTTGCTCACTTTCTTCCATTATGTAACATTAATTTTGACTGTCAACTTGACAGGATCTATAATCACTTGGGGGATAAGCCTCTGGGCACATTTGTTGGGGGATGTCTAGGTTAGGTCAACATCTGAGCATGCCTGTGAGAGAGTGTCTAGATTAGGTCAGCCTTTGAGCATGCCTGTGGGGGAGTGTCTAGATTAGGTCAGCCTCTGAGCATGCCTGTGAGGGAATGTCTAGATTAGGTCAGCCTCTGAGCATGCCTGTGTGGGAATGTCTAGATTAGGTCAGCCTCTGAGCATGCCTGTGAGGGAGTGTCTAGATTAGGTCAGCCTCTGAGCATGCCTGTGGGAGATGTCTAGATGAGGTCAGCTTCTGAGCAAGCCTGTGGAGGATTATCTTGATAAGGTTGAAGTAGAAGGGTCGACCATAAATGTGGGTGCCATCATTCCCTGGGCTGAGAGGTCCTGGACTCCATAAAAAGGAATGAGCAAGCTGAATGCAGCATCCATCTTTGCTTTCTGACTTGATCAGCTACTTCAAGCCCCTGCAATTATTCTTTCCCACCAAGATAGCCTGCACCCTGGAATTGTAGGACAAAATAAACCCTTCATTTTGTAAGTTGCTTTTACTGGGTGTTTTATTACAACAATAGGAAAAGTAACTGAGACATAGTCTAACCCCATTAATTTCTTAATGATTCCTCTGAATTTCTCATTAACTCTTCTAATCTCCTGTCCACAGTTTTGCCTCTTAGCAATGCATGTAGGATCATGTAATGTTGACATAAATGATCAATGACTTCTCATCTTTAAACAAAATTTCAGAATCTTCCCAGCATCTTTCTTAGCTTTCCAGCCTCATTTCTCATCATTTTTCTTATCACCATCTTTGTCTTATGCCCAAAAGTTTGCACTTATGTGGGGTTCCAGGGTCTTTCTAACTTCTGGGCCTGTGGTGTCTCAATTCCACTTTTGTATTATGGATCCAACCTCATACAGAAATGCACGCCATTATGTGTATTCTCAAATTCACTGTGTGTATAACTCAAATACCATATTATTGGTATTACCAAGCCAGGCTTCAGTGTCCCCTCTGAACATCTCTGTCTTGGTCTGATTTCTTCTTGCTGTGCTGAAACAAAAGCAAGCTATGGGAGGAAAGTTTATTTCATCTTAGAACTCTCACCTCACAATCTATTATTGAGAGAAGTCAGGAAAGAACCTAAAAGTAGAAGCTGGACTATGGATGACTGTTGCTTACTGGTTTACTCTCTCTGGCTTGCTCAGCCTGCCCACCTTTCCAGGGATAGTACCATGGACAGAGCCTCCCTGTGGCCATTGATGACAGTCTGGTATCAATCACACTGGATGCAATTGCTCTTCAGATTGTCTTTTCTGTCAAGACACCAATATTCATGGCAACCATTTGTATCCAGTACGTAACTTTTATGTTCCAGAACTCAGAACAATACCTACTACAATAAATTCATTTTAATTTAAATAGCAAATGCATGACTTTGTCTTAGAAGGCAGGGGTGGGTCTACGGGAGAGACAGCATTCAGAGGTGTGAATTTTTTTAATCCTTGAAATTTATTTACTTGTTTGTTTTGAGAAAAGATCCCAGACTGGCCTCAAGATTACTATGCAGCATGTAGCTGAAGATAACCTAGTGTGGGACCCTGTCCTCCATGATCCTTGAGGCCAAAATACTGGATGCAAATAATGTTTACGCTAACCAGCTAAGCTTCCTGCTAGTTCCGTCCTTGGTTCTGCTACAGCCTGGCACATTAGCCTGAGGGATCTATTTTGCTTTAAAATGGTAATTTCTCAACCTGCCTCAAAGAAGCTCAGGCGCCAAGGCCCATCTAACCTGTCTGACATTGCTTTGTACCCTTGACCACCTGCCTGGGGAAAAACTCCCACAGAGGCCAGTTTCCCCAGCCCCCTCTGGGTGGGAGGAGTTTTCCTTTACTGGGGCCAAAGGTATTTTAACCCTGGATTTAGTTGAATAAAGGGGCATTCTCTTCTTGAGGATGACTGGAACTCTGTATCTGTGTGTGTGCATCTTGTGCTTTAACCCCTAGGACAATATGGAACTCGTGGGATGTGGGTGGCGTGGAAGGACGTCCCCTACAACATAGAACTCCCGATCCTCCTGCTTTTACTTCCTGAGCGCTGGGATGACAGGTGTGTGTCAATTTGATTACTGTACGCGCTGCTGGGAACGGAACTCAGGACTTCTTTTTGTTTTATTAGGATAACAGCTTTTTAACTGATATTTGGCCTCATACTAATCTAGCATTATTTATTTTGTTGTTTTCTGTCTGTTTTTAAGTTACACATATATTGATGTTTTGTTTGTATGTGTGATATGGTCAGAAGAGGGTGTTGGAGTCCTTGAAACTGGAGTTGAGTTACAGACAGCTGTGAACTGACATGTGGGTTCTGGGAGCTAACCCTGGGTCTTCTAACAGAGCAGATTGTGCTCTTTGCCACTGAGCTCAGCTGCTTGTGTTATTTGTATATAAGGTTGTACATTATTTTTCTACCTTAAATGAGTGAACATACTTATCTCAAATGAGAGAAGTAGCTAGCATACACAACTGAAGGAATACAATCCTTTGACAGGGGTTGGGGCAGAGAGCTTGGCTTTAGGAGTAAGTTCTCAGCTATGGCAGTTAGCTCTCATATTTTCTTTCTGTGACTCTAACCACAGTAGGAAGGGTATAAATGCTACATAGATACTCCTAAATAGAAAACAGTAAAATGCATTTGAAGTCTCATGGGTGAGATGACTGAGAAGGCTAGCTCAATTTCCAGTCCTCTTAATGTGAATAATGGTTCCAGAGATAAAATTATGCAACTGGAATAATGCTTCAAGCTGATAATGAAGAATGTCTGAGTGAAGGACAGTCCCCACCCCTCTGTACTACCCCCACTCATTCAGGAAGCTGCTTATCTAGACTGGAGCTTGAGTTCAAGTGGACCCAGGCTTTTGTGTTGATTTTCTCCTCTTAAAAATGCATTTAGCAAACTACTCAGTTCCTGTAAAGCAACTATACATCCATTTGTTGCAGTGCATTTTAAAAATGGCAAATCATAAACTTCTGACCTCAAGAGATATTCAATAAATCATTAAAAGACAGCCACCTGTAGGCCAGCTCTGCCTGATTTCTCACAGGCCATGTTATTAGATGCATTTAGACTCTTACCCACCACCTGAATCTCACACACTATAACAGTCCCCGCCAAATGTGAGCTTCTGACGTGGGCTAATACCATTCTATTTTGGTGCCAAATATATTATTTATGTGTTGATTTGCTAAGGTGGAGGGAGGGGAACCCAAACTGCTGATTTCTCCATAGCCCATAATGACACCTGTTCATTTGCAGACTGGCACACCAGTAAGCACACACTTGTTTCAGAGGAACCAGGCAGGACTGGATTGTTTTTGTCTGAGAAACTCAGGAAATAGGTTAACAGAGCCAAGGGTGTCACCCTTAGGCTGATCTTATTTGAAGAGATGAAATGTGAGGATAAATATTTATTTTACTTTTGGCTATGGTTTCAAATTGTTATATATATATATATGTTATATATATAACAATTCATATTATATATAATATATCTAGTATATATTATATATAAATATAGACACACACTCACATAGCCCAGGCTTATCCTCAAACTTGAAGCAGAGAATGACCTTGAACTCCTGATTTCCTCAAAAAGACACCTCTCTCTCCCTGCTTAGCCCTCAATAGCTGTCCATTCAGCACTTTTCCTACCAGTGTGAATGGCCGAGGTCAGTTTGAATGTGACCGCTTTGATAGGTTGGGTTCAAGCATTTAGTTTTTCTTGGCAGCTGCCCCATTACCACACCCTAATGCAGAGCCAAGTATTTGGACATCTGAAGTGAAGCAGACAATTGTGGAATCCCAGCCTGCCCCACCCTGGCTGGCTAAATTTGGGAAAGAAGGTGGTGTTGCTTAGGTGGTTCAGGTGACACACTCAGAAAAATACATAGAAGAAAGCATATTTTTCTTGTATTAAAATAATTAAATGATCTGTTCCTGGATGCTCTCAGTGACAGGTAGACTTGTTGGCTCAGCACAAAAACTTGTTGAAAATTCTTTCAGGTCCTGTGCTAGTAGACGTCCTTATCTGATGCTTAGCCTTTCTTTTTTTCTCTTTCCTTCCTTCCTTCCTTCCTCCCTTCTTTCCTTCCTTCCTTCCTTCCTTCCTTCCTTCTTTCTTTCTTTCTTTCTTTCTTTCTTTCTTTCTTTCTTTCTTTCTTTCTTTCTTTTTGAGACAAGGTTTTGCTGTAGCTCTGGAGCCTGTCCTGGAACTAGCTCTTGTAGACCAGGCTGGCCTCGAACTTACAGAGATCTGCCTGCCTCTGCCTTCCAAGTGCTGGGATTAAAGGCATATGCCACTATCACCCAGCTTCTAAGGCTTACTTTTAATAACCAGTCTGGAAACTGGGAGCCTAGTACTGAGCAGATTCCTTGTCCTCTCTCATTGACCAGGCTGGGAGTTGGAAGCCCGGTACCGAGCAGATCCACATGTTCCCTGTCCTTCCTCACTGACCAGGCTGGGAGCTGGGAGCCCAGTACTGAGCAATCCGCATGTTCCCTGTGCTCTCTCATTGACTGTCTGCATTAGTTTTCCTGTTCAAACAAAATCCCAATGCGCTATGTGGCCAAATCTAGTAGCCACTTATCCTCTAGCCCTCTGAAGGCCAGAGACAGTTGGGAATCAGTATGTATGCACAGTGTCACACTCTCCTTGAAGATTCACTCACAATTCATTTTCCCCCCAAGTTCCATTTCAGAAAATCTCTGGCTGAATCTAAATTTTAGTGTTTTCTAGGCAACTTTAAAACAGACTAGAATAAGAAAAGTCCTGAGTTCTTGGAAATTGAATTTGATAAGATCGTGTGATTATCCCAGAATGAAGGACCCCGGTACGTCTGGCTTTCAAAGCTGTGCCAGGCACAGGTACGTTTGTAAATATGTGTTTTGTATAGTGAAGACAAACACTGGGAAACTTGACTCACTCGTTCATTAAAATGAACAAGCAAATGTAGTACAGATGAGCAAAACCCTTTGAAACACTATTTATAACCTTTATATCATGAAATAAAATAGAATTTCACATATGCTCTCTTTCATAAAAGACTAAAATAAGCTTCTGTGCAGGCCATTGCACAGGATGGGATGAGATGTCGGCCTTACAGCCCCCACCCTTCCAGAAGTCAGAGGCAGTCTGGAGGGGGGCCCTTCCTCCTCTTCTTCCCAGATTATTCCTCGGCTTGTGGCAGTGAGACTCCAGTCTCTGCTTCTTCTCTCATGTGGCTTCCTCCCTCTGGTTCAGTGTGTCCCTCTCTACATACATACTCCTCTTCTAAGTACTCCAGTTATACTGGAGTGAAACTGTCCTAAATGACCTCATCCCTACTTGCTGGAATGGTCATAGTCCCTCATACCAAGTGAGTTAGCATTCACAAGCATTGGGGATTAGAATTTCATTATATCTTTTGGAGACAGGATTTAGTTCAACCCAGAACTAAGGGTTTTCCTTGTGAGTCAGTCAGGCATTTATTCTAATCATTAAGAAACAGACTGAAATTAGCGAATTGGGAAAGGCTGTAGAGGAGAGACGGGTTTCCATGGTGGGGAGTGGGACTGGGAAGGTTGCTGGTTCAGTGTGTGTTAGGCAGATTTAGAGGACAGAGCAAATGGCACCAATGAAGGTTCTAAGGCATATGAAGGCCAAAAGCACCAGAACACTGTGTGGCTGGAGTGCAGAGAACAAAGACTCTGAGGGTGACTGAATGCTGAGAGGTTTGCCATCTTCTCACTATTTGGGACATGTAGAGGCTCGCAGGGCTCCATATTTTCTACGAAAATCGGGCAATGACTGGGATTGCATGCAGAGTCTGCTCAGTTGAAGCCATATATGTCCCAGCAGCGTATAGAATAATGCAGACTATATGAATGCCGGTCAGGTGGTGAGGCAGCTGAGGACAGAGTTAGGATCTGAAGATTTCACTCACTGCCTACTTTGGCAGATTCAGGATGCAGTATAGACTGTGGAGGTCAAGCCATGCATAGACCCACAGAAGAAGGCAAGTGAAGCCTGTATATACGTGAAGGACAAAGGCAAATAAAATTGAGGGCAGGTAATGGAATGAGGTAAGGATTTGGCAAGGGTGCTTCAGGTCTGGGAATAGTCTCTGTGCAATTGAGGACACCCCAACCCTGAATATCACCCAGTTTGGAAAGGGAAGATTATGAGAGCAGTTGTGATGGACTTGCCAAGAGGGTGTTAAGAAGAAAGTTTGATTTACCCGATTTAAGGGCCCCACTGGAAGCAGCAAGACCTTCGTTGAGTAACTGAAATTTAACACTAATCTGATAGCTGGGAGGGAGACTGGCCTTGCCTCCTCTTGCCTGGGGTAAGATCCTGAGCCCTTAGGGTTTTTAAAATATGTTCCTACTAGCCATAATAACTTTTGTAGCTACTATGGATCAGTGAACAAAGGGCCTGTTAATTAGTACAAAGGCCAGGAATGAGTATGTAACTTTTTATCCTATATGATGTGTGTATGTATGATTCTCTCTCTCTCTGTCTCTTTCTCTCTCTCTCTCTCTTTCTGTGTGTGTGTGTGTGTGTGTGTGTGTGTGTGTGTGTGTGTGTGTGAGAGAGAGAGAGAGAGAGAGAGAGAGAGAGAGAGAGAGGGAGAAAGAGTTTATTTATGGAGATCAAAGCTCTAAGCTCTGGTCTTCCACTATATTGAAGACAGGGTCTCTTATTGTTTTCTACTTTGTATGCCAGGCTATTGGCCAGTGAAATTTCATAGATTCTTCTGTCTTCATCTTTTATCTCACCTCATGAATGCTAAGACTATAGATGTGTACTCACTAAGTTCAGGTTACGTGGGTTCTGGGTATCTGAAGCACTTGTGTGGTAAGCACATGACTCATAAGCCAAGTTCCCTAGCCCTGTTTATTTTATTTCTTTATTTGGGGCATATGTAAGGTAAGTGGATTTATTGGTTGGAAGATAAGGAACAGAGAAAGTGACTAAAACAATCACTTCTCTGATGAGAAACAAACAACAGCTCTGCTCATTTTTGTAGGATTAGATTTCAGTTCCAGGGTCTCACATGTACTAGGCAAGTGCTATACCACTGAGTTACACTTCTGATCCTCCATCTTTAAAATCACTGTCTTACTTTTTTATTGTTGTTATAGTGTTGAGGATGACAAGGTTAACTGAAGGCACAGAAATATCCCCTGATTTAGCAAGTTTTAATTACTCTAGACAATGTTTATTGAAATGGCTGGGTAATTCACAATTTCTAGAGGCTACTTTCTTCTATTTCAAAGAAAGAGTTATGTGTGTACATAAAGAATCCAGAAAAGTACCACATTCTCTAACTTTATAAGCATCTTCTTGACTCAGTGAAGGATTGTGTGGTGACCCTCAGTATTAGCTGTAGAGGACCGCAACCACATTCGCCATTGCAAGATGGCGCTGACATCCTGTTCACCGGGCTGACATCCGGTTCCCCCGCCCGGTGAACAGGATAATGCGCATGTGTTGGCAAATTTCCAACGCTGTAGTCCCTGCCTCTCCCGAGGCGTCATCTGGGATGATGGGCAGCTTACCAATCTGAGAGTGACACGTCCGAGGCGGGGACTGTTTCCTATATAAGGGCTGGGCTCGCCTCGCTCTGGGTCTCCGCCATGTCGGCTTATGCTCTCGCTCTCAAGATGCATTAAAAAGCTGTTCTGCAGAAGGATCCTACGTGCCCTGCGTTGTTCTTGCTGGCGAGACAGTAGCGCAGGACATCTGGTGCCGAATCCCTCGGGACGCTGAGGGACCCTGGCAACTGCTCGCACCGCCGGAGACCCCTTGGACACAAAGAGGATTCAGAACTGCAGGTCTGTATACTCAGAGAGATATGGCTTTTCCTGGATTTTTCGGTTTTGGGCTTGACTTGTTTCCACATTGGGAAGGTTTCGTAGGGGCCTTGCTACCTCTTTTAGTAGTCCTTTTATTTTTCGCCAAAGACTGCTTAAAAGACGAATCCTGCCAGGCGGTTGCTGCAACGGAGGAAGTCCAGGATAGCATTTCAGAAACTGAGTACAGTGAGAGGTTAGGTGCGCGCACAGTCTCAAATAAGGAAAAAGGACCCTCCAGTGGTTTTAAGAAAATAAGAATGGGGGAGAGGACTGACTTACAAGGTCGAAAGATTTCTGGAACCAACAATAAAAAAAAAGGAAAGGACAGTAGTTTATATCCTCTGCAGGAGCTTGAAGCTCTGCAAATTGAAAGTGACCATGAAAGTGAGCATGAAAGTTCTGGCTCAGGAGAAGAGGTAGAAGAACTAGGTACAGAGGAGGAGGCAGAATTAACCAGCGGTAGGGCCATGAGGTCATCCCAAAGGGCCCATCCGCCTCCTTACGAGCTTTGCCCTCGCCCGACTGCCCCTTTGGCGCCTCCTTATGAGGAACACCTTGGGCCAAAGACTTTTTCATTTATCCCTGACAAGGTCAAGAGAAAGCTGCACCTGGCCTTCCCCGTTTACGAAGGGGAAAATGGACGGGTGTATGCGCCTGTGGAGTACAACCAAACAAAAGAATTAGCAGAGTCAGTTAGAAAATATGGAGTGACCGCTAATTTCACATTAGCCCAATTGGACAGATTAGCCTTGAGTGCCATGACTCCGGCAGACTGGGAGACAGTTGCAAAAGCGTCGCTTGTCAGCATGGGTCAATATTTGGAGTGGAAAGCTCTGTGGCATGAGGCGGCCCAGGAACAGGCCAGAGCTAACGCTCAAGCCTTAACTCCAGAACAACAACAATGGACTTTTGACCTCCTGACTGGGCAAGGGCGCTTCACCGCTGCCCAGATAGACTACCCTTATGACGCCTACCGCCAGATAGACAATACAGCTATAAGAGCATGGAAAGCTTTGTCTAAAAAGGGAGAAGGAAGCACCCTGCTCACCAAGATTATACAAGGGACTCAGGAGCCTTTTTCAGATTTTGTGGCTAGAATGACTGAGGCAGCAGGACGCATTTTTGGCGACACTGATATGGCCACGCCACTCATAGATCAGCTCATTTTTGAGCAAGCTATGCAGGAGTGCCGTGCGGCCATAGCCCCCAGGAAAAATAAAGGATTACAGGACTGGCTCAGGGTCTGTAGAGAACTAGGAGGACCCCTGACGAATGCGGGTTTGGCTGCAGCCATCATGCAGTCATGCACAAAAACACCCTTTTAAAGGGCCAGACAGAAGAGTTTGCTTTAAATGTGGGAAGCCAGGACATTTAAAAAAGGATTGTAGGTCATCAGAAAAGGAGAGAGCGCCTCCTACCCTCTGCTCACGCTGTGGCAAAGGTTATCATAGGGCTGAGCTCTGCCGCTCCGTTAGGGATGTCCATGGCAAGATCCTCCCACCATTAGGAAACCCACAGACTGATCCAAAAAACGGGGTGATGGGCCCTCGGTCCCAGGGCCCTCAGAAATATGGGAACAAGTTTGTCAGGGCAATGACCAAGGAACCCTCGGAGGCAGAACAAGAATGGACTTGTGTGCCTCCACCGACTTCCTATTGATGCCCCAAATGGGGGTGCAGCCTGTCCCTGTGCAGCTGCCTGAGCCTCTACCCCCTGGAAGCGTGGGCCTGCTTTTAGGGCGTGGCTCGCTTACCCTGCAGGGACTGATTGTCCACCCAGGTCTTGTTGATAGTCAGCACACTGCTGAGATACAAGCCCTGTGCTCTTGTCCTAGTGGAGTTTTTTCCATCAGTAAAGGAGACAGGATAGCTCAGTTACTGTTTCTTCCGGCAGACACCCACCAGAGGCCGGGAAGTAAATTAATGGGATCAACAGGACAGGATTCGGCCTACCTGGTTGTTAGCCTTCAAGATCGACCCAAACTGCCCCTTTGGGTGGATGGTAAATGCTTCGAAGGCATTTTGGACACTGGCGCGGACAAAAGTATTATCTCATCGCGCTGGTGGCCACAGTCCTGGCCTGTTACTGAGTCGTCTCATGCCCTACAGGGCTTGGGCTATAGTGCAAACCCCACCATTAGCTCCACCAGATTAACCTGGGAAACAGACGAAGGGCAGTCAGGATATTTTACACCATATGTCTTCCCCCTGCCAGTCAACTTATGGGGAAGAGATGTAATGCAGGGTATGGGATTGACCTTATCTAATGCATATTCATCTCAGGCCCAAGATATAATGTTAAGAATGGGCCATAGGCCAGGAAAGGGCTTGGGTCGCTCCAAGCAAGGAATACGGGAGTCAGTAAATCCTAAACCTATTATCAATAAACAGGGTCTGGGTTTTTCCTAGGCGCCACTGGGGCAGCACGGCCCATACCATGGAAAACAGAGACCCCAGTATGGGTTCCTCAGTGGCCACTTACCTCTGAAAAACTGGAAGCAGTGAATCAGCTAGTTAATGAGCAATTCGTTTTGGGGCACATAGAACCATCCACCTCTCCGTGGAATACACCCATTTTTGTCATTAAAAAAAAATCAGGAAGATGGCGCTTGTTGCATGACTTGAGAGCCATTAATGAACAAATGCATCTTTTTGGGCCTGTGCAGCTAGGACTCCCAGTGCTTTCAGCTTTACCCAAAAATTGGAGCCTGGTAATCATAGATATTAAGGATTGTTTTTTTTCTATTCCATTGCATCCTGCTGATAGGCCTCGCTTTGCTTTTACTGTTCCTTCAATTAATCATATAGAGCCTGATAAACGCTTTCAATGGAGAGTTTTGCCTCAGGATATGGCCAATAGTCCAACAATTTGTCAGATGTTTGTGCAGGAGGCTCTTGAACCGCTTTGTGAACGTTTCCCATGTTTGCTTGTGATTCATTACATGGATGATGTACTCATGTGTCATGAGGACTTACAGGTCCTAAGGGAAGCCTACCCATTGCTCATTAAGAGTTTACAGCTATGGGGTCTTCAAATAGCTGCTGAGAAGGTCCAGATTACAGACACTGGCCAATTCTTAGGTTCTGTTATTCTTCCTGAAAAGATTCTACCACAAAAAATAAAAATTTATAGGGACGATTTGCGAACATTAAATGATTTCCAAAAGTTGTTAGGAGATATTAATTGGCTGCGACCGTTTTTAAAAATCCCCTCTGCTGATTTGAAGCCATTGTTTGATATCTTGGAAGGGGATACTCATATTACCTCCCCTCGGGCCTTGACGCCGGCAGCAGAAGCAGCCTTATTACTAGTGGAGGAATCCATTAAGGAGGCACAGCTGTGCCGTATTGATGAAACTCAACCATTTGTTCTATGTGTGTTTAAAACAAGAAAGCTACCCACTGCTGTGTTATGGCAGGATGGACCGTTACTGTGGATCCATCCGCATGCTTCTCCTAACAAAAGTATTGATTGGTATCCAGCTGCTATAGCTCAAATTGCCCTTAAAGGCCTTAAAATGTCTGTTAGTCATTTTGGTAAGCATCCAGCGGTTATGATAGTTCCCTATACCTCCTTTCAGATACAAACTTTGGCCGCCACCTCTGACGATTGGGCAATTTTGGTTACCACCTTTTCAGGAAAAATTGATAATCATTATCCCAAACACCCTCTGCTGCTGTTTGCTGCATATCATCCCATTGTGTTTCCCCGAGTTACGTCTTCTGCCCCGCTAAAAGACGGGGTGATGGTGTATACAGATGGCTCCAAAAATGGTGTGGGAGCCTATGTTGTGGATTCTAAAATATATACAAAGAACTTTTCTGCCACCTCACCCCCGGTGGTGGAATGTATGGTGGTTTTAGAGGTTCTTCAAAAATTTCATTGTCCTCTTAATATTGTTTCTGATTCTGCCTATGTGGTTAATGCTGTTAAATTATTAGAGACCGCTGGAATTATAAAACCTACTAGTACAGTGGCAGCTCTTTTCCAGAGGATACAGGACTGTTTACTAAATAGGAGAGCTCCATTTTTTATCACACACATAAGAGCACATTCGGGGCTCCCGGGCCCCATGAGTTTAGGTAATGATCTGGCTGATCGTGCTACGCAGCTTGCTGCGGTAGCTCTTGCCTCCCCGTTACAGACCGCTAAAACCTTTCATGATAATTTTCATGTTACAGCTGAAACCCTGCGTAAACGTTTTTCTCTTACCAGAAAGGAGGCTCGTGATATTGTGACCCAATGTCACAATTGTTGCCAGTTTCTCCCTGTCAGACACACTGGCGTAAACCCCAGAGGGATTGTGCCTTTGCAAATATGGCAGATGGATGTGACTCATATCACTGCCTTTGGAAAACTTCAGTATGTGCATGTGTCAATTGACACATGCTCTGGCGTTATTCATGCCACACCACTTACAGGAGAAAAAACCTCTTATGTCATTCAACATTGTCTTGAGGCATGGAGTGCTTGGGGCAAGCCCACATCTTTAAAGACGGATAATGGGCCTGCCTATACTTCTCAAAAGTTTAAACAATTTTGTGCACAGTCACACACATTACAGGCCTGCCTTATAACCCCCAGGGGCAAGGTATTGTAGAGCGAGCACATCGCACACTCAAATCTTATCTACTTAAACAAAAAGGGGGAATATTGAAGGAATTACCCCTGACACCAAGAGTAGCCATTTCCATGGCTCTGTTCACTATAAATTTTTTAAATCTGGACGATAATGGCCAGAATGCTGCAACACGACATAGTTCAGATCCGCAGTGGCCTAAGGATTTGGTTATATGGAAAGATGTGTTTTCTAATGAATGGAAAGGCCCGGATCCCATCCTATTGAGATCCAGGGGAGCTGTTTGTGTGTTCCCACAGGACCAGGAAAATCCATTCTGGGTGCCAGAAAGACTGACCCGAACGGTGAGGGGTGACCCACAACACGCGTACTCGCCTGAAGATTTGGCTTCTGTTCCTCCTACCATTTTGCGGATGGATGACAACGGTTACGAAGGAGCAGCGATGGGGTATACTCTCAGCCTTCCTGAAGCCAACACCAGTCAGCCATAGAGTGGCAGTGTTTCTTCGTTTTTTTGTTTATTTTTATTTTTATTTTACAACCAATAAGACTCTGGGGCTCCCCTACCTTCTATTTATAAGCTTATTGGGTGGGGGTGGGAATGTTTGGAACAGCCCTATGCTGAGGATCAGTGTTTCTCCTCTGGATGGTCTGCTGACTCAAATCCCAAAGTCGTAGGGACAAAGTGTGGTTATTGCACAAGCGCTGGCTACCCTGGAACAGGGAACCTCTACTGATGTGGTTATCTATGCTGAAGCAGTAAGGTTTATGCCAACCAGCTCCTGCACCCCTAAGACACCTCTGTCCATTGCACAGGGTGGAGTGCTTGGCTTAGCTAGCCCTGAAGGTTGTAGAGCTAAAGAGCATCACACAGAGAATGGCCCTCTCTGAGAGATATGTCGCCCTGCATAAGGGTTTCCTGCCGTATATTCCCTTTCCCAGAAAAATGGCAGAGGGCAGGCCGGATAAGTTCCAGGTGTCATGAACCTAGGGGCAGATTCCATGCAAGCCCATTATAATGTTTTCCACTTTGGGAAGTGCGACCTCTATCTCTGCCTTCTGAGGGAGTTGCCTTTCTGCAAAGAAGTAAAAAAAGGGGGAGATGTAGAGGACCGCAACCACATTTGCCATTGCAAGATGGCACTGACATCCGGTTCCCCCGCCCGGTGAACAGGATAATGCGCATGTGTTGGCAAATTTCCAACGCTGTAGTCCCTGCCTCTCCCAAGGCGTCATCTGGGATGATGGGCAGCTGACCAATCTGAGAGTGACACGTCCGAGGCGGGGACTGTTTCCCATATAAGGGCTGGGCTCGCCTCGCTCTGGGTCTCCGCCATGTCGGCTTATGCTCTCGCTCTCAAGATGCATTAAAAAGCTGTTCTGCAGAAGGATCCTACGTGCCCTGCGTTGTTCTTGCTGGCGAGACAGTAGCGCAGGACAATTAGCCACTGTTTTTTCTTTTGAGATAAGGTCTTTGACTTGCAGTGTGTCAAAGAGACTAGGTTACCTGTCCAGGAAACCCCCACACACTGCTTGTCTCATTCCCTGGCTCTTGGATCATAAGTGCAGGCCACCATACCTGTTTCCCCTTCGCACGGCTTCATGACTGTCCAACACATCCTTTTCCAACTGAACTGCATCCTTAGCCCCACCTCAGGGTTTTAAATGTTTAACCATTCACTTACTGCTGGCTCACCTGAGGTCTGGCTAGTTAGCATCCTTCCTTAGTTTTCAGCTCACATCTGAGGAAATAACTAGCTTTCCTGAAGAAGATGGCCCTCTGACCTCCCAGGATTGAACTCAACCTGCTCCTGGAAGTCCCTCTGCAAGGCCTGTCAAGTCCAGTTCTGCTTTGATTTTAAAAAAAGCTAATTTTCTTTCTCTCTCTCTTTCTCTTTCTCTTTCTCTTTTTCTCTCTCCCTCCCTCCCTTCCTTCTTTCCATACTTTCTCCTTCTCTCCCCCTTCCCTCCTTCTTTTCTCTCTCTCTCTCTCTCTCTCTCTCTCTCTTTTCATGTGTTGTAACATGAAGGGCTGGCTTGTTGGGGTTTCTGTCCCACACGGTATCCTACAGTTGGTAAACCCCAAAGAAAATCACACAGAGATCTCCACAAGTTATAAAACTGATTGGCCCATTATCTCAGGCTTTGTATTAGCTACTATAACATATATTACCCCATTATCCTTAACTCTACCAATTGATCTATAGTCCCAGCCTTTAATTCTATAGATTCTTGTTGCTGAAGTAACACACCTTTGTCTAAGAGACAGTCTTGTTAAGGAGAACCTACATTCCAGACTCCCAGGCATTCAGATCTATACTTAGTCCTGGAGGACTTCTGATGTCAGTTATCTATTGACACCTAGTAAAAATGTTCTTTTTTGTTTGTTTGCTTTTGTTTATTTTATTTGTTTATAATGTCTTACATTATGCTAAGCATTAATACCAAAAGTATTCATTCCCTGTTGTAGGTTACATAGCACAGGATCCTGGATGCCACTGTTCTGCTTGCACTGTTGTTGTAGGTTACAAAGCACAGGATGCTGGATGCCACTGCTCTGCAAACTTACCATGTTGCTTATGGATCTTTGTGGTTGACTCCTCCTTTATTCAGTGTTCTGTTAGTACCTACGCATTCGTAAACAGCAAGTTGCCTTGTTAAATGCTTCCTCTGAAATCCTCAGGGCTTCAAGTCCCCTGACTTGGAGTATATAGTATACTCTGCATCTATCCCAGTGAACATCATCTGCCCTTGCAAGAAATACAATCCACTCCACTGAACAGCTTACTGTCCTGCCTTTACCTCTCAATCTGAATCTATCTACATATTTACACAAATATCAGCAAAACTCTCTTTAAAGGGGTTTCCCAAGCAGAATAATAGACTCCTCCCAGTAGTAAGTCATATACCATAGCTAGTAATGGGAATGGCTTCAGGAGGGTTTTAAGTCAGTTTAGATTCATCCTACATTATACATGTATCTTGATACTATATATGCATAATATAGAATCAATATATACTTATGTGTATGGTCTTACTGCACCTTAAATTGAAAACTGTGTAATTTTTGATAAATTAAGAAACAGTACTATTACTGGAATACCGAGGTTCATGGGGAAGACTGTTTCAAAGCCATCATGTCAGTCTCACTGTTGTGCTGTACTGCCTCACTTTAGCCTTGTGTAGACCGTTTCCCTTACTCTTCAGGCCAAGACACTAAGTTACCTCATGGTTTCTTCAGAGGTTGATATAATTTTATTATAATTTATTGTGACTGGACTGGAGAGGCGACCTAATCAAATAATGTGCTTGCCTCAGATGCACAAGGACCTGAGTTCAGATTCCTAGGATCCAACATAAAGAGCTGGGTGTAGTGTTGTGTGCCTGTGACCTAAATAATGGCAAGACGGAAGGCAGAAACTGATGGAACTGTGTAAGCTCCAGGGCAGCTGGTCCAGGCTATTTGGCAAAGTTCCATGTCAATGAGAAACTGTCTCAAATATACGCTGGAAGGCACCTGAAGACTACACCCCAGATTGTCTTCTGTCTTCCACATAAGTGCCTTGTACATGGGCACACACATGAGAGAGACAGAGAGAGAGAAAGAGAGAGAGAGAGAGAGAGAGAAATAATAAAGCAAAATTCATCTATATTCATTATCCTGAATCTCTTTTAGAAGTTCAATTTGAGTACTTTGTTCAGTTTCTCTTCAACTAGAGTATGAAGTATTTGAGACTGGAAGCTAGGTACATTGGTTGAATTCTTTTTGCGTGTGTCTCAGTCATTCATTAAAAGTATCTGTGATATTTGTATTATTTTTTATTCCAAAGTCAGTCAGATATTACCTGAGTATCAGCTAGATGCCAGAGATTAAGTAAGATTAAATCCTATCCCTAAGCAACTTATATTCATTAGAATATTGAATTACCTTGGTAGACATAAGACCAGTTGCCTCACTTATAAATGCAGACACTGAGGCTTCAAGAGTTGACTGCTCAGTCTACTTGCTAGTCAGGCCACAGGCAAGCCTGAATTTCTCTTAACCCGAAGGTTCGTGTTCTTATAGTGCAAGGTTAAATTGTACAACCTGTGGTGTCTCCAGAGTTGTTCTTGTGAGGCTGTGTCAGAATTTATTTGGAAGAAATATGTTTGTGAGTTTATAGTGGAATAGCCATGTTTAAACAAAAGATTCTACCACTTAGATTAGGAAATTTTCACCACTCAAATTCAAGAAATAAGGAAAAGATCAGAAAGAAAATAGTATATGAAAAGAAAGTAGGAGGAGGATGTGGGGAAAGGGTCACAGTGTGGTTTGCAGCTTTCTACTCATGAAGTACCCCTGTCTCTGAGTGCTTGGTGTGAGAAAAACCAGGGTCTCTGCAGCATGTTTGAGAGTATTTTGGGAGTTTTTCCTGAAAAAGAGCCTCACCTTGAGAAGTCCAGCATAAGTGAAAAGCTCCGAGTTTTAAATATCTTAATAGCTTTATGGTTCTCTCACCTCTGAGAGCATCTGGTTAAAAGTGTGTGGGAATAGTGAGGGCACTAAGTACAACATCTGGATGAAGGGTGAGCAAGGCAGAGATAGTTACTTAAGTACAGCTATTGGTACTGGGTAGGGTCTGCTAGTTCAATGTAGGAAAGATAGTCTGTCTGCAACCAGGGCTTGAGTCTGTTGGGACCTCAGAGCTGTATCACAGAAAGACTGGCCAAAATGAACTGGTACCTACACAGGCCCTCAGGATAACTGTATGTTCATATCAGTAGCTTGCAAGGTCTCTTGTTGCTACTATGCATCTGTTGTGTGAGCACAGTCATGGATCCTATATAAGTCTACAAAGAGGCAGTAAACTGTTCTGGAAAAAGTCTGAAATTCCCTGACTTTCCACTCTTTAATTTGTGAGTAATTGTCCCTACCATTAAAGGCTGCTATAAAATGTGCTGTCTGAGATCCTGAAGATACAGCTCCCTTTAGATCATACTTGCCCAGTACATACACTTCTTTCTTCCTTTCCCTTTAAAAAGAAAAGTCTCTCTCTCTCTCTCTCTCTCTCTCTCTCTCTCTTTCTCTCTCTCTCTCTCTCTCTATATATATATATATGTGTGTGTGTGTGTGTGTGTGTGTGTGTGTGTGTGTGTGTGTGTGTATGTAGGTTTATGCATGGCCAGAGGAAGCTGTCAGATCTCTTGGAGGTAGAGTTGCAGGTAGTTGTGGGGTAATCAGTGTAGGTGCTGGGAACTGAACTCAGGACATGCCACAGTAGCATAAGCACACTTAACCCCTAAACTATCTCTCCAGCCCTCCTGACCAAAATATAAGTCTCTTAGTCTCTCACTACTCTCCTACACCTCTTTCTACACTTTCTACACTTCTCTCCTTCCCCTTTTAAACACTCTATTATCTCCCACCTTCTGTTTTTTACCTTTCATCCCTTTTCTCTTTTCACTCAACATCTATTTCTCTCCCTTTCTTTCCATTTATTTAAATATACAATTATATTATCTTTTATTTTAAGCAAATCACATATTATTTTTTTAAGCAAGCCCTAACTTATTTGCATACTGAGACTCATCCTGAAATTCTTTTCATCTAGGGTCACTAAAATGAACTCCTCAGACTGAGTTCTACAACTGAACTGAACAGACTGGTGACTAGGGAATGAGGTACAAGTTGTCATAAATTAGAGTAATGTTTAGATCAACTTCGATAGTAAGCATGTTAGGGACTGAGGCTGAATCAACATTATCTGCTGCATCAAGAAAAAGAACCCCAAAAGTTTATTAAAAATAAAATTAATAAACAGAATGGTAATTATAACTACTCTTTTAAAAATTCTATAAATGTTTAATTTAAATATTTATTTGTTTAGTAATTTTAAAATTCATGTATCTGTATGTTGAAAAAGAATCAGGGATAATTTGGAAGACCAATTAAGAACATGTGGAGTGGAGCTGAGAATATTATATGATGGTGAGAGCATGAGAGTCCTTGGTCCTGAAGATCTCCAGAGAAGCCAAGAGTGTTAAGCACGTAGGATCGTCCTTTCAAAGGGAAGGATTTACTTATGGTTCCTATTGCTGTGAAGAGATTCCATGATAATTGCAACTCTTATAAAGGAAAATATTTAATTGTGGTGACTCACAGTTTCAGAGGTTTAGTCCATTATCATCATAGTGCAACATGGTGGCATGCAGGCAGACATGGTACTGGAGAAGTAGCCAAGCTATATCATGATAGGCAGCAGGAAGTAGTCTGAGTGTCACACTGAGTGAAACTTGAGCAAAGGAGACCTCAAAGCCCATCCCCACAGTGACACACTTCCTCCAAAAAGGCCACACCTACTCCAACAAAGTCATACCTCTTAATAATGTCACCTCCTCTGGGTTCATGGGGACCAATTACGTTCAAATTACCACAACATATAACCTACTTTTTCAGAAGGCTGGGAATTGAAGGTGGTTAATAGCCTGGTGATCTGCATTATCTGTTGGTCCAGGCTATATCAAACTTTTACAACTAGGATTGGAGATGGTCGATGTCTAATTATCCTTAAGAGATTCTTAATCATTAAGTGTCTAAATGACACTTACATTACCTGTATAGCCAGGGGCTTTCCCCAAGCTCCCACAAGTATGACTGGAGATAACTAATAGCCCAAATGACCTTTATACTACCTGTATTATGAAGACCAAGCCAGCTCCTTTCCTAGGCTCTTAAGCTCATCCATGTAGCCTATCTGTAGAACTCATCTTCTTGGAAGAAACGACAAATACCCTGAGTTGAGTGTTGATGTAATTATGCTTCCTTATGCACTAGGGGTTGTATTACTTCTCAAATTATACTGTATTTAAAATGCTGACAATAAACCACCTAACATCAGACCATTTCCCTGTCTGCTATGACACCTGAAGGGATCCCCTCCCTTAATAAGAGACTGGTAGAATGATGAGGAACAAATCCTCCTGCCAAGTACAGACAAATGAGGTGCTACTTCAGTGTTTTAGGAAAAATCAACAAGACAGCTTGGGAAAATCACTATGGCAAGGAGTTTTGATCTTTTTTATTTTCTAGTTTTGATACAAGTTCTCACTAAATTGTTCACTGTGCATACAATCCTATTGTCTCACTTAACCTCTGAATGGTGGGACTATACAAGTAAGCTGTTGTCACTTGTCTAAAAATCTTGAATTGTCAATTAAATCTTGTCATTGGTGAAATGAATGGGCCTAGAGAGTCATATCTTGGATGGAAGTGGGATGGGTCTTCAGATTGTATAGTCATGTTTCTTTACACAGGGATGATCCATGTTAAGGAGTTGAGAACTGTAGAGGAGGAAGAGAGAATTTGTACAATTACCAAAGGAATTCTCAAAATTCATCATCTCAAACTTATGCAAGGAACAAGAGTTAAGGAAGTCTTGGCAAAGGAGATACACACAGATAGTCACTGCATGACTTCACTGGGCATTCCCTGAGTTCACTTCCTCTTCTCTTGAACACATAGCAAGACTAGGACTCTCAACTTCTGCAGTTGCATGTACTGATACAATGTGCACTAAACCAAGATGGTTAGGAGTAATGTATCCCTTGAGGAATTACCCAGATATACCTCCCATATGAAATTGTCCATACCCTTTCCATCATGATGATAATCTTGGATCTTAGAAGAAGCTTTGTATGAGAATATAGAATATGGGTTGAGGAGTAACTTGTGTCCTTGAATCACCACTGGATGGTAAAGACAGATGCCTATGAAGAACATGCATTTTGACTATGGTGAAAAATCTATGTTAGCAAGCTAAGACACTGGGTTGTTTATTCCAAGACTACCTTATTCTACCACAAAACCATGGGCTAAATGTGTTGTCCTAAGATATGCTTTTGTATAGCTCAGAAATATAACTAATAATTTTTATGTTAAAGACAGCTGTTAAAGAAAACAATACATGGAATATAATAAAAATGCTCCCCAAACTCTACCATGGTTACTGCAGGACCTGTTAAAGAAAATTATGATCTGTCTTAAGCAATGTGAAATTTCCTGAAAGAATACTGTGTTCTAGGTATTTTTCTACTTATATTACAAATAACAAATATTGCAATTCTATATATAATAAACGTATAAACATAATATATAATAAACATATATGAATATATGTATGATATGTGCATATATGTGTATTTATTTAAAAAAGAATATAGACTTGTACTTTGAGAAAAATAATAGAAACTAACTTTATCTCCTGATCTAAAACAACTGAAACATTATTCTTCCACCAAGTGAATGGTTATCAAGACATTAAGGATTATTCAGTGAAGAACAGTGATCCCTCTGACATGGGAAACAAGTGGGGTAATTTCCCATCTCTCTCTCTCTCTCTCCCACCTCTCTCCCTCTCTCTCTGTCTCTCTATCTCTCTCTGTCTCTGTCTCTCTCCCTTTCTCTCTCTCTCTCTCTCTCTCTCTCTCTCTCTCTCTCTCTCTCTCTGTGTGTGTGTGCGTGTGTGTACGTGAGCACATGTGAGATCTTGCCAGTGCCATGCACAAAGAGGTCAATGTGGAGAGAATGCCACAGAAAAACTCTGGAGAGAAACAAAGATCCCACTCACCAATGTTGAACATTGGTTGTAACACATTCAGGAGGAAATGGTCTGAAAAAACACTCGTTCAGGAGAATTAGAGATATAATCATTGGGGTATTTATAGACAGGTCTGGAAATTATTTCCCTTCCCATCACTGTAGGAAACTTCACAACACAGGGATTTGCTTTAACCATACCACGCAATGGATCTAGATGAAATACTGCCCAAGTTGTACCTGAAAAAATGCTTAAAACAATCTCCAAAAGGGTTACATACTTTATATAAAATGACCTGAGTTTCAGAACAAAATTCAAATATAATACAAGAAACAAAATAAAACAAAACCATGTACCTATACATACAGCATCCAGGAAATTGGTAACAAATAATAATAACAAAAATCTCATACTAAACAAAATTACCATTACAACCACAAATGCAATGTCAGGTATTCAATAAAAAGTTATTGTACAAATGGAAACCACAGGTAGAGGGAGTGAACATGTGAAAGAAAGTTTCAAGTCAGTCCACACATATGTTAGGATATCTAGATTGAAAGCACTGTAGCAGGATTGTTTTCTCTAGCTGAAAAGTCATCATCATGGTTTTCTTGAAGCAAAGAAGTGGTGGTATTCTGCAAAACCCCTTGTCTCACCATCATGTCAGTGAAAACACATATCCTTATGGCAGTTTATATTTCTTTTCTCATTGCTATAACAAGATGCCCAACAAAAACAACTTAAGCAAAGAGATACTTATTTTTGGCTCATAGTTTTAGAAAACAAAGTTCATCAGAGAGGGAACAGTAGGACCATTCACATTGCACCTGCAGGGCTATTTAAATTGCAAAGAGAGATGAAAACTGCTAAATATTTTTCTCCTTTTGTTCATTCTGGAATTCACCTTATGGGAATGTGACCGACAATCAGAGTGGGTTTTCCCCCTTCAGTTCAACCTCTTGGGTAACACCTTCAGATACACATGAAAGGTATGTCGCCTTAGTGATTCCAAATCCAGTTAAGCTGATAATGAAGATTATCCATCACAAGTCTACTTCTGGTCAACCCAAACCTATCACCTGTAAGTCATAGCATTCTACCAATGATCCTCAAAGACTCACTGCTGTCTCACAATGCAAGTTGCATTGAATTAATTGCATTAAGTGTACCCTAAATCTTCACAATTCTAGTTTTCAAAACCCAAAAGTACAAAGACTTTCTAACATTCAAGCTCTTCCTTCCTTCCTTCCTTCCTTCCTTCCTTCCTTCCTTCCTTCCTCCTTCCTTCCTTCCTTTCTTCCTTCCTCCCTTCCATCCTTCCTTCCTTTCTTCCTTCCTCCCTTCCATCCTTCCTTCCTTTCCTCCTTTCTTTTTTTTACCTCTCTCTCTTTCTTTTTTCTCTTTCCCTTTCTCCCTCCTTCCTTCCTCCTTCTGTTTCTCCCTCTCCCCCTCTTTCTTTTCACATGTAGAGGATCTACTCACAGAGATTATGCAGTGCTGAGCCTCTCGTTACAATGGCCTCATATTCTTCTTGGGTGTATTGGAAAGAGGGAAGCCATTCTCTAGGTTCCCTGCTCTGAGTACACTCAAATATTCTGACTTTTTATTTGTTTTTTTTTCTTATTTATTTATTCATTTATTTTGAGACAGGGTTTCTTTATGTAACTTCGGCTGTCCTACAACTCACTCTGTTGACCAGGATGGCCTAGAACTTATAGAGATGCACGTGCTTCTGCCTCCCAAGTGCAGGAGTTAAAGGTGTGTGCTACCCCACCTGGCCCTTCAGCCCATTTTTTTAAATATGACACTCTATTTAAAAACATAAGATAAAACCCCCCAAGCCCCCAAACAAACAAAGTTATATACTTCCTGTTGAGGACTGGCCTCAACAAAAATACCTCTTGCCAAGGTAGGGGTATGGGAATTTAGAAATATAAGTAAAGAATATGGAGACACATTAAAAATTAATAAGATAGAAGCCATAGAATAATACCGAAAGGACATTCCAGTGATAAGTGAAATCACCAGTATTTACTTTTCCACCGTTTTTATACCCAATATAAATGGGAGAGGGTGAAAGAAGATAACAGAAAACTTTATTAACATGTTAAAAAGGATAACTCACATAGTCAATTGCTTTATTATTCTGAGGCATCAAATCATCAGCATTCTGTGTCCAGGTAGTGAATCTGTTCTAGATCATGTATCCTGAAGGTCACCCCTCCCCTGGTGACCTCATAGTTTTAAAAGAAGAAACAGAAGTAGATTTGCGTATCCTGACCACCTGTCAGAACGTCAGGGACTTATCTGAATGAGCTTTTTTAACATTAAAAGGGCCAAGCCATCTCATCCTGAGTTGGCTATACTTGTCGATCATTTGAACGACTTTCAAACTCTCTGACCATCAGACAAGGTAAAACCAAGCCCACATTTCTTGGCCTCCGCAAGTTCTAGTGATTTCCCATTCTAAAAGAGAGATATCATAAGAACATCAAGGAAAGACTGGACAAAAGAAGACCAAAAGTCTATAGGTTCAATTCTATAGTTCAATGTCTGGCATCTAGTGCTCAAGATAGAATCATCTCTGCTGCAGTGGCCTTGAGAATCTCTGCCTCTCTACTCCTGCCTTCTATCTCATTCTGTTGGGTGAGCTGCAATCTGTGTCTGCATCTTTCCTTGGTGGATGAACCATAGCTCTGGAATTTCCAACATCCTGGTTCTCTATTGCAACACAGGTTTCACCTTTATAGCTTAGGCAATAATCTTCTAAGACCTACTCAGAGGGAATCTGACCTTATGACTCATTGTCTAGTTTTAGTAATTTTCTGTAAACTTGTTGTGAGATTCCATGATTTGCATTTTAATATCTTGAAGAAACATGCTCCAGCCTAAGATGTGGTTTGACCCTTCCTGGCATAGCTCTTAGGGCCTCTGTTGCCCTGGTGACTGAACATGGGAAAACACCTTCCTAGCGGGTTTTAGCAGGATTGTCAGTTCAGGCTCTCTCCTTTAAAATGAATGTACATTTTCACAAAATTAGGCTTTTCTCACAGGTAATTTTTTCTACCTTCTGAGAGCAGAGCATGATGTTATATTTTAGTGGCACTTATCTCTTTAACAACCAGAGTTGCTTGTTCCAGAGTAAATTTTCAAATCTATAGTCTCTCATGTTTCTTTCCTTATCAGAAAGAAAATTTTCATCTTTCTTATGTTTTTTGAGCTAGTAATTTCCTTAGTTATTAAGCTAATTTATAATAAGATCCCACCATGTTGAATATCACCAAATTACTTTATATGTAAGAAATCTATTTTTATTTCTTTTTTCAGTGACTGAGAAATTGACATTGCTCTGAGTAAATAATTGGATGTTAGACTGACCATGTCAAAACTTCTGCTTAATTCAATGCATGCATATCAAATCTCTTCTGAGCCCATAGTATTTGATTACATGTTGAGAGACATTCTCTTCAGGAGCACATTGGAACAACCACTTACATATTATATAACTATGTAGATTTGAGACATCCTACAGTAAATTATTTTGTCACTATCTTCCAACTGTGCATTACTGAGGAGAAAAATTAAGTGGAGCTCCAACTTGAACTCATTAAAAATATATCACCTGGGAAAACAAGAAACTTTCTGTGATCTTTTTTTTTTTTTTTTCTGAGAATCAGTCTTGGACCAGTTCATGACTTCCTCCCCTTATCTTTCACAGTGAATTTACAAACAATGAAGAGGAATTTTGTATTGTAATGAATTTTAATTTAGCAAGATAACCTAAAACCATGAGAGGTACAACCATACAGGAAGTCTGTGATTTGGTTCGTGTCACCATTTTTGTTATTGTTGTTGCTGTTTGTTTATCTGCCCATTTTTTGTTTTTACCCCTTTTGTTTTGCACAGTACAGCCCACAAATTATTTTCCTCAGTAGTTTTAAAGAGTCAGAAATATGTCTTGCTTGTTACTGGAGGGATCTTTGTGCAGGGTGGTAGTGATTATTAAAATAACAGAGATGAATTCATATGTACTGCTTTATTTCTGTGTCCGGGAAAACTGTTCTCGTAGTTATACACTGCCCTGGCTCTTATGATTTTTCTGCCCCCTCTTCCGCAATAATACCCTGGCCTTGGGAGGTAGGAGTATGACATCAATATCTCCTTTGTGTTGAGCATCTGAATTCTCTTATTCTCTGCACCTTGACCAGTTATGGACTTCTATGCTAATTGCAAAAGGAAGCTTCTCTGACAACAGTTGACAATAAAAGTCAGGCACTAGGAGGTGATTTAATCACTTAGCAGAGTAATAACAGTAAGTTTGCTTTGGGGCCTATAACCTAGTCACAGGTTCTTGATCCCAACAGCAATGCCAGGTTCAACTTGTAATATTAATTTATAGCAAATGAGACTGTTGTGCTCAAGATCTGTGTAACCTCAAGTCAGACAACATTCTGTTATGGAGGGGGAATTGGGCATGAGGTTCCTCTCCTGGCAATGTCATGAGTGATTGGTAATTGACAGCTGTTAGGAGAAGGAGACTTAATTAATGTTCTTTAAGCAAGGTAGTCCCTGGTGGGTTGACCACCCTCCAATGAACATACATCTGAACATACATGGAAGCACAAATAGAAATTCATAAGGTTAAAAAGTAAAAAAGATACATTGGGTCAGTTGGGAAGGGAGGATGGATCTGGGAGGAGTGGAGAGAGAAGAGGTGAATATGTTCAAAATATATAGTACAAAATTCTCAAAGATCTAATTAAAATGGAAAGAGAAAAGAAAGACAGGTGTTAATTATCCTCCTTTGTATCACAGAAAGGTGAATAGTCCTTGAGGGACCATCCTAGGTGGGATGAGATCAGGGCAGAACTGAGTACAAAGCAAATAACAGGTGTTGATCAATGTTTTGATTGACCACACTGTAAGATTAATTCATAGATATCCACATATAAAGCCACTTCTCTAAGATTATCCTCTTTTCCTCTCTTCTTCCGCTCTTTGTCTACTACTTTTCCAGGACTAAGAATTAAACCTAGGGCATCACATGAAGGAAGTAAGGTCTCTACCACTAAGCTAAACCTTCAGGACACTTTTTACTTTTTATTTTGAGACAAGGTCTTACTAAATTTCCCAGGTTGGTCTTGAATTTATTCTGTAGCCCAGGAAGACTTTGAGCTGTCAATCTTTCTGCCCCAGTTTCCCAAGTATCTGGAAGTACAGGCCTATGACAGCATGCCTGGATAAGATTATTCTTTAAAAATAACAAAATAGGGAGCTGGTGAAAATGACTCATGGTTAAGAGTATTTGCTGCTCCTGCAGAAGAACTGGTTGGGTTTTCAGCACCCAAAGAATGGCTCACCATGTCCTGAAACTCCAGTTACCCTTGAACTGTCTTATTTTCATCTGTTTCTCTGTCCTTTAGCCATAGAACTTAAAGTGAGTATGTGCATGTGCCTCCCCCACACAAACACATACATATGCAGAAGCATTGCAATGACGTCTAAATATTCAGACTAGTGCCCTACTGCAGTCTATATTCACACCAGTGCCCTGCCCACGATCTATATTCACATCAATGCCCTATCCACAGTCCGTATTCACACCAGTGCCCTACCCACAGCCTGTATTCACACCAATGCCCTACCCACAGTCTATATTCACACAGTGCCCTACCCAACAGTGTATATTCACACCAATGCCCTACCCACAGCCTGTATTCACACCAGTGCCCTACCCACAGCCTGTATTCACACCAGTGCCCTACCCACAGCCTGTATTCACACCAGTGCCCTACATCAGTCTATATTTATACCAATGCCCTACCCACAGTCTATATTTAAGCCAGTGTTCTACCCACAATAGCTATTGTCTTTTCTTCCCCAACCCTCACTTAACTCTGCTCTGCTATGCAGTGTTCGACATTTAAATTCTTGAAGATGTTTAGCTACAGTGATAGGCAATAAGGTCTCTCTTGTAATCCAGGTCAGATATTATTCTGTGAATAGATAGGTCAAGCCAGAGGGCATATCAGATCATATGGGCTGCCTTGAAGGATTGGCTGAGAAAGTTGGTTTCTTGTCACATTTAGAATGATGTTCCCTTGAAATATGTAATTGTCATTAATAGTTTCATTTAATGAATTTTATCTTCAAAAATAAAATATTAGTCCAAGAAGAGAACCAAGAGATTAAGTAATTCAGTTCAGTCTTCATAAATGAGGATATATTTATGCAGGAGAATGACCTTCCTAGAGCCACAGAACTACCATTTGGAAGTCAGGTCTGGCAGCCCTATTTTCTACTTGAATGAAAAAAAAGAAAGAAAAAAGAAAGGACATTTCTGCTCTTAGATATGGTGGAGGAGAAGTTTTGTTGTGAATAAAAGGCAGAGCATAGCCAGAGGCAGGGAGAGTCCAGATTGAGCATGATCCCGAGCTGGGCCACATGAAGAGAGAGCAGGGGAAGAGGGTCAGGAGAGTAAAGGGTAGAGAAAGGCTCAGTGACCAAATGGTTGGATTAGATATGGAAAGGCAATTGGGGGATGAACAGTGTCACCCCTGGGCTGGAGAGGTTTAGGGAGGGGTCAGGGTATGCCAGCTGTGCCCTGTAACAGTAGAGGCAAAGGGATGCTGGGAGAGCTGGTTGACCAGTTCCCCTTTGATATGTTAAACAGGCATCCCAGCCATTTGCCCTGCATTTGAGACCTAAGATTGCTGCTGGCTCAACTAATTTTCTAAAATTAATTTGCATGCTGATTTCTGCAGTGGTCACATTTGACTCTTCTGATGTTTTCCTTTTCAGCATCTGACCTAAAAAAGTGCTGGTATTCCCAACATAGATATTTGGGACATGAGCCACATAAAAAAAAATCCCAAAGTACTCAGCAAAAAACAATGAGAAGGAGGATAAATACAGGTATAGCAATGGGAGAGAAGTTTCTAGAAGCAGCAATATTTATATCAATACAACCATACTTTCATTCTCTAGTGGAGGTGGTGATGGGTCTTAACAGTTTGAAGTCCACCTTGAGATGATCCAGAGTCAGGGCCAACTGACTATTTGTTCCGTTCATGTAGGCAGAAACCCAGAAGTTTGTCATTTCGAAGTTCCTGCATACACTTCTCATATGGCCTTTCAAAGCCTGGCAGAGACTGACTAGACACTGTTGGTTCTGACTGATGTTGCAAGTCCCTCATATCAAGAAATGGTAAGGAATAAGATAGGAGGCCAACTGGGGATCAGTCAGTCACCCAGCAGGTTATATAGCACTGATACTGGTCATTAAGATTCGATAGGCTCTCACCAAGATTTCCAGGTCTCAGAACAAGAAATCGGACAGAGACATGTGAATAGTAGTTGAAGCAGAGTTTATCAAGAAAGAGTACAACTTCCAAAGAAGGCAGCAGACCAGTGCAGTGAAGAAGATTAGAAGCTCAAAGGCCCTGCACACAAACAATGGGAACTTTTATAGGTTATTTGTATAGCATAGACTTTCTGGTGCAATCGTATAAGGAGAGATTTGGTAAGAGTTTGGGCAGGCTCTACTACACACTGGTCTTGGCACTTTTGGTGGTTCCAATCTTCCTCTTTGTCAACTGGTTTCTTTCATATGCTAATTTACAGACCTTGCATAAGGCCTTTTCGAACTTCGTTCTCCACCCTACTCTCCTGCCTCAACAGGACAGGAGTGGTTAGGCAGGAGCTTCATTCCCAAAGGCTTGTTCAGACACATTCATATTCACAGACATTGGGAAGTGTGAGGGTCCTCAAAGATGGTACTATTCCAAGAACTTGAAGCTAGGAAGCTCTGCAGTGCAGCCACTGTAAGCTCAGAGGTCACCCTCCTGAGAAAGATCCTAAGTCTAAATGAAAGAAGGAGGCATTGATCTTCAGGGCTGTCTAACCTTGGCAATCAACCATGTTTCTTGTCAGTTGTGCAGTTCTTTGGCAGAAAACCTGCCCTGTTTTGCACTCTGTAGTACAAACTATTCAAGGGACAAGGGACATTTAGGGTAACTCTGTGGGGAAGAAGATTCTGGAGTCATGGGAGCCAAGATTCTGGACCAATATTGTACTGATTTTGCTCTGTTGTTTTGACCAAGTGTTTTCCAGCTGTGAACAGAGAGAGGCTGGTGAAGAGGGAAGGCTGTACACTCTGGAGCCAGAATGCCCTGGGCCTTGAATCCTTGGCTCTGCTGTGGTTTGTCTGCTCATATTTGGCTTTTGATTTCTGAGATGATACAAAGCAGTTACCTGGAACAAAGTTGAGGCTAAATAAACAACGCCTGCTTTATCTTTGTTGTATGCTGAATATGTGGAAGTGCTTGCAGCCTTTGTTGACATGGTGCTCACTTTCATAGAGAAAGGAACACAGGAGCATGGGATAATTTCAGGGATGGCAGGAACACTAAGATCTCAGATTTGCACAAGGTCAATCAATGCATAAATCAGGGCCCTCGTGAGGCCTATGGGGTAAGGCAGGGGTTAGAGAGGCCGAGGACCACTTTAGACTCAAACAATTCACAGTTTGGATTAATCTCATCAGTTATAGTCAAGTTTGAGCCTGTTTATTTCCTTCTATGTTTTGGTTTTTAAAGGTAATGAAAGAAAACAAACAAAAATTTTTATTAGTAAACTGCTAAAGTGCAGGAAAATGGCTCTGGAAATCCCATCTGTTTCGTATTTATAAAATTCTACTTTGTTCCTTTGGTCCATACATAGCTGACTTACTTTTTCATTGTGTGCCTGTGTCAATGAAATCCAATAGCAGGAGTGTGCGTGCAAAGCACACATGCTGTCTCTTTAGACTTGGAAGTCTGTCTAAAGATTGGTTCCTTGCGATTCACATTATGTAATTTAGTAAATCTGCAAATGATTCTCTTTCAAAATGTAAAGCAATGGTGTTTGGTCCTTAGGATCTCCCTCTTCTGCTCATGCTGTTCTGTGCTGTGTGGTCTGATGACAGTTTTAGGAACACAGATGAGCTCTCAAGTCTAGCTGGCTAGACCTGTACTTGTGTACCACAAAGCCTTGGACAAATTAATTATTCTTTCTGTATGAGAAACAAAACCTTTAGTCCTTAATAACAAATTCAAGAGACTCCAAGTAGTGAGAGTGTTATGGGACCCTAACAGACATGATTATTCAGACGCAGTTTTGAACCAATTGAAAATCTTTATTACAGGTGGCTGGGACTACTAAAGTGTATTTGGTACTCAGTGTAGCCTTGAACATTTAGAGCAAGGGTTTTTTTAAAGGCAAAAAGCACATCCTGTTATCTCAATCGTTATCTTACATGGCAGCTTAGGGGTGTTGTGGGTGTGGGGCTGGAAATTACACACAAGCAACTTAACAGAAGCTAAGTTAGCTGGAGAAACTTGACTTCTGCAGGATTCTTCATCAGGGAGATCAAATTTTAGTTAAACCTAAAAATGGCCCCAGAAAGAATACATGATGGAGGAATCTCTCCTCTATCTTGTTCTGTCACAAAAGTGAGGCAGTTTATTTTCATTTCTACTGAACCACCTGTTAACCCAAAGAAAGCCAAAATAGCTTGACCTACCCATCAGCCCTGAAATGTTTTTAAAGTTGAAAAATTCTACCCCGTATGCCTCATTGACTGAGTAGTTATTAAAGCATAATATAACCTCCTAACTTCAGGTCCCCATCCCATCCATTTAGTTTGCACTTAGTCTTGATTCTATCCTCCCAAGATGCAGAACTTTATCAAATGTTGCATCGTAGGGTTCATGGTTTTCTTCACATTCCGTGTTCACAGGACTGTCTGTAGATTTTTCTACCATAAGATAAACTAAAAACTTAGGTGAGCAGGCTCCAACTGCTAGGGCGGGGACCTTGTGCCTTCTTCTTATTTGTTGTCTGATAAACTTAAATCTATTGAAGGCACTTTAGAATTAGAAAAAGAACATTTTGCTGGATGTGGCAGCACATGCCAGCAGTTGGAGGCAGAGATAGGAGAGTCTCTGTGAATTTGAGACCAGCCTAGTCTACAAGGTCAGTTGTATAACAACCAGGTCCATTACATACAAAGAAACTTTATTTCAAGGAAACAAACAAACAGATAAACAAACAAAAACAAAAGAAAAAGAAAATAAAATAAAAGGAGCATTTTTATTTTATAGCTTATACACGTACCCTAGCTTTCTCACCTACAAATGGTCTGTTGGTGTAAGTCACAGCAATGAGCACTGCTTACTCTTAGGACTCAGAACAATATTTATTTATTACTCATGTCTTAGTCTGATGGCATCTCAGGGCAGTTTGATTCCAAGAAATGAAAGCATACAGATCTCTTCCGTTAGGGGAACTTGCTATTTTCTACTCTTGAAATATCTGATATGGCTACCAACCTCATTTGGCTTTTAAACCAAATTAAAATGAAGTAGTATTAGAATTTGCTGCCACAAACCAATGCTCAAGTGTTTGTGTGATTACTATGTATAACATGATGAACAGAAAATGTGTCTGTACTGGCTGGTCTTGTTTGTCAACTTGATGCAAGCTGGAGTCATCAGTGAAGAAGGAAACTCAGTTGAGGAAATGCATGCATAAGACCCAACTCTATTGCATTTTCTCAATTAGTGATCAGTGGGGAAAGACCCAGCAGTGGTAAATGGTGCTACCTTTGATCCTGGGTTCCATAAGAAACTACAAGAAGGTTCCTATGCTGAACAAGTCATGGAAACAAGTCAGTACGAAGAACCCCTTTCTTTATAGTTTCTGCATCAGCTCCTGCCTCCAGGATTCTTCCCTGTTTGAGTTCCTGTCCTAACTTCATTTGGTCATGAACAGCAATGTGAAAGTGTAATCTAAATAGATCCTTTCCTCTCTAACTTGCTTTTTGGTTACAGTGTTTTGTCATAGAAATGAAACTCTAACTAAGACAGTGTCCATAAGCTTAAAAATATTGCTCAAAGACACTTACTGATGATTGATAAGAAAAGCTTCATTCATTCCTCCACTCAAACAGTGGAGGAAGTTTCAAGGACCACTGCATTTGTCTGTTTGCGGTGAAGGGGAAGAGACCAGACTTTACTTTGAAGAGAGTAATTAAAGGCCAGGCAGGGCAAAGGCAGGTGGATGGAAAATTGCTGAGCCAGCCCCCGGAATGCAAACTAGCACAAAATCATGAACTTACTTAAAACAGCGTTTTCTGTGACTTTTCTTCTTGTTCCTCAATTTCATTGCACTTGGGTATGAACTTTTAAGAGAATATTGTGTCACAATATCAAAAGGCTGGACACCCATGAACCTGATGTGATTCATGCCACCACAAGCCATGGTGAAAAGACATGAACTGGTAGACAATGGAAAATGAGGAATCTAGTTAAATGTCTAGACATTTGGGGATGAGGAGTGATGTAGGAGGTTCTTCTGTCTGTGTATTGCTTTCATTGGTTAGTGAATAAAGAAACTGTCTTGGCCTAGTTGATAGGGCAGAACTTAGGTAGGCAGAGAAAACAGAACTGAATGCTTGGAGGAAGAAGGACAGAGTTGGAGAAGCCACGGATCCTCCGCCAGAGATGGACGCCGGTTAGAATCTCTGGTAAGCCACTGTCACGTGGTGATACACAGATTAATGGAGATGAGTTAAACTAATATGCAAGAGTTAACCAATAAGAACTTAGAGCTAATGACCAAACAGTGATTTAATTAATACAGTTTCTGTGTGGCTATGTAGGGTATAAGCTAGCCAGGCAGCCAGGATGAACAAGTGACCTGCTCCTTGCAACAATTGGTGCCCAACAGGAAGTAGAGGTGGGTCAAGGGGAACAGGAGAATTCTGGGGAGAAGGAATTTCCTTCTGCCATTCTGACTCAGCCACAGAAGATGCAAAATGTGACTGTCCTGCTGAAAAAGGTACCAAGCCTCGTGGCTAACATAGACAAGAATAATGAGCTAATATAAGTTATGAGTTAATAAGAAACCTGAGCTAATGGGCCAATCAGTTTATAGTTAATGTAGACCTCTGTGTGATTTCTGTGGGATTTAGTGACTGTAGGAAATGGGCAGGACAGAAACTCAGATAACAGAGGAGTTCTTGTTAAACTATATTGTTCTAACTAAGTATTACAGGGACTGAAATACTAAGTATTTCATGGACTGATTTGCTGTATTCAAAATAAGGTAAATCCTATTTTAAATATGAGAAGCAGGTTTCATTTTTTATTATTTTGGTTTATTATTATTATTTTTATTACTTTGTTTTATTTCCTTTTTCCCATTTGTGTGCTGTGATATATATATATATATATATATATATATATATATATATGACATATATATTTGACATGTATGTACTATCTGTGATAACACATGTGAGTAAACAGGTACACATTCTTCTATGCCTGAAAGGAGTGAATGAAGAACCAGGGGTGAAGATCAAGATCAGGTGTTACCCAGTGCTGATCTCCGTTATTGCCTGAAGCAGGTCTCTCACTGAATGGGAAGCTCATTGCTTTCAGCTAGGCTGGCTGGCCTAGTGCTTGGCATTTTCTTGTCTCCACCCACTATGTGGGGTTACTGGCATGCACAGACAGCTTTGGCTGGTGAGTCTCTCTCTCTCTCTCTCTCTCTCTCTCTCCTGTATTTTTATTGTTTTTATAAGTTTTTAAGTGTTTATAAGTGATCTACATACAATGTATTTTTATCATTCAACCCCAACTCCTCCTCCCAAATCCTCCCAGTCATCCCCATCTTCCCACTTCCCAACTTCATATCCTCTTGTTGCTTTTATTAGTAACCCATCAATACCTATTTGAGTTGCCTATCCATCTTTATCTTTTGACATAAAGATTTGTTATGATCATGATCACTCCACCCCCAATGTGGAATTTAATGTTCTCATGTCTATTTTTATGGAAACCCTGCTATCAATACCTTCTAGGGTTTTCTCCCCTACTGGACCTTGTCTTGGTTTTCATAGAAATATCTGCATTTGGGTACCTACAGGTTAGACTTGCGATCTTGGCCCAGTAACTTACTTGAGATGGGATCTATTTTATTGCCAGTGGAAGTGCAGAAAATTCATCTAGATGTCCTGGGGCCTGGTCATGTTTACAGACCATAAATTCTGATTTAGACCTTGGTCTTCTCACTGATGCTAAAGAGTGCAAACCGCCTGAGGCTTTCTATGGATATTATTGTCCTGACTGCTCTGAACTTGTTAACTAGGAGACTCAAATAGTATTGAAGTATGTGCTTGTTAACCACCTATAGACACACAGTACACAGAATAAGACACCCTGCCAGGAGAGGAAGCCAGGTTCCAGTGCCAAGAGCAAGTTCTGGCCTTCCACAGCAAAGGTGCATGAAGACCCTTCTGCAATGGAATGGGCTTTGCTAGAGGTTCCCTGTGTCGTCATAAAGATAGTGTTTGGCACCAAGTGTTTGATTCTGACTTCTGAAGCTCAGTGCCAAGCTCTGCTGCATGGAATCTCCTTTCAGTTTTGCTAAGATCTTGGCAGAAGCATCCAAAGTCATATTTTCTGTTTGTTCTTTTTATTTCTTTTCCTTTTTTTTTATAGGTAAGGAGAGGTAAAAATATTCCATGTATCAAAATCCACACCTCTCCAACTGCACAGGAATCTCTCCCATGCAACTCCATTAATCATGTCCACTTTCGCACTAAGTATGCCAGCATGACTTTGTTTTGCATGCTGGCCACTGCTCCGGGGTACAGTTCAGAAGGGAACATGATGGACTTACCCAGCGAGTGTATTAGGCATCAGTGGCTCATGGAGTTTCAGAGCATGTTATCTGCTATCTAAGCTCATTAGGTTTTTCCCAAGGAGTAGCAGAGACTTTATCCATTTCTGTTCTAACAAGGGACATGAAGGACAAAATTTATGTAGTTCTTCACAAGTTTGGTAACAAAGATTTATAATCCAGCAGGCTTTGGTGTTGCCTAGGCAAACTTGCAAGCTTTACTCAGGCTCACCCAGCACATTTCAGTCCCCTAGCCTGGGAGAAGCAACCCCTATGATCCATATTATGTCTTTCATTGCTTTGCTTGTGAACTTCCAGACATGCAGCAGACACTCAGTGGCCCAGGTGGACTCATTGCTCAGACTGACACCAGTCTAGACAGGCCATTTTTTCCTTTTCTTACGATGTTGATTCCTGTTTAGAAGCTGTGTGGCTGAACTGACAATCCTGAAATGTGCTTCTGTTTTGTATTCTTTATCTCTCTGACTTCACAAGAAATGGATATTTGTTGGCTGAAAATAGAAGAGTTCTTCTCTAACCCTTGTCACAGGGTTGGCAGGTTGTGAATGAAGCTTAGGAATGGCCTGTCCAAAACAAGGAGAGGTGGGGGTGTAGTTAACCTTCTGAGATTGGAGTTTTCTTTCTAGCACCTTCTGTAGTGCTCCCTGTGTTATTCCTTATGCTCTGGTCCCTTTAAGAGCTAACCACGCCCACTCCCCAGCCACTTCTGACCTCCCTCGCCGCCATCTTAACTCTTTCTCTTTCTGTCCTCCATCTCTTGGTGTGTGTACACACGTGTCTCTGTCTCTCTTTATGTTTGTTTTCATATTTCTCTGTCTCCTTCTTTTTAAAGTAATAAATATCTCCCTCTTCTTTAAGTAATAAATGTTTAGCTTTATGTATAGCCTTATGTCCATTTACTCTGCTGTCCACCGCATCCAGCCGCCTGACTCTGCCGCTTGCCCGGGGAACCTGCCCTGCTCTGGCGGCAGCCTCTGCCTGGCTCGCAGGCCGCTCGGGGCATCCCAACCTATCATCTTTTTAAAGAACAAAACCCTGGACTTGGCAAGTGTGGTGCTGTATTTTGCCTTCCTGTGGACTTGTTTTCCTGGCCTGCTCAGCTAGTGTGTTTCCAGGCTATGTCTGCTGGTGGTAGAGGCTGGGATCGTGGGATGAACTGGAAGAAGGAATGGTGGAGACAATCTTATGGTATGTTGGCTGTAGGGTCAGAAAGGAAAGGAATTCCTCAGTAGGTTTTCTGCTCTAGTTTCATGGATGAGAGCTGGGGTGGGTGGGATGGGAGCAGGAAGACCTGAAGGATATGTATGAATCTATCATATATTTGTTGCCCTGAAATTAGAGACCCTTGAGTTAGCAAGGAGATCTTGCTGGACTTGGTGGCTAGAAAAGTAATGATTTGGGGGAAGGAAGCTAAAGGGGGCAGATCTATGGGATTGATAGGAAACAGGTGTTCTGCTGAGGGGCTGGGGATGAAATTGAGGAATTCACTCTGGGGGAAGAGAGAGAGAATACCTAACATTTTTGGTGTTGGTGTATGCATGGAGGCCAGAGGTCAACCTCAGGGGTTCAGGGGTCTTCTCCCATTATTCTCCTTGTTTTTGACACTGTCACTGAACAGAGATCTTATCATTTAACCTTGCCTGCTGATTCCCAAGCTTCAGCCTCTGGGATCTCAGAGCTGAGAGTCCAGACAGGCAGTACTAGCCCTACCCTGACCCCTATCTAATTAGCCTGCTTACAATTACAGCCTTACCCTTCCCTGAAACAGATTTTGAACCTAGCACAAGTTTGACCTTCTTCAGAAAGGAGATGTAGGCCCCATTTCTTTAAATACTGTCCCATGGCCATATTTCCATGCCTGAGTTGGGGCTGTTTTCCATTTTATGCCTGGCTTCATTTTAGAGTTGGATTTGTGAAGGATAGATTTGTGGTGACTTGTCACAGCTTTGAGATGTTTTAGAGCATGTCCCTCCAGAAAGCCTGGAAGACAGAGTAGCTTCTCCCTATGTGGGCAGGGATGACTGCCAAGTCACAGCTGTTTTCATGCCCTGTTGTGACAGTGCCAGACTGGTTGCTCTGCATGGGCAACCCTTCTCTTCCCTATTTGCACTCTGGTCACTTGTAGTGTGTCGACAGCAGCCAGCAGACATAGTTATCTATACCTCTTGTCTGTTTGGGATCTGGTTTATAACAAAGCTGCTGACTTAAGCTGGGTGATATCACGGTATTCCAGTTCAATCACATAGCAGTCCAAATGCAGCTGAAGTCATCGCTGTCTCAGGCCTGTGTTCAATAGACCCTGGGCTTTGTGTGGGGAAATGATTCTTAACTTCAGTCCTTAGAACATAGCTTAATTTTCTCATATTCATTGCTTTGATCTGGATTAGGTGGAATACTACCAAGTCATGCTGAAGACTACATAGCCCACCCAGAACTGAAATAATACTTAGAACATTATATAACATCAATGTTTATAAATAACAACCACAACAGAACTTCAAGGGTACATAGCTTAGTAAACAAAGTGCTCGCTACACAAGTTTGAGTACCTGAGTTCAGTCTCCAGTATCTACAGAAAAAGCTGGGTAGAGTAGTAAATAGCACATCTCCATCCCTGGAGATAAGGAGACAAATAGTTCCTAAAGCTTAGAAATTAGGATGGCTCTGAAAATGCTGGGCTTTGGGTAAAGCCCATATAATCAGTATTTACTTTTTGAACTAAACTATGTTGTGATTCCTCTACCTGACTCCTTTTAAGGTTCCCATATGGCACACCTACAACAATTATAAATCCTGACATCAGCCATCTTGTACTTCTTTCATAATCAGATAACTTTCTGAAACACTGTATAAATAAACACTACAAAAACGGACTTTGAAAACTCTTGATTCTATTTTGCCTTGGGTTGGGAAATAAACCAAATATAGACTGTGCTAATTCCTTCTAATTCTCTCTTTCAAGAGTGATCTAGATGGTGGAATTCCCTGAACATTTTTTACAAGCCCTTAGGATGTGTGTCTCAGGATGATTTCTTCTTTGCTTTTCATGATGATTTATTTCTCTGAATTGCAATTTCATGCTCAATTTATCATCTAACATCCTACACTATATATATTTTTTCTAATTACAATTTGTATAATTTCAGCTTGTTTGTTATAGATCATGTGAAGAATCCATCCAAATCTAACCACAGAACAAGATTGCTTAGCCTGCCTTCCAGAGATAACTATTAGTACTGGTGGTATTTATTTCTCCAATCTAAGGTCATATTTTCTTCATCTCACTCAATTCATTGTGATGACATCTGCCTATGTTCCTTAGTGTAACTAGAGTGTAAAGAAGAGAAAATGGGGTAGGCCAACTATTACAAAAGGCCTTATGAAAAGCCATAGAAATCTTCTACCATAGAAGTGTCCCAATACATATACATATATAAAAGAGATTTAAATGAAGTTGATATATAAATGATATATATGAGATATAATGCCTCAATTAAGTATCTTTGCCACCAAAGAAAACTTACAATCCTAGGAATAAGATATATCTTGTTGAGTCATTAGCAAAAGGGGTCTCATAAATCTCTCTTCCCCAAACATCACAGGATTTTATCACGGCTATTGGTTGTTCTCCATAATCTGAGAATAAGATCCTTTTGATGAAGACACAACTTCCTTATGTTACTGAATCTGGAAAAAAAATCAAGCTCATAACCAATTAGAAGCTTCACCTCTACTGAATAGCATTGATGATGTTGGAAGGTACTTCACATGCTATTTAGGAGAAAAGTGTTCGTCAATATTAACCAGTTACAAATGCTGCTTCCTACAATAGAGACCTATGTGCAAGATATACTGGACTAATGGTGGTAGAAATATTATGGGAATAGCCAACCATATCATGATTGAATTGAAGGCCCACTCCATGAAATTGAAGCTATGCATGATACTGCTGAAATGGCCAGGAATCTAAGACTGGGTAGGTCTTAGGCCTATGGGAAAATTTAGTACTATTAGTCTGCTAAAGAAAGATGGCAATGAAATGATTCTTAGTGGTGTGCTGGTACAGCCATAGACCAAAGAATCACTCAGTCAGAGAAGGTTCGTCTTGGAATAGGCGTAAACTACTGCAAAGATCCATAGCTGAGAAATGCACAGAGAGACTTTGACTACTCAGTCCTAAATGGATATTTTAACCAGATGCCCTCTTTTTAGGCTCAGGGTTCTATGTAGAAGAGGAAGCATCAAGATTGTTAGAGTCAGAAGTAGTAGATGGCTCCAAGGAAACTGTCTTTCATATTATTTATGAAAGACACATATTTATAAAAGCTCACAAAACAATAACAGAACAGTAAGACCTGTACATACAAATTATACAAAATCCCAGCACTAAGAAAGAAAAGTGGACGCAAAGTGCCACCCCAACCAAGAAGCTATTCATAATTGGTACCTGCAGGTAAAAGGAAAATGAATTTTCTCCAATGGGGTGTCACTGGGTTTATCAGCCACACTCTAGGACAGGCCCCACATCCAGGAGAAGTTGACCAATGCAAGATAGATTCCTGTGTGTGTGTGAACTTCTTAGTTAATTTTATTTTGCTAGTCTTTGTTTTACCCATTGTCTACTTTTGCTTGTTGTTTTAATTTTGATTTATGTCTTTGTTCTTTCTTTTTGGAAGAACATAAAGTTGGGAGGTGAGAAAATAGAAATGACAGAGGATCTGAGAAGAGTTATGGGACTGAAATAATTGTGGTCAAAATATATTATATGGGAGAAAATTTTCATATAAAATTGAAAAATGCATTGGTAAGTTTAAAGGAAAAGTCTCAAAATTCCTTTTCTCCTTCAGTCCCAGTCCAGCTGGCCTTGGTGAGCTCTCATTGGATCAGTCCCCTTGTATCAGTGGGTGAACGCACCCCTCGCGGTCCTGACTTCCTTGTTTATGTTCTCCCTCCTTCTGCTCCTCATTTGGACCTTGGGGGCTCAGTCTAGTGCTCCAATGTGGGTCATTGTCTCTATCTCCATCAATCGTCGGATGAAGGTTCCCTCTGATCCTGACTTCCTTGCTCACGTTCTCCTTCCTTCTGCTTCTCATTTGAACCTAGGAAGCTAAGTCCAGTGCTCCAATGTGGGTCTCTGTCTCTATCACCAAGACCAGCTGGACTGGGACTGAATGAGCATGTGATCAAACCAGATTCTCTGAATGTGGCTGACATGGGGGCTGACTGAGAAACCATTGATAATGACACTAGGACTTGTTTCTTCTGCATCTACTGGTTTTTTGGGATCCTAGTCTGTTTGGATGCTCAGCTTCCTAGACCTGGAGGGAGGAGGGAGGAACTTGGACTTCCCACAGGGCAGGAAACCCTGACTGCTCTTAGGACTGGAGAGGGAGTGGGGGGAGCGGGAAGGAATTGGGAGGAGGGGAGGAAGTGGAAATTTTTATAAATAAATAAATAAATAAATGAATAAATGAAGAAAAAAATTCCTTTTCTCTAGAAAAGGTTAGTCATTCATTATGGAGAGTCTCTAAAGCCTTTCTATGGCAGTTAGAATGTTTTTTAGATCTGGCAAAGAAAAAAAAGAAAGTAGACAAGTCAGGCAAGATTTGGGTTCCAAGGACATGTGATTTCTTGTATTGAATCCTCTAGTTAATTAGCAGGCATTGTTCCAGCACACACCTGCTTCCATGAGTGACCCTGCCCAGATGACGGGAAGCACAGAGCTTTCAAGTTTAATAACTTCCAGTCAGTAGGAATCTTCCATCAGCAGCCCAGGAGATGTAACCCGTGTGACTTAATACCCACCTTGATATACTTTAAGGAGCTTCCTTTGGACGTCGCTGAAGAAGCAACAAATCTCTAAATTCCAATCAGTCTCCCCATAGGAACCAAATACTTTTGAACATTTTTTTTCACAATGCCAACCACAATAGTAAGAGCCTGAAATAGTAGTATCACCATAGGTAGTTTAAAATTAGATACGTCTTAGATTACATATGGGTCATGGTTTAAATTTCCAACATAGTTTTATAGATGCTAAAAATGAGATTTAACGAGTGTGATGGTTTGAATAAGAATGACCACCATAGGCTCATAGATTTGAATTTTTTTTTTTTTGGTCGCCAGAGAGTGGTACTATTTGAAAAAACTAATGGTGAGATATTTTTGTAGGAAATATGTCACTGGGAGTGGGCTTTGAAGTTTCAAAGCCCCAGCCAGGCCAAGAGACTCTCTCTTCCTGCTGCTTGCAATCTGGATGTAGAACTCTCAGATACCTAAACATGTCTGCCTGCATGCCACTCTGCTTCCCACCATGATAAGGGACCAAACCTCTGAAGCTGCAAGCAAACCTCAATTAAATGTTTGTCTTTTAACTAAGAGTTATTGTGGCCATAGTATCTCTCTTCACAGCACTTGAAACCCTAACTAAGACAATGAGAGAAAAAATAAGTTACTGACGGTCCTACCAGTTGGTAGATAGTCAACTCAGAAAGAACTCCTAATGCTTTGAAAAGTATTGGTTCAGCAGCCAAGGCAAACTATGTCACCCACAGCAATAGGACAACTAAAGAAGTAACAGAGAACGTCAGAGAAGTGATACTTGAACATTGCTGTGTTGGAAAGAATAGTTAAATGGTGTCGTGTGATCCAGAGTTTTCTCTATGGGACTGATAAATGACCTTTAGGCTTAAACAGAGGAAGAAGTAATATGAAGAAAGAGTTATTGCTCAAATAAACAGTCTTGGAGGTATCATCCAACCCATCATTATCTTAACTCCAGCCCTGCAATGTGTTCCTATAAAGTGCTAATCTCTGCCAACCCTGAGGGGATAAGTCTGGTTCCTACAAGAGGATCTATTCAGGGTGTAGGCATCATAGATAATTGTTTTCATCTGGAAAATGTCTGTAGTGCAGCATTTGTTGTTCCTGGAATTCAACGTGACTGACTGCTACTTTTGAACAATGCCTTATCTTTGTGCTTTCGCCTTTGAAAGGCTGTAAAACTAGTTCAGTAGACAGACACTCCCTTGAGATTAACAAGTTTATGCAAAGTCCTGTAGGCATCAGAGCCAAAATAAAGGAGATACACAAATAAAAGCAGAGATTCCAGGCCTCAAGCCCTGCTAGTAGTTAACCTTTTGGGACTAAGAGAGTCCCAAATACATATATTTGGGAATATATATATGTAGTATGAGGGGGCTGGCTTGTTGGGGTATCTGTTCTGCCCAGTACCCCACAGCAGGCAGGCCCCAAAGAAAATCACGCACAAGACTCCATAAGATTATAAACTGATTGGCCCATTAGATCAGGCTTCTTGTTAACTCTTATAACTTATATTAACCCATTATTCTCATCTATGTTAGCCATAATGGCTCCGTACCTTTCTCAGCTGGGCAAGTTACATGCTGCCTCTTCAGTGGTCTGCGCAGGAGTGGCGGAGGGAGTTTCCTCCTCCCTAGCCTTCTCCTATTCTCATTACTCCACCTCTACTTCCTGTCTGGTTTTCCCGCCTATACTTCCTGCCTGGCCAATCAGCGTTTTATTAAAATACATGATTGACAGAATACAGATAATTCTCCCGCACCATTTCCCTCTTTTTTTTTTAAACAAAGGAAAATACCCATAGTCCATTTGTTGGGAATGTGGGCGTAGTATTTCAGGCTACTTTCTGATGGTTGGGGGCGCTGATAATCTTATGGGGACCTAAAGAAAATTTAGAGTTATAATCAAGTCATGACTGGAGTATCCTGTGAGTCTCGATCATCTCAGGCAGCAGTCTTGAATCTGTTCTGGATGTAGAACTCAGACATCTGGGCCATCTGTTCCTGTTGGAGATTTCTCAGGTGGCCTCCCTTGATGGAACCTGATTTTTCTTAACTCAGAATGAATCCACAGCTTCTCATTTTTTGTGGAAACAAAAGCAAAATCTCTTCTCCAAAGTAACATACCTTTTGACTTCAATTTTGAAGCCAAGGTATTTTCAAAATACCTATCTTGGGTTAGTTCAGCAGCATTTATAAACAAAAGTCTTTTAGCAGCTGTTGCTACTTCCTCAGCACTCAAACAATTCAAAAAGAGCATAATAACACACAGTATCAAGATTCTCTTATGCGGCTTTATTTCAACCTCTATTTCTTTTAATTTTACTTTTAACTTTTGGCTTTTTGAGACAGGTTTTCTGTATATATCTTTGTCCTGGAATAACACTGTAGACCAAACTGTCCTTGAACTCACAGAGATCCTCTGTCTCCGCCTCCCCAGTGCTGGGATTAAAGGTGTTTGCTACCACACCTTGAACTCAGAGATCTGTCTGTCTCTGCCTCCCAGGCATTGGGATTAAAGGTGTGTACTACCACACCTTGAAGTCACAGAGGTCAACTACCTCTGCCTCTTAAAGTCTCAGAGGTCAACATACCTCTGCCTCCCAGGCATTGGGATTAAAGGTGTGTACCACCACACCCTATTTCTCCCTTTCTTTCTTTTTTATTTTTAATGACTTTAACCTTTTAGCCTGCATATATTTTTAACACACTGTAAACCATTTAGAGGTTTTCTTCATCTTTGAATCTCTCTTTACTGTTTATCTCTCTTTTTCTGACCACATGAGCCTTTAATTTACAAAGCAATATGGAAAGCTGTGGCTTTGACAGCTAGATCAAGCTCATTCCTTAGCTTTCCAGACTCATAGCTGAGATACCAGCCACAGCTGTGTTCACTGCCACAACTCTGTCGTGTTTCAAGGTCCTTGCTAGCAAGCAAGCTGCATCATTCTGCTCACAGACCACACTCAGTCGGACTGCCTGCCTGCAAGAGTCAGAGTTTGTCCTGGCAGGACAGCCCAGAAAGCCAGCATTTTAAAACAGCACAGCTTTTTTCCTGCTACGACTGAAAACAGAAAAGCATGCGTTCAGCTTTTCACCAACAGCATTTAAGTGTTTCGTGGCAGGACCTCTTAATGAGCTGCAAAGTTTTGCAGCTAAGGCTGAGTCAAGAAGCCTCTCTTAGATGAGAGCATTTGCTTGCCTCTCGCAAGCAGAGCAGAACCGAAAAATTGCTGCTACCAAGAAAACATACTTTACTCTATTCTTTCCCAAACTTTCTCAGGCTTTCTGTGGATTCATTTATCCACGTCTGCGTGCCGTATGTAGTAAGGAGCTGCGGGCAGGCCTGCTTTTCATCCTGCCCGGCTCCCGCACGGCTAGCTTAGCCCCAGAAAAAATAACACATAAGTTGTATTCATGTAAATACTGCCTGGCCCATTATCTCTAGAGAGTTAGTTACTGACTAACTCTCATATCTTGATATTAACCCATTTCTAATAATCTCGTGGTAGCACCACGAGGTAGTGGCTTACCAGAAAAGATTCAGCATGTCTGACCTGGTGGCTGGCTCCATGGCGTCTGCCTCATAGCCCTCTTCCCAGCATTTTGTTCTGTTTACTCCACCTACCTAATTTTCTGTCCTATCAAGGGGCCAAGGCAGTCTCTTTATTGACCAATGAAAATAACACTATAGACAGATAACCCTCCTCCATCATTTCCCCTTTTTCTGTTTAAACAAAAAAGAAAGGCTTTCATTTTAACATAGTAAAATTACACATAACAAAACAGTTATCAAGCAAGAATTACAGTCACAATATTTATAACTATATCTTTATCATAATAATGGAAAACTATAACTACGACTACCCATTCTTTAACTCCATCAAAGACTCCAGAAGGATATATTACCTAAGTAAACAAGAAGTAAGCAACTTCCAAAACTCTAGAAATGACAGAGACATCTCGCTGCCTGGACAGTCACCCAAAGTTCCTCTGTATCGTTGGGGCACCCATCTTCGGCCTTCAGGCCCATAATATCCAGTGACATTTCCATGAAGCAGGAAATTTCAAAGGCAATTCAGTCACTATCTGCTGTGTCCTGCAGAATGTCTCGCAGACTCTTTCATGAATCAAGAACCTCGAAAGATCATCTCACCTTTAGGCAAGTTTAGCAGTCCTCTCTCTGCGGGTTCTCTGTGTCCAGTTTATATAACAGTCCAGGCAAGAGCAGTTTCTTGCCCAAATGGCTAACCAACTCCATAAGGAGCCTCTTCGATGCCCATCTTCCTCTTGAAGTAGATTGGTGCTGCCAGGAGCAGACGTGTCTCATTGTCATGAAAAGTCCTAAGTTATTAAACCATTAAATGCCATATTCTGTAGTCTTTGAAAAATATGAATGTCTATCTGAAATATATCTATGCACTTCTAGAAAATCAGACTAACATTACTACAATCTTGATTATTATCGATGATTATCCATTAACAACCTATATTTTTAATTATACATTACATTTTTAAAATGAACTACACAATCACAATACATCAGTCAAGATCAGAAATATATATATATATATATATATATATATATATATATATATATATATATATATAACAAAATTGACCTTAAAATTCATACCAATGAAATTATTCATATCTATATCATATCCCCCTTTAAATGTAAAAGAACATTTATAAACAATATTTGGGAATATATATGTATATATTTGGGACTATTTAGGGAAAGGCACTCCTACTTGCCTATCAAACCTCTTTTTTTGGTGGGGGTCCTGTTATGACACAAGAGAAGGAAAGAGAAAGAAAGAGAGATGCAGATAGAGGAAAGGGAAGAGGAAGAAAAGAAAGGAATAGGTGGAGTTTTAAAGGGACTACAGGAGACCACACAACAGGCCAGGGTACTACTTACCATGTGTGCAGAGGTGACTCACTCTTCCAAGTTCTTAAGGGGCGGGGCAGGGGTGCCTGAGTGCTAACAGGTCCCGTGTTTACTGCATTAGTTAATATTCTCATCATGAAATCAAATACCTGAATAGAAGCCTCCAGAATCAGGAAGAGTACAGCAGGCTTTCTTTTGGGCCACCTACAAGCTCCCAAATCATGGAACAGAGACTTGTTTTTCATTTTGAATGCTTGGCCCTATCTTATGCTTGTCCCCTACCTCTTATAACTTAATTTAACCTGTTTCTCCTATCAATGTTTGCATTAGGTCTTTTTACCTTTCTTTTATTCTGTATATCCTGCTTTTTCTTCTTCCTCCAGGTCTGGATGACTGGTGGCTGCCTGGCTGGTTGGCCTCAGGTTATCTCCTTTGAGACTGGATTCCTCTTCCTACTTATTCTCTCTATCTGTCAATCCTGCCTCTGCTGCCTAGCTATCGGGTGTTCACCTTCTTAATTAGACCAAACAATCAGGTGTGATGTGGGATGTTCTTCTGTATATGTGTTGCTCTTATTAGTCAATGCATAAAGCTGATTTGGCCTATGTCAGAGCAGAATACATCCAGGCTGGAAATGATATGAAGAGAGAATAGGCTGAGTCAGGGAGACACCATGGCTCAAGGAGACAGATGATGCCAGACCCTTTCTAGTAAGACACAGCCTCATGCTGATACCTAGATTAATAGAAATACATTAACTTAAGATGTAAGAGTTAGTTAATAAGAATCCTGAGTTAATATGCCAAGTAGTGTTGTAATTAATATAGTTTCTGTATGATTATTTGGGTTGGAGCAGTTGGGAATTCCTCTGCTTACAGATGGTGCCAATGTGAGCTGACTAAATCTACATAAAACTTGAAAGAGTTTGGGAAGGAATTCTAGACACACACACACACACACACACACACGAATACCAGAGTTAAGCACAGCTTCTTGGTAGCCACATTATTTTCAGGTAGACATAGATTAAAGGAGTAAAGGTAATAAAATAAATATTTAAAAGTAGTAGAGTAAAAATAAAGTCATGTGAAGATGGAAAATATACAAAGTGTCTGTACTAAGTATAGTATTGTGTTTTCTTTAAATTTTTGACTGCATAGAATCATTTGATTCTGTGGACTGTTAAGTTAAACCAATGTAAAGGTATCTTGACTTCAAAATTTGAGTCTACAGTTATGTTACCTTGGAAAAGAGGCTCTGCTCTTGCTTCCACAGAAGGTGAGAACATGTGGATTCCTCCCAGGGTAATGTGGTTTGATGGAACAAGGCCTCCTAAAAGATCTCCATGAGCCCTAAAAATACTTCGCCCAGCAAACATCAAGAAGCAGTTTGGAGAAAACAACACTCAAATTCCCAAAATGATTGATTGTAGATGTCTGTTTTAATTTATAGGAGGATATGATACAGAGATGAATACTTTGCATTTGTGTGGATCTTGGTTTTTTATTGATACAAATTTAAGGTCAATTTTGTTATATGTATTTCTGTTCTTATTTAAGGCATTATGTTTAGACAGCTCATTTAATGTATAATTAAAAATTACAGATTAATAGCTAGACATTTGTAATAGTCAAACATGTAGTCATGTTAGTTAGGTTTTCTAGATGTACCGAGATATAGTTCAGATGGATAGTTTTCTTCAAATCATTCAAAGACCTACAGAACATGGCATTTAAAAAGTTTTAATAACTTAGACTTTTCTCTACAGTGAGACATATCTCCTTCTGGCAGCATCAATTATTTCAGAGATGATGATGGACATTGAAGAAACTTCTTATGAAATTTGCCTTCTTTGTGACTGGTCTTGTCATTTGGGCAAGAAACTACTATTGCCTAGATTGCTTGATGGTATTCTGTATAAACTTGATATGCAGCACCCACAGAAATGTGACTGCTGAACTTTCAAAAGGACAGAATTGCCCTTTAGGGTTCACGTTTCACAGAAGGAACCAGCAGACATTCTGCAGGACACAGAAGAAGAAAACTTATGAACTCTGACAGTAGAAGGCAGAACTGCTCTTCAATCCTGCTTCACAGAGAAGTCTGACAGATACTATGGGCCTGTAGGCTAAAGATGGATGCCCCAATATTACAGAAGAACTCTAGGTGACTGTCCAGGCAGCAAGATGTCTCTATCAATTCTAGAACTTTGGAAGTTTCTTACATACGATGTACTTCCTATTTACTTAGGTAATATTATATTCTCCTGGGGGGTCTTTGAAGAGTTGAAGTTAGTTATAGATTTCCTTAGTTATGATAATGGATAAGTTATATATGAAACTTTAGATTTACAAAGATAGGGCAGATGATAGAGTATTTTCCCTAATTTGCCAAATATAAATAGACTAAATATTGTAACTGTAATTTTTGATTGATACTTGCTTTGTTATATGTAATTTTACTATGTGAAAGTTAAACCTTACTTTTTATTTAGACAGAAAAGGTGGGATGATGTAGAATGCCTTTCTGTGTATGTGTTGTTCTTATTGGTTAATGAATAAGTAGCTTTTATGTATAGCAGGGCAGAATATAGGCAGGCTGAAAGAGATAAGGAGAGACAATAGGCAGAGTCAGGGAGACGCCATGTAGCTGCTGAAGGAGGCAGATGCCAGATCCTTACCAGTAAGCAAAGACTCATGCTTATACATAGATAAATGGGTTAATTTGAGATGTAAGAGTTAGTTAATAGGAAGCCTGAGCTAATAGGTCAAGCAGTATTGTAATTAATATAGTTTCGGTGTGATTATTCAGTTTATAGTGGTCAAAAAACAAAAGAGCCGTCTCCTTCACAGGTGCTTTAGGTAGGCAAGGTGAAACAGCAGCACAACTTTACATAAACAAATGCAGCATAAACAACTGAAACTTTTACACAGTTAAAGTAAACTAACATTTCTATCTATACATAGTTAGAGTAACATTCCATAACAACGGAAGGCTTTGTGACTAGGAATCCGTTGCTGGTGGTAAGAGCTTGCCTCATAGGCAGATCATGAATCAGCTTTAAACCAAAACTCTGGTACTATATTTGACAGTTAGGCACTTGACATAGGCTTTCTATGACCTCCTGAAGCAGCACCACCACCACCAAGGGACCAATTGTTCAGTCAGATGAGCCACTTGGGAGACAGAGGCATTAGAGGACATCAGTGAATTAAAAATAAAAAAATTAAAATTAAAAATAAATAAATGAAAATTACGAAAGACAAGCATAGTGTCAACACAGTCAATATGAAACACAGACAGAACTGGTCATGGAACCCCAACTTAAACTATGATACATGCTTGAATATTATTTGAATACAATGTGGAGTGGAGTGGGTATGCAAAATTAAAAGAGTAAAATAACATGAAGGATTTCTAAACAGTCACAAAGAATAATATTACTATTTATTTACCTCAAATTACTGTAATACTTACAAGCCCATGTGCATATGTAAATAGAAATAGATTTATTTCACATGAACTGTGCATATATAAATAGAATTAGATTTATTTCACATGAACTGATCATGCTTTACCAAAGAGTCATGGATTATCTAACAACAATTTTTCTTCTAAAGAGTGTTGTGAAAAAATTATCTTACCCTGTCACTTGTATTTTAAATAAATGCTGTTTGGCCAGTAGCCAGGCAGGAAGGATAGGTGGGGTGACCAGGCAGGAAGTAGAGATAGGGCAATAAGAACAAGAGAATTCTGGGAAGAGGAAACAGTCAATCTGAAGACATCACCCAGACACAGAGGAAGTCAGACACAGAGGAAGCAAGATTTGACTGCCTCACCAAAAAAGATACCAAGCCACATGACTAACACAGACAAGAATTATGTGCTAATATAAATAATAAGAGTTAATAGAAAGCCTGAACTAATAGGCCAATCAGTTTATAATTAATGTAGATCACTATGTGTTTATTTGGGACAAAACAACTGTAGGACCAGGCAGGAGAGAAACCTCAGACAACAATAAAACAAATCCAAGGTTGATGGTTCATTCCTATAATCTCAGCACCATGGAGGCTGAGGCAAGAATATCACAACAAGTTTAAGGTCAACTTGAGTTACATAGAGTTCCAGGTCAGTCTGTAGTACAGAATAACTCATTTCCAAAGAAAGGGAAGGTGAGAAAATATATTTTTAGTGGTAGAGCCCTATGTCTTGTTATTAAAGTCAGAGGGAAAATACAATAGCCTAATCAAGGTGACAAAGGACACTGATCCTTCAGGAATGAAGATAGGGTCACTCCTCCTGGTAAAGAGCCAAAACTTGATGACATATTTCCTGAGGGTAGAGGAAATAAAGGATGTGTAATAGCAAAAGGTAGTTCTAAATACCAGATCAGGACACATGAAAAGTTGCAGAAACAAGAATTATAACTGATAGCTTCTGTCATATTTTGTTAATAATGCATTTGTACAAGTATTTGTATTTTCTTTCTTTGATTTCTTTATCACATAACGTAGCATCACTAGAAAGAATATCATTAGTTATCATATTTAAGTTTGAGATACTATAAAAATGTCCTTCAAGGGACCTTGTCATGTATTCAAAAATTTTTAATGCATTTGTATTATAACAAGGAATAAATATTTCATTCTGTGAATAATTATGACCTGGTTATGGTTTTTATTTGGAAATTAAGGATGACTTAAGGAGATATGATTGTCTATCAACTTGATAAAGGTGGACTTATGATGCCTATTCTTGTATGTTAACTTTTCTACAACTGTAATTAACTAAAACTCAAGCAACTGGGTCCACTGATGAAGAATTTTTTTTTCATAATTAAATTATTTGAAGTGAGAAGATGCACTTTGAATTCAAATCTTCTGAGGTAGAAAGATACACCTTATTGGGGGATATTTGTTTACATTATCTGAAGATAATTACATTATCTGAAGATGTGTCATTGTGATTGGTTTAATAAAAAAGCTGAACAGCCAATAGGCAGGATAGAATAGGTAGGATTTCCGAGGGAGAGAGACAAATGCTGGGAAGATGAAGGACAGAAATATCAGTGAGACATTTATATTTTTAAAATGTCTTAACTTCAAAATGAATGTAAAAAATTATGTTGCATTGGGGAAGAAGTTTTGCTTTTGTTTCCATAGTTGTGCATTTCTTCAAAATGAATAAAGATCATATTTGATCAGGAGGGACTTCCTGAAAATCTTGGCTACAGATGTGAAGAAAAAAAAAGAAAAATTACAACACAGGTGATGTATATGCTGATCCTGAACACAGACCAGCTCTGAAACTGGATAAGACATGATAAACTTTGTTGGCTTCAGAGTCCTCCTGACTTCTTATTACATACATATTTCATATGGTATAGGTAGAGGTTTGATTATACATACCAAACAGACTTACAAAGTTAACAGATACCTTTTACTTATTCAAACATAGAAAACAAAAGTCATCTTTAGATGACTTGTGTACACCTCATATTACACATTGTGTAAATGCAAATATATATCATACCTTTAAAAATTTGTGTGTTTTCAGAAATAAAGGATCAGACACCAATGAGGACAATTAGCCCAGGTGATTCAGATTCTCAGAACGCCTCTGTTACAGTATCCTAAAAAATCTTCATTCAAAACAACTTCAAAGCTGCTAGCTGAGATAGTCTAGTCTCACAAACCTCTCTAGTTAGGAATTCAGATAAGCCCTACACTTTCCAATCACATTGAGACTGGGAGACAGCTATTTCTTCCAGGGCTATTATCCCAATTTTCTCAGGGTTCCTTAAAGATGCCATTGCCCCCAAACAACAGGAAGTAATTTTAAGAACATGACAACCACATACCCAAGAAATGGGTAGGTGGGGCTTGGTCATTCAGTAAATTATGGATGGTTACCATCATTTAAGGGAGCTGTTTGTAAGCTGTCATTGGTCATAGTCAAGGAGGAAGCAAAGCAAAGATTAGATTCAGAGATCTTATTATGAAATGAAAAATGGACACATAGGAATGATAGGGTAGGCCATTGAATATAGTAAAAAAGGAGCTACCAATCTTAAAATCTTTACATTGTTAGGAATTTTTGTATAGTGATACAAATTTAAGACTATTTCTGTTATAATGTATATACATTTCTACTCTTGTTTAAGTATTGTTTCTATTCTTGTATCTATGCAGCTCATTTACTGCCAAGATTTACTCCTTAAAAGTTATTATTACAAACAATTTAGAAAAAAAATTAATACATGCAGTTTAATAGTTAGTCATCTATATTAATCAAATTTGTGGTCATTAAGAAGTTTTAATGCTTCTCACAACAATGAGACACATCTGTTTCTGGCATCAAAAATTTCTTCAGAAAGGCATGATGGAGATCAAAGAGCCCCCACATGGAATTTGTTTTCAATGTGGCAAATAGGCTACTGGGCAAGAAACTGCCATTGCCTCAGCTGATGACATCATACTGTCCAAATTTGATAAGCAAGGCAAGGTAAAACAATCTTTCAAAATTTCTTGCTTCACAGAAAAGTTTGTCAGATATTTTAGCTCTGTATGTCAAAGATGGATGCCCCAATGTTGCAGAAGAAACTTGGGTGACTCTTTTTTATTTTTTAAATTTATTTATTTATTAAAATTTTCCACCTCCTCCCATTTCCTTTTACCTCCTGCTCCCTCTCCAGTCATAAGGGAAGTCAGGGTGCCCTGCCCTGTGGGAAGTCCAAGTTCCTCCCCCTCCATTCAGGTCTAAAAATGTGTGCATCCAAACAGACTAGGTTCCCAAAAAGCCAGTACATGTGGCAGAATCTTTTGACAACCAGATGTCTCTGCTATTTTTACAGTTTTGGATATTGTTTGCTCTGAGCCTCTTGCTTACTAAGGTAATATATCCTTTTCAGGTCTCTGATGGGGTTGAATACTAGATAGTTAGAGTTACAGTTTTCCTTAGTTATGGTATAAAGTAAATTAGACACAAAATTTTGGACTTAGCAAGAGAAGATAATTAATAGAGTATTTTCTCTGAATTTGCCAAGTACAAATGATCACAAATGGATATTGTGAATATAGATCTTATCTGATAATTGTTCTTTTGTATATAGCTTTATTGTATAAGAATTAAATTTTTTCTTTTTATTTAGACAAAAGGGGGAAAGTTGTGAGACATTTGTTTACACTGTGAATATGTGTTTTTGTGATTGGTTTAATAAAAAGATGAACACTTAATAGCTTGGCAGAAGAGAATAGGTGGAATTTATGGGAAGACAGAAGAATGCTGGGAAGAAGAAAGAGATGCCAGTGAGACATAAAACAAGTCAGATATACAGTAAAGATGAATAACTGAGTCACATAGAAGAACATAGATTAATAGAAGCAGGTTAAGTTAAATTATAAGACTTAGTTGGAGAAAAGCCTAAGCAAAGGTCAAGCTTTAATAATTAATAATAAGTCTCCATGTCATTATTTGTGGACTGCTGGTCCAAAGATAGTCAGAAAAGAAAGATTGTGATAACATCTTTGTCCAGTTACTCTGAGGTGGGAAGATCCACTTTTAATCTGTTGAAGCTCAATTAACAAAAGTTCAGAGACTGATAATGAGTTTTAACCTGAAGGTCAGAAAAGCAAAGCAGTCAACCACTGGCTCTTACCTCGAACTCAATCCAAAATGGCGATCCTGCCTCCAGAAATCTCAGAATGAGAGACTGTGACTGAGAGCTGTATCCTCTCATTTTATAATCCTCTCTCGATCTGGAATTTAAGGCATATACCATTACTGCCTGATTATTAAGGCAAGCTAGTGGGGCTACTGGGATTAAAGGTGTGTGTTATTGTTGTCAGGTCCATAAGGCTGTTTTACTTTTCTGATCCTCAGGAAAGTTTGATTTATTAAAATACAAGTGAAATGCCACTACAGTCAGGACTGTACCTTCTGATAATGACCTATATAAAGGACATGGAAGAAGGAAGCTTACTCTCTTTGATTGCTTACTCCTTTTTTAATTTTTTTTAGTTTTTTGATTGCTTTCTCTTGATATTACTGTCAAATCTTTCTCTTCACTGGCATTAGAGTCTACTTCTTCGAGATTCCTGCATATAATAAAGACCAGCTGAGACATCCAAACTTGTGGACTAAACTACTACTGGATTTTTGGATTTTTTGTTAATAGGTCATTGATTTCATCAGTCTCATTCAGTCGTTGTTAGACTATCTAAGCCATAGACTTTTGACAATCTAATTAATCCCTATTTACATATGGGAAATTAATATATATCAAATATACATATATATAATATATAAAATGCATATAATGTATGATGCATATTTAAATATATGAAATCTCATAAATACACACACATATGCATACATAATAACACATATATACATTTCATGTATATGTATGGGGATTTAGCATATAAACATATATTAAATATTACATTGGATTAATATATTATAATTTATTATTTATTTATCAATTAATTATAGTGTAATGTTTAATATATTACATATAATATATTGAACATATTATATATCAATAATCTAGAGAATTCTGACTCATCCTTATTTGTGTGTATACATACACACATATGCATATATATATTTACACACATATATATGTGTTTGTGTGAATTTTGTCATGGATTACTCAGTATTCACTCTTCTCTAGATGAACAGAACTAATAGATTAAATATATATATTAACATATATGTATATTCAGGTATATATGTAAATATATTCAGTATATATTTTCAGAATATATATATATATATATTCAGGTCTGAAGCAGATTGTGGGAGATCCAGGGAGGGTAAATCAGGTATCATGGAGAAATGAAGAGGAAGAAGTACATGAAATAGGCTGGTGTCCAATCCTTGAATGCCAGTATGGTAGAAATAAAAGGGCAAGTGCCTTCCCACAGCAGCAAACTGAGTCACTTCTGGGGACGTCATGGAGTCCTGCAGAGAACAAGCTTTGGGTTGGAAGGTCATAAATGTTCCACTAAAAGAATTTTCTTCACATGTTTCTATAGATTATAATATCATTACTACAATTATTCCATGTGTCTTATTTATGTCATAGAATACAGTTCTACAAGGTCCCTGAGGCCAATGGTCAGGTTTATCTTTCTCTAAAGCTCCCAGTGTGACATGTTGGTAGAAATGAAGGTAGTCTAAAGAGATACTATGCCTCTGGATCTGAGTATCAAACTGTTGAAATCAACAGTGGACCCCAAGGAAATGAGAATTTTCCCAGGAATCTCACTCATGCTGTAAGAATAAACCCATGTCCTTAATGGATTGTGATCTACCTCCTGCCCTAATCTCTCTTCAAACATGACCACAGGGTTCAGATATCTGGTTCCTGGCTCTGCTGACCAGGGAGAAGCAGAAGCAGGCTGTTGTGGGGTAAGCCTACTCCCACATATTCCAGTTCACAGACTAGTTGAAAGGCTGTTCCTCAATGACAAATATTTTCCATCTTGGTGATCAGAAATTATTTTTGCATGACAAAACTTTTAAGGAATCTAAAAATTGTCAACTTAATATGCCCTGCATGTTTTCCCCCACTATGTCTTTGATAAATGTTAAACCATGTGTTTCAGAACCCACAGCTGCTCTTGCTCAGAATAGCCCCCACACAGTTGAATCCTCATGTACCTCCAGAGTGTTAAATGGACTCATTCACATTTCAGAATGGAAGCCAGGAAGTGACTGAATTGACAAAGTTGTTTTTTTGGAGGTCAGCAGTCTTTCTCTTTCATATTTGAACTTGTTTCAATTTTCTTGTATTTTCACATTACTATATTTTCTGTTCTTGTTGTTCCGGCCACTGTATTTTTTTTAAATCATTTCCACATTTTAAAAAAGTTTTCCACAATGTTTTGATAAACACTATTGAAATCTGTGTGCAGAGCAGGATAAGATTGTTTTAATCTGCAGGTGCCCTCTAAACAGTATTTGAAGTAGACAGAAACAAGACTATCACACTCATGTGCCAGCTATCCTCTTTAAAGGAGGTTCAACTAAAAGAAACACTGGACCCCTGTTTTAAAATCGTGCAAGAGAGTCCTTGGCAGGCCAAAGGATCTTGCAGCAGGTAACAGCCAGAGGTCTCATAGCAGGCAAGAGACAAATATGCCATGCAGGCAGAGCTTAAGAGGGAACGAGAAATACAGAGAAAGAGGAAGAAGCAGCAAGGACTATTCCATCTTTTAAGAAGAGCAATGGGAAAGAAGGATGGGAATGGGCAGAGTTTGTCTCTTATAGCGACCTTTGACTCTGCATACATGTGTAGTGATACGGCAGACATAGGGTCCTGGGCTGGCCAGGGTACTGCTTAGGTTCATTCTGCCAGGTGACAAGGGCATGATGTCTGAGTCCTAAGATTCCCACCTTTTTCTTCTTATAAAAAGGAGGAGAAATTAAAGGGGATAGCAGATGGGACAGGGATGAGGGTGCTGGCTTCTCAAGACTGCTTCCTGCTGATTTGTGGGTGTGAAATTCTTGAGGGACCTGAGAAACCTAGGATGCTGGCCGCATACTGGAGTAGTTGGTTGGTCCAGTGCTGTAGAACTGTCTGGTTCTTCTTGAAACCTTGTAAGGTGCTGGCAGAGCAGAGGACAAGGTGAAGTTTGGGGAAAAAATTATTTTTATCCTGGTGACTGAGAGAGAGGGTATCAGGACCAGGGAGAGGTGAGGGAAGCTTAAGCTCTCAGAGTCGGGTAATGGAAGGAGGAATGGATGCATATGACCTGCTTGAGGTGATTCTCCAAGTCAACTCCCAAGAATTTACAAGAATTCTTTGAGTTGGGAAAGTATAAGTTTTAGAACATCAGCATTTATACTGTTTATAATCTGTACTAAAATTTACATTGTAGAAGCAACAGCATATTCATGCCAGAAATGACTATGGCAGATTTTTTTTTTTGCACAGTGAAAAGTATTTTTGAGGTCTACAATTATGAAACTACCAAAGGGAATTTGAAATCTTGATCTTGTAGTTATGATCAAGTAGTGATATAGTATGATGTTTTGTACTCTGTCAGGGTTGGATTAATATCTCATTAGAACTTCATCAGTTAATGTTAAGACTATGGTCAGTAGTATGATGAGAAAGAAATTTGATAACTTGCATTTGTACACCTCAAACCACTTTCTTATACCCTGAAACATTCTTAGATCTACAAATCATAAACTGTATATTAAAACACCTTTTGTTTAAACAAAGGAATAGTAAGAGGTTCTGCTGAAACCTGTTTTGTGATTTTGTTCCTTTCCAAATGGCAAACCTACCAGCTGTCAAACTGCATCAGAGTTCTTGAGAAGGATAAATTTTACCTGAGTTATTTATTAAATAATGAAAGGGACTTACTTGATTGGCTACCTAGACAGTACCCTGGGGTCCTCCATGGTCATTGAGGGCAGGTCTTAGGGCAACATCCATCTTTCTCCTGACAGGTAGGCCTGCAAGGCTCCAGAAGATCACACGGGCTTCTGGGGAGTAAGAACTCATAGGACTTAACCTTTGACTTAGACAACTGGAGGAAGTTGATCTCCCAGTTTCCTATTGTAAATGGCCTGAAGAGAGTCTTTGCAGCAGTTGAAGTGAAAGGCAGGCTTGTTCAGTGGCTATTACTGTCAGTTATGGAGTAAGTTGTAGGTGGAAGCTCTTCTGTGCCAATCTGTATTATTTGAAGGAAATGGGAGTGGTCCCAGGAGCTATTCTGTCTCTTTGTTATGAAAAGCTTTTAATAATTAAACTTTTAACATGCCATCTTCTCCAGATCTCTGAGCACTTGAGAGCTGTCTCCAAGCACTTGAGGACTGCCTATTGGGCATACATAAAAAGGCAAACTTTGTCTTTAGTTACTTGTCTTAAGCACACAGGTGGCTAGTTAAGGCTCTGTCCCTGTAATTAATTGCATCAGTACCCAACATAACCACAATTAAAGAGCTTGATTATTTATAAGATTACCTTTAACTTGTATTACTCAGCAGTCTACAATAGATTGGCAGCTTCTATAAAATTAGGACTTTACATTGCATTCCTGTAAAGTTTAGCCTTAAAAATAATGATTTTGAACTGAAACACCTTTAGTATCAAAACACAATTTTTGATGAGCTCAGGAAAGAAACCAAGATAGCTGTTTCATGGGTTCCAAACGTATGTTGTTATTTATTTAAATTTTCTAGAAGCTTGGTGGTGGAACCTTGACAAAGACATAAGTTCTTAGTTTTAGTTAATCTGAAAGAAATCCTTATAACTTTAAATTTTTATCACTATGTATAATATATTTAAAGCAGGGTTGAATCACATAGACAGTGTGTTGTAACAGACCTAACTGTATATTTATCATCATTTCAAACTACATACCAATTTAAAATAGTTGAGATTCATTTTTTTTGTTCCGTTTTTGTCTAGGAGATACAATGAGTTTTAAAAAGGACAATGAAACAGTCCTACAAGGACTTTTTAATGCATTTTAAGCAATAATTATAAAAAACATATATGCACAATTGAATTTTAGTTGCATACGCACATGAGTATGCAACATATATACAGAGTTAAAGCTAGTTTACATTCACACATAAAGTTGACTCAAAAGTCACATGCATACTCATATACATATATTAAACACCTTTTAGTTTTTAAACCATATGCCCTTATTAAGACACACATAAGGGTGTAGGCATTCAGAATGCCCACACATGCTTTCATACACTCTTCCAAACATATGAAGCAGATAGGAAACAAAAGCACTCTGAACAGATGTTGTTAATCTCATCCCACTGCTGTGGGAAAATGCTCCTGTAAAGATTTGTTACTCGTATTGGTTTAATAAAATGCTGGTTGGCTAGTAGGCGAGTAGGAAGTCTAGGTGGGTCAACCAGACTAGGAGAATTCTGGGAAGGGGAAAAGAGTGAGACACAGTGACTAGTAGACACAAAGGAAGCAGGATGAAAATCTTGCACTGAGAAAGGTACCAAACCACATGACTAAACATAGACAAGAATTGTGGGTTAATTTCAGATGCAAAAGCTAGCTAATAAAAGCCTGGACTATCAGTCCAGTTTATAATTAATATAAGCTTCTGTGTTTTTCTTTGATACTGAATGACTGCACAACCAGGTGGGAGAGACTTCTGTCTGCAGCCCAGTGTGCTGTGAACAGTAGGCAGCATCTATGTACAGGAGACACAGAGCAGTAGTGCAGCCAGATGGGATAGAAAGAATAGATGTTTCCAGACAGAGAGAGACCACTCCAGCAGAAGGCTGCTGCAACGGGAGGAAAAGAGAGTCTCAGTGTGACTAGAGCACACACTGGGAATGAGATGTAGAGAGAGAAAAAAAATAAATAAATATAAAAAATAAATAAAAAAAGGAAACAGGGAGAAAAACATAAAGAGCTTGGGTGGTAGGATACATATTTCTAAATATTGGATCTCTGGAGGAAATGTCCCGTGAAGTGATGGAATATGGAAGCAACTCTTTGGATTGCTATCTTTTGGGGTAGGCCTAGTTTCTGTGAGTCAGGTAGAGTCCAGATACTGAACTTCAGCACCCCAGATGTTCAGCATGGACCATGACTCATGCTGGCCTCAGGTCACCATCTATGAGGTCCAGGAGTCATAGTGAGTAGGTGGGTATAAGCAGTACCCCCAACACCATTGTGTGAATACAGGGGCCTGAAGGGCTCTGAACCCAAGAGGTATGTGGTTGCCCAGTGCTGGGACTATCAACTGGAGCCAAGAGGTGAGAAACCATAGTCAAGAGGATCATCTTCAATCATGAAAAACATGTTAAGGGGTACAGGAAGGAAGGGGCCTACAGTTACTGCCAATTTCTGCTGATGCTGGATATAGAATTCTAAAAATCCTTAGTTGGAAAGGTGACTAAATTGAAAGTTACAGGGTTTTGGTGGTTCTCAAACTGCCAGTAGACAGGAGGAACTGCAGGAGAGGCTGCTGAGTTTTATGGTACCAAATGATGTAAAACAGTGTGAGAAAGATCTTGACAAGCAAAGGGCTACAAAGCGGGTAAGAGCCAGAGGCCTTATGGCAGATAAATATGCCATGCAGGCTGAGTTTAAGTGAGCAGTTTTTTGAGAGAAGGGTAAAGGGGAGGAAAGAAGGAAAGAGAAATGCAGAGAGGAAGAGGAAGAGGAGGCAAGGATGAGCCTTCCTGTTCAGTAGAGCAGCAGGAAAGAGAGCAGGAATGTGTAGAGCTTGTCTCTTTTTAAAGGGACCTTTGCTCCTGCATACATTTGTATTGATGTAGGAGCCATAGGACCCTGGGCTGGCCAAGGTACTGCCTGGTTGGGTCTTACCAGGTGATGGGGCCAGCATAGTGCCTGAATCCTAACAGCCACACCATCGGAAGCTAATTCTTAATTGGCTCACTGAAACCAGAGCATCTGAATGAATACCTCTCCTTCCCCTAAATGGTTGCCTTGTGAAGTACAAGCTCCAAGGACTAAACTAGTTAAAAGGCAGGTAAACCACTGTCTGAGGCTCTTCACAATAGCTGTGCTGCAAAATCTTAATTGTGGGTCATTATCAGACATGATGCTCTGGAGATGTTCCAGAAGCCAGAGAATTTTTATTGGCTTGTTTTGAAATCTTTAAGGAAAATCACAGGTCATATGCATGGAAGAGATTTTTCTCTTTAAAATAATTGATTTGAAATGATCACATAACAACTGAATCAGTTACTTTTCAGTCGTTGTGACTAAATACCTACCAAGAAAAAATTGAGGGGAAGAAGGGCTTATTTTGGCTTTCAGTTTAAGGGGATACAGTCAAAGCAGGAGTGGAAGCAAGCTGGTCACATTACACTCCCAGTCAAGAAGCAGCAAGCTGACAAAATGTGGGACCAGGCCATAAACCTAATCCTCAGTGATACATTTACTTCCTAAAGGTTCTATGACTGTCTAAAACAGTGCCACGAGCTAGGAACATATAAGCATGTGCAGGACATTTTACAATTAACCCCCAAACCCAACCAATTTATCTGAGAACCTAAAGAAAATGAAGTAAGAAAGAAATTGATACTTTGACAGAAGTCAAAGAGATATCTACTAGTGTTTATTCATTGTATTTATTTCCTGAGACAGGGTTTCACCTATCCCATGCTGGCCGTGAACTATCTGTGTTGTCAAGCATGAACTTCACCTTCTTACTCTACAGGTTCTGTCTCCCAAAGGTGGGGACAACATGCTGAATTTATCTGCCCCTGAGGAAGAAATCCTGGACATGGACTATGCCAAATGAACTACATTTCCAGTCTGTAACTTTCCTTATAATGCCAGTTTAAATCTTAATATCTCTGTAGCTTCTTGATGTGGAATCTCTCTGTATGCTGTGAATACCATTGGTTAATAAGGAAGCTGGTTTTGGGCCTATTGCAGCACAGAATAGCGCAAGTCAGGAATTCCAAGCAGATAGAGGAGGAGAGAGTATGTGGAGTCAAGGAGAAGATATGTAGCTGCCCGAGGAATAAGATGCAAGTCGCCAGCCAGAACATTGTCAGTAAACAATGAGCCTCATGGTAAAAGATAAAATAATAGAAATGGGTTAATTTAAGATATAAGAGCTAGCTAACAATGAGCTCAAGTGATTGACTAAGCAGTGTTTTAATTAATAGAGTCTGTGTGATTTTTTCTTTTTCAGTCTGGGTAGTCAGGGATGAATGAGCAACCTCAGGTCTGGGTGGCTGGGAATGAACAAACAGCCTCTGCCTACAAAAGGATGTGTCAATGTTTCTGAAACATTTGGAGCTGATGACCGTCACCCACTTTGGGTTCACATGCTTGTGTGCCCACTCAGGTTTGCAAGAAAAGTAACTGAGACCATGCCCGTGACTCAGTGACACCTGCCTAGGCTGGCCACAAAATCAGGTCTGCTAAAAGTGCACAGGCATGAGAGCATGGTGGATTCCAGCTGCCATACACAGAGATATTTCTAGGCTGCACAATGCAGTACATGAAGATTTAGCTTTTACTCAGATTAGAAGGTGAATGCTGAATGGTGCTTCCTAGAGTTGAAGTGGTGAGAGCAAAGTCATTCAGGTATTCTGTTTACAATAGTGACCCTTTCCAGGAAAAAATTAAAGTGAATCAAAGTGGAGAATTGAAGAAGGATACTTAAAAGAAATCCTACACTAGCTCAGAATTGAGTATAATAGAGGGTTATTTATTTAGGGGTAGACTCACAGATCACAGTCTTCTGCTTGAATGGGGAAGAGCAACCGAATCCCACAGCAGGAAAAAAGAGGCCAGACACATGCTTTACATATGCTTCTAAAGTATAAGATGCCACACCCAAGTGGGTGGGTAACTTAAAGGCTATTGGCTGTAGGCATTCCTGCAGCAGAGAATGGATGTGAGGACAAAAAGGATAGACAGACAGGAACCACCTCATGCTGCTGTGCCCCAAATACTTGATGCTTTGCTTTATCCAAAAGGAGCCATGGATTTGTTGATTATTACTTGGTCTGTTTATCGATCTAAAGATCAGGCTTAATCTAAAATTTCAATTAAAAAGTATAGATCAGCAATACTAGGTGTGGCCTGAATTTTTATGTTCCCACACTCTGATTGTACATTGAGACTTAATTCCCCATGTAGTACTTTTTGGGAAGTGGAACATCTAGTGCTTAGTGAGGTCACAAAGACACTTAGTGAGACTTTCTGAGGGAGCTTGCTCAACCTTTCTATTAAGTAAGGATAGTGATTGTCATCTATGATGGACAGGCTGTCAGTAGACACCAAATCTGTAATAAGCTTGACCTTGAATTTGCCAGCCTCTAGCACTGTAAAGAGTAAGTATAGGTTGTTTGTGAACTATGTTTTAGGGGGTATTTAGTAATAGCTGCCTGAATCCTCTAACATAAATAACAGCTGTCTAATGCCTTAAAGAAAATGACAGCTGACTGTTAGGAATTCACAGTTCTGTTATAATCACTGGCTTTGCAAAAGGGAAGGGAGAAAGGATGTTCTTTCCAGCGTTGTACTGCTGATTTAGTATAGGAATATATGAAAAACAAAAACAAAGCAAAACAAAAAATCTCTTAGGACTTCAACAGAGCTTTTGTGTTGAAATGTTCACCAGTGTTAAGATCACCCCAGTTTTGCAAATATCATTTAATATCTGCTAATGCAACTGTTTTAGCTCTCTTTGTAATTCCATTAAAAGAAACACAGAGAAGCTTTTCCTCTACCATATTAACTTAGAAAATCACAAGTCTTGGTTCCAAGTATTGTTTAACTGGAGCACCTCATGTTGCATCTGTAGTAAGTACTGCCTCCATCCACTGTGGGGTTCCGATGTAAAAGCAATTTTCTCTTGAACACAACTTTATTTAGTACTACTAAAAGTTAAATAAATAATCAAATTTGGTGGTATCATTTTGTACAAAATATAAATTAAACTCTTGGCAAACTCCAACATGCTTAGAAACACAAATTATAGTCTGTTGGAAGCTTCTTTTTAATTTTAAAGGAAAAAAAAGGAAATCAGAATCCTGGGAGATTCTACCACCTGCCAAGCTTAGGAAAAGCTTTTGCAAATCCTAGACTCTCATACATCTGATTTCCTCCTCCCCACTTCCAGGTTTGAGGATAATGAGTCTCCCTGGAGTTACTCACTCTGAATTTTGACAAGTCTCTCCTGAGGCAACTGGTTGAGAAAGAAGTCAGATGTGGGTTATGTACTTAATCCTGAGGAGTCAGTTTTCATCCTCTGGAGCACTCTGGCATGATTGGCCCTCACATGACTTTACACTGATGTTCCAAATCCTAGCTTAACTTTATTCACATTTCAGTTTTACTTGAAAAGAAGAGTAAAAGCTGTTAGTTATTTTGACTGCCCATTTACCTCACACACCTGTGGGATGTCTGTCATCTCTTTGCCTACTCTTTCTTTAGACATTGTTTCTTCTTCTGTGCATTTCTTTTCCCAAGTCGGCTCTAACCTGTTTCTCAGACAGTCTGCATAGTCACCATCTTTTTTTCAACATTTAGAAAAATTTTCACATCTTGCTTCACCTGGTCCTTCAAAGCAAAAGCACAGGACAAAATTGTCTCCTTCCTCCCTTCTGCTCCCTCTGTGTTCCCACCTTCCTTCTTCCTTCCTATCTCCCTTCTTTCCTATCAATCACTGAGAAAAGCTTTCAGTGGTAGAAAAACTTGCCAACTTAGGTTGAGATTTCTGCTATGGTTGCTTATGGCAAATATATGCTGTAGCGAATTCAAGATTCTCAGCTTTGAATGGGATTGACTGACAGAAAATGGAAGTCAGAAGGCATAGAGTGAGTAAGATAGAGAATCCTTGTCCCCATCTTGGGACCAAATATTTGACAAAAGAAACTTAAAGGAGAAAGGTTTTGTGTGTTTATTTAGCCTACAACCTGAAGACATATAGTACGGCAAAGTGTCAAAGGCATGGCACCCCTAATAGTCACAGGGTTATATTGCTTTTACAGTCACAGGATTGAGAGTGGACATAACGTAGGATCAAGGCACAAAATCTCAAGGCTCACTTCTTCCAAAAAGGCTCCAAATCCTAAGAATTCTATCTTATCAAATAGCTCCACCAGTTAGAAACCAATTTTCAAACATGTGAGCTTATGGGAGACATTTCACAGGACAAAGGACTGCCAAACATTGCCAAGATATGGTAAAACCATTTTAACAATTTTTCTGCCTCTGAAAATGGTCTGTCAGTTACTTTACGCCTTAGCCAATGTTCATTGCACTAACTTTGCAAATGAGACTTTGGGTGATTGCCCAGGTAGCTTATTATCTCTGTCATTTTTTGCACCTTTTGAAAGTTGCCAGATTGTACCTCCTGTTTACTCAAGTAATATTATTTCCCTTCTCAGGTCTTTGATGGGGTTGAAGACTAGATAGTCATAGTTACTTTCCTCTCATGACTTAACCAAGCCATTTTAATGTAAGACTAAGACTCCTTAGGATAGGATAATTATTGAAACGTTTGCATATATTTCTTATTTGATATTGCTCATACTGGTTGTAACTCTAATTTTTGCGCATGTTTTTGTTTCTTCTTTTCTCTGGACAATACTTGACATTTGTTCTTATTGTATATAATTTTATATTAGGCATTCTCTTATTTAGACAAAAGGGAGGGGTGCTGTGAGAACTCCTCCAGTCAATAACCTTTAAAATACTGGCCCACTTTGGGCATGGTCTTACATAGAATAAATGTAGACAAAAAATGTAGATGGGCTTCTTGGCTGCTGGATTTGGTCACAGTTACCAGCACATACAGAAGACTGCAGGTCACTACTCTTTCTGTGAGTTTTTCTCCAGATAAATAAACCTCGGTTATACTCCATTCTGGGCTATTGTGAAGCTCTTTTGTATGCCAACAAATATGTACATGTTTTAGTGAATCACCAGATACAGAATATTATACCCTTCCTAGCTGAAGGTATTTTTGGACTCTGATATCTTGCTCTAAGAAGGCAAATGCAATGAAATAATTTAAGAAACCCCAAGCAAATGAATTTTGTCACTATCATAAATGCATTTAATCAGCTTCTCTATGTGACATGTGGCATAGCCAGCCTATCAAATGTAAACAAGGCCTAGAGAGGATGCCATGACTGATGTGAGATCTCTGGGAATTCCCAATCTGGATGAGCTTACAGGACTTGGAGACAAAAAAAAAAATCTCTTCTTAAAATTAATCCCTTAGCATTCAAATCATGTTATAGTCAACTGCAGAAGAAAATTTGCATAATCTTTGCTAAAAACCAAAAAAAAACCCTATTCTTTAACCTTCTAAAAGTATGAGGATCCTAACAGGATGCATGGTGGGAATGAGAGAACTGAAGTGCTTACTGGTATAAACTGGTTTGGCATAAGTTTACGTGGGTGAACAGATTCCCATTTGATAGCCTACTTTCCTTTGCATGTGTGAATATACTAAACTAATGTATGTACCTGAAATGGAGGGTAGACACAATTATCCTTAGATTGGAGAAGGGAAGTTGATCATTCTGCTAAGATGCTTGATAACATCTTCCCCTTTGTTCTGCTTCTAAAATCCCCAGGAAGCCATCTGATCCAGGATTTGATTTCCTGTGTAGCTCTACTTCCCAGAAGGGATGTGTAGACAGTTGGCCTAGCTCCTGGATTAAGCATGCCTCCAGTTTTACATGAATAAATTGGCTTTTTGACAGAGTGAATCAGAATCTGAGGTTGCTTTACATGAAACTGGCTCTAGAAATGAAAGAGCTGAAAAACTGCACTGGAAGTTCACGGAAGGACAATGGGAATGAGGTGTGGAGATCTGTGTCATTGTATAGAGGGAAACCCTGTGGGTTTTTATGTTCTTTTTAAAAAGTATTTAGTTAATTATTTTTCTCAAAGGGAAGTTGGTATTGAACTTTAAGATCTATTGACATCACGTATGTTCCAAAGCTGAGATCATACTTGAAAACTGGTATACCCATTCCCAGTATCCACACAGAAATGTCCACTTAAACTCATCAGTGACTTTCCATGTCTCCTTTTGTGAGCTTCTGAACAGTCACACCCAACTTTCTCATTTATACTAATACAGACTTCTAAGATACGAATAAAGAAACAGAATGAGATTTGAAAAATAAGTAAATTGGAAGTATACTTTGAAAGGGCAACAATGCCCTTTCTCAACAGCACAGGCTAATGAATAAAAAGTCCATTGCCGTGAGTAACCAAAAATTACATTAAATGCTTCTTATACTCTGACCCCACAAGTGCAACAGGAACTAATAAGAAGTATTCTGTTGTTAATTTGAGGATGACACACAGAAATGGTTAAGAACCAATGGTACAAGAGTATATACTTTCTTGACCAAGTGGCAATGTGTTCAGCCTACAGGAGGAGTTTAGATGGAACATTTTAGATTTGATGTTCAGGGTACAACTCATCCTGATCATTCACACACATATAGTGAATTGTGAATAAAAAGTTTTTAATGAAAAGACAAAGACATTTTACAGGAAATTTTGGAAGTATATTAAAATGAGTAAAGTTTCAGACAAAACAAAATAACCTTAGTTAGCAAGCCAAAATGTCCTGTCTCGTTGTAAACCATTCTCACTCTGAGAAGTTACATGTATTTCTAAATGGATACTTTTATAATATTGAATGTGTGGAAATAATGTCTATCTAGGCAAAGTAAATTAGAGCTTTGGAGATTTACATAAATGAAAAATAATCTTTTATTGTGGAATTTATGATTTGACTGACATTAGACTTTTAACCCTATTGAGTGCAATTTGGGATTTGGGGGAGGGTTGCATAGTACCCTGGTGAGAATTGTGCTGTGGGTTGCAAATCCCTTCCCTTTAGAAAACCTTTCTGGGCATTATCTGCTACTTCCTGAAAACTGTTTCTTCAAGTTTAAAGTTGCTGTTTTCCTTCTGAGACACTGTGAAAAAGGAAACTGTAAAATATTTAATCTTTTAAAGTCAAATGCAAACAATTGCTCCTTAAAATAGTAGAACTCACTTTAAGATGATCTGGCAGCCAGCCAGAAAGGGCATACCTGCTGCACTTTGATAAAAAAGATGAAAAGTCTTTGTGAAGACTATGGGAAGAGCTGTTAGGGGGAAAATTTTTATTTCTCTCTCTCCTTTCTTTCTCTTCCACCCTTTCAAATGAATACACATAACACTTACTGGTAGAATTTTCTTTTTGTCCTTTTGAGAAACCTATTGGAGCTAAAATTTTCCCTTTCCTTCTGAACCTTCCATAATTCAGATACACTCTGATGAGAATACTAACATGTCCTGATAATGTAGGTGAAGCCATGATATCCCATTTAAAGGGGTGTCAAAGATTTATTAGGATATACTCATAGATACACAACATGGTAAATAGTCATTGTGGTGTTTCATTTTCCTGGGGGTAAATGGAACCAGCAGTCAGATCTCTGACCACCACATGAGAGAGTGAATGATCACCTCCCTCTTCCTTCTAAGACAAAAAGCACCATATCTATCAGGTCAGATAACCCAAGGTCATAAGTGAATTGAATACCCACTATACCTCCTTCTTTTGCCTAAATAAAAAGATTATAAAGCTCATATAAACTATATGCAATAAGAACAATTACCAAGTATTGCTCAGAAACAAGAAAGGGTGCTAATATAAACAAAAATAGAACTACAATCAACAAGAAAAACATTAAGAATCACGTACTGAATGCCCAGATCATAGGCAAATGGCAAATTTCAGAGATTATTTCAATATCTGTCCTATCCTGAAGAGTCTAAGTCTTGTACCTAATATGCCTTAACTGGGATAAGAGAGGATAATAACTGAGATAATTTAGTAGTCTTCAATTCTATCAAAGACCTGAGAAGGAAAATAACACTATCTGAGTAAGTAGGAAGTACAAACAAGCAACTTTCAAAAAATGTAAGAAATTTCTTACATCCAAAAGATGTGAGAAATAGCTGGCTCCCTGGACAGTCACCCAAAATCTCTTTGCAACACTGACTTTGGCTATAGGCCTAGAATATTTGACAGACTTTTTTTAGTAGCAGGAAAATTTGAAAAACCATCCTAATCTATCTTGGCAAAGTTCAGCAGCTGCTTTTCCTTAAATCCTCATTGTCCAGAATGAACAGCATGTTTACTATCAACAGTCAAAGCAAGGACAGTTCTTTGCTGGATAGGCCAATTTTGCCAAGAAGAAACAAGCTCCATATGGTGTGTCTTCAGTATTCATCATTCTCTGCTACCAGGGTTGGTAGTTAATAGGAGCAGTTGTCGCTCATGTCAACACAATTTATTTTAAATTATTAAAACACTCAAATGCTATATTCTGTAGGTCTTTGGAGTATTTGATGATTACCTATCTATGCAGACTAAATCTCTGTCCATTGAGAGAACCTAACTGACATAAGTATGACAAATATGGGTGACGATTAACCTGTAATTCTCAATAATCTATATAGTTTAAGATTATAATTTCACATTATAAAAATAAACAATCTTTAAACAGATGTGTATTATAAAGACAATGACTTTGAAATTGTAACAATAGAGAAAATATCCTGATCAGAGGTAGAAATGTACAATATGACAAAAATATCCTTAATTTATACTTACAAAATATCTTAGGTATAAGTAGAAACAAGCATATGGCATAACAAAATAATTTTACATTTGTGTATAAAAATATTATAAACAGAAATAGGAACATAAGGAATCTGACAAATATAATTTCGAATTTGTATTAGTAAACAAATTATCTTAGATAGGAATACAAAAATAATTTTATATCTGTATCAACATATAAGAATCTATACCAATGTAAATTGTCTAAAACTAATAGTTGCTAAAATAGTTTACAAGTAGATAGACTAATCTTCCTTAATATCCTATCCTATTTATTCCCCCCTTTTGTTTTCAAAAGGAGATTACTGAGTCTCTTTTTGAAAAAAACTCTATTACAAGTTAGAGCCAATACCTAACAGATGACAATTATCCATAACCATGAGAAAACAAAATCTCTTGGGAGAGCGGGAGTCTGTTGTCTAGTGGGTGATGACATTTCTATGGGATCTTGCAAAAACTAAAACAATGGTTAAGTCTCAAGAGGATTAGCTGTAACAATTGTAGCCAGTCTCAGAGTACTGGGTAAAACTTATCTGAAGTTCTAATCTAAAATTTTGCCTAGAGTGTTGTTAGAAGGTGGACTATTTCAGCTGGCCAATTTGGAATTATCTTAGACAGTTTTTGGTCCAAACAAAACTGAAACTGATGGTTGAGTGGTGTTTATTGGCTTGGTGGCATAATTATGAACCAGGTAGAATCATTGTTGTGGAGCCCCATCTTGGAGGCAGATGCTACACAGGCTAGTTGTAGGTGATGGGTTCAGTTGGATCAGGTTGGGCACTAGGTGAAGCCATGAGAGCCGGTTTAAAGAGGTATCACAGATTTATTAGTATACACAATAAGGTGAATAGCTGCCGTGGTCTTTCATTCTGCCCAGGGGTGAATAAAACCAGTAGTCCAGTCTATGATCACCACACAAGAGAGCAAATGATCACCCCCCTCTTCCTTTTAAGAGGTCAGAAGAGCATACAAAAAGCACTACCTCTATTAAGCCAGAGAGGCCAAGGTCATACATAGGTGGAGCAAATACCCAATACACTGATACTTTTTTGTCCTTGGCTGAAATCAAACTGAACCACTGTACATTGCAAAAAGATCTCCAGAGAAAGGAGAGAATAAGTGACAGTTTAAAGTAGATGCAACTCTCCAGGTTCAGCCCTGGGATTATAAAAAGCCTTTGGTTTCATGAAGATACTGAGAGTCACACACTGCTTTGCGCTTATTGGTGGAAGCAATGACAGACAGAAACTGCATAGGTGGCATCACCATACATAATTTTTACCTCCAAACTAAAGTAGAAAAGATACTTTTTGCAGTCTGTCTGGGTGTGTCAACAACAGTTGACAAGGTCAACACTCATCTTTGACAGACAGAAGATGGCTTCATGCTTTCATGTCACAGTATGAGTATTAAGAAAATATCTTGTGGGCTGGGGAGATACTCTGTGGGCAAAACTTGATAACCTAAGTGAGGATTGTTAGAACCAGTGCCAAAAGTCAGGCACAGTACTGCAAGCCCCTATGGGCAGGTACAAGACAGTAGAAACACTGGGCAACTTGCCTGGCATTCACCCAGTGCACACCAGGACAAGTGGAAGGGTGTTACCTGCAGTTGTCATCTAACTTCACATATGCACTGTGATATATACATTGTAGCAAATATTCTGCTGATCTCACAAACACACATGTGTACATTAAGCAATTATATGAAAGATAGTTATACCACATATACACATATATGCATATTGCACATGTATATGTTGTATATAAGTATTAACATATATTACAGTTTAGCGATTTGCATGTGCAGCAGAAGCTGTCTCTTGTTGACAGGTTGAACACATCTTTTTTTGTGTGTTAAAGGAGTTAGAGCTGGCACCTCAGCTCCAACTTCTCCTGCTTTATGTGATTACTCTATGGTTTCTTTAAAGAATGCTTTTGTGCTTGGTAGCCTTTCAGATTTAGTGTTGCTCTAAATCTATCTTTTCACAAGGTGTGTATTTTCTTACTAGACCTGGGTTAAGTCCTTGTTGAGCACAGAACTAACAAGATGAACTGGCATTACCTTCCTAAACTCTGGCCAGCTTGACCTAGACGTATGCTTGAGTTTGAACCCCTGTAGCAAATAGCTTCTGAGCAGCATTCATCTCAATAAAGATTATATTGTGTTACTTCACAGTCTAAAGTTTTTGGACTGAGGAAATGGCTCTGGGGTTAAAGTCTTTGTTTTGTGAGCATGATAACCTTAACTTGGTCTTTAGAATCCATGTGAGACAATTATGTTTAATGGCATGTTTATGATTCCAGCTGTGGGGAGGCAGAGACAGGCATGTCTCTCTGATTTGCTGGCTGAACTAATGGGTCCTAGACCAAGTAAGAGATCCTGTATCAAGGGACAAGACAGATGGCACCTGCAGAATGACCTTTGAGGATGAAATTGAGCGTTTGAACATATTCAAGATGCATATGCAACTTTGAGAGTTATTAGAATGATCAGTGAAGGATCCAAATGAAAATTAAATTTCTCAAGCTTTACTTTTCTTTGCTGAAGCAGGCTTCTATTCCCACATAGATCAGGATGACTGCACACCCTTTTCTCTGACTTCATTGTGTTTCTTGTTTTTCTGTCCCCTGAGCTCTTTCTAAGCTCAGGCCACCTGCACCCCAAGTCCAATCCCCATTTCACATCCTAGTTCCTGCAGTCCTACCTGATTGAAGAAATGTGGGGCAATGTCTTTGTGAAAGGATGACTTCCTTTATCCTCTCTTTCTCTCTTTTTCAAATGTCCAATCTATTGGCAGACAGAGAGAACACAAGCTGCAGTTTTTATTTTGGGGTTCAGTGAGTTTCACTCCACCAGAACAGGTACAGGGGAGTAACTGCTGAATGAGTGAGCCAGAGCAGGAGATTGCTGAGGGTCTGGACATGAATCTGGGACCTTCAAGGAAGTAGACCTAAGTCAGGACCCATGTGAGTCTGGGCCTGAGTCTAGGACCTCCAAAGAACTAGACCTGACCCAGGACCTCTGCCAGTCTATGTGTGAATCTGGGACCTCCTAGGGAGTAGGCAGGAACCAGAGTTCTTTGCAGGGCTAGACATGAGTCTGGGATCTCAGAGGGAGTAAGACTGAGCCAGAATCTCTGTTTGTTCAGGCGTTGGTCTGAGACATCAAAGGGAATAGGCAGAAACCTGAACTCTGCGGGTCCAAGCATGAGTCTGGGACATATGAGGTAGTAAGCCTGAGCCAGGTTCTCTGCAGTTCTGGGCACATCTGAACCTGGGAACTCTGATGTGCTAGAATGGAGCCAGAGACTTTTGCAGGACCAACTCCAAGCCGGGGACTTCTGCAGGAGGGGATCCAGACCATGATTTACAGAAACAAATCAAAGCCAGTAATCTAGGCCAAAGTAGGCCTGAGACAATAAACTCCAAGGGAGTGGAGCAAAGCCCAGGAGCACTGGGCTATCTCCGGGAACAGGAATAACCAATGGGGTAACTAGAACTATGGCACTGACTGTACCGTGAGGAACAGTCCATCTGAACTTTGGATTCACTGGCACCTCAAAGATTAATCAACAGAATCTCAGAGAGTTACAGCCATACCTATTAGAGGAAAAGATGAGTAGAAAAGGTAAGAAAACACACAACACCACAAAGAACAACACAACACCAGTAAAACCTAAAGACCCTCCAACAGCAAGACTTGAACAACCAAATATAGACAATGCAGAAGAAAATGATCTAAACCTAAAAAATAACTTCAAGGGAATGTTTGAAACTCTTAAAGATGAAATGAGAAATTCCCTCAAAGAAATGGAGGAAAAGACAAACAAAAAATTGGAAGACATCAGAAAATCCCTTAAAGAACACCAAGAAAAAGCAATCAAATATTTCAAAGGAACTATTCAAGACTTGAAAACTAAATCAGAGACAATAAAGAAAACACAAGCCAAAGGAATTATAGAAACAGAATCATGATAAAATGATCAGGAACCACAACCACAAGCAAGAACAACAGAATACAAGAGATGGAAGAGAGAATCTCAAGCACTGAAGCTACAATAGAGGAAATAGACTCATCAGTTAAAGAAAGCATTAAATCTAACAAAAGTTCACATCAAAATATCTGGTAAATAAGAGACACCATGTAAAGGCTAAATCTAACAATAATAGGTATAGAAGAAGGAGAAGTCCATCTCAAAAGCTCAGAAAATATATTTAACAAAATTATAAAAGAAAACTTTCCCAACCAAAACAAAGAAATGCCTATGAAGATACAAGAAGCTTACAGAACACCAAATAGACCGAATTCAAAAAAAGTTCTCTTGCTACATTATAATCAAAACACTAAACATACCGAGTAAAGAAAGAATATTAAGAGCTGTGAAGAAAAAAGGCCAAGTAACATAAAAAGGTTGGCCTGTCAGAATTACACCTGACTTTTTATAAAGACAATGAAAGCCAGAAGGTCATAGTCAATCATTATGCAGACATTAAGAGACCACAGATGCCAGCCCAGACTGCTATATTCACCAAAACTTTGGATCACCATAAAAATACAGAACAAGATATTTCATGATAAAACTAAATTTCACCAATACCTAGTCACAAACCCAGCCCTACACAAAATACTAGAAGGGAAAGTCCAACCCAAGGAAGCTGGCTACACCAACAAAAGCACAGACAATTGATAGTCTTATAGCAGTAAATCCCAAAGAAGGGGAAAAAACAAATTAACGTTACCACTAATGAAAACTAAATTAACAGAAGATAACAATCACTGGTCATTAATATCCCTTGATGTAAATGGAAACAACTCACTTATAATAAGGCACAGGTTAACAGTTTGGATGCAAAAACAGAATCCATCCTTCTTCTGCATACAAGAAACACATCTCAACCTCAAAAACAGACATTGTCTCAGAGTAAAGGGTTGGGGAAAAAATTCTAATCAAATGAACCAAAGAAGCAACTGGGTGTAGTTAACCTAATATCTAACAAAATAGACTTCAAGCTAAAATCAGTCAAAAGAGACAAAGAAGGTCATTTCATATTAGTCACAGAAAAAATTCATTGAGAGGAAATATCAATACTGAACATCTATGCCCTCAATACAAGGGCACACTCATATGTAAAAGAAACACTTCTAAAGTTTAAATCATACATTAAGCCCCATACATTAATAGTGGGAGACTTCAACACTCCCCTCTCACCACAGGACAGGTCAATCAGACAGACAATTAACAGAGAAATAAGGTAACTAACAGATGTTATGACTCAAATAGACTTAACAGACATCTATAGAATACTCCATCCATACAGAAAAGAATATACCTTCTTCTCAGCACCTCATGGAACCCTCTCAAAATTGACCATATACTCAGTAAAAAAACAAACCTCAACAATACAAAAAAATTGGAATAACCCAATGTACCTTATCAGATCACCATGGTTTTAAACTAGAAGTCACCAGTAATACTAATTCCAGAAAGCACATAAACACATGGAAATTAAACAATACTCACCTGAATTATCAATGGACCAAGGAAGAAATAAAGGGAGAAATTAAAGACTTCCTAAAATTCAATGAAAATGAGCACACAACATACCCAAATTTATGGGACACAATGAAAACAGTGTTAAGAGGAAAGTTCAGAGGATTAAATACCTAAATAATGAAGTTGGAAAAATCCCACACTAGTGAATCACCAGAACATTTGAAAACTTTAGAACAAAAAGAAGCAAATTTACCTAAGAGAACTTGTTGGCAGGAAATAATCAAATTGAGAGCTAAAATCAACAAAATAGAAACAGATACAACAATACAAAGAATCAATGAGACAAAAAGTTGGTTTTTTGAGAAAATCAACAAAATAGACAAACCTTTATCCAAACTAACCAAAAGGCAGAGAGAGAATATCCAAATTAACAAAATCAGAAATGAAAAAAGAGACATAACCACTGACACAGAGGAAATACAGAGAATCATCAGGTCATATTTCAAAAACCTGTACTCCACAAAATTGGAAAGCTGACATGAAATGGATAACTTTCTGGATAAATATCACTTACCAAAATTAAATTAAGACCAGATAAGAAAATTAAACAAACCTATAACTGCTGAAGAAATAGAAACAGTCATCAAAATTCTCCCATCGAAAAAAAAAAAGCCCAGGACCAGATGGTTTCAGCTCAGAATTCTAAAATATTTTCAACGAAGAACTAATATTGATACTCCTCAAATTATTCCACACAATACAAATGGAAAAAAATGTTGTGAAACTCTTTTTATGAGGCTACAATTACCCTAATACCCAAACCACAGAAAGACATACTCAGAAAGAGAATTACAGACCAATGTCACTCATGAACATTGATGCAAAAATACTCAATAAAATACTGGCAAATCAAATCCAAAATCGCATAAGAACCATCACTCACCATGAACAAGTCAGCTTCATCAAAGAGATGCAGGAATGGTTTTACATATGAAAATCTGTGAACATAATTCACCACATAAACAAACTGAAAAATAAAACCACATGACCATCTCATTAGATGCTGAAAAAGCTTTTGATAAAATACAACATCCCTTCATGATAAAGATCTTGGAGAGAGCAGGAATACAAGGAACATACCTAAACATATTAAAGGCAATATACAGCAAGCCAACAGCCAACATCAAATTAAATGGAGAGAAACTCCCAGTGATTTCACTGAAATCAGGAACAAGACAAGGTTGTCCACTCTCTCCATATCTATTCAATATAGTTCTTGAGGTCCTAGCTAGAGCAATAAGACACCAAAAGGACATCAAGAGGATACAAATCAGAAAAGTAGAAATCAAACTCTCACTATTTGATGATAATATGATAGTTTACATAAGTGATCCCAAAATTCTACCAAAGAACATTTGGTCATAAACACTTTCAGTAATGTAGCAAGATATAAAATTAACTAAAAAAAATCAATAACTCTCCTGTACACAGATGATAAAATGGCTGGGAAAAAATTAGAGAAACAACACTCTTTACAATAGCCACAAATATCATAAAATATCTCAGAGTAAGTCCAATCAATCAAGTGGAATGACAAGTGTATGACAGGAACTTTAAACCTTTGAAGAAAGAAATTGAAGAAGACACCAGAAAGTGGAAAGATCTCCCATGCTCTTTGGTAGGCAGAATTAACATAGTAAAAATGGCAATCTTACCAAAAGCAATCTACAGATTCAATGCAATGCCCCTCAAAATTCCAGCAGAATTCTTCAAAGACCTAGAAAGAATGATACTCAACTTCATGTGGCAAAGCATAAAAAGCCCAGGATAGTCAAAACAATCCTGTACAATAAAAGTACTTCTGGAGGCATCACAATCCCTGAATTCAAACTCTACTACAGAGCTACAGTACTGAAAATAGCCTGGTATTGGCATAAGAACAGACAGGAGGACCAATGGAATTGAATTGAAGACTTGGGTATTAATCCACACACCTTCGATCACCTGATTATTAACAATGAAACTAAAAAATACCAAATGGAAAAAAAAGAAAGCATATTTAACAAATGGTGCTGGCATAAAACTGGATATCAACATGTAGAAGAAAGAAAATGGACCCATATCTATCACCATGCACAAAACTCAAGTCCAACTGGATCAAAGACCTCAACATAAAGCCAGCCACACTGAACCTCATAGAAGAGAAAGTGGGAAGTACACTTGAACGCATTGCACAGGAGACCACTTCCTACATATAACCCCAGGAGCACAGTCACTGAGAGAAAGAATCGATAAATGGGACCTCCTGAAATTGAAAAGCTTCTGTAAAACAGAAGACAGGGTCAACAAGATAAGATGACAGGCTACAGAATGGGTAAAGATCTTCACAAGCCCCACATCAGACAGAGGTCTGATCTCCAAAATATACAAAGAACTCAAGAAATTGGTCATCAAAAGAGCAAATAAACCAATAAAAAAAATGGAGTACTGACCTAAACAGAGAACTTGTAACAGAGGAATCTGAACTGGCTGAAAGACACTTAAGGAAATGTTCAACATCCTTAGTCATCAGAGAAATGCAAATCAAAACAACTCTGTGATTCCATCTTACACCTGTAAGAATAAAGAAGTTCAAAAACACTAATGACAACTTATGCTGGAAAGGTTGTGGAGAAGAGGGAACACTTCTGCATTGCCGGTGGGAATGTCATTGTGGTGATTTCTCAGAAAATTAAGAACAATCTTCCTGAAGACCCAGTAATACCACTTTTGGATGTATTTCCAAAGGATACTCAATCATGCCACAAGGACATTGCTCAACTATGTTCATAACAGCACTGTCTGTCATAGCCAGAACCTGGAAACAATCTAAATGCCCCTCGACTGAAGAATGTATAAGGAAAATGTGGTACGTTTACACAATGGAGTACTACACAGCAGAAAAAAAATAACAAAATCTTGAATTTTGCAGGAAAATGAGTGGAGCTAGAAAACATTATTTTGAGTGAGGTAACCCAAATACAGAAAGAGAATTATCACATGTACTCACTCATATGTGGTTTTTAAACATAATGCAAAAAATAAAAACATCGAACAAACTACAATCACAGAGAACTTAGACAATCCTAAGGAGGACCCTAAGAGAGACTTTCATAGATCTAATCTACATGGGAAGTAGAAAAAGACAAGATCTCCTGAGTAAATAGGCAATATGGGGACCTTGGGCCAAGGTTGAAAGGAAGAAGGAAGAGGCAGGGAGGGGAGTAGAGAAAAATGTAGAGCTAAATAAAAATCAATAAAAATAATTTCCAGATAAATTTTATCTTTTAAAAACTTTTAATTTTCCAAAATTATATCAACACCATTTCCTTCATCCTTGTAACACTCCCATACATCCTTTCTTTCACTTTTTCAAATTTGTGGCCACTTTTTTTCCTTGATTTTATACATATATATATATATATATATATATATATATATATATAAATATCTACATGTTTCTAAATACATAAATACAAATATCTTAGTCCTTATATTGTTAACTGCATGCATGTTTTCAGGACTGATCATTTGGAACAGGAAAACTAATTGGTGTGCATTTCCCAAGGGAGGACTATTTCTCCTGCTCTCACATTTCATAGAAGACTTTTGGGCTTTCCTCTATCATGTTAGCATGTTTGTTGGGATGTCCTGACTGTCAGAGGATTCAGTCTGATATGGCCTGGCAGCACTCTCTAAATTTGGCAGCATGGGAGACTCCCCTCAATCCTGCCTCAAAGCAGGGGCTTCCTTCTCCCTACCAAATCTTATCTAGAGATACCTTTATGTTGGATGCCTGATGTATCTATGGGAAGATCCTTGACAAAGTCCCCTGCAAATGCTCTTCCCCTGCTGCCCATGTGATAAGTAAATTAATGCTCTGGATGTTTTGATATAGCTATGCTTGCCCTAATCCAGCTGTATGAGAGGAGTGTGCTGCTTAGTGCAAATTAGGGTTTGCCCCCAGGCTTTCCAACTCTATACATTTCCTATACACTGAAATAAAGTTGAGTTGTCTTGCTAAAGTCATATCCCAGAGGACTATCTTCATCCTACCCACAGTGGTTAAAATCCTGTCTGTTCTCTGATTCTGTCCCCTCCAGCTTTGTGAACCAGTGACCAACAAGCCCTGAGGAAGAAGAACAATACATGTCCATTGTTGTTGTGTTTACTCACCTCATATTTTGATAGTCATGTTGGCTAGATGTTATAGGTATAGCTTTTGACATTCTAGGAGACACAATTTCACAGCAAAATTCCTGATTCTCTGGCTTTAGAGTCTTTCTATCCCCTCTTCCACAATGATCCCTGTGATCCCTGAGCCTTCAGCCTAGAGCCCCCCTCTCATTTTTATTCTCTTTTTTTGCAGGTTTTCAGACTCATCAAATCCCAACTTAGCTTTTATGAGCCTATATGGACTTCAGAATTTGCACATGTTAATTTAGTGTGTTTTTTAAAATGAGTGACATCTGTGTTTATAACCCTGTTCCTTATATCCAACATAGATTCTTGAGCACTTTACAAGTTACTATCTGTGTATTCTAGTGAGTCTTTTATGTAGCTACAGATTCAAATAATATATTTTCCATAAAAGCAAAATATAATGTTGATGGGGAATCTTTGTCAACCAATTTTCTTTAAGAAGTGGTACCAAGTAATGGTGTGGCTTTCTGGGACCCAGAGAAAAACATCGCATGGGTGTGTTCTCTCTGTGTGGTTCCCTCACAGAACAGCTAAACTGGGATTTCTTTTTCCCATTTTGTGAATTTGCCTCTTATAACAAATTAAAATATAATTGTTTTATCTTTTAGTCAGCCTGATTATTTCTCGACCTGAGATAACTGAACATTTGGGGCTTGGGTCTCCTGCAGCTCTAGCCCGACCCTATCAGGCTCTGCGAGGTGCATTTGGGTATAAGCTCTTCAAGTGGCAGCCCTGAGTAGCTGCTGGTTTAGATAACATTTCAGAGCCATTCTGGGTCCTCAGACAGCCTGTGCCACCAGAGAATGCAAGGCTCGCTTGTGGATTCATCTTTCCTGGTGTGCCACAGAAACTCAGGCAGGATGCAGGCTTCCCTGTATTGCTGCCTTGCTGTCCTTGTGGTTGTGCGACTGCTAACCAGTCAGGGACCGCCACAGAACATACAGTCTGTGATTTATACTGAAAAAGTGTTTTTAATTTGACCATATCTTTCAGGATCCAATACTGTAATCGGGGTCAAGCTGGCCACATGGCTACAATTGCACCGTGACACTTACTGACCGGTAACAGTTATTGTACCTACCCCAACTCATTACAGGTGAGATTTATAATTTATTATATAAATTATAAATTTATAATTTAAAAGGGAAGGATTACAGATAATTTGACAACACAAGAGTTCAACAACTTCTTTACTGATACCATGTATGATACTATATCCCTCTATTTGATTCTGGGGATTAGCTTTGTTCTTCATATTTTCTCCTTACAAACATGGTTTGATAATAGGGTCAAAAGTGATGCTCCTTTAAAAATGATACTGTCTTTATAGACTATTAATGACCAACTAAAGGGAAATTCAGCACTCTGGAGAAGGATTCGATCAATTTGATGAACAAAACCCAGTCAATGACAGAGGGTACTGAGGCATTGTCTGAGAGAATTTGTGCTGTTGAATGTGTTAATTGGGATCTGTTGAATGGTTATGATAGAATGATGGATAGAATGTCTCTCCAGGGAGGTAATATGCATGCCATAAAAATTATGTCCAAGGATAAGACGTTATCTTTACTGGACAGACTTCACACCTTGGAATCCTCAATGAGAATATTAGAAGAAAACACTGGACAGGAGATCCAGATTTTACAAAAGGCAGTGGTAAAAAGATTTGAAAAGATTGAGGAATTTATCGAATTTAATGACTGGTGACAAAAGCTACAAAGACAGAATTTAGCCTCATCAGTACGTACCAAGCTGCAGGATAGCTTACCTAGAGTTCTACCTGCCTATCCAGTGATATCATCGGAAAGGTCATCTGGCACCAAATACCTGAAGGTAGTCAAAGAATATACATGGTAACCCATATGTATTAATGATCTAAAAAAATTAAACACACAATAGTTAATTATAGAATACATTCACCCTTCATTAGGGAAATGGTCAAAATGTGGGCTTCAAGCAACAAGTCAACCCCACAAGATTGACTTTAATTAATCTCAGTTGTCCTAGAAAATGGATTGCAGATTTTTCTAAAAATGTTTTTGGAGGGAAGAAGCAAAAAACTTTACAATAACAGAGAAAAGAAAAAGGACTTGAGATTTCCCAAGATCAAATTCTTGGCGAGGATCAGGCTCTTTACTATGAAAATACCTTGTCCTTATGTAACACAGCAGCTTTAAATGCTTGGGACAAGATTCAGAAACTAAGAAATAAAATTGAATCATATATTTGGGTAAACAGGGTCAGAGAGAACCTTTTAGTGACTTTTTACAAAGATTAACTAAGGCTGTACAAATAGGAAGAACAGACCCAGAAGCTAGATGTATATTAATTGAATCTTTGGCTTTTGTGAATGCCAAGTTACAATGCAAAGAGATCCTTGGGCCTTTAAAGATCAGATCAGCACCAATAGATGAATGAATCTTGCATACAATGAATGTTGATATGCAATGTTGATTGGAACAATGATTCCAATGTTGGAAAGCAATTTCCAATAGTATGAGGAGATACCAAAATGACAAATGTTTTAATCATGGTAGACTATGACATCTTAGAAGGAATTGTAGACAAGGAATTCTTAGGAATAAAATCTTCTCTGGAATGGCAAGAATAGGAGGATTCATCCTTTAGGTATATGTAGGAGATATGACAAAGGCTGACCTTAGACCAATGAATGTAGATAAACAAAAGACAGATAGGGCAACCTGATACCATCAGGAAACTCCTTGGGGGGTGGCTTTTGCCGGTCCTCATAATGAATGTGGTCTGTCATTTCCAATTACTGTGGACAACACATCTCACCAGGAAAATTAAAAAATTCAATGTCTACTGTAAAAAACTATACTGGTCTGGAGGACGAAATAAATGTGGAGGATGAATTAAAAACTCCAGTAGGAAATAGGAAACATTTATTCTGGCAGACTTCTATAAATTATCAAAGACCAAGACTAAGAGTGTGTATAAATGGCATTGTTATTGAAGTCTTGATAGGCACAGGTGTAGATATAAGTATCATTACTCCAGATCCTTGACGTTTGAATTGGCCTCTTTAAGATGCAGATATTCAGTTCCTAGGAATTGAAACCCTATCTCAAGTGAAACAATACATGAGATGAGTTGAATGCACACATAACACACACACACACACACACACACACACAGTTGTTGATATCTTTTCCTATCTGCAATTAAATAAAACTCTAACCTATCTTAGTTTAACACAGATGACAATCCAGTTATTTCTCACCCTTTCAAGTTTGCTACCTTGACTCTACTCAGCTATAGTAAAAGTGTTAGTGGATCAAAGAAACGCCTGGGAGTCTGTGGCACTGCGCTGTGACTGGCTCTTTGTTTGGGCTTTTCTGTGATATTCCTTTTGCATTTTACTGCCAAAGAGAGAGGTCTTGTAGTACAGTGGGCCTCAAGCCCACTCTCAGGATCTGTGCAGAGCTGATCAACCAAGAGTCTTTTCTTTGACTGCTTGTAGATAAACCTGCCCTTTCTGGCAGGGATAGTCCTGCAGCTGTAGGAACTAGCCTCCTTTTCCTGCCGTGGCTCAAGCCCAGCAGCTTCTCTTTCACAGTCTCACAAACCACTTCATTATCATAATTTTGAGGATGTTGGTAAGGGAAAGATCAGTCAGTGGACAGGAAAGGCAGAGATGTGTGTGTTTATTTTCTCTCCTCTCTCCATGGAGCTTTTGGGCCTGTTGTGGATAGTGAGTTGTAAGACACAGCTGCCCTTTCTTGAGAGTGGTAGCCTTGAGACTGAGGGTGGGGCATCAGATAAAGCAGTGTTTGCATTTGCTAATAATAATAAAAAAGGTTATTAGATTTATCAGTAACTACAGATTTCAGATACTACTTAGACACTTAGATGTTTATGTGGGGGTGGGGAAGTGGGCGCATAAATTAAGCATTGGTTGTGACTGGCACTGCAATTGACTTCCACAGTGTAAAAGAAAAGCAAATTAATTCTTTCTCTCTAAATGTGCTTTGCAAAATTATAACTTGCTATGTAAATAAGTGGTTGTTTTCAATGCACAATGCTATGTCTTAGACTTGATGAATATGTATTATTAACTCATGAAGTACAATTATAATTAATTTTATGAAAGATATCGACATACTCTTTTTTAGGTAGTAAGGTTGAAATTAGCATGCTTGAAGGTCATTGAGGAAAGATGCCTGCCTCATAGTCAGCTTTAGACTCATGTTCCTCAGGAACTGACACAGTGTCCTTGGAGTAGTAACTTCTAAATACATGCTTCTTTAAATAAATAATTTTTGATCTTTCAACACAATGGAATTATTTCTCATTAAAGAGCACTTCTCACAAGGCTAGAGAGATAACTGTCCACAAACTGCTTTAATATTTGGTGGTCTGAATGAGAATGGCCCCATAGGCTCATATATTTAAACATCTGGTCCCTAGTTAGCAAAACTGTTTGGGAAGGATTAGAAAGTATGTGTAATGGTCTGTCCTGTTCCTTTAAGAGACAAGCTCTTCCCACTCCCTGCCATATCCACTGAGGCAAACAGATCTTTCTTCTGCCTCCAGCCTTCCTTTCTGTCTCTCTCCCAAAAAGGTAGCTGCTGTTATGGCGCATGGCTCCTCTCCTCTCCTCCCTTTCTGTTTCTCTCTCTCTCTCTCTCTCTCTCTCTCTCTCTGCTCTTCTCCCTTCTCCCTGTCCTCCTTTCCCTTTCCCCTCCACAACCCACTAAATAAACACCCACTTTCTCTGTAAGGCATGCCTATTAGGTCTCTGTCTCTTACCCACCACATGGCTCCCTGCCTGGGACCTGTTGGCCCTCATGGCCCATGGGCCACTCAGGGAACTGCAGCGTTTTAGCACTGCAGCTTCTCATGGCCCACTGCCCATGGCTGCTACTCTGGGGAATGGTGCTATTTTATTTTTATCATAACAGTATGGCCTTTTTGAGTGAGGTGTTTTACTAGAAGTAGGAATTGAGGTTTCAAAAGCCAGGTCCAGGGTTTCTCACATTCTTTGCCTGCAGCCTGAAGATCAGAAAGTAAAGTTCTTAGTTGTTAGCTTCTCTAGAGGCAATAGTACATGGGAGAATAGAGCAATAAATAAGAGAGACTGAAGTCTCATGCAATAGTCAACTTTATTTAGAGCATCAGAAAATTTTTGCCCTGAGGGTTAAAAAGTGTCACATGAGTAAAGCGTACAATCACAAAGACAAGCTGTACATGGCAGACAAGCCGAATGTGGCAAAACCATGTTTTTCTGTTGAAGCTTATAGACAAGTAACAAAATCCAGTTGCAATGAACAATCTGAAATAAATTCACTCCTACCCATTACACCTAAGAGGAGCAGGACAACATTTTATAAGAACAATTCCATGTTTTGAAGAAACTGAGACCACAAGATTCTTGTCTTGTTTTCTTAGCATTTTCTCACAATCACTCAGAATTTTTGCATGACTTCATTCTTGGGAACATGTTCCAACATTCTGCTACTACTCCAATGTTATTCCTGTTGGCTTCTCCCCATGAAGATCATGAACTAACCCTCTAAAACCTTAAGCAAGTCCCCAACTAAAAGCTTTCTTTTTCAGGAGCTGCCTTTGTTGTGGCCTCTTTACAGCAGTAGAACAGTAACTAGGGCACTATGTGAGCATGAGAGCCTGAGTGTGATCTTTAGATCACGTCATCTACAGGAGTGGTGGCTCATGGTTTAATCTCAGGGCTGGGGAGGTGGAGTTAGGTTTCTAAGGTCAGTGTGGGTCAGCATAGCTTACTTGGTGAATCTCACACTAGTGAGAGAGAATCTGTCTCAAAAACACAAGGGGGACAACATCTGAGAATGACAGCTATGGCTGATCTCTGGCTTACACACACATCACATCCATATCACACGTCTGTTCTCATACACAGATATAAATACACATTCATAGATAAGGTAGATGTTCTCATTTCTTTTCTAGTTCTATGATGAAATTATCTGACTGAATGCAACTGAGGGGATAAAATGGTTTACTTAAACTTATTCACCTTATACTTCCAGGCAACAGTCCATCATTGAGAGAAGTTGGGACAAGAACTTGAAGGAGAAACTGTGGAGGAAAACTGTTTATTAGGTAGTTACCTCAGGCTCATGTTTAGGAAGCGTTCTTACACAGTCGAAGATCACCAGCCAAGGGATGTGTGGAGGCCCAAAGAGGACAAAGGTCAGAGAGTCTGGGACACGTTTCTTGTTCATTCAAGATTATTGCTTCTAACTCAAACAATAGTCTCACCTAGTTGTAAATCAGAGTTCTGCTCTCTCAAGGCTATTGTCAACAGGGGTAGCTAGCTGCTAAACCTTGTTCTCCTTAAATAGGGAAGTAGTTGGTTTCTACCTAAAACAAAAGTCTAAAGATCCAACTAAGTTCCAGTTTCCTTTATGGAAATCACTTGGGATTCCATCCATGAAGTGGTTTGCTCAGAGTTTTTGGTCTAGGGTGTGAGTCTAGGGCATGAGCGTGATGAATGTAGCCCATGACATCAATTTGTGTGTTGATGTAATCTTTTGTTTTACTCCTGCCTGTGGGGATCAGGGGTATATTAACCAGTCAGAAATTAAACACAGGTGAATTTTCAGTGCTCACTGAAAACTTCCCTCCTGATACTATCCTAATATTTTTGTGTTTATTATTTTTGTTTGTGTCTTTGTACTCTTTCCTGTGTTTCTAAATCCCCATGTCTCCACTCTGGAGAAAGGTATTTTTGTAGAGGCTGGTCCCTGACAGGAGTGGTACTGTCCACAGTGGCCTGTGTCTTTCTTTATCAATTAGTATTTAAGACAACCCTCACAGACCTGTCTAATGGCCAATCTGCCCTAGCAACTCCTCAGTTGAAACTTTTCTACAATGACTCCAGGTTGTGTCAAATTGGCATTAAAGCTTTCTAGGACAGTGGAAATGCGCTTGTGCTGGTGTCTGTAGTGCAGTCCTGTTACTGTGTGGATCAGCTACTCCACTAGGTTTCTTCTGTTCCTATCAGAGTTAATTTAAGAGGAAGGGGTCTGAAATAATTCAAATTTAATGAACCAATTCCAGCCTGCCACAGAAACTGATTGTACAGAATAAAGGACTCATATACAAAGTGGTTTTAATGTGTGGGTAAGAAAAACACCTTCATTACTAGTGGGAGTTCAAAATGGTACAGCCACTGCAGTTGAAGGCTACTCATTTGTTCCCAATTGCTGAGACCCAAAATAATCACACAGAAACTATATAATTTGCAATACTGTTAGGCCAATAGCTTAAACATGTTGTGAGCTAGCTCTTATATCTTAGATTAACCCATTTCTATTAATCTGTGCATTGCCATATGGTTGTGGCCTACTCATAAGATTCCATCTGGTATCTGTCTTCTGAGGTGGCTCCATGGCTTCTTCTTTACTCCACGTACTTTCTCCTCCTCTATCTTCTCAGGAATTCCTGTCTTACCCTATTCTGCTAAACCACTTTCAAAAATAAGTTTTATTCATTAACCAATAAAAGCAACACATATACAGAAGTACTTCCCACACAATTACCCTTTTTTTGTTCAAATAAAAAAAAGTTTTAACTTAATGTAGTAAAATTACATATAGCAAAACAGGTATCAAACAAAAATTACAGTTACGATATTTATAGCTATTTTATCTTTTATCATAACTAAGAGAAATTATAACTACAACTTTTTATTCTTTAAGTTTGTCAAAAGCTCCAGAAGGATATAATATTACCTAAGTAAACAGGAAGTACATTTTAAGCAATTTTCAAACTCTAGAGTTAGCAGAGACATCTCCCTGCCTGGACAGTCACCCAAAGTTCTTCTGCATTGTTTAAGCATTCATCTTCAGCCTACAAGCCCATAGTATCTGTCAGACTTTCCTATGAGGCAGGAAATTTCAAAGACAGTTCCACCTATATTGGCAGGTTTTCAGTCACTTCTCTTCTGTGTCCTGCAGAATGTCTTGCAGACTCTATCAAGAAGCAGGAACCCTGAAGAACTGTCTCACCTTTAATAAAGTTCAGGAATCATTTTCTGTTGGACCTGCATGTCCATTTCATATAGTGTAACATCAAGCAGTCCAGGTGAGAACAGTTTCTTGCCCAAATGGCTAGCACACTCCTTAAGGAATCTCTTCAATGCCCATGAATGAAGTACATTGGTGCTGCCAGTAGCAGATGAGCCTCATTGTCATGAAAAGTCCCAAGTTCTTAAAACATTTTTAAATGCCGTATTCTACATACTATCTATCTAATTGAAATATATCTTTGTACTTCTAGAAAACCTAACTAACATGACTACAAGCTTTACTATTATAAATGACTATCTATTAACCTGAATTTCTTAACTATACACTACATTTTTAAATGAGCTGCACAAACACAATACCTTAATCAAGAGCAGAAGTATATGTATAATAAAATTGACCTTAAATTTTTATCAATAAACCAAGATCCTACAAATGCAAAGTATTCATCTCACTTTAAATGTATATCTCCTATTAAATGTAAACAAACATTTATAAATAATCACTTAGGGAATTTGGAAATTGGTATAGTGATTTCTCAGAAAATTAGGAAACAACCTACCTCAATTCCCTGCAATATCATTTTTGGGTATATACCCAGAGGATGCTCAACTATACCTGAAGGATATGTGCTCAACTATGTTCATAGTTGCATTATTTGTCATAGCCAGAATCTGGAAATAATCTAAATGTTTCTTGACCAAAGAATGGATGGAAAAAATGTAATTTATTTACACAATGGAGTACTTCACTGCAGAAAAGAACAACACAATCCCGAGATTTGCAGGCAAATGGATGGATCTAGAAAACATCATACTGAGTGAGGTAACCCAGACCCAGAAAGACAAAATCATATGTACTCACTCATAAATGGTTTTTAGACATAAAGCAAACAATTCACAATTCTAAAGAACCTAGACAATAAAGAGGATCCTAAGAGAGACATACATGGATCTAATCTACATGGAAAGTAGAAAAAGACAAGATCTGCTGAGTAAATTGGGAATGAGGGGATTATGGAAAAGGGTAGAAAGGGAGGGAGGAGAAAGGGAGGAAAGCAGAGAAAAACATATAGCTCAATGAAAACAAAAAACAGTCATTTCTTTTCCACCTCTGTGTCAGACCTAGTACCCAGATCCTAGATAGACCTGATATACTGACAACAGATTAAAAAAAGAAAAAGAAAAAAAATACACACTCTTATGCAATCAGTTGGGGTTTGAGGATATAAATACCATTAGGTGTGATATGGGTTGAAAATGAGCAGGGAGAGAAAGACACACACACACAGACAGAGACAGAAAGAAAGACAGAGAGAAACAGAGATAAGGATAGAGACACAGAGGGAGAGAGACACACAGAGAGGCAGAGAGAAAGTAATAAACACAGCACAGAGCACACACACACGAGAGAGAGAGAGAGAGAGAGAGAGAGAGAGAGAGAGAGAGAGAGAGAGAGAGAGATATTTCAATAAGGTAGAGCATCAAACACCACAATACCCCAATGCCTTTCTAGTTTACCCTATCCCACAAGCCTTTCCAGGGTACTCTACTTAATGTACTTCATAAAAGTTATGTTAAACACTTGGATGTCATGAACATTTCCTTCCCTTCTACAGATGCCTGCAGTACCTTGTCTCACTTGCTCTTTCAGCAGATATACCACTGTCCATCTTGGTTAACCCTTGTGTCTCTGTTTTTTTCTTGCTGCTGTGGTAGCTTGTTTCAGTCACAGTTCTAGTTCACAGTCTATATTGGTAAGGAAATCAGGTGACTTGAAGTGGCTGGTTATCTTAAGTCCATGGTAGAAGGAAGCAATGCATGCATGCCTGCTAATGTTCAGCTTGTTTTCTCCACTTACACATACAAACAATAATTAAGGTAGGGCTTCCCACAGCAATCCGTGTAATCAAAAGAATGGCTCCAAGCTTGCTCACAGGTCAGCCTATGCTAGACAGCTCCTTATTGACTCCTTTCCAGCTGATCCCAGAATCTTTCACCTTGACAATTGAAGTTAACCATTTCCTCTTGTTGATATCTTTTCCTTGTCCATTAATGCAGGGCTCTTTCTATTTCTTCCCACAGCTTTTGGAGCATCTCCATCTTCACAGTAGGCTCTCATTCCATGACTATTGCAAAATGAAAGACAGCACTGTGACAAGATAGAAAGGTCACAACTCCTCCCTAAGAGATCAGTGACAGGCAGGCTCCCCATTTAAGAACACACTGTCATAGAAGTCTAGAGAGAAACGAAATGCAGGTTTATTTATTCATTTTTTTTGTATTTGTAATTTTCCTGAGTTTGGTGGCTAATCCAATGTGCTGTTTTCTGAGGCACAGATGGAAACTTATCATGCAGATGAGTCTCTGAAGGAAATAAATTTTATTTAAACTCTGCCTTAGGAACTTCAAGGGAATTCAGAACAGGATTTCTTTAATGATCTGGCCATATTCTGCTGCTGATTGCCAAGCTGCAAAAACGTTTGGCAGAGTGTTGGCTTCTGAGGTTTGGATGCCTTCCAATTAATCTACCTTGGAATTCTGAAATATAAATAAATGAGTTCCAGCACAAACTTTTTGGATTTTGAACTGTCAGGCCTTTATTTCCCCCTGTGAGCATTTTGGTACAGAAACACCAGTCAAGCAGAAAGAAGAAAATTGATGGCCATTTTCAGAGGTTATTAATGGCCATGATTTAAAAGAACAAAACGAGAGTGAGTCTTTTAAAACTTCATGTGTCTTCATAGGCCTGACCTCTGGCATAAAATTTCGAGGATGTTTTCCCTGAATTTGATTCAGGAGAGGAGGAACCAATTGTCATTTGCTGCTTTGATCCTTCTAGAAAGAAGATTCTGAATGACGATTTGTTAAACACGACACACTTGGATTTATTTTACTTTCTTGACTAGTAGCCAAAATATTTTTCTAGCTGAATCAGCATCCTACCACGGTGTGCTAGTCCACCTTTAGACTTTGACTAAAGGCAAAATCTAGCATCCACAAGAAAATGACTGGGTGAACATTCACAGGAGGTTGGCTGGGTGAGCATCTCACTTTTGAGACCTGTACTCGATTCATTGTTCTTTTGTTACCTCTAGCCATTTCAACTGGTTCCTGGAGAGCTCTGAATGAACTCTTTTATTTTAATTAAAGAAAAGATAAAGAAAGAAAATTTCTACAATTATTCCTTGAACACACATACAGACATAAACACATATGCATGCATGCACACACAGAAACAAATATACATACAGACACACATGGATGCATGCACACATGCAACACATATGTGATGGTTAACATTGATTGGCAAGATTTATTGTCACCTAACGGCTACATCTCTGGATCCACTCAGAGAAAATTTCTAGATTAATTAAGGTGGGACTATGAACCTGAAATGTGGGAACCAACTCTCTATAGGTTAGAGTTTCATAATAAATATAAAGGAGAATTTGAGGACCAATTTTCACCTTGGTTTCCTGATTGCAGATGCAATGTGAGTTGTTTCCTCTAATTCCTGATGTCATGATTTTCAACAGCAAGATGGTCTGAAACCTCAACTATAAGCCAAAATAAACTGTTGTTTCCTGTAACATGAAAAGGCTGGGCCTGCTTGTTCGGATTTCTGTCCTGCCCAGCCCTCCAGCTGCTTAGCCCCAAAGAAAATGACACAGAGGACTCCGTAAATTATAATGCTGATTTGCCCATTAGGTCAGGCTTCTTATTGGCTAACTCTCATGTCTTGATTAACCCATTTTTCTGACCTATGTTAGCCATGTGGCTCAGTACCTTTTTCAGTGGGGAAGCTCACATCCTGTTGCTTTGGTGGTCTGGGCAGGAGTGGGAGGAATCAACTTCCTCCTCCCCAGAATTCTCCTGCTCTCCTTGCATCATTTCCACTTCCTGTCTGGTTTTCCTGCCTACACCTCCTGCCTGGCCAATCAGTGTTTATTTAAAACATGATTGACAGAATACAGACAATTCTCCCACATTACTTCCCCCTCTTTTTTTTAAAAAAAGGAAAATACCCATAATCCATTTTTTGGGAATGTGGGCGTAGTATTCTAGGATACTTCCTGCTGGTTGGGGGCGCTGATAATCTTATGGGGACCTAAAGGAAATTTAGAGTTATGATCCAGTCCTGACTGAAGTATCCTGTGTGTCTTGATCATCTCAGGAAGCAGTCTTGAACCTGTTCTGGATGAAGAACTCAGACATCTGGGCCATCTGTTCCTTCCGGAGATTGCTCAGGTGGTCTCCCTTGGTCAAAGATGATTTTTCTTAACTCTGAATAAATCCAGAGCCTCTTGTTTTCTATGGAAACAAACGCAAAATCTCTTCTCCAAAGTAACATACCTTTTGACTTCAATTTTGAAGCCAAGGTATTTTCAAAATATCTATCGTGGATTAATTCTGCATAAGCAAATATCTTTTAGTAGCTGTTGCTCCTTCCTCAGCATTTAAACAATTCAAAGAGAGCATAATATCATACAGTATCAAGATTCTCTGTGTATTTTCCATCTTTACATGGCTTTATTTTAACCTCTATTTCTTTTATTTTTACTTTTAACTTTTGAGTTTTTGAGATAGGTTCTCTGCATATTTTTGTCCTGGAACTCCCTCTGTAGACCAGGCTATCCTTGAACTCCCAGAGATCCGTCTGTCTCTGCCTCCTCAGTGCTAGGATTAAAGGTATGTACCACCACACCCAACTATTCTCTTTCTTTTTTATTTTAAGGCTTTAAACATTTTTTTCAAGCCTGCATATATTTTTAACACACTGTAAACCATTTAGAGGTTTTCTTCCTCTTTGAATCTCTCTTTACTGTATATCTCTCTTTTTTCTGACCACATGGATCTTTAATTTGCTAAGGAATATGGAGAAAACAACAGTCAAAAGCTTTTAAGGCTTTCAAGGTCCTTGCCAGGAAGCAAGCTGCAACAGTGTTTCCATAGTCAGGACCACCTGCTTGAAAGAGTAGGAGTTTTCCCTGGCTGGACAGTCCAGAAAACCGGCATTTTAAAACAGCATAGCTTTTTTTCCTGCCACGGCTGAAAACCGAAATGCTTAACTCTAGTCTTTCCCAAGCTTTCTCAGGCTTTCTATGGATGCAGTTATCCACGTGGGCGCCATTCTGTAACATGAAAAGGCAGGGCCTGCTTGTTCAGATTTCTGTCCTGCCCAGCCCCCCAGCTGCTTAGCCCCAAAGAAAATGACACAGAGGACTCCGTAAATTATAATGCTGATTGGCCCATTAGGTCAGGCTTCTTACTGGCTAACTCTCATGTCTTGATTAACCCATTTTTCTGATCTATGTTAGCCATGTGGCTCAGTACCTTTTTCAGTGGGGCAGCTCACATCCTGTTGCTTTGGTGGTCTGGGCAGGAGTGGGAGGAATCAACTTCCTCCTCCCCAGAATTCTCCTGCTCTCCTTGCATCATTTCCACTTCCTGTCTGGTTTTCCTGCCTACACCTCCTGCCTGGCCAATCAGAGTTTATTTAAAACATGATTGACAGAATACAGACAATTCTCCCACATCGGTTTCCTTTAGTTGTCTTCTTGTTACAGCACAGAGCACAGTAACTTACACCACAGGGGTGCATACTTGCAGGGATGCTCAGAAGAGCATGTGCTTGTAGACTTCTTCTGTAGCCACAGCTGTTTTGTTCATGGCTTTGGAAGCTGAAATCAACTCCAAAGTATTCCAAAGGGTGGATGTAGGAAGGCACAACTACCAACTTCTTTCTTTGATGATTATCAAACACTTACAATAGGAATATACTCCTGTATATAATGTCCACTTCAGTAAGACTATGTCAACTTCCTGTTTTCCTTCAATGTTTCAGATATATTAAGAATTTACCTTTAATTTTTGTTTAAATAACTTTATTTATATCAATAAAGTTTTGAATTTTATTTTTTACTTTAAAAAATTTCACTTCAGGGCTTTGGAAGTAGTTTGGGGATAAAGTGTTTGCATTCAGATATGAAGATCTGAGTTAGGTCCTTAAGAGTCACGTAAAACAGCTGAGTGTGGTTAGCTTTAAATGTTGACCTGACATACACGAGAGTCACCTGGGAAGAGGATTTCGATGAGGTATTGTCTACCTTGGGGTGGCCCTGGATATGTGTGGGTGAACTGTCTGAGTTAAGTCAATTGATGTGGGTGGCACCATTTTCTAGATAGGAAGTCCTGAACTGTGCAAAAATATAAAAACCAAGCTGAACACAAGTAGCCTAGCATGTAAGCACATGTGAATTCACGTCTCTGCTTCTGACTGTGGCTATGGTGTGACTTTCTGTCTCAAGCTCTTACCTTTGCAAATTTTGGGCAGCGAAAGACTGTAATCGGGAACAATGAGCTAAAAGAAGCCCTTTCTCCCCAAATCTACTTGTCAGGAGATTTAACCACAGTGACAGAAATGAACCTAGTACATGGGGTGTGCCTAGGGAGGCCAAATCCCCAGAGAGGAAGATTTCTAAGGCCCTGTGGACAGATAACCTAGTCTACTTCGTGAGTTCCAGGGCAGTGAGAGATCTTGTTTTAGAAACAGGGTGGGCTATGCCCAAGGAACAATACCTGAGGTTTACCTCTGACCAACACACATACACATGAATGCATTCAAACACACACTGAAACAGACACACATACACACATACAAACATAAATATGCAGGTATGCATGCACACAGCTCGACTCTGTGCAGCACGTTTTAGAAGGGAAAGACTTATTTTTAGTATTTGTCTTTTTGCAGAGTCCTCAAACTTATCTCGTTGCTTATAAGTCCTCCCACAGGCTCATGCGACTGGAACAGCCATCCACCAGACCTGACCATGGGCTAGAGGGACAGCTGGGCAAGCCACCCGATGCTTGGAAATGGCTCTATTCAGTCCCCTCCACCAGATACAGCCCTCACTGTGTTTCAGTTCTTCTGGACATCTTAGAGAAGGCCCTGTGAAGTCTGCAAGGCCAGCCAAAGATAGATTTGCTTTGCTCTTTTCTCCTAGGGGACTGCCGTTCTCCCATTTTCCTTTTAGAACTCGCTAGGTGTACCTAGCTCTCCCAAGTTCTCCAGGGTTCTGGGTAAGAACCTTCTTGTAACATCTATTACACTTTTTCTGCCTTTTCACCTTCCCTCTTCCTTCCCTCCTCCCAGTGTTGACTTAGCTTTAGAGTTCTCATTATTGTCGTGCAAACAGGTGGAAACTCTGATGCATCTTTTCTGCTAAACCTGGTAGCTGACCTGCCTCAGTCAGAACCTGGACAAAAGGCATTCCTCATCTTGGTTACATGCAATGGGCAGCTGCGAGTTTTGCTAAGCTCCAGTGAGGAAATTGCCATGGACTCCATTCGCCAGAAGATATCCTGCATGTGGATAGTCTGGTGAGTGTGTGACTCAGGTGAGACTTTTCTGCATGGGGCTGGGCTGCAGACAGAAGGAAGGTCTGAGAGAAAACCAGACGCAATATGAAGAAGGCCTGGAAGTAATGACAGGAGGTGGTGAGCAAGGGAGGGTATTTTTAGTTTTCTTTCTGTCGTATTTGTTTTGCTTCTGAGACAGAATCTCACTCTATGACCTAGGCTTCTCTTAAATACCTGTACTGTTGTCATCCTCTTGCTTCCGTCTCCAGAGGAGCTGGGATGATAGGCTCAAGTTACTATGTGTGGCTCTGACTCATGTTTGTTTTGGCTTTTTTTGTCTCTGAGAGATTTGACCTAGTTACCAAAAGAGAAAGGATCTTCTCTCCCTGATCCATCCCATCAGCTGTGGGTCTCTGAGGCCATTTATCCTCAGCATTCCCTTGGGTTTGGTTGGCACTATTGTTTCTCAGTAAAGGACTTAAAAGGCTTAAAAAATAGGACTGGAGAGATGGTATATTTGGTCTTTCTCATCAGTCTTTCTTGGGGAGAGTCATTCCTCAAATAAAAACACAGAGGCTTATTATTAATTATGAAGCTTGGTTTAGCTTAGGTTGGTTCCAAACTAGCTCTTATGCCTGAAATTAATCTGTTTCTATTAATCTACATTTTGCTCTGAGACTTTTTACCTCTCCTGCATTATGTACATCCCACCTGCTCCATTGTCTCACCGGTGTCTCACGTGTACCTCACTTCTTCTCCAGCTCCTCTTGCTCCCTGGGAGTCCCACCTGCTGCATAGCTATGGGCCATTCAGCTCTTTATTAAGCCAATCACAACAACACATCTTCACACAGTATGAAAAATATCCTGCAATAAGATGGATCACTAGTTAAGAGCCACTCTGCTCTTATTGAGGACCTGGGTTTGGTTTCCAGAACTCACATGGTAGCTTACAACTGTCTGTGACTCCAGGTCTAGGGGTTTCACCAAGCCTTTCTAACCTCCACTGTCTCTGCATGCACATGAGACATGGACAGACATGCAGGCAAAAATCTCATGCATAAAACAAGATAAAACATAGAGAATGGGAAACTGAAGTGCTTCATGAATTAATGCCAATGTAGAATATGGCCTTTTTAATTTTCTTAGAATTGTACAGACTCAATGGATCCTAATGGAGGAATGAGGAAAGTTGTCATTTTCTGGTGTACTCTGGGTCTCTCAATTTTCCTTTTTTCTTATAAGTTACCTTTCTTACAACTTTAGGTACATAGTGATATCTGACCTTTCTGCCCTCCTTAAGGATGCTAATTGGATTTTATGGAGAAAACTGAGGGCCCAACACAGACCAAAACATTAGTGGAGGCCAGGCCAGAAAACAAACAGCACCAAACAAATGGGAAATGTTACCTTACAGGCTTTCTTAGATCCTGAGATGGAAACGTGTGCCCAGGCCCAGTAGCATTTTTATTTGTGTTTCCCTAGACACATGGCAGCACTGCTTCTAGGTGAGGCTCCATGTGGTCCCGTCAGTGCGATGTGTGCTGGGGCAACCTGTGTCATTGACAAGAAGGAGGATATAAGAGCTCCTTCTCCTTCTTGTGAGTACTTCTGCCATCTCTGCCTTTCTTCCTCATCAACTAGAATCAAGAGAACTCGAAGACAAAGACAAGAACTGTCTTGAACTGAGTGTGCCTGGGTCTGTGAATGATTGAACAGGCAGAGTGTCCTCAGAATCTTTCACTGAATAGGAAATGAGGTTCCTGTGTTAAGTCACTGTGGTTTGCAGGTTATTTGTTAAACATGTGGTGATGTTTTGAAGAATATTGTCCTTTGATACAATTTTCTCTCATTTAGATTGACAGATGCATTATTTCATAAATTACATACCAATAAACTACATAAAGATACACATTTTCTTGTTTACTAGAGGTTGATCCATCTCATGTAAGTCAGTCCCTTCAGGACAGGGGATACGCTACATTTGAAGGATATGTAAGAATTTCCTGGCTAGAGTAAACGGGTTGTGATAACTGGTACTGTGCTGCAGTATATCAACTCTTTAAGATGATAGATCAATACCAGAAAATGGAAAGACCTCCCCTGCTCTTGGATTGGGAGAATCAACATAGTAAAAATGGCAATTCTACCAAAAGCAATCTATAGATTCAATGCAATCCCCATCAAAATCCCATCAAACTTCTTCACAGACCTTGAGAGAACAATAATCAAGTTTATATGGCAAAACAAAAAACCCAGGATAGCCAAAACAATCTTATACAATAAAAGAACTTTTGGAGGCATTACCATCCTTGACTTCAAACTCTATTATAGAGCAACAGTATTGAAAACAGCTTGGTATTGGCATAAGAACAGAGAAGTCGACCTATGGAATCGAATAGAAGACCCAGATATTAACCCACAAACTTATGAACACCTAATTTTCGACAAGGGAGCTAAAGGTATACAATGGAAGAAGGAAAGCATCTTTAACAAATGGTGCTGGCATAACTGGATGTCAACCTGTAAAAAAATGAAAGTAGATCCATATCTATCACCATGCACAAAAATCAAGTCCAAATGGATTAAAGACATCAACATTAATCTGTCCACTTTGAACCTGATAGAAGAGAAAGTCGGAAGTAGTCTACAAGATATAGGCACAGGAGGCCTCTTCCTAAGTAGGACCCCAGTAGCACAGACAATAAGAGAAACAATGAAAAAATGGGATCTACTGAAACTGAGAAGCTTCTGTAAAGCAAAGGACACTGTCAGTAGGACAAAAAGGCTGCCTTCTGATTGGGAGAAGATCTTCACCAACCCCTCATCAGACAAAGGTCTGATTTCCAAAATATACAAAGAACTCAAGAAACTAGACACTAAAACTCTAATTAACCCAATTAAAAAATGGGGTACTGAACTGAACAGAGAATTCACAACAGATGAACTTCGAATGGCCAGAAGACACTTAAGGTCATGCTCAACCTCCTTAGCGATCAGGGAAATGCAAATCAAAACCACTTTGAGATACCATCTTACACCTGTCAGAATAGCTAAAGTCAAAAACACCAACGATAGCCTATGCTGGAGAGGATGTGGGGTGAGGGGAACACTCATCCATTGTTGGTGGGAATGCAAACTCGTGCAGCCACTGTGGAAATCAGTGTGGCGGTTTCTCAGGAAACTGGGAGTCAACCTCCCTCAGGACCCAGCAATTCCACTCTTGGGAATATACCCTAGAGGTTCCCTAACATACTACAAAAGCATTTGTTCTACTATGTTCATAGCAGCACTATTTGTAATAGCCAGAACCTGGAAACAGCCTAGCTGCCCCTCAATAGAAGAATGGTTAAAAAAGGTGTGGAACATATACACATTAGAGTTTTACTCAGCGGTAAAAAACAATGTCATCTTGAATTTTGCATGCAAATGGATGGAAATTGAAAACGCTTTACTGAGTGAGGTAAGCCAGACCCAAAAAGAGGAACACGGTATGTATTCACTCATAAGTGGATTCTAACCATAATTAAAGGTCTTTGAGCCTATTATTCGTGCTCCTAGAGAAGCTAAATAAGAAGATGAACCTGATGAAGATTATTTAGCTATCCGCCAGGAGGTAGGAAATAGACAAGAGTCCCAGGTAACCTCGGGTGCATGGGGTGGGGTGGGAGGGTTGATGGAAGGTGAGAGGGTTAGAGAGAAGGGAGTAGGGGAGGAATGGGGAAAGCTCGGTGGCCTGGGATGTGGGGGGAGGGAGGAAGGATGAATATGGGATCAGGGAAGAATATATTTCAACTAAGGGAGTCATTTTAGGGTTTACAGGAGACTTGGTTATATATGGGATCCCAGGTCCAAGGAGAGATCCCCCAGATTGTTCTCTGGACAGAGGAGAGGGTGCCTGAATCGGCCGTGGCCCATAACCATACTGATGTATATTTTGCTTATCACCATAGATCTTTCATCTGGTAAAGGACGGCGATACAGACGGAGACCCACATTGGAGCACCGGACTGAGCCCCCCAAGGTCCAAATGAGGAGCAGAAGGAGGAAGAACATGAAAAACGAAATAAGGACTGCGAGGGATGCTATCACCCACTGATACAAGGGAACGGATCTAATGAGAGTTTACCAAGGCCAGTTGGACTGGGACTGAACGAGGACATGATCTAACCAGATTCTCTGAATGTGGCCGGATTCTCTGAATGTGGCTGGCCCGGAGTCTTTCTGAAAAGCCATTGACTATGATACTGGGACCTGTTTCCTCTGCATATACTGGATTTTGGGGATCCAGTCTGTTTGGATACTCACATTCCTGGACCTGGAGGGAAGGGGGAGGAACTTGAACTTCCCACAGGGCAGGAAACCCTTACTGCCCTAAGGGACGAAGAGGGAGGAGGAGAGGGAGTGGGGGGAGTGGGAGGGTGTTGGGAAGAGGGGCGGAAATGGAAACTTTTATAATTTAATAAAATTTACTTTCAAAAAAAAAGATGATAGATCAAAGCTAAAGATGAAAATCAACAGAATCAGAAACAACAACAACAAAATGATGATTATGAATCTACACAGTGAAATCAGGTCCCTGCACGTTCACCTTCAAACCTTAGCTTACACGGTTTTGGTGTATTTTCATGTCATTTAGTTATAACTTCAATTATTGAATCCAAACTTATTAGTCTCTTAGGTTATCATACTTAATTTATTTAAAAAATGTAAACTTGTTGTTGTTGTGTGCATATGATGATGTGCATATGCTTGGAGAAAGTCTATGTGCTGTGATGCACTCATGGAGGTCAAGATACATCTCTGTGAAGTTGATTTTTTCCTTACACCTTTGTATAGGTTCTGGATATTGAAAAAAATTGTTAGGTTAGAGTGGCTAGTACTTTGATCTGTGAGGCTTCTTTCTGGTCCTCAAATTCCTTTTTACTTCACATTCTTGATGTAAATCCCAAAAAGATGTGTAATATTTAGAGATATCAAGAGAAATGAAATCAACAGGGCACATGAGTGTGCATGCACTTGTATATGGAGCTGTGAGTTGCTTAACAGTGGGGCTATGTCTGAGAAATGTGCTATTCAGTGATTCCATCATGATGAGAGCATCTTATTGAATACCTTACACAGATCCACATAGTACTATCTATACATGCCTAGGCTAGATTTTGATCGGATAGAGATACTGTTTTGATGGTTGCTTGGTGATAAAAACTATACACAGAGAGTTCTCTACACAAAATGAACCATGTCCTTTATCCATTGTAGGTTAATAATATCATGGGTTTAAAATGGAGGTCATGCTCCAGACTTAGCCAGCATCATGACTTAGCCACATGAACTCCTGTGAGTATCAGTTGTTTGCTCTGGTGGACCAGTACTACAAGAGAGTACAATACTGCATATTGCTATCTTTGAAAAAGATCTAAGCTGAAGATCGAAAAGTACAGTGCTTCCTGAATGTGTATCATTTTTCTAACAAGATAAGTTTGAACAATTGCAAGTTGAGCTTGGTAATATGGCTCCTATGTGTGTGTGTTATGAATGTAAAATATCCATTAAAAGGAGTGGGGATGGGGAGTTACTTTAAGAAATTGACTTACATGAGTATACTTGCAACCTGTCAATGGATAATTATTTTCAAGTATACATTGTTCTTCTCAAATTAGTTGGGAATATAAAAAATTTCTTATGAATATATTTTATTAAAGTTAAATTTAAAATTTGGTTACCAGAATGCTATTTTATATGTGTCTATCATGATTTGATTATATTATATGGTAATTGTTACCTGTATTTGAAAATCAAAACCACATTTACACTCATGTATAGTGGTGTTCTAAGAATCCTTTGGTACCTTTATAGGCATCAGTGTCTGCTCCATTCCACATCAAAGGCTGGAAGGCAAGCAACAGGTGTTCTTTGAGGCATTCCTTAGGATCTACAACTTGCTGCATAAGACTTGCACAAAGATAGACCATAATTTCCTCTGCTGATAAACTTGGCAGCACGTCACTGACGTAGGTGAGATCAGATTTTTTTTCCATATGTGAGACAATACTTCCTTGTCAATCTTGGAGAGTCAGGGAGTCGACTGATGGTGCCACAGGAGAAGATAAAGGTGGAAGAAAAAAATCAAAGGTACGGAGTAAGGTATGACATGGTGAGACATAAATTGGCTAGTAAGTAGGAGGTGCAATGAAATAGAAAATCAACTCCTATAAAGAAATACTATCTTCCCTACTCTATCATGTTGTCTGGACAGTGAAGCAATTCTTGTTTATTTTTTTAAGTTTTTTTAAAAAAATTTTCTCATTCTAAAATACAATAAGTATCACTTCCCATATGATTCATAAAATATTTGAAAACAGAAACTATGCTTCATATTAGTTGAATATCTTCATGTAACAATATTAAACACTATAAATATTCAGTGGGTGTTCTAGGTTCAATCTCTTTGCTCTGAGTAAACTGTCAAACTATTTAATTGGGCAGCAGGTATGTAAATATAATAAAAATGTGTTCTTAAAGAATGTTAAAGATAGTTAAATCTCAGAACAGAAAAAATTATGTAGAGAAGGAAAATATGTAAGAAGAAATGCTATTTCTAATTATTTTCTCTGAGAGGCACGCACAGTTTGTTCTCAGATGTGAGCTTCATGCACCCGAACTGTTGGATATTTGATCCAAAAGCTGCTGAGTGAGAGTCTTTTCTGGACACATTCTTGGCCATATGATGACTAACGTGCTTGAAGTTGCACACAACTGGTTAGGCGTTTCACAGAGCAGTTTACAGAACTCAAAGTCAAACCAAAAGTCAGGGAACCTTTTTAGTATGACTGTGAAGAGCTCAAAAGATGAGCTGCAGGCAGGAGTGGGTTTGAAGCACCTGTGTATTTTTTAAATATTCATGCATCTGTTGATAACTTCATCTTAAGTTAGGCTTTTGTTTCTGATTTCCTTTAAAGTCAGAAGATAAACAAGTCCCTGAAAAACCTTCTCTCTCATCTGTTACCAATTTAACTATGTGGCAGATCAGCTGTAGCTTCCTGGGCTGTCTGGATTGGAGAATGCAGGTTCTCTCTTCATCCCACTGAGATGGGAAATTCAGAACACCTTAGAAGCAGAGAGAAGATAAGACACTTGACTTCCCTAATGATCCCCCATTCACTGTCTCAGTCTCTGTGTGGATTAGGAAAATGGACATGTTCCCTGCAGAGGTGCCCACATGGGGTGATTGGGTCTCTTTGATCCTAGTACATTCAAAGATAAATTTCTTTTGGGACTTAGTGTCCAGCAAGGCTATGGTTTTCTCAATAAGAAAACTTCTCTTTTTTATATTGTAGGTATTCTCTCCTGTATATATCTGGGCATCTGGGCTGCTGAGAGTTAAGTTGCAAGTTGATTTTGCTACATCTTATTTATCATCCTTATTTTTCAACAATACTGACTTATCATTTAAAAATACTTTTGAAGTTTATATGTTTCAGAAAGCATACTGAAACTCCCATGAGAATGAGGTTTGATATATGCAATCAATATGAATAAATAATGTATGGAATAATATTGGAATGGCTTTGTCCTTGTTCACTGAGTGAAACAATCTATCTTTTTCTACCTCTCTTCAAATAATTAGATTGCAGTAGTTCAGTGATAGCTTATGTAGCTGGTGGGTACAGCTGATGTGGGATTCCCCTCTGTGTGCTGTGAATATATTTTATTACCATTGGTTAATAAAGAAATTAATTTGGGCCTATGGCAAGGTAGAATAGAGAAAAGCAGGAATTCCAAGCAGAGATAGAGGAGAAAAGAAGACAGAGTCGGGGAGATGCCCTGTAGCTGCTGAAGGAGAACGACACCTGCCCTGGAACCTTACTGGTAAACCACAAGCCTCATGGTAAAATACAAAATAATAGGAATGGATTAATTTAAGATGTAAGAATTAGTTAATAAGAATCCTGAGCTAATAGGCCAAGCAGTGTTGTAATTAATATAGTTTCTGTATTATTATTTGGGTATGGGTAGCTGGGAAATGAACAAGCAGCCTCCATCTACATACAGCCAAATCCCACCACGGTAAAAATTTAATGGAGACTTTTTGAATAAAAATATTCAGGTTAATTTCACACACGAGATTTCTTTCTTTCTTTCTTTCTTTCTTTCTTTCTCTCTTTCTTTCCTGCTTTCTTTCGTTCTTTCTTTCTTTCTTTTTTTTGTTGTTAGTTTTTCAAGCTAGGGCTTCTCTAAGTAACAGCGCAGGCTATTTTGGAACTAGCTCTAGTAGACCAGGCTAGCCTCAAACTCACAGCGATTCACCTGCCTCTGCCTCATGAGTGCTGGGATTAAAGGTATGCAGCACCACTGCTTTGCTACAGATGGACGTTTTGTGGTTCTTTATATTCAATGACTTTTTCCAAAAAAGCTTCAACAATTATTGCTACCACCAACTATAAACTGAAAAAGATTACCAGAATCCCCCATCTTTGCCAGAGCCAGGATTTATTGTGCTACTTTTGTCTATATTAATAAGAGTTAGTCATTTATAAAGTTGGTTTCTTGAGGGAGACACTGTGAATTTTGGAAGACATCATAGATTCTGAGGGAGTTCCTAGTTTGACAAACTGACTTTTCTTGACAGGAAGAATTATGACAGTTTTCTGGAATAAGTCTTTGCAATGCTATATTCACACTGTATGAAATGCTATATTTAAATGTGGAGATCTGTTTGATTGAAAAATATTATCAGGGTTTAAGGATGTAAAAAAGTGGATCCTGGTAAGAAACACTGAATGCCCCATTGCAGTGAGAAGACACGAAGGCTGGGTTGTAATGAATAATGAAGCCATAAGTAAAACACCTACTAATCATTTGTTGGGTGAATTAATGGAGTTGATAATTAATTTTTGCCACCAAAGATGGAAAACTATTTTAGGGGATGGGAAGATGGCTCAAGGAGCTGAGTTTGAATTTCTATATCCCATGTTAAAAAACAAAAACAAAACAAAGCAAAAAACCCAGGCATGGATCTTTGTTTCTGTAACTCCAGTGTTGGGGTGCCAAGGCAGGCAGATCCTGGCAGTCAGCCTAGCCAAAACAATGAGTTTTGGGTTCAGTGGGAGATTCTGTCTCCCACTGTGAGTATTGTGAAGAGTGATAGAGCGGGGCACCAGCGTTCATGGATACACACACATGTATATGGACACACATGTATAGACATACTCATAAAGAAGAGAAAAAACTGCTTTAGTTAAAGGTTGTATAGCTAAGTGAATCTGATTTTGCATAGAACATGTTAACCTCTTTCCATCTGGTTACCTTGTTTTTAGTAGGAAATCATAATACGCTGATATAGGACCTAATATGTCAAGTCTTATGCATTTTCTTTTTCTTCTTCACACTTCTTTATTTTATGCTTCTGTGTGTATATGTGTTCACATGTATGCCAGAGTGTACCTGTGGAGGTCAAAGGGCATCCTGCAGAAGTTTCATTTTGTCTTCTACCAAAGGATCTTAGGGAAACCAACTCAGGTCATCAGCTTGGCAGCAACCTCTTTACCTGCTGAGCAATCCCATCAACCTTCTTATTCACTTTAAAGGGAAAACAAATTCACATATTCTAAACTTCTGTTTAGCTACACATAAACCACTGCTGTGCTACACTGTAAAGACACTTAATATCTACAGGAGTGATAGGATTTTCCCAGAAGCAATTCTTGTTATCTCTAAACTCACTCCAGGAAATGAGTCCACATCTGCTCACTTTACCACACATGAACAAGAACTCATATATGACTGTGGTATGGTTAATGATAGAGTAATTTCCTAGCATGCACAAATTATTCCATTTCCCACTTGATGAAAGAAATAGTAAAATCCTGAAACTGTTTCAAGGGCCATTTGAGAGGCTGCATATTTTTAGACAATTACATGAAAGAATACTTCTTAGATTACTGAGTTACTGATTCATCTTTCACAGTACAATTAATCAGAGTAGAGGGCTTTTTGTTTTCCCTTCCTCTTAGAAAACAAAGAAATATCATTTCATAAACCTAAGTCCCATATTTGGATTCATGATCTCTCTCTTGGGAAGTGATCTGTTTCCTGTTGATAAAAAGTGATAGTTTCCTGATAGAAAACTAGGGAGGCTACCCTCAGACCTTCTCCTCTCTCTCAGTTACTGGGAACTAATCCCCCAATACCTAACACTGTACCAGAATATCAGTTGCAGCCTTCCCTCTCTCTCCCCACATCAGCTATGAATCAAATAAACTACCAACTTTAAATGCATTCTTCTACATTCTGTTATGCCAGCACCATTTCTTGAAGATGGTTTCTTTTGTCCATTTTAGCTTCCTTGCAAAAAACAAACAGGTGTTCATAGGTGTGTGGCTTAATAAATATCAGGGTCTTCAATGTGATTCCATTGATCAACCTGTCCTTATTTTTTATGCCAATAACAGTCTTTCTTTATTCCTATAGCTCTGTAATAGAGTTTGATGTCAGAGAGGGTGATGCCTCCGGAAGTTTCTTTATTGTACAGAATTGTTTGGTTATCCTGAGTTTTTTGTTTTTCCATATGAAGTTGAATACTGTTCTTTCAAAGTCTGTGAAGAATTGTGTTGGGATTTTGATGGGAATTACATTGAATCTATAGATTGCTTTTGGTAGGATTGCCATTTTTATTATGTTGATTCTACTTATCCATCCAAGAGTATGGGAGACCTTTCCATTTTCTGGTATCTTCTTCAATTTCTTTCTTCAAAGACTTAAGTTCTTGTTGAACAGGTCTTTCACTTGTTTGGTTACTGTTACCAAGATATTTTATATTATTTTTTGCTATTGTGAGGGTGATATTTTTCTGATTTCTTTCTTTGTATCTTTATTATTTGTATATAGGAGGGCTAGTGATTTTTTTTGAGTTGATACATCTTGTATCCTGCCACATTATGGAAGGTATTTATCAGTTGTAGGAGTTCCCTGGTAGAGTTTTAGGGGTCACTTATGTATGCTATTATATCATCTTCAGATAGCAAGAGTTTGAATTTTTCTTTTCCAATTTATATTTGCTTGATCTTTTGCTGACTTATTGCTCTAGCTAGAACTACAAGAACGATGTTGAATAAACATGGGGAAACTGGGCAGTCTTGTCTTATTCCCTATTTTAATGGAATTGCTTTGAGTTTCTCTCCATTTAACTTAACCTTTGCTATTGGCTTGATGTATATTGCTTTTATTATGTTTAAATACATTCCTTGTATCCTTGATCTCTCCAAGACCATAATCATGAAGGGGTATTGAATTTGTCAAATACTTTTTCAGGATCTAATGGGATGATCATATTATTTATTTCTTTCAGTTTATTTATAGGGTAAATTTCATTGATAGATTTTCACATGTTAAACCATCCCTGCATCTCTTGGATGAAGCTGACTTAATCATGGTGGATGCTTTTTTTGATGTGTTCTTGGATTTGGTTTGTCAGTATTTTATTGAGTTCTTTTATATCAATGTTCATGAGGGAGATTGGTCTGTGATTCTCTTTCTTGGTTGAGTCTTTGTGTGATTTGAGTATCAGGGTAACTGTAGCCTCATAAAAAGAGTTTGCAAATGTTCCTTCTGTTTCTAGTATGTGGAACAATTTACGGAGTATTAATTCTTCTTTGAAGTTCTAGTAGAATTCTGCATTGAAACCATCTTGCCTTTGACTTTTTTTGGTTGAGAGGTTTGGGATGACTGCTTCTATTTCCTTGCAAGTTTAGTTTTCCCTGCCTGCCTCTATTCTGCTCTGTGCAGGCCCAAGACAGTGTTATATTAACCAATGGTATTCACAGCATACCGAGGAGAATCCTACAACACCTCACCTTTCCTGATTAAATAAAAAAGAAGATTCTAACTTTAACACAGAAAAATTTCATAAAACAAAACAGGTATTAAGAAAAATTACAGTTATAATATTTATATCTACTTTATCTTTTATTATAACTAAGGAAAACTATAATTATAACTATCTGTTCTTTAACTCCATCAAAGACTACAGAAGGTTATAATATTACCTAAGCAGACAGGAAGTACATTGTAAGCAACTCCCAAAACTCTAAAATTGACAGAGACATCTTGCTGCCTAAATAGTCTTCTGTAACATTGCAGGCCCCCATTGTTAACCTACTGTCCCATAGTATCCAGCAGACTTTTCCATGAAGGCAGGAAATTTGAAGATCTGTTTTGTCTTGTAATAGCAAAGTCTATTAGTGGTTTTTTTTTTTCGTGTGTGTGTGTGTATGTGTGTGTGTGTGTCCTGCAGAATGTCTCACAGATGCTTTTATGAAGCAGTGTAGAAGGAGCGGCGGGCTGCGTTCCTGCCCAGATCCTGAAATAATTACCTGGAAACTGTATTAATTTAAATACTGCCTGGCCCATTATCTGTAGCCTCTTCTTGGCTGCTCTCACATCTTGATTCAACCCATTTCTAATAATCTGTATGTCACCACAAGGTCGTGATTACCGGAAAGATTCAGCATGTCTGTCCTGGCAGCTTCATGGCAGTGGCTCTCTTGACCCTGCTTTCTTCCTCCCAGAATTCAGATCTGTCTTCTCCACCTGACTCATCAGGTCAGGCAGTTTTCTTTATTAATTAATCAATGAAAACAACAGATAGATATAAGTCTCTCCTTCATCAAAGCAGGAATGCCAAAGGATGATCTCTCCTTTAGGCAAGTTCAGCAGTCATTTTTGTGTGGGTCCTGCATGTCTAGTTAACACAGCATAACATCAAACAGTCCAGGCAAGAACAGTTTTTTTTTTTTTCCCAAAGGGCTAACAAACTCCATAAGAAGCCTCTTTGATACCCATCTTCCTCTTGAAATTACTGGGGCAGTTTATGTGGCTTTATTTTAAACTCTTTTATTTTTATGTGGATATAGTCAACCACATTGGAGCAGCAATCTACAGTAGGAGGCCACTCATTTGCTCCTGGCCCCTCAGACCCAAAATAACCACACAGAAATTGTATTTGTCAAATCACTGCTTGGTCTATTCATTCTAGTTTTATATTTACTAGCTCTTACATCCTAAACTGACCCATTTCCATTAATTTGTGCTTTGACACATGGCTGTGGCTTACCAGCAAGGTTCAGTCCAGCATCTGGCTCTGGTGGGGCTATATGGCTCCTCTTGACTCTGCCTTTTCCCCCACCAATTAGTTTAGTTTTCCCTGCCTACCTCTATTCTGCTCTGTGCAGGACCAAGACAGTTTCTTTATTAGCCAAGGGTATTTAGAGCATACAGAGGGGGAATCCCACATCAATATGCTACTTGGCCTTTTTCCTTTGCAACTCTCAGTATTCTTTTTTTATTCTGTATGTTTTGTGTTTTGACTATTGCATGGTAGAGGATTTTTTTTTGGTTCAGACTATTTGGTGTTGTATAAGCTTCTTGTACATTCATAGGCATATCTTTCTTTATGTTCGGAAAGTTATCATCTATGATTTTGTTGAATATATTTTCTATGCCTTTGAGTTGGAGTTTCTCTACTTCTTCTATCCCTATTATTCTTAGGTTTGGTCTTTTCTAGGTGTTCCAGATTTCCTGGATGTTCTGTGATAACCTAGAGATTCCCTAACATACTACAAAAGCATTTGTTCAACTATGTTCATAGCAGCACTATTTGTAATAGCCAGAACCTGGAAACAGCCTAGCTGCCCCTCAATAGAAGAATGGTTAAAAAAGGTGTGGAACATATACACATCAGAGTTTTACTCAGCGGTAAAAAACAATGACATCTTGAATTTTGCATGCAAATCGATGGAAATAGAAAACGCTTTACTGAGTGAGGTAAGCCAGACCCAAAAAGAGGAACACGGTATGTATTCACTCAAAAGTGGATTCTAGCCATAATTAAAGGTCTTTGAGCCTATTATTCGTGATCCTAGAGAAGCTAAATAAGAAGATGAACCTGATGAAGATTATTTAGCTATCCGCCAGGAGGTAGGAAATAGTCAAGAGTCCCAGGTAACCTCGGGTGCATGGGGGGCGGGGTGGGAGGGTTGTTGGAAGGTGAGAGGGTTAGAGAGAAGGGAGTAGGGGAGGAATGGGGAAAGCTCGGTTGACCGGGATGGGGGGGATGGAGGAAGGATGAATATGGGATCAGGGAAGAATATATTTCAACTAAGGGAGTCATTTTAGGGTTTACAGAAGACTTGATTATATATGGGATCCGAGGTCCAAGGAGAGATCCCCAGATTGTTCTCTGGACAGAGGAGAGGGTGCCTGAACTGGCCTTGGCCCATAACCATACTGATGAATATTTTGCTTATCACCATAGATCCTTCATCTGGCGATGGATGGCAATACAGACGGAGACCCACATTGGAGCACCGGACTGAGTCCCCCAAGGTCCAAATGAGGAGCAGAAGGAGGAAGAAAATGAAAAAGGAAATCAGGACTGCGAGGGATGCTATCACCCACTGATACAAGGGAACGGATCTAATGAGAGTTTACCAAGGCCAGTTGGACTGGGACTGAACGAGGAAGTGATCCAACCAGATTCTCTGAATGTGGCCGGATTCTCTGAATGTGGCTGGCCCGGAGTCTTTCTGAAAAGCCATTGACAATGACACTGGGACTTGTTTCCTCTGCATATACTGGATTTTGGGGATCCAGTCTGTTTGGATACTCACCTTCCTGGACCTGGAGAGAGGGGGGGAGGAACTTGAACTTCCCACAGGCCAGGAAACCCTGACTGCCCTTAGGGACGAAGAGGGAGGAGGAGAGGGAGTGGGGGGAGTGGGAGGGTGTTGGGAAGAGGGGCGTAAATGGAAACTTTTATAATTTAATAAAATTACTTTAAAAGAAAAAGAAGGTAAAATTAAAAAAAAGAATCTGTTGGACTTGAATCTATTTCCTCTATAATATCTATACCGCCTGAGATTCTTTCTTCTATTTCTTGTATTCTGTTGGTTATTGTTGGACCAAAATTAACTCAGGGCCTGTATCTCAAGGACTGAAAGACAGAGTAAAGCCAGGCTTGAGTTTGAAGATAGTCAATGCTACCCACTGAGGAAGAGACAGCAAAATCTAAGTAGTCACCCATCCAGCCAGGGGGAAGGTTTGGTTGTCTCTCATTGACTAGAGGCACATCACACAATGTCACAACCTATGTAAACGGATGCTCACAGTAATAAACTGAGTTCCTGCTTTGACTTGACTCCCTATCATGTCTAATTGTTCTGCATTGTGGAGCTGTGGATCTGATTGTCTCACATTGTGAGGCTGCTGAATGGGCAGATAACACATTCACCTTTTCCTGGGGAATAAGGCTAAGGAGGTTTGGTAACTAGTGCCAGAACATGGGGTGACTGATTCTAGGGCAAAGCGGTTGGTTAAGGTGAGTGGGATCCCACAATGGGTAATGCAACTTGACTCAAGAATGACCCAGTGCTTAGGGTGCTAAGATACGCTACTCTTCTGGGTCTGGAATTCTCAGACCACCATGTGATCCAGGCATGGGAGGATATAACTACCCTGGCTCCCGCTTACCCACTGGGAATCTTTTCTCATGGGAAATGGGGAACTGGGTGGAGACTCTGGCCAGAGAAAGGGAAAATCACTTTGATATACCCCCACCATTGGTTCTCTATCCAACTATTATGGCCCTTAAGGTATGTTTTCACTCCAGCGCTCTGCTGTCCCCAATGGCAAGTAAGGAAAAGGTCAGAGACCAGGAGAAGTCTAAAGAATCGAAAAAATGACAAAGTGGCCAGGAGGGCAGGGGAGTAGGAGATAGGCAAGGAGCAGGAAAAAAAATCAAAGATAAGGAGAGGACTCAAGAATCCAAGAGACCAATTAACCAGAAGAATTGGAGAAAAGGAGACAGTCAAGTGGAAAAACAAAATGGGTGCGATTTACTGAAGAGCTATCCCAAGGGAAAGGAATATAGTAAGTACTATAGCACCTTATCTCAGTTATCTGGTCAACTTTTACAGGTGGAGTTTTTTTCTTTTGGCTTCTTTGGTCTATACTTTGTGTTCACTATTCCAGGAAAAGAGTTTGTGCTCAGCCTGTATGTGTTAATTATTATCTCAACTGACTTCACTATTTTGCCTGGCATTCCTATCCCAAGGCACAGTTTATTCTGTTTTTTTTTTTAATGTACCACATGTGATTGTATCATCTAAGTTTCATAATTCTGCAATAGTCAATAGTCAGTCTCTGGTTTATTCATCATTCTGCTCTATTCACTCCACATGCTGTATCTTCTTCTGTCCCTGCCATGAAATCATGAAATCGAGTCTTTAATATATCATGCCCTCTTTCCCTCTCATCCTCTATTTATGGCTCTAGCTCTGGCTTCTTTCTTCCTTTTTTTTCTTTTTTTCCCTAGTTTAGAACTGAAAACAAAATGGAAACCTTGTAGTTTTATTTAGATACTGGAACTAATCATTTTTATGGCACTTAGTATCTCTGTGTTCAGTGGCTGCAGAACACACATTGGGACTTGGGGTCTGTATTCCAGGTCTTTGAACTCTAGCTGAACAGATCAACAGAGGCTCACCTTCAATAAAAGACTCTCCTGGTTTAGGAGGCTAACGGCTGGTCACAACCATCTCTGTGGCCCTGAAGTTGGTTAAGAGCGTGAGGGTGACCCTTAAGTTTGCTGGGAGCATGGAGATGACCCTGAAGTTGACTGGGAGCATGGGGGTGACCCTGAAGTTGGCTGGGACATAGAGGTGACCCTGAAGTTGGCTGAGGAGCATAGGAGTGACCTTGGGGTTGTCTAGAAGCAGAGACTCTACAGAGATATGTGCTTAGAGATGAGATGTCCCTGTTGAGGGTCACAGAGACTCATTTTGAGTGCATAGAAAAATTAAAGAAAAATATTAATCAAACCAATATTATTTTTTAGAGAAGATTCCCCTTCCCCCTCTACACACACAATGATGCATTTCTGGACATAGCAACTGAAAACAGAAATGTGAAAAACAAGATATCTTTCTTCTTCTACGCTGCATTCCCCACAAGGATGATGAATGTTAAAAATACTTGGCTGGTAGGAAAAGGTGAGAAATGGGATGACTCAGTCCTTTCACAAAAAGACTCTGCAAAAGCTGGTCAGACCCTGCATCACCAGATACTATGTCCTCCCAGGCCACATTTAAGATGTGTGAATATAGCCTGCCTGAGAGCTGACAGGAAAAGCTTTTGAAGCTGACAAAAATGTCAGGGTTACAATTAAAGAAATGAAATTCAACTCTTCTAACGAAAAGAAGAGAAAACCTGTGGCCTCTAGTGAGTTCTTGGTATAGCCAAACTCTCTTGACCTCAGGACTTGTGTTTTGCACTCCACATGTTCATATGCTTGGCCTGGTTTGGGCTGTCCATCCATAAGGGTGCTAACTGGGCTTGTGAAGCCCCAGTAATCCTAACACATTGTTCTTGGATTTAGAGATGAATTTGGACTTCCCTAACTGACATGAAGCTGCTTTCTATGATTAACTTGTAATTCCTTTTAATACTCACTTGTTGTAAGGGGGAGGGCCGCTTGCACATCCCAGCCACCTGGCTTGCTTAGCTCTGAAATAACCACACAGAAATTGTATTCATTAAAACACTGCTTGGCCCATTAGCTCTAGTTTCTTATTGGCTAATTCTTACAAATTAATTTAACCCATTTCTATTAATCTGTGTATCGCCACATGGCAATGGCTTATTGGGAAGAATTCTAACCAGTGTCTGTCCCAGGCAGAGGACCCATGGCTTCTCCCTGACTTTGTTTTCTTCCTCCAAGCATTCAGTTCTGTTTTCCCTGCCTACCTAAGTTCTTCCCTATTAAAAGTCCAAGGCAGTTTCTTTATTCATTAACCAATGAAAGCAAAACATGAACAGAAGAACCTCCTACACAATTTCCCCTTTTCTGTTTAAACAGAAAGGAGGGCTTTAACATAGTAAGATTACATATAAAAAAGCAGTTATCAAGCAATAATTATAGTTACAATATTTATCTTCATCTTTTATCATAAGTAAGGAAAAAGTATAACTATAACTATAAATTCTTCATCTCCATTAAAGACCTCAGAAGGATATAATGTTTCCTAAGTAAATAGGAAGTGCATTGTAAGCAACTTCCAGAACTCTAGAATTGACAGAGACATATCACTGCCTGAACAGTCACCCAAAACTTTTCTGTATCATTGGGCCATATATCTTCAGCCCATAGTATCCAGCAGACTTTTTCATGAAGCTGGAAATTTCAAAGACAGTTTAGTCATTTTCTTCTGTATCCTGCAGAATGTCTTGCAGACTCTTTCATGAAGCAGGAACACCAACAGATCATCTCACCTTTAGGCAAGTTTAGCAGTCATCTCTCTGCAGGTTCTGCATGTTCAGTTATCAGTCCAGGCAAGAGCAGTTTCTTGTCCAAATGACTAGCAAACTCTATAAGGAGTCTCATTGATGCCCATCTTCCTCTTGGAGTAGCTAGTGCTGCCAGGAACAGATTTTCTCATTGTCATAAAAAGTCCTAAGTTCTTAAACATTTTAAATACCGTATTCTGAATGTCTCTGAAAGATTTGAAATATACCTATCTAACTGAAATATATCTCAATACATCTAGAAAATCTAACTAACATGACTACAAGCTTGACTATTATAGAGGGTTATCTATTAACCTATATTTCTTAATTATACATTATGTTTTTAAAATGAACTACACAATCATAATACCTTAATCAAGATCAGAAATACATACACATATAACAAAATTAACCTTCAATTTATATCAATAAACCAAGATCCATACCAATTCAAATTATTCATATCTATATCACTTACTTCTATTGTTCTGTCCTCCTCGCTCTCCTTTCTCCCTTCCCCTTCTCCTATATTCCATACTTTTCTTCTTCCATCTCTCTCTCTCCCTTCTTTCTCTATGTCCCTCCTTCTCTGTTTCTTCTTCTTCTTCTTCTTCTTCTTCTTCTTCTTCTTCTTCTTCTTCTTCTTCTTCTTCTTCTTCTTCTTCTTCTTCTTCTCCCATCTGACTCATTTCTTTGTCTCCCTTTCATTCCAGAGTTAGTTGTTTAAAAAAGATATAAGTAAAATTTAATTTGATTGTTTTAGAAAAATACAGAAAAAGGGAAGATAATTTGTGGAGCTCCCCTCACCACTTTCTTATCATAGTCAGCATACATTAATAAGGTATATTTGTTGCAATATATGAACAATGTTAAGCTTTAAATAAAACTATAAAAATGACATCTAATTAGTTGATCAAAACAAATGGTTTCCATTGCCTTGGGTTGGACTTAGTTTACTGAAAGCATACTGTGATTCCACTTTAATAGTGGCCTAACATGGTGTAGCCCAATCTTCTGATCCTTTTCTGGATTGCTGTGACTTTGTTCTTTGATCAGGTGCTTGAATACTTCTTGTTATTATTTAAACTTCCTTTTTCCAAGTAAAATATCTTTCAATTGTAGCATTAGAAGAAGCACTAGGTGACACACTTGTAAATTTTGGTCATGCCATTTTCCCCATCTTGTCTGAGTTAAGTTACTATTGCTGTGATGAAATGCCATAGCCAAAGCAACTTGTAGAGGAAGGGATCTATTTGGCTTATACTTCCATATTGCTGTTCATCATTGGAGGAAGTCAGGACAGGAAATCAAGCAGGGAAGAACCTGGAGGCCAGAGTTGATGTCATGGAGAAGTACTGCTTATTGGCTTGCTCCTTATGGTTTTCTCGGTCTACTTTCTTATAGAACCTAGGACCATGAGCACAGGAACAATGCCACTTTTGTGAACTTGATCCTCCCCCATCAATCACTAATTAAGAAAATGTTGTACAGGCTTGCCTCCAGCCCAGTCTCCTAGGCATTTTCACAATGTGTCCCTCCTCTCCGGTGACTATAGCTTGTGTCAAGTTGTTATAAAAACTAGCCAGCATAGAATGTCTGAACTTTATCTTCATTTCCATGGCTTTTGACTAGTATCTATTTACCCTTTCAAAATCCCAGTTATGGTTACATATTATATTTGGTACCTATGTATCTGTGGAGTTCCAGAAAAGTTCAACATTCAGCCAGCAGATTGGCCACATGCATTCCAGGATAGCTATGAATGGAGACTAACATATTTGAAGATTGCAATGTCATGTTTCAATATCAAAAGGTTAGATAACCCTGTGCAGGGACTCCTCTTACCTAAGATTTTCTTCATAACTTCAGTATTTAAAAAATATATTGACAACCTGAGAATTTACTTATGCTTTGTAGATTTCTGTGGGATAATCCTTCTGTACACTGTGTGAATATATGTCACTATGATTGGTTAAATAAATAAGCATCCTGGCTAATAGCTGATCAAAATAAAGCTAAGTAAGACAACCAAGCTGAGATGGATAAGATGAAGAAGTGTGGAGTCTAGAGATGCCCATTCAGCTGCCAAAAATGTAGGACATAAAGAAAATGAGGTTCCTGGGTTTTGGTGGCTCACACCTTTAATCTCAGCAGTCAGGAGACAGAGGCAGATGGATATTTGTGAGTTTGAGACCAGCCTGGTCTACAAGAGCTTGTTTCAGGACAGCATTCAAAGCTACAGAGAAACACTGTTTTGAAAAACAAAAACAAAACAAAAGAAAATGAGGTAACAAGCCATGAGCCACATGGTGAAGCCACATAAATAATATGGGTTAATTTAAGTGCAAGAATTAGCTAGAATTAAGACTGAGCATCAGCCAAGCATTTTGATGTATAAGTCTCTGAGTGGTTATTTGGGAACTTGCAGGTTGGAGAGAAACATCTGACTACAGTAGACTGCTCTTCATTAGTTATGTATTTTGTGTTTCTCATAATTAGGCTGGAACAATGGATTTAATGGAACAGAGCATTGGATTGGAGATGCTTCTCACTTTTGTTACTCTTCTTAACCTGACTGGAAGTTTTTCCTTCCCTCCTGTGTGTGTTGTTCTCCAGAGATTTATTAGAATGTACAGCAGATTTAAAGAGTAGAAAATTAAACCTTGCCTCCTGGATATGTGACAGGCCAACGTAAATTATTTGGAATTTTTTTGCACAAGAAATTAATTTATTCTCTAATTTTTTGCCAATGCAACTATTTAAAAGTATTAGTTTCTGGTCTAATGATATAGCTTCAGTAGTCTGAGGGCTTGATGGCATGCTTGAGACATGGCATGCTTTGACCCTTGGCACAATAGAAAACTGGCTGTGTTGTTACATCTGACACTGTAGCCCACAAGAGGTAGGGGCAGGTAGATTAGAAGGTGAAGGCCCTTTTCAGCTCTGTAAGGAGTTTGAGATTCCCTTTCTCAAAAAAAGTATAAAAAATTTAGTGTATATGCATGGTTATTAATTTTATAACTTAGAACAAGTAATATATTATTTATTTTGCTGTTTAACTGGGGTAAAGTTTATATTTAAGAAGTAACTGTCTTTCCCATGAACTCTTTCTCCGTTTTAAAAAAAAGATTATATGCATAAATGTTTTGACTGTATATATGTCTGTGTACCACTTATATGCCTGGGGCCAGAGAGGGCCAGAAAAGGGATCCAATCCCTTGGAAATATTATAGATGGTTGTGAGCCCCCATGTGGGTGCTGGGAGCTGAATCTGGGTCCTCTGCAATAGCAGCCAATGCTGCTAACCACTGAACTATTTCTCCAAATCTTATTCACTACTCTTAATATTCTTGATGAGTGTAGACTGAATGATTCTATCTGGAGAGTTAAAAATCATGAGTTCTGGTAGAAGACTTCAACTCTCCACTCAACACTGGACAGGCCTGTCAGACAAAAATTAGCAAAGAAATAAGGGAACTAACATATGAACTTAACAGACATCTATATATCATCTATAGACTCAAATGAACTTAATAGACATCTATAGAACATTCCATCCAAACCTAAAAGAATATACCTTTTTTTCTCAGCACCTCATGAAATTTTCTCAAAGAATAGACCACATACTAGGCAACAAAACAAACTTCAACAGATGCAAAAAAATTAAATGCCCCCATGTGTCTTATTGGATCACCATGGCTTAAAATTAGAATTCAACAGCAACATTAATTCCATAAAACCCACAAACACATGGATATTAAGGAATGCTTACCTGAAGCATCAATGTCTCAAGGAAGTAAACAAAGACTTTCTAAAATCCAAAGAAAATAACCAAACAAAATACCCAAATTCATGGGACACAGTGGAAGAAGGGTTAAGAGGAAAGTTCATAGCACTAAATACCTAGATAAAGAAGTTTGAAAAATCCCACACTAGTAAATTAACAGAACATTTGAAAACTCTAGAGAGAAAAGAAGCGAACTCATTCAGGAGAATTAGAAGGCAGGAAATAATCAAATTATTAGCCAATATCAAGAAAATAGAAACAAAGAAAACAATACAAAGAATCAATGAGACAAAGAGTTGGTTCTTTGAGAAAATTAACAAAATAGACAAACCTTTATCCAAACTAACCAAAAGGCAGAGAGAGAATATCCAAATTAGCAAAATCAGAAATTAAAAGGGGGGCATAACAACAGACACGGAGGAAATACAGAGAATCATCAGGACATATTTCGAAAACCTGTACTCCACAAATTTGGAAAGCTTAAATGAAATGGATAACTTTCTGAATAAATATCACTTACCAAAATTAAATCAAGACCAGATAAGCAAATTAAATAGACCTGTAATGGCTGAAGAAACAGAAATCATTATCAAAAGTCTCCCAACCCAAAAAAAACCCAGGACCAGATGGTTTCAGCTCAGAATTCTACAAGATTTTCAAAGAATAACTAATACCAATACTCCTTAAATTGTTCCATACAATAGAAAAAGAAGGAATATTGCAAGAATCTTTTTATGAGGCTACAATTATGCTGCTACCCAACCACATAAAGACATTACTAAGAAAGAGAATTAGAGACCAATCTCACTCATGAACATTGACGCAAAAATACTAAACAAAGTACTGGCAAATTGAATTCAAGAACACATCAGAAAAGTCATCCACCATGATCAAACTGGTTTCATTCCAGAGATGCAGGGATGGTTCAATGTATAAAGATCTGTCAATGTAATCTACCATATAAACAAACTGAACAATAAAAACCACATGATCATCTCATTAGATGCTGAAAAAGCTTTTAGCAAACTATAACACCCCTTCAGGATAAAGGTCTTGGAGTGAGCAGGGATACAAGAAAGATGCTTAAACATAATAAAGGCAATATACAGCAAGCCAACAGCCAACATCAAACTAAATGCATAGAAACTCCCAGCGATCCCACTAAAATCAGGAACAAGACAAGGCTGTCCACTATTTCCATATCTATTCACTATAGTTCTTGAAATCCTTGTAAGAGCAATAAGACACCAAAAGGAGATCAAGGGGATACAAATCAGAAAAGAAAAAGTCAAACCCTCACTATTTGCTGATAATATGAAAATTAACATAAGAGACCCCAAAAATTCTACCAAGGAACTTAAGCAACTCATAAACACTTTCAGTAATGTAGTAGGATACAAGATTAACTCAAAAAAAGAAATAGTAGCCCTGCTTTACACAGATGATAAATGGGCTAGGAAAGAAATCAAAGAAACATCACCCTTCACAAGAGCCACAAATAGCATAAAATATCTCAGAGTAACTCTAACCAAATACGTGAAAAATCTGTATGATAAAAACTTTGAATTTTTGAAGAAATTGAAGACGACACCAGAAAGTGGAAAGATCTCCCATGCTCTTGGGTAGGTAGAATTAACATAGTAAAAATGACAGTCTTACCAAAAGCAATATACAGATTCAATGCAATGCCCATCAAAATCCCAACAAAATTCTTCACAGACCTTGAAAAAAACAGTACTCAGCTTCATACGGAAAAGCAAATCACCCAGGAGAGCCAAAAATATCCTGTATAGTAAAGGATTCTGGAGGCATCACAATTCTTGACATCAAACTCTACTACAGAGCTACTGTACTGAAACAGCCTGGTATTTGCATAAAAACAGACAGGAGAAATAATGGAACCAAATTGAAGATCCAGATATTAATCCACACACCTAAGAATACCTGATTTTTGCAAAGAAGCAAAAGATATAAAATCGAAAAAAGAAAGTATATTTAACAAATGGTGCTGGCATAACTGGATATCAACACATAGAGGAATGAAAATATATCCATATCTATCACCATTCGTAAAACTCAAGTCCAAATGGATCAAAGACCTCAACATAAAGCCAACCACACTGGACCTCAGAGAAGTGAAAGTGAGAAGTATACATGAAGGCATTGGCACAGGAGACCATTTCCTAAATAGAACCCCAGTAGCACAGACATTGAGAGAAACAATTAATAAATGAGACCTCCTAAAACTGAAAACCTTCTGTAAAGCAAAGGACATGGTCAACCAGACAAAAGGGCAACATATAGAATGGGAAAAGATCTTCACCAACCCCACATCAGACAGAGGTCTGATCTCCAAAATATACAAAGAACTCAAGAAATTGGTCATCAAAAGAAAAAATAATCCAATAATAAAATAAAGTACAGACCTAAACAGAGAACTTTCAACAGAGGAAACTAAAAGGGCTGAAAGACACTTAAGGAAATGCTCAACATCCTTAGCCTTCAGAGAAATGCAAAAAAAGAATTCTGAGATTCCATCTTATACCTGTAAAAATGGCCAAAAACACTGATGACAACTTATGCTAGAGAGGATGTAGGGTAAAGGGAACACTCTTGTATTGTTGGTGGGAGTGTAAATTGGTACAGTTCCTTTTATTATCAGTATGGTGATTTCTCAGAAAATTAGGAAAGAACCTTCCTTAAGACCCAGCAATAACACTTTTTCGTATATACCCAAAGAATGCTCAATAATACCACAAGGACATGTGCTCAGCTATGTTCATAGCAGCATTGTTTGTCATAGTCAGAACCAGGAAATAATCTAAATGCCCCTTGACTAAAGATTGGATAAAGAAAACGTGATATATTTACACAATGGAGTACTATGCAGCAATAAATAAATAAATAATAATGGCATCTTGAAATTTGCAGACAAATGGATGGCTCTAGAAAACATCATATTGATTGAGGTAACCCAATCTCAGAAAGACAAATGTCATATGTTCTCACTCATAAGTGCCTTTTCTTTTTTTTCTTTTTTTTTATTAATTTATAAAAGTTTCCACTTCCTCCCCTCCTCCCAATACCCTCCAACTCCCCCCACTCCCTCTCCTCCTACCTCTCCAGTCCTAAGAGCAGTCAGGGTTTCCTGCCCTGTGGAAAGTTCAAATTCCTCCCCCATCCCTCCAGGTCTAGGAAGGTGAGCATCTGAGAAGCCATTGATAATGGCACTGGGACTTTTTTCATCTGCATGTACTGGCTTTTTGGGATCATAAGTGCTTTTTAGACATAAAGTGAAGAAACCCAGTCTACAATTAACAATCCTAGAGAACCTAGACAACAATGAGCACCCTAAGAGAGACATACATGGATCTAATCTACATGGGAAGTTGAAAAAGACAAGACCTTCTTAGTAAATTGGGAGCATGGGGACCATGGGAGAGGGTTGAAGGAGAAGGAAGAGAGGGGAGCAGAGAAAAATATATAGCTCAATAAAAACAATACAAAAAAGGCTGAGATTAAAGACAGGTGCTGCAAAAAAGGAAAAAAAAAAGAAAAATCATAAACTCTCTTCTCTAGACAGCTGTTTTCAAAGGTTTCTTCCAGATCTTCTTTTCTCTTCTTTCTTTCACAAGCTCTTTCAGAACCAACCCATGTTTAAAACCCTGTAGCTGGAAATGTTCCCTGTTCAGGTAGCTGCCCGAATGCACCACACACATGTCTATCATCTGCATCATTCTTCAGATGCTCTCTTCTGTGTAGTCTAGGGACTTGAGCCCTGTGTGCAATATATGTAAAATCACAATCAATTATAGATATCAGCTATTCTTCTTTGAGAAAATAATGAATAGAAACAAACATTATCTGTGTATTATAAAATTAATAGTGAAATTATCTTTTCCATTTCAGCAGTTTGTTCTAATCTGAACTAGTTTTCTTACATTCTTTCTCTCCCAAATACTGGGGGTATAGGTGTGCACCACAGTGTCTGGTTTAAGGACTTCTTAGAAATAAACCCAGGGCTTGCTGCATGCTATCCACATGTTTCTGAATTTGAACTTCTCAGATACAATAGATGTGATATGATATTATTCAAAACATAATAAAAATATATTCCCAGAAGCCTTTTTTAGAGTAAAAAAGCTCTGTATCAATGCTGTGAATCAGTTCTTATTGTAAATTTTCTATTAGATTTTTTATAAGTTCCTTTGGAGCTGTAAATGTTCCTGTGACCACAGGTAACTGAGGTCCTAGCACATTTAACCAGCTGTCTTGTTGTGCCAGAGTCAGGGGAGATTAGTTGTGGTCTGACTAAAATGTTTCATCTGTCACCGTGGCAGTCACAGTCCTGTCTCTGTCAAGTCACCTGCTATATACACCTCCAGTTATTAGAAACGAAATCACCCGAGACAGATACTTTCTAATGCTTCTTTCCTGAAGAAGTCGTTGGCAGTTAAGGACTCTGAGAGGGAGAGGAGCCATGTTTTCCAGTGTTGTAGATACTGGTTAGATGGCCATGATCCAGTAAATAACCTTCTATTGATGCTCATGCAAAAATACTAAAAGTCCTAACCACAGTCAGTGGGTCAATACACAAAAAAGACATGAGAGGAGGAGGAGAATCTGGGTGGGGGAAGAAGAAGGGGTTCACCAGAAGTGGGAAGAGATAAAAGTGATAATTGGCATGAATATGATAAAATACATTCATTCGTGAAATGTTCACCTGGCTGACTAGTTCCAGAGTGGAACTAGGAGGGGATTCCTAATAGATGAGTCTTCTGTGTCATCCTGGATGTTATGTAGTTATTTTCTTCCTGCATGGCACTGTTCTTGAACACCACAGGAATGTCCTGACTGAAGGGAGCTCTGGCTTAGAACAAGTTGATCTGCCAGCAGCCTTACAGTGACTGTTTTTAAATTTAGGGCTTATTTTGCAAAGGATTAGAAATAACAGATGCCTGATTGGGATTTCACTGAGCTGTGTTGAGGTGAAGCGGCATCTACTTGCCCAGTGATGTCCAGTGGTATTGGAAAGCATCAGACTATTCAAGGAGGTGGGGGATGCCAGAGATAAGATCAGGAAAGCCTGCTGGGGATGGGTGTAGGAGGCTGTCAGGGCTCTGGGAGGCAGCTGTACTAGATGTACTGATGTCTCCATCACAGAAGCCTTTGGGCAAGGCTTTGTATTCAGGTCTGAAATCTGGAGCTCTGGTCTTGGCTTTGAGTCTATCTCGTCAAATATATTCTCCAGACCTCTTTTCTTTCATTCGTAACCAGAAATGTTGGACCAAGATGCTCTTAATTCTACGGTACTATGATACTTAAGTTTTTGGAAGAAGTCCACAAAAGTGCCTCATTGACTAAGACAGAATTGCAATGTGTAGGATAAAACAAGAGAAGCTTTCGTTTATGTTTTCTGAGACAGGGTTCCCTTAGTAGCCCTAAAGCTTGTCAGGAGCTCACTTTGTGGACCTCAAGTGAGCTGCAGCTTTCCTGTCTTATGCCTCCTTTGTACTTGTATTCACAGATCTGAGCGTTCAGCTCATGCCTGCCCCAAAATAGATTTAAAACCTTGTCTCTTTTACCCAAGATAAAAACAAACTGATAGCACAAAATGGATTTACACACATCCTTCCCATCCAGATTTATTGAGCTGGTCGCACTGTGAGCAGAGGAGTGTAGGGATGCAGGCATTTCCCTGAAGTATGCAGGCTTTTGGAAAGATAGGTTTCCAGTGCCCACTTCTTCTTTCTACATATTATTAGAATTGGAAACTCAAAACAGAAGCACATCCTGCAAGACTTCTTTGAAAATGCAAATAATTTCCTAAAACTAAGAGGGCTGTCAGCCTCAGCCTTGTCAGGTTTTTGGACAATTAATTATTTTCTAATCTCTTCAGTCCAAAACACAGATTGCATGATTGCGTGGTGCTTTCATCAGACAAAATGGTGAGATCTTAAAAACTGCACAAATGTGAGTCCACCTTGTACCCGTTTAGGGAAATGACCTGTGTCCCTTTCTATAGAATGAGGCTGCCCTAGTGCAGGGAGCTCATAGTGATGGCTGCTCATCCTCTTGGGAGCCCTGCACTGCTACCCCAAGCTACCTTGGCAACAAATACGAGAGAGGTTCTCAGAACATTCCACAGCCAAGTAGGGCTCTCTGGGAGACGCCCTGACAGAACCAGGCTGTTAAGACAGAGTCTATTTTCTTCATGCTTAAAATACATCACTGTGGATGTGAGCTGCCTCAGGGTTTGGGTGACAAGGAATCCTATTTTTGTCACATTGCCCTGGTTTTACTGCTCTCCCACCACCCAGTGTCCTGAGAAGGCCTTCTGAGTGGCAACATGTCCCATTTAATAAATCAAACTATCCATGCAGGATGGCACCACTTGAAATAAGACCCTAAAGAATGAGTGTGGGAAAGCCAAGCTGTTGCTGGCAGTGCCACAGCTCCTGAGCTGGAGTCTCCAGCACACATGCTTTGATTTAATTGGCCTAATGAGTCTGGGCTGGATGTGACTGCATGATCAATCAGGTTCGAGTTATGAGCTGTTGAAAAATGGAATTACAGCAGAGAAAAGGCTTTTGGCAAATTGACTGCAGGCAGGAAGCCGAGAAGTGTTGATTTAACAATCGAATAGTTTTTCCTTTATTTTTGTCCCATCCCTTCCATGCGGATAAGTCACAACAAAACCTAGGTGGGTGTCTTACTTATATGCATTAGAATTCATCTTTCAGTCCCCACTCTGTTTTGAACCAAATACAATAGGTTCTGCCTTCTGTGGCATTACAAATCAGTGAACATTTGCTTTCTAGAACATTAAAATGTCCTTGACAGAATATCATTGCTTTTGCCCTTGTAATAGATTGGGTAAGGGTTATAGATGTATTTCATATATGTGTATACATACATGAATGCATACATTTGAATACTAGCCTGTGGTTTTTAGTTCTTTATCAAGCCTAGCCTCTTCATTTCTGTTTATATAGTTAGATCTCTGATGGGCTAGCAAGTGTTTTTGGCATATGGGTCCCCTCTCCCATGTTTTCCAGTGTCTATTCAAGAAAGAAAGGTCTTGGGTCATTACAGGACAGCAGCAGAAACCTCCTAAACAGACAGACCTTCTTCCATTCTGGGAACACTAGAGATGAGGGAACGTGGCAAGCATCGTTGACTTCCTGCTTGACTTGCCAGGCCTGAGGTAAATACCTGAGGCATGCGTTAAAATAGCTCTACAGAGCTTTTGGTTGTTGCTTTATTGAACTTTGGTCAAACTTGTAAAGTAGATATAAATTTTCCTGTTTTTGGTTTTGGGTTTTTTGAGATAGGGTTTCACTGTGTAACAGTCCTGGCTGCCCTGGCACTTGTTTGGTAGACTGGTAGAGGTTGGCCTTGAGCTCACAGAGATCTGCCTGCCTCTGCCTCCCAAGTGCTGGGATTAAAGGTATGCACCGCCACCACCTGGCCTTTCCTTTCTTTTCCTTTGTTAGGTGGGCAGGAGGTTTTATTTTATTTTAGCTTTTGCCTTGATACTTCCTTTTTCCATTAGTGGGAATGGAGAATCTTAAATTTTTAGAATATTCTGAGCAAGGAAGTGTGCCTGTACTGCTGAAAGGACACATTACTGTGCTAAAACGTTCATGTTCATCTTGGCCATGGCAGGGGATGGGGCAATTTCTCACTCTACTATCAAGGGGCATAGGGTTTAGATCTCATTAGCAGGTTCTCATGAGTGAGATGGTACCCTAAGACAACTACACAGGTCATAATGTAATGGGCCTTGTAGAGATAAAGATGTCTTTCAGAGACTTGTGTGTCTCTCTATGACTATCATACTATTGGAACAATCGACCCTAAGAATTGGGAATTTCTCCACAGTAGGAGAAGGAAAAGTGCCAGTTAGAGTGGATATTAATCTCTCTGAAAGAATAAAACCCTAGCAACCACGGCAGACCACACCTTGATAGGACTGCTTAGATGAGCATATTGATAGCCCTCTGTTTCAGCTTTAACCTTACTTCAGGGTAATGAGGTGAGGAGGTCAACTGGATGTCTTTGTCCCACTTTTTAAAGTGACCAGATTGAGCACATCTCCATTTTTTGTTTTATTATTAATATTTCCATTATTATTATATTATTATGTCTCTTGTAATTTGTTCTTTGCTTTTTCTTTTTACTATTTTTCCCCAATGTAAGATACCTATTGATTATTTGGGAATTTCATATAGAGCACCCTGATCACACCTGCTTCCCATTCTTCCCTAGTCTGCCCTCCCACCTTTGTGCCTTCCTCTGTAAAAAGAAAAAGAAATCCATCAAATCCAATTTGTGTTGATCATATACTGATTGGAACATGGTCAAACTCCCAGTGGCCAGACCCTTAAAAAATAAATAAGTACCCCCTAAACACACCTAGAAGCAATCAACTACATTTGTAGCTGTACAGATCGATATGCAGAATCCTCGTCACATTTTTCAAGGACTCTCTTCAATAGCTTCCTGTCTGAACTGTTTCTTTTTTAAGGGGAGGGGAGAGCTGTCAGAGAAGCATTCAGTGTCGCTCATTCTCAGTTATGAAGCTTCCTTGACCATAACAGCTGGCGGCAGCACAGGTCATTGACTTCCACTTGATTTCTGGTGGTAGCACAGACCACAGACATCAACATGGCCTCTGGCAGTCACAGGGACCATGGACATCAACATGGGTGCCAGCAAAAGCACGGACCATGAAAGCCAACGTGGCCTACTGCAGCGGGATGGATTATAGAGATCTTTTGAAGAGGCTTAATTACTCAGAGCCAGAGTGATCATGTGACTGGATAGTGAGTTTGGGGGCAGAGCCTCCATTAGCTCCAGGCTACTGTACACCACCCTTCTAGTCCTACTTGGCATCAACATGCTCCTTGGTCCACCATTCCCATATGTTGCCACATCCCTGTCTCTAGTTCTATTTTCTCCATCACACACAGTTCTCCTGTCTGTTCCCTTTCTCTTTCACACATTCATTTATTGAAGTGCAAAATTCATTATTGCAAACTGCTGTGCGTCACCCACTATGTATGTATATATCACTCAAACAGCTTTACATGCAAATATTTATTGCAATCAGTCATTGGTCTTGTTCAAGGTTTCTGGTAATACTGGACTATTGTTGATTTCAAATATCCTATTGCCCAGTCATGGTGATCTTGTGGCTGGGCAGCACCTCTGGGAGCAAGATCCACAAGGCCTCCAGGCTGCTGCACATTGACAGGGTATGACTATCCTGATCTCCTCTCCAGCAGAGCAAGTGTTCTGAGCTGCAGCAGCAACAACTCTGATGACTGGGCTCTACTCAGCAATGATGCTCCTTTGGCCTAAGCAACAGTGCTTCCATACCTGTCTTCCATGGGTGCTGCATCCCACAGTTGCTAGTGGCTGCCACCGTCTTGAGTCCTCAGACTTAACTGGTTCTTGAGGCTAGATGGTTGAACTTCATTTCTTGGGAATACAGACTGTGACCAGTCCAATAGCAATGCCTTTTTTTAAAAACTCTGAAATTTTAAGTTATTTTTAGTATAAACTATCTCCTTTAGAATGAGTCAGACCCCAGACATGCAATTTACAAATCCTTTCTGGGCAAAACATTTCCCATTCATTCTTAGAAAAGCTATGGACATGCTAAATTTACATTTGTGCTACCTATATTATTTTATTATTATTGTCATCATTGCTATGTCAAGAACTTTTTACATTTATTTATTCGTGTGTGTGTGTGTGTGTGTGTGTGTTTGTTTAGACATGCCATGGTGAACATGTAGAAATCAGAGAACAGCTTATGGAATTTGGTTCTCTTCTTCTACCATGTGAGTTTTGGGACTTGAATTTAGGTCTTGTGGTGCATGCCTTTAATCCCACCACCCAGGAGGCAGAAGCAGGTAAATCCCTTTGAGTTCAAGGCCAGTCTGGTCTACAACAGCTAGTTTCAGGACAGCTAGGACAGGGAAAGCCTGTCTCGAAAAACCAAAAGAAAACAAACAAACAAACAAAAAAACCCTCTCATTCACGGAGTAATCTCACTTGCAACTATTATTTTTTCTCACTTTCTTTCCCCCTTTTTTTACTTGAACTATTAAGTAAGTTTTGAATCTTTTATTTTTATTTTATTTTATTATTGAAATAGGATCTTGTAGCCCAGGGTGACCTCAAATTTCCAATGGTTGTCTTGAATTCCTGAGTTTCCTACCTGCACCTCCCAAATGCTGGGATTCCAAGAATCCTATCATGTTCAGCTTTATGAAAATTTAAAATAATTTAGGGTCATGGAAGAAGGAATAGATTTTGACATCTATAATAGTTTTTTTCTTCCTCTCTCATTTTTTCCTCTCGTTTTTAACTCTTCTTTTTCCTTTCTTTCTTTTCTTCCTATTTGTGTAGATGTTCAAAGTTTCTTTGAAAGGTATATTCATTATAAAATACTCAAAGGAGGGAGAATTGCTTGTAGCTAACTGCTAAAGAGGAGCAGTCCATCTTGGAGGGGAAGGCATTGTTGGGTGAGTGGTTTGGCTCATGGTGCAGATCAGGAAGCAGGAACATGGCAATGCCACTACTTAGCTTCCTTACTTTCTTTTCTCTTTTTACCCATTCCAGAACTCATCTCCTGGAATAACATCTTCAACAATTAGGGTGGGATCCCCTCCCCAGTTAATTATTCTGGAAAACCCTCTCAGGCACACTCATCTTACAGATGAGCCTAAATCCAGCCAAACTGATAATGCAGATGAACTCTCAGTAAACTTGTGGTTCTTATAGCATTTGATTCTTATAGCATTCTTATAGCAATTGGCCCTGCTTCCAGAAAACATTGTTTCACTTTAGCACTGCCTGAAGCAAAGGGTTTCTGGCTCACCTGTATTCCCAGCATACTTTCAGTATCTATTTAAATAGAGTTGTTCTACTCTCACATCCTGGGGGGGGGGTTGTCTCATTTCTGCTATTCAATACATAGGGCCAAAGGAAAGAAAGTATTAACAAAAAGGCCTTCTCAATAGTGAAAATTCCTATATGATAAGAAATGGTAAGACACTATTCACTCTCCACTGAATGTGGTCTAGGTGTGAGTATCTCATCTCAAATCTAGCCTCATCATGTCAGAACTTTTCCTCATTTATGCACTTAATTTCTCTTTTCCTTGAATACTCATAATGCATGACATGGTCTAGAGCCAGAGAACAACATCGAGATAGCTCAGATATGACTGTGTCCACTTAGCTTTTGTTTTACCAGACTGCCTTTCTTGGAACTTACATGGTACAAGGAGAGATTCTCAGGCTAGCCTACTCCTTGGGAGGTTCCTTGCCATAAGAAATTCACCTGGGGAGCAGGATGCATCTTTAAGAAACATAGATATCATCCATATTCATCCATAATTGTGATTTCATAGTCTACCTAGCTAAAAGTTGGTGTATCCTAGTTTGTTTGTGGAGCACATAGAGAACACTTGCTGTGTACTGGCAAACTGGTTAACATCGCCCAGTCAGGAAGATTGTGTGCTTGCTGATCTTCATCTCCATGCTTCTGTGTTCTCTGGGACTGCAAAGGTACTCAGATCTACAGTAGACTGACTAACTATTCCTGATACATTTGGTCCTGTTCTACCCCCATCATTCCTCTAAGTTGTTTTCAAGACAAAAATGTTCTGTTCCTCATTGTATTATTGCAATATTTTTTTCATTTTCTGTACCCCTTACTGCACTATGGTGGGCCGAGTTCATGCTGTCTCTTCTTTGGGTCTTAAAACTAGCAAAATGCCTTGTGCCTTCCCCTGTGGAACAAATGGATGATTACAGAGGTGCATTCGGAAGGAAAGCAGAATAGTGCTGAGATGATCCCCCATTCGTATTTTAACCGCTGTCTTTCTGTTCTCAGCCATAAATTCATTTGGACTTTGGAAGATACACAGACACAGAAAGAATGGATTGAGTAACAACTGCACTATTTCCCCCACCTCAGCTTCTGTGTTGGGGTCTTAACAAAGGAGTTAAGGACTGGTGCTCCTTGGCCATGTCTGGGAGGGGGAGACATGAACAAGGTGTTGGGGAGACAGCTCTTTTGGCGATACACTTTCCTTGAAATCAAGAGGGGCTATGTTAGACTCCAGCACCCACACTGAAAAGGGCAAGTATGATGATGCAAACTTCTAATGTCAGGGAGGAAGAAACAAATGGACTCCTGAGGTTTGCTGGTCAACTGGACTACCCTTTGATGATCTCTAGGTTTGGTGAGAGATCCTGTTTCAAAAGTGGGGTTCACGATTCCTCAAGAACTGTATCTGAGGTTGAATCTGACTTACATGTACTTACATGAGCCATGTGAATGAACAACTGTACATATAAGAACATACATATATACCCATACCCACAAAGATGTATATAAAAATTTAATATAGGAATAGAAAGTGTTTCAAAATCCCAAGGAAGGAAATTTGGTTCATTATACGCACATAAACTTTGAGGGTTAAAATACTTTAAAAAACTATTATTACTTATTATTATTATTTTTAGTGTGTGTGAGTACATGGTACGCCTATATATATGTATGTGTGATGTCGAGAGGAGAGAGAAAAAGAGAGAGAGAGAGGGGAGAGAGAGAGAGAGAGAGAGAGAGAGAGAGAGAGAAAGAGAGAGAGAGAGAGAGAGAGAGAGAGAGACTATGCATGTAACGGCTTGCATGTGGAGGTCAGAGGACAACTTGGTAGAGCTTGGTAGAGTGGGTTCCTAGGATTGAACTCACCTCACGATTGTACTTTTATCGATTGAGGCTTTTTTCTGGCCCATTTGTGTGACCTAATTTACTTATGGGAATGGGTGTAAGTTGAACTCGAGGATGTTGAGATATTTGGTAGAGGCACCGGACTGGAGCACTACTAAACTGCCAGCTGGAAGACAATGCAGTGGACCAGGAGAGAAAGGTCAAGTCAGGGATCTGTCTTCCCTGTTCTTTGGCTCTGTTGCCCTCACTCTTTCATGGGCCTGGCTGGCTTGCTGTTAAAAATGCAGAGCCCAGAGAACAGAAGCTTGTGCTCTGCACTCTGTTGCTTCTTTTCCTCCGTGTTGTTTGCAACCTTAAAAAAAATATTTTATTTCATCATTAAGGCACTTTTACTTTGTGTTGTTTCTTTGTATATTTGATTTTGATTCCAGCTGTTTAATGCTGACCTCTCCTCTGCATTATATCCATCACTCTTATGCTTGCCTAGGTGATAGGCTTTCTCTGGTTTATACAACTTCTCATTATTTTATTTATTTATCTATTTTATGTGCATGATGTATTGTTTGAATGTGTGTATGTGTATACTAGAAGACTATTTTCAAGAGTCAATTCTCTGCTTACACATGTGGGTTTCAGGGAACAAATCCATGTCGTCTTGCTCATCTCAAATTTTCATATATATCACATATCAGATCATCGCCAGCAGTTTCTCCCTCTACAAATTGTTCCTGGCGCAAGTTACAGCAGATCAGAGAAATACGTCTACAGCATGCTTTATTAAACTATAATCACCACAGGGGGCATTCTCTGTGATATTATGGGGGTTAGAGGTTCTGGGAAAGTCACAGCTGTCTCTGAGGCAGATAAAAGATATTTTGGAATCTGCCCCTCTATTCAGCAGTGATCAGCACTGTAGCTGGAAAATGACCGCTTTCCTACCATTTCAGCTTAGTTTGGTCAAAGGACAGCAGGTGAATTTTCCATGCATCCATGCAAGCTTAGCTGAGAAGGCTGACTGTTGCTCTCGGAGGCCTCAGGGAACATGAAGCAGCACATTTGTCTCTGGAGTTCAGCTGGAGAAGAGAGATCAGCTACAGGATGGCTCACCCAACTTCATGGAGAGGCAGGACTGAACACACTTACCTGCAGTCTTGTGCTTGGAGAGGCAGGACTGCATCCACTCACCTGCAGTCTTGTGAATGGTGAGGCAGGACTGCGCATGCTCACCTGCAGTCTTGTGAATGGAGAGGCAGAACTGCATACCCTCACCTGCAGTCTTGCGCATGAAGAGGTAGGACAGCAACCACTCACCTGCAGTCTTGTGCATGGAGAGGCAGGACTGTATACACTCACCTGCAGTCTTATTCTTGGAGAGGCAGGACTGCATATACTCATCTGCAGTTTTATGCATGGAGAGACAGGACTGCATCCACTCACCTGCAGTCTTGTGCATGGAGAGGCAGGAATGCATACACTCACCTGCAGTCTTGTGTATCAACATCACTCCTTGTTTCAGGGTCAATGTTCAAAGTGACGTTTGGGAGACAGGCCTGACTTCCTTCTCACTCTCAAGAAATCAGGACTCTTTTGCTCATAGGTCCCTAGCAAATGCTGGCAAGATTTTTAGCAAACATGTGCCAAATTTCAGACTCATTATAAAATATAAAGTCAGAGTTGGCTTTGAGTTTTGCACTCACATTTCACACAAAACTAATTTGCAGTGCCTCCAGATGGGTTCAGAGTCAATGGCATGCTGCCTGCTACTCTAAAATTCATGAGGCGGAGAGCACGGGAATGGGAGAGGAAATAGAGTTTTGTACCCTGCGTGGGGAGATGTGGATGTTTTCAGATTTAGGGAAAGAAAGAGATTTTAAAAATGACAGCAGCAATAGCTCAGTATGACTAAGGCAAAATGGCAGAGAACCAACATTTTATTAAATGATCAGGGGCCAGGCATTGAACATGATGTATGTCCTGTCATTCAGTTGTTCCCTCATTGAAAGAGGTAGGAACTATTTCAGTCTTTTTAATTAAGAAATTTTTTCATGTACCTCTGGGCTCAGGAAATCACATCTTTGTTATAAGTCATGTGTGTGTGTGTGTGTGTGTGTGTGTGTGTGGTGAGTTCATTAATCAAATGATACTTTATTGGCAAGGAATCAAAATTACCTTCCAGGGTCTGGGGAAATGATACAGCTGATAAAGTGCTTATTAAGCAAGAAAACAAGCAAGCAAGCAGACAAATAAACAAACCCTGAGTTTGATACCCAGAACCTATGGGGAAAAATTGCTGGGCATGGTGACATTCAGTTGTAATCCCCGTGCTCAAGATATAAAATATACATGTAGGGGCAGAGACAGGTGGACCCCTGGAGACTCACTGGCCAACTAGCCTAGCTTACTTATCCAGCTGCAGGCCAGTGAGAGACCTTGCCAAGAAAACACCAATGATATTTGGGGAAGAATATTCTCTGTTGTCCTTTGACCTCCATATGCAAGTGTTCACACATGAATTACCACCCCCACCTACACACAAGCACATACAAAATACCCTCTAGTTTGAGAGACCCAACATTATTTTTTCCCTAGTTTATGAATGGGCACATGGCAGACAGTGCGCAGAGATGTTATTCTATATACAGTATCGTGTAAGATTAGCAATTAGAAGTAGGACATGAACACTTACATCAGATCATGCTATAGTCTGGACATTTGTATATATAATCGATCCTATTCACTGGACACATCAGGGTGTCTCTAGAGAGTCAATGTAAATGTAAGGTCAAAGTGTAATAATTTCCCTTCTAAACATTATAGTGATATTTTAGTTATGTTTTTAGTAAATAAAGCTTGCCTAAAGATCAGAAGGGCAAACTAAACCACTAGAGGACAGGCAGCTGTGGCATAAACCTTTAATCCCAGGATGTGGGAGACAGAGGCACATGGATTTCTGTGAATTCAAAGCCACCCTGGGTTACACAAGATCAATGCAGAAAAAATCCAGGTGGTGGTGCTTCATGCCTTTAATCCCAGCACTAGAGGGAGTATAAAATAAGAGAAGAGAGAGAGTTTTAGTCTGTTTAGTCTGCATTTGCCCAGCCTTAGTAGAGGTAAAACTTCTTTAGTGGCTTGGCTGCTTTGCTTTTCTGATTTTTGGACTGAATCACAGTATCTGACTTTGGATTTTTATTATTTATGATACGATCAGAAATTGAGTAATTCAAAAAATCCCAAAGGAGATATTAAAACAAGATAGAAAATGTAGACTGTTAACTAAAGGTGCTAAAATCACAACTGATTTTCAGAACTGTTGCTCTGTTACCTATGGATTCATTTGTGTTGAGCAGGGGATGAGTACCTGGAAATTAACTTTTGGAAACTCAAGGACTCTATGATGTTTTAACTTCTGTTTAAAAGAACTTGTGTATCCGGTGCTGACCTGAACAGAGAATTCTCAACAGAAGAACTTCGAATGGCCAAAAGACACTTAAGGTCATGCTCAACATCCTTAGCGATCAGGGAAATGCAAATCAAAACAACTATGAGATACCATTTTACACCGGTCAGATTAGCTAAACTCAAAAACACTAATGATAGCCTATGCTGGAGAGGATGTGGAGAGAGGGGAACTCTCATCCATTGTTGGTGGGAATGCAAACTTGTGCAGCCACTGTGGAAATCAGTATGGCGATTTCTCAGGAAACTGGGAGTCAACCTCCCTCAGGACCCAGCAATTCCACTCTTGGGAATATACCCAAGAGATGCCCTATCATACTACAAAAGCATTTGTTCAACTATGTTCATAGCAGCACTATTTGTAATAGCCAGAACCTGGAAACAACCTAGGTGCCCCTCAATAGAAGAATGGTTAAAGAAGGTGTGGAACATATATACATTAGAGTTTTACTCAGCGGTAAAAAACAATGACATATTGAATTTTGCATGCAAATGGATGGAAATAGAAAACGCTTTACTGAGTGAGGTAAGCCAGACCCAAAAATAGGAATATGGTATGTATTTACTCATAAGTGGATTCTAGCCATAATTAAAGGTCTTTGAGCCTATTATTCATGATCCTAGAGAAGCTAAATAAGAAGGTGAACCTGAAGAAAATCATGTAGTTATCCTCCTGGAGATTGGAAATAGACAAGAGGGCCAGAACCTTCATCTGGCGATGGATGGAGATAGAGACAGAGACCCACATTGGAACACTGGACTTAACTCCCTAGGTCCAAACGAGAAGCAGAAGGAAAGAGAACGTGAGAAAAGAAGGCAAGACCAGAGGAACCTTTTTTTTATTTTTTTATTTTTTATTTTTTTTGATGAGAAAGTAATTTTATTAAATTATAAAAGTTTCCATTTCTGCTCCTCCTACCAATACCCTCCCACTCCCCCCACTCACTTTCCTCCTCCCTCTCCATCCCTAAGAGCAGTCAGGGTTTCCTGCCCTGTGGGAAGTTCAAGTTCCTCCCTCCTCCCTCCAGGTCCAGGAAGGTGAGTATCCAAACAGACTGGATTCCCAAAATCCAGTATATGCAGAGGAAACAAGTCCCAGTGTCATTGTCAATGGCTTTTCAGAAAGACTCTGGAACAGCCACATTCAGAGAATCCGGCCACATTCAGAGAATCTGGTTGGATCGCGTCCTCGTTCAGTCCCAGTCCAACTGGCCTTGGTGAACTCTCATTAGATCAGTCCCCTTGTATCAGTGGGGGATCGCATCCCTCGCGGTCCTGATTTCCTTTTTCATTTTCTTCCTCCTTCTGCTCCTCATTTGGACCTTGGGGGCTCAGTCCGATGCTCCAATGTGGGTCTCTGTCTGTATCGCCATCCATTGTCGGATGAAGGTTCCCTCTGGTCTTGCCCACGTAACCTCGGGTGCATGGGGGTGGGTGGGAGGGTTGTTGGAAGGGGAGAGGGTTAGAGAGAAGGGAGTAGGGGAGGAATGGGGAAAGCTCGGTGGACTGGGATGGGGGGAGGGAGGAAGGATGGATATGGGATCAGGGAAGAATATATTTCAACTAAGGGAGTCATTTTAGGGTTTACAGGAGACTTGATTATAAATGGGATCCCAGGTCCAAGGAGAGATGCCCAGATTGTTCTCTGGACAGAGGAGAGGGTGCCTGAACCGGCCTTGGCCTATAACCATCCTGATGAATATTTTGCTTATCACCATAGAACCTTCATCTTGCGATGGATTGAGATAGAGATAGAGACACACAGTGGAACACTGAACTTAACTCCCTAGGTCCAACGAGAAGCCGAAGGAAAGAGAACGTGAGCAAAGAAGGCAAGACCATAGGAACCTTTATCCGACGATGGATGGCGATACAGACGGAGACCCACATTGGAGCACCGGACTGAGCCCCCCAAGGTCCAAATGAGGAGCAGAAGGAGGAAGAACATGAAAAAGGAAATCAGGACCGCGAGGGGTGCGATCCCCCACTGATACAAGGGGACTGATCTAATGAGAGTTCACCAAGGCCAGTTGGACTGGGACTGAACAAGCTCATGATCCAACCAGATTCTCTGAATGTGGCCGCATTCTCTGGATGTGGCTGGCCCGGAGTCTTTCTGAAAAGCCATTGACAATGACACTGGGACTTGTTTCCTCTGCATATACTGGATTTTTGGCATCCAGTCTGTTTGGATACTCACCTTCCTGGACCTGGAGGGAGGGGGGAGGAACTTGAACTTCCCACAGGGCAGGAAACCCTGACTGCTCTTAGGACTGGAGAGGGAGGAGGAGAGGGAGTGGGGGGAGTGGGAGGGTTGGGAGGAGGGGAGGAAATGGAAACTTTTATAATTTAATAAACTTTGAAAAAAAAACTTGAAAAAAAAATAAAAAAAAAGAACTTATGTGTCTCAGGCTTGTCTAGAAGAGAACGATTCTGAACTTCTCTCTTTCTCTATCTGCCAAGGCTGAAGTTACAGATGGATGCTACCATACCTGGTTTTTTATGGTGCTGTGTATTTTGCCCAGGGATCTGTGCATACTAGGCAAGCACTCTAGTGACTGAGTCACACTCTCAGACCCACCCAATTTTTGTGAGGACTCTTTTTAAAACATTATTTATTTATTTATCTGTTTTATGTGTACATGTATCTTGCCTGTGTTTCTGTGTGTCCAGCATTTGTATGCTCATGGAAGTCAGAAGAGAGCATTGAAACTCCTAGATACGGAATTATTAGTAGTTATGAGCTAGCCATTTCAAAGCTGAGGCTTGAACAGCCAGTGATTTTAAGTAGCAAGTCATCTTTCCAGCCCCAAGAACACTTTTATTAATTCAAGGCACTATAGGCATTTCAAATACACACACACACACACACACACACACACACATACACACACACACACACACACACACACACACACAAACAAAACACCCAAAACCAAAATAATAAAAAAACAACCTTCTAATTTCCCATTGACTGTGGGAAACACATTGCCTCCTTTAGTCATTTAATTTGTAGTGTTTGCTTCATCTAGTCTAGTTAGCAACTTTGTATGATCGTGATGGCATAAACTTGTCTGTTAGAGAAAAGATAGTTTCTTAATCTCGAGTAAAGGTGAAATGAAACATTTGTTTTGAACACCTTTTCTCTTTGAAAAGCTGTTTTATCTTATGAGCAAATGGGATGAAGACCACATCCATCCCAAACAAGATGAGACTTCAGCACATCATTTTCAGGGTTGTGCCTTCCTCCATTCCCACTGCTGGCTTTCTTTATGTAGGGTTCTAGCAAGGAAAAAAAAATCTACAAGAGTACTTCAGGATGAGTGGATGTTAAGCTGGATTTGAATCCCATTTGCTCTGTTAATGTGAGTTGCATAACAAATGCCACAGGGTTGGTGGGTTTTACTGCATCTGTTAAATATTAACAACCCTTGTCTTTTCTCGGAGATTGAAGTGCCTGGATACCGCTCAGCCAATCACAAAGAAACCGGTTTCCATGGAAGCAAGATCGCAGCTTCTTTTCATTCACAATGAAATCCACACAGCTAGACAGATCTGTAAAAATAACCTGAGTAAAATCAAAGCAAAATATTCCTGGGTGTTTTTCTATGCTTCTTGGCATATGTCAGCTTTGCATTTTGAAAATTATCTAAAAATATCTGAGCATTCAGGAGAGTTTTCCATAGAGCTAAAGATCTCTCCCTACCTCCACCCTGGCTGTGGGTCTTCTTCACTGTGCATATCTATATGTTTAAAGTGTTGAAGCCCTCACTGGTTTGCTTCTTCAGCATATCTTAGTGCTTGTTTTAGACTGAAAACCAGAATATCTTGAAGTCTGGTGGGCACAGATTACTTTAAAGGATGTTGATAAACCAATAATAAAGATAAATATGAGTAATAATTTATGATATTGCTCTCTCTCTCTGATGGGATTTAACTGAAAATGACATATCAAAGAGGATAACTGTAGCACAAATTCTAATTGTTATTAATAATGAAAACTCAGAGTCAGCTGTCAGGGGTGAGAGCTGAAGGATCAGAGAAGCAGAGTGGCCAGCCACTAGAGAGTTCTTACCTCTACTGATGCTCAGACCAAAAGGGTGATCCTGTCCTCAGACTGCTGCTGCTCAGACTGCAATGAGCTCCTATCTCCTCCTGCCTTATGTTTCTCTCTTTGCCCAGCCAGATCACTCCTGTCTCCATCCCCCTAGTGCTGTGTTTAAATGTGTATGAACTCAAGCGCTACATCACTTTTGTGTGAGCTCTGTTTCTCTTTTAGAGTGGATTAATTTCGTGTAGCCCAGGGTGGCCTTTACCAAACAGAGATCCATCTGCCTCTGTCTCCCAAATCCTGGGATTAAAATTGTGTGCTACCACTCCCTAACCTGTAGAGGCTTAGTTTTGCACTCTGATCTTCAGGCAAGCTTTATTTGTTAAATCACAAGCAAAATATCATGACAACTAACAATTCCCTTCAAAACTGCACAACCTGTAAGAAGCAGAATATGACCTCCATCCAAAGAGATCCAAATGACTGGATTGCTTCCTTCCTTCCTTCATTCGTTCATTCATTCGTTCCTTCCTTCCCTTTCCTTTAGTATGTGTACATGTGAATGAATGCACATGTGTATGAAGATACATATGATTAAGCACAAAATTATGGAGCCAGAGAAAAAGGTTCTGTGTCCTGCTCTGTCCATTCTCATTCTCTATCTTATTCTTCTGAGACTGGTATTCCCACTGATACTTGAGCAGCTAGCTAGCCCCAAGGATGTTCCTCTGTCCACCCACTGAGTTCTGGGGATAAAGGGAGACAGGGCTAAGCCCAGCTCCTTTCACATGGGTGCTGGAGATCCAAACTCAGCCCCTCATGTAGTGAGTGTTCTTACCTGTTAAACCATCTCTTCAAAGCTTGTATTTATATTTATGATGGAAAGTATCGATGTTATTGTCAATGGAATAAAACATATCTCTTGCTCTTTCTGTAGACCAACCTATCTACTATGTATACTCAACCATAACTGTACACACAAACACACACACAACACACACAACACACACACACACACACACACACACACACTCCATTGATCCTTTTTTCACAGTCCAGATGGTCATGATCAACATGGCCATTTCTTGAGGTTAGAACTGGAGGCACAATTGTTATTTTATAATAAACGTTGTTACTGAACAGTCAGGAACCTTGGCATATGCCTATAATCCCAGCATTTCAGAGGCAGAGGCAAGAGGATTGCTACAAGTTCAAAGCCAGTCTGTGCTGTATAGTGAGACTAGCCTGGGCTATGGAGTGAGTCTGCCTATAACTATCAACCAATCAACCAGCCAACCAAACAATAACAACAACAACAAAAACAAATTTAAAAAAATGCAGTTTTTCTGGGATTGTCAAGATGGTTTAGGTTAAGGATACTTGTCACCAAGCTTGATGACCTCAGTTCCATCCTTGAAACTGCATGGCAGGAGAACAAAATCAAAGCCGACAATTTAGCCTTCACATACATGCTATTGCATGTGCACACCTATGAATACAAATATAGCTGATGTAGCATCTACAAGAATTTGATTAACAAACAAACAAGATTTTATAGAGACCCTTCACCAAAGCAAATTTGGGTGGCAGCTGAATGATGCTGCTTGGACAGATCCACATTTTGCTACTGTCTTATGAGCAGAAGAATGTGCCTGGCATGCCTAGATAAACGATTGGAGTAAATATCTACTTACATTTCAGAAACTTATATTCTACCTTTAATATGTGAATTTAATAAACATGCTTAACCAACTATGGTTTACTTTAAGATGTCCTCAAAAGGTAAGGAGATTCACGAACATAAAAGTAACACATGGGTTACTTTTAGGAAAGAGCAGCCTTTGTCAAGTTCTCCCTCTTATTCTTAGTTCTTGAAAAACTGACACTTCTATTTGTCAGCATTGACAATTCAGTGCTCTCAGGGTGTGTGGTGTGTGTGTGTGTGTGTGTGTGTGTGTGTGTGTGTGTGTGTGTTCAACCTCAGGTATTGTTCTTCAGAAAACAACCATCCGTCCTATTTTTTTGAGACAAGGAGGGGAGGGCTGAGCCTGTCCTGGCTGACAGTGCTCCCCTCTGGCCTGGTTTTCCTAGGTGAGTCATGCAGAGAGATCAGTTTACAAGGTCTCTATATATTGTGTGTCCTTTGTAGCTAAAACTATTTCCTTGATGTCATGTGTTACAAGAGAAGTAAGCAGATTAAATTGGCTTCCATAAGGTAAAGTCCCGAAGGAAATACTTTTTTGAAGTATAAGTAGGCTTCATGCTTACCTTATTTTACTTCCTTTGTAAAGAATATCAACTTAGCTTAAACATGTCCTCACCAAAACCAAAATATTTTGCTGTTGTTATTGTTATGAAAACAGGATCCCTTGTAGCCCACACTAGCCTCACTGTAGCTGAGGCTGGTTTTGAACTCCTGATCTTCCTGCCTCTTCCTTTGGAAGGCTAGGATTACAGATCTGTGCCACCTGGCCTGGCTGCAATGCTAATCATGTTTGCTTGCTTTCCATTGTTGTTGCTACATTCTAAAGGGGAGGAAAATATATTGTGAGAGCACTGCCTTCTGAGTATTTTGAATACTACAATGTGCAATAAAGACTGTAACCCTGTCTTTTATTTTGGAGGAAATACCATTTTAAGAGGCAATTTCTTTTGGAAATAGTTCTAGGAATAGTGACTTTACATATGTGTGAATGTATGTGTATGCATATACACATATTTGCATATAAATAAATAACTATGAATTCATTTATTATATATTATTTCTGGAGTGGGGAAGAGGCAGCAACAGTGACAACAGAAGAGGAAAATGCATAAAGTCAATGGACCTATAGGACAGTCATCAGTGCTCACTGGGAAGTTTTGTAGAGTTTTTTGGAAACACCTTGAAACTGTTCTTCTGACTGTTCTGCCCTTGGTGCTCAGTGACAGGCAGCCAAGGCTGGTGTACTCTTCTTGCAGCTGCAGTCTTGGGAGACTCTGGTTTTATTCTTTAGTCTGTGGAGGTGAGTGGTTTTTGAAGAAGTATGTGAAGGACACTGGAGATCGGTTATGTGCATTCAACCATAGGAACCTTCAAGATAACTGGAAAAAAGAACCTCAGCTTGGTCCCATAGGAAAACGACTCAAGCGCTGCTCTGCAGAACTCTCAGTTAAGGGAAGTCCTTTTGGGTTGCTCGGCCCTTGGCCGGGGCTTGACCAGGTTAATTTAAGCTGCATAGTGGCAGTCAAAGTTTTTTTCTTTTTTACTTTTTTTCTTTTTTCCAAAACTGGGTTTCTCTGTAGCTTTGGAACCTGTCCTGGAACTAGCTCTGTAGACCAGGCTGGCCTAGAACTCACAGAGATTCGCCTGCCTCTGCCTCCCGAGTGCTGTGATTAAATTTGTGCACCACCACTACCCGGCTTGTGTTTCTAATACAAAAGATGTGTTCCTAACACAGCTCTTCTCAATCTTCCTAAAATCTTCTTTGTTGATTGTTAAACATGAAATGAAGAATTTGATTTTTAAAATTTTATGGTAATTCAAATGTTATGAATGAAATTTCCCTGGGACATAGTTCTTTTGATCTTTTCCTTTGTAATTCAAGGAAGACTAAAATAAAGACCATGGAAACCATATACTAGAGTGTGACACCATGGCTTTGAACGGCCTCCATAAACACCTATGACTGGTGATCTCTCTGATGGTTGCTTTGGATACCCTAAATTCTCTCTCCTAACTAGTAACATCTACCATTCCAGTCTAGTCAGGTCCAGGGTGGATGCCTTCTCGCATCAGTATATGTTACACTGACTTTCTCTACCATCAGCCTATATGTCTATTGGCAACTAAATATGTTTTGATACCTTCTTCTTGTGTAGTCTCACTTTGCCACATTAAATTAAAAACTAAAAAGCATTCAAATGTAGTTTTCCTCTCTAGTTTGATTATAAACTCTTTGGGGAACCAGGCAGTGTATCATAGTTTTGGCTGGGTCTATAGAAATAACTCACAGATGGGTTCCCTCAAATCTTTACTCAGAGATTGAATGTATAATTTTCTTCATTTTCATGGGAGTTACCCCACACACTGGATAGTTGACTCTGAATCCCTTACCACAACATTCACACTAGTACAGCGTTCCCTTTCTCTCATTTCTTGGTTCGTTTTTTTTTTTTAACCAAGATAGAATCTCATTAGATATCCCAGATTGGTGTGGAACTCACTGTGTGTCGTGGTTGGCCTTGAATTTGTGGCAACCCCTCTGTCTCAGCCTCTGGAGTGTTTGAATTATATGTGTGAACCACCACCCCAGCTTGACTTTTACTTTTAAATTAAAGTGATCTGATAAATGGTAGATGGAATACACCAGATACATGGGGATTTTTGTTTTGTATGTATGTATATATATGGATTTTTTTTCAAAAGATGCAGCTTTGGAGATAATGAAGACAGTCTGGTTTCTCACTGAGTGTCAGAGAAGCAGCTACCCTCCAACTGCAAATGGAAGTCATCATTAGCAGGCTTTGTTACACCTCCTTGTGGAGCTGACTGGTGTGCCTGGTAATATGAACATGGCATTTTGCAAAGCACAGGATGGATGTCTGAGAGGAGGTGAGAAAAGGCAAATGTGGGGGATGAAGCTACTCAAGGCAGTTCCTGATGAGTCACAGCCTGTGAAGAAGTGAAAGACGTCAGAACTGGAGGTATGAACGATTTGAAACCAAATTCACATCTTTCCATATCCTGGCTGTAACACACACATCTGCTGCTGGAATCCTGCACTGCATCTCCTGGTTTCTGAACTTTTCCTGTTGCCCTTATCAGCTTCCTTTTAATCACAGCTAGTTGTCTCGGTGGCATGGGTAGTTGAGAGAGCTTATTCTGTGGCTCAGAAGGTCATACAAAGGCACTGCAGTTCAGATAGGCGACCTCTTGCATTTCTAAAATAAAAGGTAGGTATGTTTCTAACATAACTTTTCCCAACCTTCCTAAAAACCTCTTTATTAATTGCTAAACATGCAATGAAGAATTTGATTTTTGAAATTTTTTTTGATAATTCAAACAGTAAGGAAGAAATGCTCTAAGGATTTGTTTTCCGATCTTTTCCTTTAAAATACAAGGAAGACTAAAATAAAGGCCATAGAAATCATATGATAGAGTGAGACAATTACAGTTGATTGTCACTTGACAGATTCTGGAATCACCTAGGATTGTCAGGGTAGATACTGGGGGTGGTGATGGGGATGCTAATGGGTTGAGGTGGGGTACGGATGGAGGGGGCACATGGGGCTGCTGAACATTTCCTTTCTGGGTGGCTTTGCTCCCAACTTACTGTTCACATCCCAGTGTTAGTCACCATTTCCATTTTGCTGATTTTGAAACTGAGGCTCCAGAAGTGATTCACCTAAAGCTGTCTAAGCTTCAACCTCACTTAAAGGCAAGTGTAGGTCAGTTTACTGCAGAGTCTACGCAGTGTAGAGGGCAGCTCTGAGGAACTAAGGGATCAGTAATTGTGGCTCTGGTTTCACACCCAGGACTACAAAGATGAACAGTGCCCAAGGCTGCCGCGTACCCAAAGGAGGGAGATAGAATGATGATATTCCCTGGCAATTCTACCCATGTTTGAGGAGGCTGTGCTGTTTGCTGTGGAAACCATAAGGGCAGGGTAAGTTTCTCTTTGCTCTTCAGATCAAGATAAGGATAAGAAGGCAGCTCTCATGAATGCTGATGGTGGTTGTCTGATTAAAGTCATTCTGAATCTGCCGTCTTGTATCTCCCTAGCAAATAAGCGAACCAGAAAAGGCCTGAGTTTTTCAGACTAGTTAAATATGTCATGTTATGGCCCCTCATTTCACTTTTGGGTTGTTTCCTTAAACAGGGGTTATGTCTTCGAAGGCCTGTGAAGTCCTTTGTTGCTCCATAGATTTCTAAAATGTGTTCTTCAGATAGTCAGGCAAGACCATTCAAGTAGACGGAGCACAGGAATCCTTAGGACACAAGGGCATGCACAAGCTCTCCCACATGTGGACATCCAGTTGAATCTTCCAATTTATATGAATATATTTGTGTTTTACCTGATTTCACATCCAGTCAAGCCTGGATGCACAGTCTTCTACTATAATAATGGCACCTGGTCATTAGGTTCCTTATGTGCCATGCTCCCATTGCAATGGATTGGACGCATTATGTATCAGTAGGAAGGAAAAACAGTGAGGGCTATTTCTGTAGCTCAGTTGGTAGAATGCTCACCCATTCTGCACAAAGCCCAAATTCTACCCGCACAACCAGATCATCTGAGGGTACACATTTGCAACCTCATCACTAGAGAGGCTAAGGCAGAACCATCAATAGATCAAAAACACCCTCAACTTTACAGGATTTTTGAAGCTAGCCTGTCTCAACAAAACAAATCAGAATAGATTTAAAAAACAAAAGAAGAACAAAGTTATAGGGAGCAGAGAAATGTATTGTTTACATGAGCACAGCCATATAAAGGACTCCCAAGCCTCAAACCCTTCAGAAAGTCCCAAGGATGAGGTTCAGAGGGATATCAAAGCCTTCCTCCAGTCTGTGAGCAGATGCTAATAGTGTGTGCAGAAATGTTCACCATAGCTTTTACCCCTGAATATTTACAGCCTAAAGACTGTAACCTTACAGAGACTGCTCCCACTGAGATTAGACAACTCTTTCCCCTCCCTTGATCCAGCTGTATACCATAAACTCTGTTCCCTTGTTTGTTTGTATGCAGTAAGCCCCTCCTTATTCAATACATACAATAACCATGCTTCTCTGTTCACCTGTTTATAATAAATACTCTGAGCTTCCAGGGTGCTGTGACTTCTCTGTTGGAGAGCCTCATCCACCTAGCCTTTCTGTATATCCCTGTGTGTCTACTTTTTCATCTCCTCACCACCACAATAAGGTGTTGTACAAGGTATAAAGTTTTAATATATATTTTTGTCTCTCGTGTTAATGATAAATAAAAATCAGTACTGAGTTCAAAACAAGAGCCTATATCTCCAAGAAGGGCAAAAGAGCTTGATTCCTCCTCAGAGCTGATGTCCTCTGAGGACACCTGGGTTCTTTGGCAGGGTCAGACAGCACTGCAGCTGCCAGTGGGCCCAAAGAAAACAGAGCCTACCAGGTTAGGTTCATCTTGGACCAAAGGGTGGGAGCAGAAATCAGAATGATTCCCCTTTTCTTTTTCTCAAAGTCCAGGCAAAGGTTTCTGGAAACCAGGCTGGTGTGTGCCAGTAACCGTGCCTAACACTTGCATAGCCTTTACTGGGTTCTAGAAATGTTTATCCCTCACTCTTGGAAAATGTATGCTATGTCATTCTGATAATTGTTCATTGAAGTAGAGACTCTTATGATCCTACTTGTAGAGAAGGAAACTGATGTCTAGAGAGGTTTAGAGGTTTGCTATAGGTCACAGAACAGGGAAGTGGCAGAAGTGGAGTATGGTCCTACTTGGTCTGAGATTAATGGTTTAGAAAGCCCTGTATTTCGTGTGTTCCCAGAGACTCTTCTTACTTATTCTGCTCCATACTTATGCCATTGAAGAGTTATGAGGTCTTATTTCAACCCTGGGTGGAACTTCCCATAGCAAGGCCCCTCTATCTCAGAAAGAACCCTTGCATCTTTTCACTTTTAGATGAATGACAAAATGACAAAAAAAAAAAAAAAGGGTGCTGACAATGGGGGAGAGGAACAACAAACTCTCGTGCTTGGCAGAGCCAGCCTGCCTCCCACCATCAGAGTCAGAGACAGAATGAGTTGATGCTCACCCGCAGAGATTCTCCACACTGGCAATGAGAGCTCAGCGGTCCTGGAAACAAATGTCTTCACACATTTCCACTTGCGTAAGTAAGGTGTGTACTTACACAGCTCTGTGCACAGGCTCAGAACAGATATCTGGGGGAACAAGTTTCCATGTTTATGCAAATAGTAAGAGGGTCAGTGACAGACATCTTCCCTTTAAATATATTTTTGTAATAAGAAAAACAACTTAATGAAAATAACAAAAGAACCACGAATAATGATTTCAATTTCTTAGGTGGAAAGTAAATTCTCTAGATTACATTGTCTATTAGTATCTTTTCTGACTGACCTATCTCAGCTTAAAATTTTTGGAGTACTTTAGAATTTGTTTCTGTCTCAGAAGTTTTATCAAGGTATATGGTGATACTCATTTTATCTGTAGAATTGGGTAAGCATTACCTGAAGAATCCCTTCGGTTTTCTTCCCATGGCCTTCCTCCCCCAGGACACCTCTTTTTCCCTACCTTGTCTGCAGAGACAAGAACACTTATTGTTTTGTTTTATGGCTGCCCTGAAATAGGCACTGGCTCCTGCATAGCATAGTACACAGAATTTTAATGAGCACAAAGTGAGTGTCTTGGCTCTTTTCTCTGACAGGAGAGGGTGACATCAGCCTGTCCAGGAAACACTGGATTGATTTTCAGATTGCTCTGAGTGGGAGCAGCTTGCTGCTTGCTGCATGAGATTGCTGCCCACTGTCAAGCACAGCATTTTTCTCTGTGGGTCCCCACACCAAGAGGGGCAGAAACCTGAAGTGAATCCTCAGAGGACAGACAACCTTCAAAATAAAAGTCATGAGGGTAAGGAATGTAAGTTTAGATGATATTATCCCAGAGTTCAAATAATCATAGCTACTTAGTATCCAACTCAAGCATTTTCTTCTAATTTTAGGCTTTGATTCATTTGGTTAAAACGAAAAAGAGCTGTTTTGCATCACCTCTTCTATCCCTCTGTCTTCCCGTCTCCCTTCTACACATTTCTTGAGCATGAATGGTACTATATCTGGTGTTGAGCATCTAGTGTGTAGAAAACTGGTATGGTAAACTGACTGACAGAAGAGGTAATATTTAAGACAGACTGTCTAATTTCAAAGTTGGTTGGTCACTTTCCAGACAAAAGCCAGACAACAAATGAAAAATGGAAACCCAGCCCCAGTGTATAACCCAATGGACCACATTCCTCTCTCCCCATCTAGAGCAGAGATGTGCATGTCTGCTTTCAGATTGCTGCCACCACCCATTTGATTTCCTGTTTTGTGATTTCCTTTTTTTAGTTTTCCAGTTTAGCAAACTAAATTTTTAAAGCAAACTAGATTTTTAAAGCCCGGTGAACAATGAGTATACTATTTGTTATCATTTATAAAGAGATGGGGCCTGAGGTTGGTACCACAAGGGGTACCAACAGTCCCATGAGGGGCACCTGTGGCCTTGGTGGGTGGGAGAACATGGTGGGTGAGAGACAGACAGACATGCCATTTATTGGGCTATGGAGGGGGAAGGAAAGGCGGGGTGGGGGAGAGGACAATGGAAGAAGGGAGGAAGAAGAGAGAAGCAGAAGCTGCCTATCCAAGTCACAAAACTAGTGTTATCATTCATAATGCTGGTGATCTGAGGCTGGTCCCACAAGGGTCACCCCAAGGCCTTGGAGGGTCCCCTGGTGAGTGACCTGAGGTGGAAGACACACAGATACATATGCCATGCTAAGAGAGAATTGGGGTATAGAATTTATTTAGTGAGTTATAGAGGGGGAAGGGAAGCAGAGAAGAGGAAAGAAGAGGCGGGAGAAGGGAGAGAGGCAGAAGAAGGGCAGATGGGGTAGGGGGGACTGGAGAGGAGGCATGAGATTCATTTATCTCAGTGGAAGGGGAAAGGTTGGGAGTGGGTGGCGCTTATCTCTTAAAGGGACAGGGTACTCAAATGACAAATCAGGACAGCAGATTACAATACTATTTACTCCAAGGCTGGATGTTATAAACTCGAACTCATTCACTTCTTAAATTTTCTTGTAAAGAGCAAAAGGAAGAATCAAATGCTTCAGATTCAGTGCAGTGACTTCAGACATTGTATTAACAATTTCACAACTAACCTCAGTATCTCAGGTTTCCATTTTAGTTCAATTTTTGAGATTGGGTTACACTGGATAGTCTTTGACGGCCTGGAACTCACTTCATAGCTCTAATTAGCCTTGAGCTCAAGATCCCCCTTCCTTTGAATATTTGGTAGTACAGGCATATGCCACCATACTCATCTTAAGATTTTTATTCTTTGATTTATTAGTTGATCCTAGTTGAACAATTTTCTGTTGGAGACAATTTTCAATAAATATTCTCTGGTAATGACCATTGCTCTCAACATTCCTGTGATTATTCTCATCCTGCCAACTGAACTGTACTCTTTAATAATGCTTGAACTCTATGATGGACACACAAAAGCATGCCCTCTAAACTTATCCTCTAAGACCTGATAGTGGAGAGAAACTATAACTCATAACACCAAAAAAGAGCTTGGGATGTGTGCAATGAATGTTTCAGAAGTTACAGTGTCTGGGATGTGAAAAGAAAGATATCATTATGGGTTCCCCTGGGCCACAAATTCTAATGAAAGAGGTTCAACTTTAAGTTGATTTTTCAAGGGATTCATGACCTTTGTGGAGGTGGAATCCATCATGAACTGAAGGAAGGCAGCCACATATAAAAATAGGTTTGCTTGCTAAATTCTTCAACTAATACCCACTATATAGGCCTGACATGAATGTCAGTGCCAGAAAGAACATCTCAAATACCAGGCTCAGGAAAACTGTATTTAATTTATGAAGAAATAGTATACTTCCTAATATCCAGGGTTTTCAAAACCAAAAATCGTTGAAACATTTATTTCACCACTCTGAAATGTTAGATGTGTCATCTTATTTGGTAAAATGATTACTCAACCCAGAGCACAGGGATTATACCAGGGCAGAAAAAAAGGGTGAATAGGACTCAAGATGTATTGACACTGGAGCAGCATGAACGTGCACCTTCCTTTTACCAATAATTACGCAAGGAAAAGGAAAACTCATCTGTCAACACACTTCTGTGGGACTATATTTGATATATTCTAATCTAGATGGAAATATGAATAAATAACATTTGGTTGATGAATCCATTCACTAAAGTGAACTAGAGCCATCATAAAGTCCATAAGGTGAATATAATTCCCTTCATTAAAGGTGAACTCATTTTTATCTACCTATGATGAGAGACTGGACCTATCTTCGTTACTCTATATTTGAAAGAGAGTTGAAGATCACAGAGAGCAAACAGACAGGAAGAACAAGAAAAGAAAAGCAAGCCTGGCACCTATACATGTTAACTAGAAAAATAATGTACTGTTAACTGGCTGCTCTTGGGGGTAGGAGTAGATAAACAACCTCTTAAGGACATTGAAATGTTTTCCAGATGGCTTTTACTCTGTCAGAGCCTATTATGTTGAATGGGGGTAGAAATTTACAGGCAGCAAGTATTATCTGATAAGAAACCATACCTGAATTATTTCTGTCTTCTATGAGCCAAGAAGTAGCTAAAAGCATGTCTGTTAAGGTGTCATTTTTCAATCAATAGCAGTTGCTCCTTGAGTTGTCATTTACCCATAATCATAAAAGGACTTGAATTTGTGTCAAATTTCTCTAGACTTCAGCAAGAGAGGGAGAGACTAAAATAAAATAAATTCTATAACATTGGCCCTGTGATATTTTTGTCTTTCCAAGCCACTAGGCAATACAGTAGTAATGAGTTTTGGACTGATGGATGATTCAAGAGTCATAATTGATTTTTGTTTTAGTTGATTGAGCAAATTTAAGTGTCCCTTCATCAAGAATTGTATTCTTTTTACTCCTGTTAAGATGTTAGTTTGTACATTGCAGTTTGTAAGGTGTGAAGAAAATACATACAATATCATTTATATTTCAATATTAATCACCCCCATCTTTATCATGAGGGCTCTTTCTAAAGGATCATACTGTTGGGGTTATAAGTTATTGGATGAGGGTTAGTCATGTGACTGTACTGTCAGTTTTTTCATCTAATATAAATAATAAAAGGTCAAATTGAATAATATTTAAGGCCTAGCCTAACATTATTTGTGAAGCAAACTTCCTGTGAGACCTACAAGTCCAAATCTGGAAGCTAGTGTGTGTTCTTGCAGCTGGTGTGTGATTCAAAGTCACTGAAGTGAGTGTGCATGCTTTAACACAACATGGCCTGTGAGCAGGCACACCCACTCACCCCCTTTTACAACCATTTGTTTGCTTGATTGGTTCCAGTTTGTAAGTTCTGAATTTAACACTATGAATGGCCTGGGGACTTGGCATGCTGATATCAGGACTGGTCCCAGACTCAGGACACCAGAAATTCTTGGTCAAATTGAGACCCAGCTCTGAGTTTTAGCATATCATCATGGTGCGAGGCAGGAGAATGGCAAGTTCATGGTTTTGTTTTGGTTTTGGTTTTAGTTAAGGTCTCAAAAACTAAAACTAAACAGAGAAATGAATACTCAGGAGATGAAAGTGACAAGTTTACTCTGAAATAGGCACTGATTCCGTTGTAAGTCCTGACCTTAGCAGGAAGAATTACAGATACAGTCCACTATTTATCAGTGGGTTGGGGAGATATCTGTAGATGAAAGTTTCAGTTCTGCCTGGTACCAAAGTCATTCAGTCCCAAAGAAACACATAGAGACTTATATTAATTATAAACTGTTTGGTATATTAGCTCAGGATTATTATTAAGCAGCTCTTACATCTAAATTAATCCATAATTCTTGTCTATGTCTAGGCATGTGGCTTGGTACCTTTTCTTAGTTAGGGATCCTTATCTGGCTTCCTCTGCATCTGATCTGATGGGTGACTGTGTCTCTAACTTTCTTCTTCTCAGAATTCTCCTACTCTGTTTACCCCTCCTATACTTTCGACCTGGCTACTGGCCAATCAGCATTTTATTAAACCAATACAACTGACAAATACTTACAGTGTACAAGAACAATATCCCATAGCAGGTACCATGAGGCCAGATTAGCTCTATTGTAAGTTTCAGGTTCCCAGCTAGTAACTTGAAGTTTAGAGTTTTCAGTAGGTCTTTCAGGTTCCTCTCATTCTTTCCTCATCCTTTCTCTCATCCAGCCTTTAGACAGTTCTATTTCCTCCTTCACTCTGTTTTGCTTCCTCCACTTCTCCATCTTGTTTTCTCTATTGTCTGGAATAAAGCATGCATTGTGTCACTCAATCCAAATCTACTGAGCCTTTGTGATAACTAGAACAAAGACTGGTCAGCTTACTTCACAAAGGCACCAAGGCAAGTATTTTGGGCAGATGGGAAGAATGTTCTCTTTCACAACTACCCTGTAGAGTTTTCTTTTCATCTTTGCCATTAACTATAAAAGCAATTGATATGTAGTAATAAGGAACGGTGGGCTGCATTCCTGCCCACCACCTGGCTAGCTTTACCCAAATAATTACATGGAAACTGTATTCTTTTAAACATTGCCTGGTTCATTAGTTTCAGCCTCTTCTTGGCTAATTCTCACATCTTGCTTTAACCCATATTTAGTAATCTGTGTAGCACCACGAGGTGGTGGCTTTCCAGGTAGGATCTTAACCTGCATCCATCTTGGAGCGGAGAGCTATAGCGTCTGCCTGCCTCTGCTTTCTTTCTCCCACAATTCTGTTCTGTCTTCCCCGCCTACCTATGTTCTGACTTATCAGGCCAAGCAGTTTTCTTTACTAATTAACCAATGAAAGCAGCAGATAAATAGAAGTCTCTCCTACATCACTGATAAATGACAGATCAATTATATATATGTATGTAAATGCCATGTCCAATAAAACTTTACTCATAACAGATGATGGTAGCTACAGTTCACTGACCTCTAAGGTAGGTAATTGTGCAGTTTGGTAAAAATGTGTTCCACAGTTACACTGTACTCACTGTGTGCTTGTAGGACAAACTAATCATTAAAAGAACCCACTGCAATTCTCTTGGGGCTTTATACTTTAAAACTGAAGATCACACTGTGGTATTACTAGAGGCTCTTGAGTAAAGTCACACTGACATGTGGAAATTCTTGGCGGTCTGGCAAAGGGATAATGGAAAGCTTGAGACCTCTTTCTGAATTCTAATTTAGCCTGTTCTGTTTTGGTTTTCTGTCTAAAAATTATACTTGACTTAATTGACTTCTGGACAAAGGGTTGCTTAAGCAATAATTTGTGAATGTTTGAAAACTTGTTGAATAAGTGCTGTTCCTGCAAGAGAAGAACTGGGATTCAATCATGCTGAGGCTGTACTGAGTGCTGAGCTCACACTTAAGTTACAAATCCCTTGGAAAGTAGCATTTTGCCTGCAAATGAAATGTCTCTCTGCCCTCCCAGTTTGCTTGGGAAAGCACTTGGTTGGACTGGGTGGGAGAGACTGACGGTCGGCAGGATCAAAGTGGACTGTAAGTCCCTGAGAGAAAGCAGCTGTTCTTCTGGGTCCTGTTAAAATGTCTCAGAGTTTCCAGTGACATAAATTTTCTGAAGGCCCTGAGGGATCTTGCCTTAAAATTTTGTTGATGTCTCTAATAAACACAGATATGCTGAAAATGTCTAATTGTGAAACAGACAGAGGTAAGATAATGGACTACCAACAATAAATAACTTCACAAATAATAATAGTAATAGTAATAATAATGATAGCAATTGAATGGGTATTATTGGAAAAAATACACTTAGATTAGAAGAGTAATTTCCCTAAATTCTATGACTTCTCCCTTCAAAGGTTCATCTCTGGCTAAGCCTTGTTGACTGGATTACCAAACAATTGTTTTTCCCTAAGACCTGTCCTCTTGCTTTTCCACGTACATTTTTCTTAATTGTTCTATTGAGTTGTAACATTTTCAAATGAGCCAGAATCTAAAAATAATTCTTTTAAAAGGGACACAAAATGTTTTTCATTTTGTTTTATTTTTGCTTCTGAAATCAAAGTAGAAAACAAATGCTTTGAACAGGGATTTTAATGTTCATAATTATATTTTCAGACAGGAAAACAATGTCCAGAGTCTTGTGTTGTTCTGAGTATAGTGGCTTCTATCCTGTGGAGAAATGTTAAGCAAGTGTCCTGTTTTATTTTTGTTATATTCTTAGAAGTTTAGGAAAATGTAAGTTCATGTAGGAGTTAAAATAAGCCTTCTCATGGTATTTTAGGTTCCTGAGTTGTTGAAAGACTGGTTCAGTCTAGGGGTCTTGATCTGATCCATTTTCTCTGCCAGTTAAAGAATTAAAAGGCAGGAAAAATTTGGTGCACAGCAGCCACAGAGGAATATTAAGCTCTGCAGACTTTGGAGGACTTTGAATCTCTTCCACCCATAATGGCACCTGATGTTTGGTAGGTACTCAGTAAAGGCTTGCTGGCTAGATGAATGTTTGAAAGATGGGGACTTTAATTCTGCTCAAGTCCAGAGTTACTATCCATCAGCAGTTTACTTTCTTCAGAACTTCTGATGTGTGATGGACACAGAAATTTCATTTAGCATTATTTCCCTCTCCTCCAGCAAACCATTATAACGGTCTCTAATCAGTTTGGATGATTTGGACATTGTGATCAAATTTTAGTTCTCCAATGAAACAAAACCAATAGGTCAGAGACATTGGTTAGAGAATATGAGATGTGATGAATATGATTGTGGAAATGTGGAATGTTACTGCCTGCAAGTCTGCAGATTTTGTAATATGGAGAGATTCAGGGAAGCTGGTGGTGTAGTTTGAAGGCCTACCCATCAGAGAGCCAATGTTAAATGATGTGTGGCTTTGTAGGCCCTAATTCAGAGTGCTGGGGGAAGAAGATCATCAGGGCTGCAGGCAGCATTCATGGGAACTCCTTATTTATTTTTTATTCTGTATTTTTGGTTTTTTTGAGACAGAGTTTCTCTGTGAAAGAGTCCTGGCTCCCTTGGAGCTCACTCTGCAGACCAGGCAGGCATCAGCTCCCAGAGACCCTCCTGCGTCTGTCTCCCAAGTGCTGAGATTAAAGCCGTGTCCTGCCACCCTGTGAGCTCTTCACTTGATGTGTGATAAACACTTGGAGCTTTTTGTGTTTTGATGACTTTTGATGACTATTTCTATTTCTTCAGCCATTTTAGGTCTGTTTAATTTGCTTATCTGGTCTTGATTTAATTTTGATAAGTAATATTTATCCAGAAAGTTGTCAATTTCCTTTAAGTTTTTCAATTTTGTAGGGTACAGATTTTTGAAATATGACCTGATGATTCTCTATATTTCTTCCTTGTCTGTTATTATATTCCCCTTTTCATTTCTGATTTTGTTCATTTGGATATTCTCTCTCTGCATTTTGGTTAGCTTGAGAAAGGTTTATCTATTTTGTTGATTTTCTAGAAGAACCAACTCTTTGTCTCATTGGTTCTGTGGATTGTTTTCTTTGTTTTTATTTTGTTGATTTCAGCTCTCAATTTGATTATTTCCTGCCATCTAGTTCTCTTTGGTTAGTTTGCTTCTTTTTGTTCTAAAGTTTTTAAATGTTTTGTTAATTCACTTATGTGAGATTTCTCCAGCTTCTTTATGTAGGCATTTAGTGCTATGAACTTTCCTTTAACACTGCTTTCACTGTGTCCCATAAATTTGGGTATGTTGTATGGTCATTTTCATTGAATTTTTAGGAAGTCTTTAATTTCTCCCTTTATTTCTTCCCTGACCTATTGATGAGTATTCAATTCAGTTGAGCATTGTTTTATTTTCATGTGTTTGTGGGCTTTTTGGAATTAGTTGACTTCTAGTTTTAAACCATGGTGATCTGATAAGTTACATTGAGTTATTCCATTTTTTTTTTTGTATTTGTTGAGGTTTATTTTGTTACTGAGTATGTGGTCAATTTTTTTTAAAAGATTTATTTATTTATTATGTATACAGTATTCTCAGCATTCTGTCTGCATGTATGCCTGCAGGCCAGAAGAGGGCACCAGATCTCATTACAGATGGTTGTGAGCCACCATGTGGTTGCTGGAAATTGAACTCAGGACCTTTGGAAGAGCAGGCAGTGTTCTTAATCACTGAGCCATCTCTCTAGCCCCTATGTGGTCAGTTTTTGAGATGGTTCCATCAGGTGATGAGAATATGGTATATTATTTTCTGTTTGGATGAAATATTCTATAGATGTTTGTTATGTCCATTTTAGTCATAACATCAGTTAGTTCTCTTATTTCTCTGTTCATTTTTTGTCTGACTAACCTGTCCAGTGGTAAGAGGGGAGTGTATGTGGGATTTAAAGTAATATTTAAGGGTTAGAGGTATTATTTTACATATGAGGGTACCCTTGTATTTGGGGCATAGATGTTCAATATTGAGATTTTTTTCTTGATGGATTTTTCCTGTGACTAATATGAAATGTCCTTCTTTTTCTCTTTTGATTGATTTTAGCTTGAAGTCTATTTTGTTAGATATTAAGATAGCTTTACCCTCTTGTTTCTTAGGTTCATTTGATTGGAATATTTTTCCCCAACCCTTTACTCTGAGACAATATCTGTCTTTGAGGTTGAGATGTTTCTTGTATGCAGAAGAAGAATGGATTCTGTTTTCATTTCCAATCTGTTAGCCTATGTCTGTATCCATCTATATTAAGGGATATTTATAACAAGTGATTTCTATCTCCAGTTAATTTAGTTTTCATTGTTTGTGATGTTAATTTGTGTGTTTTTCCCTTCTTTGGAATTTGCTGCCATGAGACCATCAATTGCCTGTGTTTTTGTTGATGTAGCCAACTTCCTTGGGTTGAAATTTTTCTTTTAGTGTTTTGTGTGGACTGGGTTCGTGTCTAGGTATTGGTTAAATGTGGTTTTGTCATGGAATATCTTGTTTTATCCTTCTATGGTGATTGAAAGTTTTGCTGGGTATAATAGTCTAGGTTGGCATCTGTGTTCTCTTAATGTCTGCATAACTCTTGACCATGACCTTCTGGCTTTCATTGTCTCCAGTGAGAAGTCACGTGTAATTCTGATAGGTCTACCTTTTTATGTTACTTGGCCCTTTTCCTTTGTAGCTCTTAATATTCTTTCTTTACTCTGTATGTTCAGTGTTTTGACTATTATGTGGTGAGGGGACTTTTTTTTGATCCAGTCTATTTGGTGTTCTGTGAGCTTCTTTTATCTTCATAAGCATATCTTTCTTTAGGTTGAGAAAGTTTTCTTCTATGATTTTATTCAATATATTTTCTGTGTTTTTGAGTTGAGCTTCTTCTCCTTTTTCTATACCTATTATGGTGTCCCATATTTCCTGGACATTTTTGGTTAAACTTTTGTTAGGTTTGATGTTTTCTTTGACTGATGAGTCTATTTCCTCTATTGTATCTTCAGTACTTGTGATTCTCTCTTCCATCTCTTGTATTCTGCTGTTTCATGTTTGCACTTGTTTCTGATCATTTTCTCATGATTTCTGTTTCTAAAATTCCCTTGGTTTGTGTTTTCTTTATTGTCTCTATTTCAGTTTTCAAGTCCTGAATAGTTTCTTTCATATGTTTGATTTCTTTTTCTTGGTTTTCTTTAAGGTATTTGCTGATATCTTCTAATTTTTTGTTTTTGTTTGTTTTTTCCTCTATTTCTTTGAGAGAATTTCTCATTTCTCTTTAAGAATTTCAAACATTTTCCTGAAGTTATTTTTTAGGTCATTTTCTTCTGCTTCATCTACATTTGGTATTTCAAGTTTTGCTGCTGTAAGGTCTTTAGGTTTTACTGGTGTTTTGTTGCTCTTTGTGATGTTGTGTGTGTTCTTACCCTTTCTATTCCTCTTTTCCTCTAATAGGTGTGGTTGGGGCTGTCTGATATTCTGTTAATTAATCTTACAGGTGCCAGTGAATCCAAAGCTCACATGGTTGTTCCTTGTGGTACAGTCAGTGCCACAGTTCTATTTACCTCATTGGTCACTGTGTGTTTCTGGACATCACTCAACACTTCTGAGGTTTGCTCCACTCCCTTGGAGTTTACTGTCTCAGGCCTACTTTGGCCTAGGTTACTGGTTTTGACTTGTTTCTATAAATCCAGGTCTGGTTCCCCTCCTGTAGATGTCCCTGGCTTAGATTTGGTCCTGCAAAGGTCTCTGGCTCTGGTCTATTCCATCCTAGGTTTCCAGACTTGGTTGCACTCAGAATCACAGAGGACCTGGCTCAGACTTACTCCCTCAGAGGTCCCAGACACATGCTCAGACATGCAAAGGTTTCTGGTTCTTGCCTATTCCCTTTGATGTCCCAGACCAATGCCTGGACCCACAGAGGTCCTGGCTCAAGCCTACTCCCTCTGGAGTCCCAAACTCATGCCTGGACCCACAGAGATCTCTAGTTCCTATCTACTCCCTCGGAGGTCCCAGATTCACACCCAGACTGGCAGACATCCTGGTTCATGCCTAGTTCCTTGGAGGTCCTATACTCACATTCAGTAACACAGTGGTCTTGGCTTAGATCTACTCCCTTGAAGGTCCCATATTCATGTCTGGACCCTCAGCGGTCTCTGGCTCCTGCTCACTCACTCAGTGGTTACTCATCTGTAACTGTTCCAGTGGAGTTTGCTGTCTTGGGTCTGCTTTGGACCAGGTCGCTGGCTCAGTCCTGATCTGCCAGTGTCCCAGGACTCCTGGCTCCCATTCCCATGGAGCTTGCTTTCTCAGGCTCACTCTGGCCCAGGTAGCTGGTTCAGTCCCACTTTTGTGAAATTTGTTGCTTCAATTTTCCTTTAATCTTTTCAGAAGAGAACTTTGCCAGTTTTTTAACTGACCGCCCATATTCTTCAAAATAAGGAATAATAAACACATACAAATTAATGCCTTTCATATTAAACAGAAAAGTCCATTGTGCATAAGAAATATTTGGATTAAACCTTAGCAATATCATCTGTTCCATTTTGTCTTTATTTTTTGCATTAAATCTTGTTATTTTGACCAAAGTTGAGACAAATTTATATCTACTAATCATCACTGAGAAATATTTCACTTGGTGAGCTTATAGATTTTCTTTTCAATTTTGTGTATGCATGTATGTATAAACATGGGTGTGTCTACCCCTGATGCTAGGTCTTCTGGAACTAGAGTTACAGGGGGTTGTAAGCCACCTGATGAGAGTATTGGGAATTGAACCTGAATTCTGTGGAAGCATGGCACATGCTCTTAACCTCATAACCATCTCTCCAGTCTTTATACCTTTGATTTCACTTTTTTAACAATTTGGTTTGTCTTTCTTTTCCTATCTGAAAACCTTTCATTTTCACCCATATGTTGGCCAGCTCTGCTCACTTTAGTATCCATCTTTTGATAGATACTATTGTCAGAAAAATGATAATAACAGTTGCAGAAATAAAAAAGAGGCAGGGCCCCTTGAAGTATAAGTTATTGTTCAGGACTGTCCACATAAGTTTAATGGGCACTGTATTACATTTACTCTTCAACCTGGCCCCTCTCAATTTCTTAATGACACTCTTTTCAGCAGGGACAATTACAGGTGGTGCAGATAACAAAAGAATCTACATACAGAAGTGGTAGACAGACTTCAGGTATCCTTGTTTGTCACTCTCTATCTTATTCTATTGAGTTGGGGCCTCTCACTGACTGTGTTGAGAATGTGATTTATGATAAAACCCATGTTACTATGATATGCAATGTGATTTTGTTATGGAGGAGTAACTGAGCCTAGCTATCTCTATTTCCATTTATCCTGTATTATGTCATCAAGCCATGATTTTACTCTGCTGAGAGCAAAGAACAGATCCACTGGAGTTACCCTGTCTGTCACTGCCTTAGCTTACATATGGGATCAGGAAAGAGTGGCCTCTGTCACTGAGGCCCACTGACATAGCTGTGGTTTACCTGTGACACTGTCATCCTTAGTGAATGCTGTGCAACCTCTGATGTGCATGGACCTAGTGAACTCAGAAGGGCTGTGTGAGTCACATGCCTACAACAATCAGTAATCCAGAAAATGCCCCAAAGCCTTACTGAACTGATGGGATCATTTTCTTAGTTGAGATTCCCTCTTTACAGATAACCCTGGCTTGTGTCAAGGAGACCAAACCAGCACACAAATAAAATACACTGTTAGGGATACAAGATATTTGGAGTTTACATAAACTTGGGCAGATGTCATGGTGAGTACTTAAGAATATGGTGAGAGGGAAGCCAGAAAGAAACTAGAGAGACAGACCCTATTGTAGCTCTGGAAACTACTAGGAATGGAAAACAAACAAAGAGAAGATAACCCAGTACACAAACAGTGGCTTTGTTCTCCTTGGTTTTATTTTTTTACTTTGTTCTGAACTTTATGATCAACTTCCTCCCCAATCTCAACCAATGGATTTAGGATACTCAAGCAACTCAATATCTCTTGGTTCAAATCTTCTACTTAAAACAAGAAACCAATGGTAATGGATTTAAATACATTTAGATGTGTCAAAATACTTACACTTTAAATAAATTCTCTGACTTCTGGAATTAGAAGAAAGGCAACACCTAAATTCTTCTGATAGTAGGTCAGGGACAGATAGAAGGTAGATGAATGTCTGAAGACCTGGTGCAGGGTGCTGAGTGGCCAATGAGACTGAGAAAGTCTTCAGATTACACAGAAAATGGAATGGATACTTTTATGACATCCTGTTTCTTAGTCTTGTAATGGATAAATCTCAGAGACCCGTGCCCACAGAATTATTTGGACATAGCACAGAATTGCTTCTAGCCAATCTTGTTATCTGTAAATTTCCTCAAATGAGAATTCATATCCATCCAATGAAAAGATGATAGAGCCATGGAACCAGCGCCGTGGACCTTGCTTGGACTATGACTATATCATTTCTGAAAGGACTAAAGTCTCCTATGATGAGAATGATCATCTTCATATTTGTGGCCTATAACAACTAACAACAATTTAATTAATCAATATAGTAAAATTTAGTTTGTTTGTCATACTAACTTCTATTTAAGTGCCTGTCAGAAACCTTCAGGCACCCATAGAAACCATTTTGGGCAGTACAGACAGAACATTTTCATCATAAGAGAAAACCCTATTTCAAAGGACTCATGAAGAGGAGCTAGCTATAATAGAACTCAAGAGCAGACAGTGTACTGAAAAATACTGTATGTACAAGAGTTGGAACAAAGACAGTAATGAAGTGTGACCCCACCAGGGACCTCAGGTATGAGGAGAATAAAAATCTTCTTTCTTGGATGTAGGGTTTGCCTGCTTTAAGTCTGTGAAACTTAGGTCTCTCCTGGTGTCGTTTATCAAGATTAATAGTCAAAGTCAACTCCACGCCCTTCCAGGATCTCTCTGAGCAACTAATTCCTTATTTGGGAGAGGATGAGGTAGGTTCTTGGTCTATAGGCCCACCAGAGTATGTCATCATTAATGAAATGGAGATTTGCTTCATAAGGCTGCTCCAGACAGGAGCATTTGTGTTAGAAATGCTAAGTCCTTTCAGAAGTCCATGGACTGTGACTGCATCCAAAGAAGACAGACTTGAGAAGATGGTGAAGAAGCCAGGTGCTTATTTTATTCAAATAACTTGAACACAGAAGCCAAGTGCTGTCCCTTTGAGTCTGACTGAGTGAGCCAAACCCAGCAATCCAAGGGAATAAAGAATCTCACAGTAGCTGGACCAGCCAGTGTTCTCAAAGTGATGGTGAGTGTGTGTAAAGAGCTGTGGGAGAAATGCAAGCTTCCAAACCAGAATTTTTTTAAAAGAGAAAATGACTCTCTTTGTGTTTGAAGTCTCCCCTCTCTCATGGCCTCTAATATGAGGATATCTCAAGGAGACAGGGAGATGGGGCAAGTGCCATAGAATCAAAACCATTGCTGTTTCCCATAATTGAGGTCTTTTCTTTCTGGGCCAAGCTTGTCTGGCAGACTCATTCTACATGAATTTTTTCCCAGGATGTTCCACAGTTCCTGAAGCAAATAGTCTCCTAACAGACCTATCTTGCCAGGTAGCCAGATGCATCTGCATCTGAATATCAGTAGCAAGCATTACCTCTGAGTATTTGCACTGCCACCTAACACATGTCAGGAACTTTCAGGGCTTTGTCTAGTTGATTCCACAAACTAAACCTTCAGAAGAAGACCTGCTACATACATTGGACCAAGAATTAAACTGGGAATCTATGAAGTTCCACACTTTGCTCAAGGGCTAGAGGGGGCAGCTTAGTTTGTACAATGCTTGCCCTTTGAGAATAGGACTCTGAACTTGATCTCCCAAATCCATATAAAAAGCCAGGTATGGTGATGCCCACTTATAATCCTGAAGCTGAGGAAACAGAGACAGTGGATACCCTGATCATCCAACCTTAGCCACGCTGGTGAGCAGTGGCCTAGTAATAGGACTCAGTCTATAAAACAAGGTGAACTCTTGAGGAAAGACACTAAATGTTGACTTGTCTGCCTTCTACACACATGTATACATACAGTCACACTTACATTCTCCCATCCTCACATACGTGAACATGTGTGCATGCTTGCATAGCACATGCACGCACATGCTTGAATTCCTAAGCCAAACTTGGGGATGACGAATCTCAACCCAGATATATGTGATGCTGCCTCTCTCTGACATTGCTGTGACATGTTACAGTCTCAATGGGGTTTAACAGTCTTTGAAATTCAGTGTCTGTTTCCTTCCGTTGTAGGATTTGGGGCTTGAAAGGATCATTAGTGGTAATGAGAAAGTTTGTTGACAAGATTCCAGACTCTGGGTTCCAACAACTCTTCCTACCTTATTTATTTCAGTTACTATACAATCTCTGCAAAATGCCTAGAATTATAAATTTGGGGTCTAGAGAAACAGCTCAGTGGTTAAGAGTACTGGCTGCTCTTTAAGAGAAACCAAGTTCAGTTCCCAGGAATTACATTAGGAAGTTCACAGTGACCTGTAATTCAGGTCAGGGGATCTGACACATCTTTAGGCTTCTATAGGCACCTGTACACATGTGCACATACTGACATACATATACAAATTGTAAAAATTATAAACCTATAGAATTAGGCACTAATAGAAATGAGAAGATTTATTCACATGGGAACTAAGTTTATGTTTGTCCTATGGGTGTCTGTTTTTACCCAGAGGTGATGTATAGAATTTCCTGGAGCTGCCCTAAATTTATTCAGACAAAATGCACAATGATTGGTCAAGTCCAAGACTTGATGTATGGGTTTAAAAATTTAATAAAATTCAATAGATGAGAGGCAAATATGAGAACAAATTTTACTTTGGGTAGCTTTAAGAAAACCACTTACTTCACACACAAGTCAATAGAGCTCTGGATGGTTGAGAATGGAAGTAAAATTAAATTTTACTGACTGATTTTTGTGTGTGTGTGTGTGTGTGTGCCTATGCACGTGCACACCTGTATGACTGTGAAGCCTGGAAGAAGGTGTAGGACACTTCAGAGTTGCCTGAGTTGTAGGAACCAAACTCCAGTCTTCTAAAAGGTCATCTAGTGCTCTTTGTCAGTTTGCCACCTCTCCAGCCTGGAAAGTTCTTTCCAAGCAGTTTGTCTCAACCTGTGTTATTGTCTGGCTATTGCACTTGACAATTGACAGCTTTCTGCCCCCTGGAGTGAACCTAGGAGACTGTCCCATTGTAACTTCCTGGTCTGCTCTATCTGCTTCTACTGGTGGAGGTTGAAAGCGAAACCTATGGTGGGAAAATCCCAGCCTACACTTCTCTGTTATCTAGATAATAAACACCAACTGACAAAACTGCAGTAGAGGAGAAAGCTTGAGCCAAATACTCAGAAGAAATTGGTAGATTTTTTAAGAGCTTTTGTTTGCAGGCTATATGCTTTGGAAATCTGAATTTCCAGCACTATTCAAGGAGGGCTGGAAACTCAATGACTTTATAACAGTCTAAAAAGAAGATGCCAATTAACTTAACAATTCAAAACATTCTGACTTTCTTTGGGTTAAATTTTCCCAACTTGTCTTCTCCAGTTAACTAAGGAGTTTAGTGATGAGTTTTGCTGAATATGCACTCCATTTTCATTGTTCTTTGTTGCCTACATTTTGTGAAAATAATTCTTATATATCCTTATTACCCAGCTGAGTTCAAGTTTTGTTGCATTCATAGTTTGGACTTAGGAACATTACCCAAGTGCCTCAGTCCACACACTAATCTAACTTAGCAGAACCCATTAATTCTGGATAACCACTAAAGATTCAAATCAGCTTTATAAAACAGAATGAAGAAAGACACCAAAGATTATGAACACAAATAAAGAAAGAGAAGGTTAAATTTAAAGAAATTAAATAGAAGTAGTTGGTCAGAAAAGAAGCTGACAAATCTAACAGGAGACTTCTTTCCAATGAGATTTGTTAGTGCGAAAGGACCATAAGGCTGTGATGGTTTAATAGTGCCAAGGAGAGCATTAGATAAAAGAAGTGTAATATATAGAGAAATAAACATGGCAGGGTGTTTTAGGGTTTTATTGATGTTAAGAGACCATGACCATAGCAACTCCTGTAAAGGTAAACATTTTAATTGGGGTTGGCCTACAATACAAAGGTTCAGTCCATTATTGTCATGGCTTGAAGCATGGTGGATGCAAGCAGCACAGTGCTGGAGGAGTTGAGAGTCCTATTTCTGGATCTGTAGGCAGGAGAAAGAGACACACTAGGCCTGACATGAGCTTCTGACACCTCAGAACATGCCCCCAGTAAGACATTTACTTCCTCTAACACCACCACACCTACTCCACAAGGCCACACCTCCCAATAGTGTCACTCCATATGAGACTATGGGCACCAGTTTTTTTCAAACCACCACCCAGGGACCTCACCAGGAAGGAGAGGCCTCCTTTTAAAACATAGAGAGGAACTTCACTAAGAGTGAGAATAAGAGACAATAATACAGAGAGAAGGGGGAAGGAGGGAAGGAGGGAAACCCACAGGGAGAGACAGGGGAGAGAGACCATGAGGATGTAGGGGAAGCTTGTGTCTCTTCAGAGATTCCTTCAGAACAGTCTCCCTGAGCAAATTTCTCTGAGGAATTCCTCCAAACCAAATCCTTCGACACAAAGGGAAGATCTGATGTTTTATTATCTTTTGGGTTTGGTGGGAAGTTCCATATCACATGACTGAGTTCAGCATAGCATAGGTGACAGAGTGTGGAGGAACTAGCTACTGGTTAGGATAATAAATTAGGGCCTGATGTTAGGCCACAGCACTGAGAGTTGCTTAACTCCCTGTCACAGAGAGCTATAGGGAGGCACGGACTGATGGCATCTGGCCTAATGGTGTAGTCAATGCTCTGACAGAATATCATACTTGTAACACTTGCTGTTTGGCTCATTGTTTTTATTTGTTAATGATATTGAAGATCTGTATTTGAGAACACAAACTGCATCTTCATGCAATAGAGTAGCAAATGATTTCAGAACATCTTTGCACTACTTGAGATGAAGGGGAATGTGTGAGTTGAGGAGAATGCAAATAAAGAAATCCCATGCTACCTGCTTTGAATATTGTATAATAAGGGGTTCTTCATTAAAGGGAAACTCACAGATCACAACTGGGAACAGGAATGAAATTGACATCCAAGTGTGGCAAGCAGGGAGTGAAAGAGTGAGTGGGTGGACCTGAGCTCTTTCTGGTACCCAATGCTACACCCACCCTGGTCCAGCCTCTCAAAGGCCATTGGCTGAAGGAGGTTCCCCACTACCTCTGACTTTAGTTTAGATAAGAGAGTTCCAAACCCAATATGAAACTCTATACAATAAGAACAGATGCCAAGTATAAAAATTAGAATTACAACCAGCATAAACAATATTAAGCAAGAAACACATGCTAAGTGTTTTAATAATTATTCTATCCTAAGGAGTCTAAATCTTGTATTAGAAATAGTTTAGCTAAGCCATAAGAGGAAAGTAACTATGACTATCTAGTCTTTAACCCCATTGAAGACCTGAGAAAGGAAACAATATTACTTAAGTAAACAGGAAGTACAATCAGGCAGCTTCCAAAATGTGCTGTAGTGGACAGAGACAACTGGCTACCTGAGAAATGACCCAAAGTCTCACTTGCAACATTGGAGCAACCAACTTTGGCTAAGGCCTAGAATAACTGACAGACCATTTTCAGTGACAGGAAAATTTTCAAAACCATTTTACTCTGTCTTGGCAAGGTTTGGAGTTTTTTCTTGTTTTTGTTTTGTTTTGTATCCTACTTATCCAGTCTGGACACCATTCATTTTGTCAGTGGTGGAGGCATGGGCAGCTCCTTACCAAAGGCCAGTTTTGGCAAGAAAAAAGCAAGCTCCAAGTGGAGTGTCTTCAGTGCTCAACATTCTTTGGGAAACAGATCAGTGCTGCCAGGAGCAATCATGCCTCATGACAACAGAACCCTAAGTTATTTAAATGCCATATTCTACAGTTCTTTGAAGTGACTGAAAATTACCTATCTATTCAGAATACAATCTCTAAGTATCAAAAGAACTCGATTAGTCTAGCTATAAGTATGACAAACATGGATAACTATTGACCTATATTACATAATAAACGTACAACTTTAAAACTAAGACTTCATAAGTAACAGAATATTAAACAATCTTTAAACAACTGTGAAGCAAATTAGGATAATGTCCTTAAAAAAAAGCAGTGTATAAGCAATGATTAGAGGTATAAATGTATAATGTAATATGATGAATATATCCTAAAGTTGTACCAATATATAAAATGTCTTAAACAGAAGTAGAAACATGAATACATACAATATGACAAAATAACTTTGCATAGGTGTACAAATATTATAAACAGAAATAAAGCATATGCAATATGACAAGTATAATTTGAGTTTTTATCAATATACAAGAATCTATGCTAATGTAAATCATCTATAAATAATAGTTCACAAGTATTTACTCTATTACTCACTATTATTATTGTTAGTGTGAGTAAGCGCAAACTAATCTACCTATTATTGCATTCAATTTTCTGTTTTCTATGAGATCCCTGAGCCTACAAATTTTCCACCCCGGCCCTATACCAGTTATAATCGACCCCTAAATGAAGTCCATAACCCTGAACACAAACTTTTTTGGGAGAAGGGATGTTGTCTTCTAGAATTACTACCGGCTGTCATGGGGGCGATGTTCTTCCTATGGGATCCTATAAAACTCAAATAACAGTTAAGTTTCAAGATTACTGTCTGGTATAATTGCAAATAACGTCTGAATGTTGTAAGGCGGTGGACCATTACAGCTAACCAAATTGGAACTGTCTTGAGCAGCTAATACCCCAAACCGGTCTTATAGTAGAGCTATCATCAGCATGACATCATATCAAGCAGGTGGAGTTGTTATGGGTCCCATCTTTTTTCTGAAAACTTTAAAGATTACTGCAGGAAAATCTATTATTTACTGTGGAAAACTTAAACATTACTCATATAGACATATATTTAACAAAAGATATGATATAAACAAAATAGGTATAGAGAGGAATAAAATTTTTCTTAAATTCTGTCTTCTTTCTGTCCCATGCCAGATGGCTCCTGACATGAGACAGAAACTCTGAATTTTTCTTTTAACAACATGCTTGAATTTAGAGAAGGCTAGCCATTGTCCAACTCCAAAGCCAGCTTTGATTTTTAGTGAGCCTATAATTCTACTGAGTAGTGCATATTTATAGATATATTCTGTGTATATGGAATCTCATCCTGCAGATGACCTGTCCTCCTAAGTCACCAATAGCTGCAATGTGCAAAAGGGCAGGCTACGGGGAGGAAAGTCGGGTCCTAAACAGCTTCAGATGGGCTGTGGATGGGCGAAAAAAGTGAGTCTGGTACCACAAGGCGGGGGTAGGTGGGGTGGAGGGGCAGTAAGCATGATGGGGGGAATGTGAATAAAGGAATCCCATGCTCCATGCCCCATGCTAGCTTCAAATATGGTATATGGTATAAAAGTGGTTTTTTTGTTTGTTTGTTTGTTTGTTTTTATTATTATTATTATAGGGGAACTTACAAATCACAATGGGGAACAGGAACAGAATCTAACATCCAGGTCCAGTCTCTCAAAGGCCATTGGCTGAAGACCATATGGTGTATATTAAAATTCGAATTCAAATGGGTAGTACACACATGTTTTTCTGTGATGCATTTTTAGTGCACCTCTTCAAAATCCCCACTTTTTTTCATAAGTAGCCGTGCTATAAAAACTGACATATAATTTCTCAAGGCTCAACAATTTTAGCTATCTCTTGTATTAATTCTGAATTGATTTTACTAGATATGACTTCTAATCACTATTTTATATTCTTTTCTAATTTATAAATGTTTTACATTTTTACTTTTATTTATTTATTTATTTTCATGGATAATGGTATGTGGACATGTATGATGGTCTTTCCTCCATTGCTGTACACCTTTATTTTTTGAGACACAATGTCTCACTGAACCTGAAGCTCATCAGATTGACTGGACTGCTGCTAGTTAGCTTCAGGGAGCTTCCTGTTTCTGCTTCCCTAGTGCTGGAGTTACACTTCTGTGCCGTCACACTGGCCTTTTACATGGGCTCTGGGGTCCTGAACTCAGAACTTCCAAGTTTGAGTGTCACAGTCTTTGCCAATTGAGCCATCTCATCTCCTACACGTGTGCTTAAATGAAATAGAAAATAAAAGCTATTTGAAGAGCCATCTCATCTCCTACACGTGTGCTTAAATGAAATAGAAAATAAAAGCTATTTGAAGATCTGAAAAGTTCCCAGGCAATGACAGCAATTTTCAATGTCTGTATCTATTTGATACAATAACATTTGCTACAGAATTTTGGATGTGTGAGAGCAATCCTACCAACTCCTTTTCTTTGGCTCTTACAGCACAGATGAGAAGCCTGGGTTAAAATGAAGTAGTGGGGAGGATTTTAGTAATTGATCTCTCTTATTATTTAGAACAGAAACAGAAATCTAAGCACCTGTGTGTTTGAATTCTAAAGTGTGATTCTGGGTGTAGTCTTAGGGTGCTCTGGTTCTGCTGTGGTTTTGAGCTGGCGCAGTTTCTGCGTATTTATTACTGACACCCTCCTTGGAGTCTGAACGGGAAGCTTGTTGCATTAAGAGATAAGTAAATACCGGCATTTGGGAGATTATGGGTGGACCATGAAGGGACTGCAGTTTAGAGAAGAACAGCAAACATATTTTAGTTTTTTTGTTGTTTTTGTTTTTGTGGTCCAGGAAAGCAAAACAAAATAGAATTTACTGTCTCTTCTGAAATCGAATTACAGAAATGATGTGACCATGATTTTGAAGGACTGGAGTCAGATGTCCTCATTAATAGATTTCTCCAAAGCAGCTAATTTCATTTTAATTCATTTGGTTAAATCATTTGAATGTGTCTATTTAGGATGATGCTGAGTTAGAAGAGAGAAAGGGCATTTGCAAAACCAGCCCTTGAGTATTTTAGGAAGTGTTTTTAAAATAAAAAGTAGGATAAACAGCAGAGGTTTCCAGAGCAACTGGAGAATTGGCTGAATTTAAAATATGCCCAAGTCAGTTAAGAAAGAACCATTGAAATGCATGTTCCTGATGTGTTCTCACAGAAGAAAATACAGTTCTGGAAATCCACAGGCCTGCTGGAAACCTGACTCCGTGGTAACTACTAGCTGTCCATACTTAAAGTTATAAAATGTCTCTGAGTTCTAGTTTGCTTTGTTGTACATTGAGGATGATTCCAGAGACCTCATAGGCACTTTACAGTTAATAGAGAACATGGGTGGAAATTCTTAGCAAGGAGAATGCAGGAAGTGGAAGAAGGAGTGAAATCAGGAAGAAATAATGAAGCATTGAGAGACAGAGAACATCGCTCAGAGGCAGAGGTTGGCAGTGAGCCAGCTCTTCTCTTCTCTCTGACTTTCAGCTCCCCTCAATTTTTCTCAACATTTGGGTACCTGTGCTCCCTTTCCTATGTAGTTTTGCTTTTCTATAGCATTTGTTTATGTTTTGTTTGTTTCATACTAGTAATTGCCTTAACTTTCTACTGCAAAGTGGGCCTTGGCACTTCTTTAGTTCTTGATTTAATTCTAACTGAAGCCTGATGCTCTCTTCCTTGGGGCATCAAGGAGAACTAAACAAGGGGACATCAGGTGACAGGAATAGACAGAAGCTTGTCCTTTCTCCTCCCATCCGTTCCTTCTTCTCTTCCCATAGATCAGAACAGAAGGACGTACTTCACTTTTAAAGTGAATGGCTGTTTATTTAAGTATCATGATTCACCCTGCACGGTGTGTGTGTGTGTGTGTGTGTAGTGCCATCCATCTACTTCATTTTATCTCAAGACAGACTCATTCACTGATCTGTGGGTCACCAGGCCAGCCTGCTTGGTCATTGAGCCTCAGGATCTGGCTGTCTCCACCTCTGCTGTACTCGGGTTGAACTCTGGTCGCCATGCCTTTTCCTGACCAAGCTGTCTCCTTAGGCTCTGTGGCATTAGTGAGTTAGGAACCGTGATGGCACAACAATATCTGGTAGAAAAGTAATAAATGTGAATTCATGGATAAGTTAGAAATTTTAATTTATATGTAAGTATAATTAAAGATTTTCTAAAACCTTCACTAAAGTGAACTCCTTAATGTTAATAATATACATAGCTCAATATTTCCAAAGTATTTCTCTTCTCCCCTCTTTCAGTTTTTTTTTCCCTTCCACCAGGGTTTTTCTTTTCTTCAAGAAAGAGGATCCAGAGAACCAAGGCAGACTGTCAAACATGCCCTCATGTTTGACATGACATGTTGACTGAAACTTGCTCTCAGTTCCTCTAATTCTCCAGTCATTGCTCTCAACTGGTCACTCTTCTGCCATCTCTGTTCTCAAGAGAAGACACTGGAGTTAGGACACGTGAAGACACAGCCCAGCACACTGGGAAGAGGCAAGGTTTTCCCAGCAGTGAAGGGGATGCCTGATGAGACTGTGCTGCCATGTAGCCTCACTGACCCTGTAAAATCTTGGCTTCTGAAGCTTATGAAAAAAAGAAACCTGAAGCATTGGCTTGTTATTTGAAGGACCTTGGGAAAAAGTCTTTTATTGTTTAAATCTTCTATTGGCGTCTGACTTTTGCAGGGCACAGTACACACCGTCAATAAATATTTGCTAAGTTAATTTAAGCAATCAATAAAGAGAATAGAAAATTAGAACTGGTGGAAATATCACAGAGCATTTAGTAAAGGCAATTATGGTATTTTGTCACTCTTCCCTCTCTGTCTTTACCTCCTCAGAAGAGAACAGAAACTTTTCCATGACTCAATACCTCCTGATCTTGGAGACCCCAGAGCTGTCTACCTTCCAGTGACTCTCTGTTCTAAAATATAATTTTAATTCCTCTGTTTAAAAGGGATACATCTACAAGACTGGGGAGATGACTCAGCAAGTCATATGCTTCTTGTGGAATCATGCAGATCTGAGTTCAATTCCCAGTACCCACCTGAAAAGCTGTGTATGATAGTCCTAGGTCTGGAGAGCAGAACCAGGCATTTTCCACCAGTCTTGCTAGCCAGCTAGTCTAGTAGAGTGGTGTACTAAGAGGCTGCCTGGTTTTTGTTTTTTTTTTTTGTTTGTTTTTTTTTTTTGTTTTTGTTTTTTTTTTTGTTTTTGTTTTTTTTTTTTTTTTTTTTTGCTGTTCAACCCCAAAATAACCACAGAGAAATTATATTAATTAAATCACTGCATGGCCTATTACCTCTAACTTTTTATTGACTAGCTCTTACATTTGAATTTAACCCATTTCTATTAATCTGTGTATTGCCACATGGCTGTGACTTATCAGCAAATTTCCAGCTCATCTTTCTCTGGCAACAGTTACATGGCATCTCCCTTACTCTGCCTTCTTTCTCCCAGAATTCAGCTTTGTTTTCCCCACCTAGTTCTACTCTGCCCTATCAGGCATGCCAGTTTCTTTATTAACCAATGGTATTCACAGCATTCAGGGAAAATCCCACATAACCTCCTATTTTCTGTTTAAATAAAAAGGAAGGTTTTAATTTTAACATAATAAAATTAAAAGATATCAAGCAAGAATTACAGTTATAATATTTATATCTACTTTATCTTTTATCATATCTAAGGAAAACTATAACTATATTTATTCTTCAACTCCATCAAAGACTCCAGAAGGATATAATATTACCTAAGTTAGCAGGAAGTGCATCATAAGCAACTTCCAAAACTAGAAATGACAGAGCCATCCCACTGTCTGGACAGTCATCCAAAGTTATTCTATATTGTTTGGGCATCCATATTCAGCCTACAGGCCCATAGTGTCTAGCAGACTTTTCCATGAAGCAGAAAATTTCAAAGACAGTTCCAACTATATTGGCAGTTTGTCAATAACTTTATTCTGTGTCTTACAGAATGTCTAGCAGACTCTTTCATGAAGCAAGAACTCCAAAGAACTGTCTCACCTTTAGACAAGTTCAACAGTCATTTCTCTGTGGGTCCTGCAAGTCCATTTCTTGCAGCATAACATCAAACAGTCCAGACAAGAACAGTTTCTTATCCAAATGGCTAACAAATTCTACAAGGAACCTCTTCAGTGCCCATCATCCTCTTGAAGTAATTGGTGCTGGCAGGAGTAGATCTGTCTCATCGTCATGAAAAGTCCTAACTTCTTAAAACATTTTAAATGCCATATTCTGAAGGTCTCCAAAAGATTTAAAGAATACCTGTCTAACTGAAATATATGTCTATATATCTTGAAAACCTAAATAACATGACTACAAGCTTGACTATTATAGATAATTATCTATTAACCTGTATTTTTAATTATACATTACATTTTTAAATTAGATGTACAAACATAATACCTTATTCAAGGGCAGAAATATACATATAACAAAATTGACCTAAAATTTGTATCAATAATCCAAGATCTATACCAATGCAAAGTATCCATCTCTATAGAATATCCCCTTTTAAATGTAAGCAAATATTTATAAACAAAATTTTGGAATATGGGCATAGTTCTCTCCAAACTGCTTTCTGCTTTTTGTTGGGTGAAGTATTTTGGGGGGTAGTTACAGTGACCTTTCAGGGGCTCTTGGTCCATCAAACCACATTAGTCTGGAAAAATCCACAGGTCCTCATCCTTTGTGGAACCGAAAAAGAACCTTTATTTCCAAAGCAACATATACTTAGGCCCGACTTTGAAGATAAGGTACCGTTAAAGTATATATGCTGGTTATGTAGCTCCTTCACAGTCAAAAAATTCAAAGAAAACACAATAATATGCATCATGCAGCCTCTCTGTGTATTTTCCATCTTTATGTGACTTATTTTTCTTACTCTATTACTTTTTGTACAAGTTTACTGTGTCTCTTTAAAGAATTTGCTTTACTTTCTTTAAGACAGTTTACCTCTTTTTATAACTCTATACTCTTTTTCTTCTCTCTCCCAAGCTTTTGCTCATTTATCCAATACTGTGACCCATTTAGAGGTCTTTTGCATCTGAATTTGTCTTTATTGTGAACCTGTAATCCTTTTATGACCAGAACTGCTTCTTAAAATGTTAAATGGCTTGACTAGTACTAAGGCTGCTTTGCCTTTTGGCTCTGCACAGTACGACATCATGGAGACATGTTTGCTTTCTGATTTTTGTTGGGTGCTGTCTCTGAGATCCATGCACATTGCCCCAGTTCAGTATGCATCAGGTCTATGTTGGGTCATAAAGCAGTTTGGAACATGCTGCTTACAAACCCCATTTAAATGCTCAGCCTCCTGAAAGAGCCAGAGTTTGTCCTGTCAGCACAGCTCAGAAAGCTGCCGTTTCAAAAGCTCATGGCTTTTTTTCTGCTACTGCGTAATCAGAAAAACCTCTCTTAAGGGAGCTGCTGCACTCCACCATCCACCCTCTAAATTACACAGCTAAACTTTGTTTTTCTGTGTATAGATTTCCATTCCAAGTTTTCTCAGGTTTAATGTAGATATAGCTAGCATACGTTGAAGTGCAATTTGTTGCAAGAGGCTACTAGTTAGTTCCTGACTGTTGAGTCCTGAAATAATCAGTTAGAAACTATATTATTTGCAATACTGTTTGGCCAATAGCTTAAGCATATTTCTACCTAACTAATATCCTAAACTAACCCATCTCCATTAGTCTGTGTTTCGACTTACCGGGTTAAGTTCTGTCCAGTGTCTGTATCTGGAGGGGTTACATGACGTCTCTCTGACTCTGCCTTTTTCTCTTAACATTTAGTATTGTTTACCCTGCCTAGTTCTACTCTCCCCTATCACAATGAATAAAACAGCTTCTTATTAATTAACCAATAAAAGCAACACATATACAGAAGGACCTCCCACATCACCTCCCTCTTTCTCTTTAAATGAAAAGAAAGGTTTTATTTAAACAGAAAAGTGGGATTCCTCTCTGTATGCTGTGAATTCCATTGTGTAATAAAGAAACTTTCTTGGCCTGATAGGGTAGAACAGAGCTAGGCAGGTGAAACTAAACTGAATGCTGGGAAAGAGAAGGCAGAGTCAGAGAAAAGCCATGTAGCCTCACTGGAGACAGAAGCTGAAACTTTACTCAGTAAGCCACAGACTTGTGGCAATACACAGATTAATAGAGATGGGTTAAATTAAGATATAAGAGTTAGCCAGAAATACACTAAAGATATTAGCCAAATAATATTGCAAATAATATAGTTTCTGTGTGATAATTTCAGGACTGAGCAGCCATGAACAAGCAAGCAGCCTTCTACAATAAATAAGGTGGTGAATGATAGAGAAATACACTTGACATTGACCTCTGGCTTCTACATGCATGTGAACACATGAGTATATGCACCAACACACACACACACACACACACACACACACACATGAATGAGACACACACAGAGATAAGAATACATATACAAAAAAGAAAGAGAAGCAGAATGAAATCTACAGCTAAACTATGTCTGGTAGGCGGAGGGAATTTGCTACCTCAAGATAGGACACCTAATTTGGAAATGTGGGGAAGAATTTTTCTGCTACTGAAAGAACTATGTGTTTCCTGAGAGAGTCATTATAAAGAGACAGAAATGCAATTATTTGGGATTGTTTTTGTGCTCTGGTATTTTTAGAACTCCCTATAAACACCTCCCAGAGGAGCACACTGCAGTTGGCATGCCAGAGAAAATCAGGCTGTTCATAGAAAAGGCAACTGACAACTTGACGAGATGCCTGGTCTTGTAGATGTCAGGAAGAGGCCAGGTGCATAGGCAAGATTCTTCCCTCTCACTGGAAGCTGAACATCTTCCCACTGCTAATCCTGGACATTTGTCAGTACAGTTACTTCTGTCCTAACTCACTGTTGAACTCTAGGCTGCTAGAGGTTCAACAGTGTTTGTAGAAGGGAGGATGTGTCACAGGGTTGTGGAGTGACAGATATCCTGTGAAATATGATGAAATCAGGACATCATCTAACTTAGCCTGGTGCGGTGATCTTGCTCTAAGAATCAAGGTGGAAAAAAACATTCCCAGGATAAAAGAAAACAGGATAAAATACCTTGATTTTTAAAATAAGATACAGAGTTTTCTTTCCAGGCAGATTGTTAAATAGACTTTTCTTGTTTAGTGGGGGTTGGTAATGAGAGCTGACAGGATATTAAGTTTATTTCAGGTTTCTGTTTCTCTCAGGGTCACATAAGCCTTCTGCTATGCATATTAATCCATCTCAGCCTTCCTGCCAGTAGCTGACTAAGTAGGGCAATCATTAAGTGTGCACCCTTCCCCCAATTCACAGTTTAGTTATGAGGCAAAACCTACTATCAGAATGTGCAACAGAGATCAATCCATGCTTTTCTATTTTACAGACATAGCACGAAAATTATGATTAATAAGTGGTGACTTTAATGGCTGTTTTCTGCAAAATGGAGAACACAAAGAAAAATTGGATCTTCTTCCTTTCCCATTTCTCCTCTGTGTGGGCATGCCTGGGCATGCATTCATGGAGTGCGTGGAACTAAATGGAGAATTTTGCATCACAGACTGGAAATAAGGGCTGACTCACACTCAGCTCTGCTTAAGCTCTTCTCTTTTTTAGAATCGTAGCTGCCTCATCTGAAAATCTTTTATAAAGAAAATCCTGCAGATGTGATTAAATCACTGTAAACAGAAAACTGTATATGTGCAATTCTAGAATGAATCCATTAGTGATTGCTGTGTTTCTCCACTAACAACCACTATCCTAGATGATTCCTTGAATTACTATTCTGGTTGCTATTATTTCAAATGGGAGTGTTCTCTATACAATGTTGACAATACAGTGTTAACATTTAAAACACCAGGCTGGATTATTAAATATTTGACCAACAGTAAATTAGTTGGCCTTTTCAGGCCTCAGTTCCTTCTTATATAATATGGGGATATTTTACCATTATCAAAGTACTCTTTGTTGTTAATTGACTGAGAGAGTGGTTAATTAATCTGGAGACAGGGTCTTGCTATGTAGGACTTACAGGTCTACACTACTATGCTTAGCCTGGTAGGATTCTTACAAAGACTAGATGAGGTAGTTCAGTATTAACTATTACTATGGTAACAGTTAATGTAAACAAAAATTTCATATGTGTTTTAGTGAACTCTAACCACCTTTGGTCTACTATTGTATACTAGTACTTAACCTAACTGGTCAGTACCAAAGAGGTAACAAGAAACACCAGCAAACAAGCCTCTGTTGCCACACTAGTCTTTGAGAAAAGCTATAAAGGTCCACTCCATTTTCTTCTCTTTTGATAAAATCAAAGCATGCTCACTGTAAGAGGCTATAAAAGAGCCAGTCTCTGGAGAGCCCTGCTGTGGAACAGGTACTCAAAACTCATTCACTCTTGAAAAGCTTAATATTTTCTGTAGCGAGAAATGGTGGTAGAGGCCCTAATAAAACATCACATCGGCTCTGGAACCTCTGAAATTTTGAAGCAGATGTTTTCTTAACGTCCTGTAAATACTCCAATCATCTCAAACTGCCTGCTTTCACCTTTGTACAGATTTTAGAAATGTGCACATTGAGTAATGGCCCTGTCTAATCTGCTTGATGCTTATTGGTGCTCAAAGGGTAGCAAGGTTAGAAGATGTAGTGGAGCACATTCTATATAAATCAGTGAGAAAAAGCACACTGAACAGCAGGAGAAAATTACAGTGTCCAAATCATTCATACACTGGTGATTACCGTCTCACCTGGGTCCCCTAGATGCCACACAAGAGCCTGTGAAGCTAGAGGAGTTATTTATCAACCTGAGGCCTGAGTCTTCATAGTTCCACAGTGAGACCCACAAGTGAGGTGGCACTTCGAGTGATGTGGGACAGCAGTGTGTTGGGAAGGGGGTGTGTAAGCCTGGAGGTCCTCTGGGGCACTTTATTCTCTGAACTAGCTGGGGGAGTTCTATGAAATTACATCTGTAGCTGCCTCAGTTTCCTAGCAGGAAAATATCTGCATATTTGCATGCATGCATGCGTGTGTGTGTGTGTGTGTGTGTGTGTGTTGTGCACACGTGTGTGCATATGATAAGGGGAAATGAAAGACTGTGATTTTTACATTTTAACAGGACTAGGACCTCTACTTCAAACCTTATCTAATTCAAATATCAATTAAAAAAACTCTTAAAGGGGGTCGTTGATATGGATTAGCAGTTAAAGGGACCCACTACTCTTCCAGTGGACTTGAGTTTGGTTCTCATCATCTGTATGTGTCAGCATTAAGGAACCAGGTACCCATTTCAGGCCTCAACAGGCAACTTCAGGCACTTGTGTATATAAATGTATGTGTGTGAAGACACACACACATACACAAATAACAAAAGCCTTAAAAATTCTCTTAAAAGGAGAAATGATGTTTGAGAAAGGCAGCTCAGACTACTCAGACTTTCATTCACATTCTATGGAAGCTCTCAATAGACTTAGAGATATTTAGAGCTCCTGGGATTTTGTCTTGAAAAAAGTCTGGCTCCCTTTGCCAAAATGTTGAACTTATACAAACAATATAAAAGTTGTTATGCAGATAATATATGCAACAATTAATTACAGAAGTTTACTGTCAGGCCTCACAAATCTGTGATTCACAATTTTCTTCATGCTGTGTATGGACATAAAATTAGTTATTTATTATATAGTTATGTTAACTTGTTATATTGCATGTTGTGATATGTTCATTACAGACATATGTGATATATCTAATTTTTCTGATTTGAAACATTCATCCCCTTCTGCAGGGAAGGAGAAAGAACACAGTAGAACTTACAAAGCTGAGGCAGCTTAGAAAGTTACAGGACTGACAAAGAAGTTCCCCAAGGATACAAAGGCAGCAGGAGACATCTGCTGGAGAAGAGGACTCATTTGCTGGAGTGCAAGCTGGGTAAGGAGCACCAGTTACACAGCTTCTGTGAGTCCAACGCTGGTGATATGCTTTCCAGAGAGCCAGCCATGCTTCTGTATGTAGCCACAATAAGCTCAGGAAGGAAGACTTGGGGAGACTTGTTTCTTTCATCTGTTGTCAGTGTCCTGTCTAAAAAGAACACACATTTGCTCATGTTAAGAAAAAGCATGCAACATACAATTTATCAATATATTTATATATATTGATATATACAGCAATATATATTATATATATTTATAATATATATATTATATATTTGCAGTATTTTGGGCAATGCTAGAGACTGAGCCCAGGGTCCTGTACATGTTAGGTGCTCATTGTACCAATGAACGACATCACCATCCTGGCCTTGTGTTTTTGAAGCACACACTTGAAATCTGAACATAGGTCCTCATGATTTGCCTCCCACCTTCATCGTCATTCTAACAGATGATCATGCTGTGAGGCTCATTGGGAACACAAGCTTCATAGAACCTCTGCTTTCATCTGAGATGGAGAATGCTCCCCAAAGACTGAGGCTGCAACCCTAGCAACAACAATGAATAGGACACCTACAATAAACAGATTTGTTTAATCCACCAGAGTCTGAGGGAGTCAAAGAAACCTGGATGAAGCAAATTCCCAAACAGACAAGAGTGGAGAATGATCTGTGTGCCTTCCTTCCTAGAAGAGGACTGACTGTGCAGGGAGTAGATTTGACAATGGTTGGGGCAAGCCAGATGAAAATCCCATTGCTGAGTGGGTACTGAGAACAAAACATGTTCTCAGCAAGTCACAGTAAGAGGCGGGACCAGAAAACACTGATGACCACCTCCCATGTTCTTTAGAGCGCATGGCTGACTGAAAGGAGTGACCCTCTCCAGCTCTCACCAGATCAGATAAGGGTATCTGCTACACAGATAAGAATGGACTCAGCTGAGTTTACTGTGAGTCAATCCCATACAATGCCAGACTGGTGAGGAAGATGGAACTCTGCTCTTGTGGTCGTGGTGGATATCAGAATTTTCATTTTTGCTGTTTTATGTATGTGGTAAGTAATAATTACCTAATAAAAATAAGAGCTATAAAGAGATTGAATATTCTTCTTGACAGACTGCCTAAGTTAGGTAGTTATTACGTCAATGGACACTTACAAGTTGTGTGCAGAGATGAGGACATGTAAATCATGATCAAGAGAAAAAAGATTATGAGCAGATCAACTCATATCTTGGATGTTATAATTCTCAACAACCAACACAACAAATGACTTTAGCACTGCCGTGGAGCCATACTCAGTGACTAATGGCAAATGTGGACAGAAGATGAATCAGTGGAGTGAGCTTGCAGAGCAGGAGAAACTATAAAAACAAATGAATGAGCTGGAGAGATGGCTCAGAGGTTAAGGGCACTTGCTGCTCTTCAGAGGAAAGGAGACTATGTTCCTAGCACCTGATCAGATAGCTCATAACTCCAGCTCCATGAGATTGATTATCTCTTTAGGTTTCCACAAACACCAACATACACACACATAACATTGAGTTAGAACAAAACAAATCTTAACAACACTTTGAAAGTCTTTATATGTTAGTTCTATCATGTATCATTTCTGAGTCAGGTTTGCTTGTGGACCCCTTCCTACCCTTTACAGACTGTATTCCTCTTCTTTGTAATCATGATAACTAACATTAAAACATTTGGTACATTCATGGTGTGCATATGTTCACATGTGTGAGTGTGGGCCTGAATTTGTCATGGTGTGTGTATGGAGGTCAGAGGATAACCAGGGATGTAGGTTCTCACCTTTTACCTTGCTTGGAATAAGGGTCTCTGATGCTTTCTGTGATGTATACCAGGCTAGCTGACCTTTGAACTTCAACAAGTTTTAGTGACTCCACCTGACATGTTGCTGTAGGAGTGCTGAGAATACATATGCATGCTACCATCATGTCTGAGATTCAAACTCAGGTCCTTAGGTTTATATGGCAAGTGATTTACCCTGGAGTCAACTCTCCAGCAGGCAGAACAACTTTTGATTCAATACCAAACATTGTGGCATTTACATTTTCTGGTGCTAAACTTTGAAGCAATTGTCTTAAGATTTATTTTCTTAAGTTAATGTGTTTGTTGGTATTTTTTTTTCTGCTTCTCGGATGTTATTTTATTCCAACTTCTTACTTGCACAGTTGTACAACGCCTCAGGTCAGCCCCTGATGCTCCTGTGAGCATGACTCCCAGTAAACCATGATGTGCACCTAGCTTTGTCTTCCCCCCTCTTGGGCCACTCAGTACCCAGCATGCTCAGTACCCAGCATGCTCAGCAGAAGCCCAAAGCTGATCAACACTCATCATCTTTGCCTTTGCCTCTTCCCTTCTAACGGGAAGAGGAGGCGTGGCTTTGCTTGTTGGGGCGTGGCTTTGCTTAGTGTCCCATCAACCCTTTTTTTTTTCTTTTTTTTTCTTTCTTTTTTTTTATTAAATTATAAAAGTTTCCATTTCAGCCCCTCCTCCCAACACCCTCCCACTCCCCCTACTCCCTCTCCTCCTCCCTCTCTATCCCCTAGAGCAGTCAGGGTTTCCTGCCCTGTGGGAAGTTCAAGTTCCTCCCCCCTCCCTCCAGGTCCAGGAAAGGTGAGAGTCCAAACAGACTGGAGCGCCAAAACCCAGTATATGCAGAGGAAGCAAGTCCCAGTGTCATTGTCAATGGCTTTTCAAAAAGGCTCCGGGCCAGCCACATTCAGAGAATCTGGTTGGATCACGTCCTCGTTCAGTCCCAGTCCAACAGGCCTTGGTGAACTCTCATTATATCAGTTCCCTTGTATCAGTGGGTGCTCGCATCCCTCGCAGTCCTGATTACTTTTTTAATTTTCTTCATCTTTCTGTTCCTCATTTGGACCGTGGAGTGCTCAATTCGGTGTTCCAATATGGGTCTCCATCTGTATCGCCATCCAACGTCGGATGAAGGTTTCCTCTGCCCTTGCCTTCTTTGCTCACGTTCTCTTTCCTTCTGCCTCTTATTTGGACCTAGGGAGCTAGGTCCAGTGTTCCAACGTGGTTCTCCGCCTCCATCTCCATCCATCGCCAGATGAGGGTTCTATGGTGACATGCAAAATATTCATCAGTATGGTTGTGGGCCAAGGCCAGTTCAGGCACCCTCTCCTCTGTCCAGAGAACCATCTGGGGATCTCTCCTTGGACCGGGGATCCCCTTTATAATCAAGTCTCTTGTAAACCCTAAAATGATTCCCTTAGTTGAGATATATACTTGCCTGATCCCATATCCATCCTTCCTCCCTCCCCCCCATCCCAGTCCCCCAATCTTTCCCCAATCCTCCCCTACTCCCTTCTCTCTAACCCTCTCCCTTTCCGACAACCCTCCCACCCCCCCATGCACCCGAGGTTACCTGGGACTCTTGTCTGTTTCCTACCTCCTGGCGGATAGCTAAATAATCTTCATCAGGTTCATCTTCTTATTTAGCTTCTCTAGGATCACGAATAATAGGCTCAAAGACCTTTAATTATGGTTAGAATCCACTTATGAGTGAATACATACCATGTTCCTCTTTTTGGGTCTGGTTTACCTCACTCAGTAAAGCGTTTTCTATTTCCATCCATTTGCATGCAAAATTCAAGATGTCATTGTTTTTTACCGCTGAGTAAAACTCTAATGTGTATATGTTCCACACCTTTTTTAACCATTCTTCTATTGAGGGGCACCTAGGCTGTTTCCAGGTTCTGGCTATTACAAATAGTGCTGCTATGAACATAGTCGAACAAATGCTTTTGTAGTATGTTAAGGAATCTCTAGGGTATATTCCCAAGAGTGGAATTGCTGGGTCCTGAGGGAGGTTGACTCCCAGTTTCCTGAGAAACCACCACACTGATTTCCACAGTGGCTGCACAAGTTTGCATTCCCACCAACAATGGATGAGTGTTCCCCTCATTCCACATCCTCTCCAGCATAGGCTATCATTGGTGTTTTTGAGTTTGGCTATTCTGACAGGTGTAAGATGATATCTCAAAGTTGTTTTGATTTGCATTTCCCTGATCGCTAAGGAGGTTGAGCATGCCCTTAAGTGCCTTTTGGCCATTCGGAGTTCATCTGTTGTGAATTCTCTGTTCAGTTCAGTACCCCATTTTTTAATTGGGTTAGTTAGAGTTTTAGTGTCTAGTTTCTTGAGTTCTTTGTATATTTTGGAGATCAGACCTTTGTCTGATGAGGGATTTGTGAAGATCTTCTCCCAGTCGGAAGGGAGCCTTTTGGTCTTACTGACAGTGTCCTTTGCTTTACAGAAGCTTCTCAGTTTCAGGAGGTCCCATTTATTCATTGCTTTTCTTATTGTCTGAGCTCCCGGGGTTCTGCTTAGGAACTGGTCTCCTGTGCCACTATCTTGTAGACTACTTCCCACTTTCTCTTCTATCAGGTTCAAAGTAGTCCGATTAATGTTGAGGTCTTTAATCCATTTGGACTTGAGTTTTGTGCATGGTGATAGATATGGATCTATTTTCATTCTTCTACAGGTTGACATCCAGTTATGCCAGCATCATTTGTTAAAGATGCTTTCATTCTTCCATTGTATGCCTTTAGCTCCCTTGTCAAATATCAGGTGTTCATATGTTTGTGGGTTAATACCCGGGTCTTCTATTCGATTCCATAGGTCGACTTCTCTGTTGTTATGCCAATACCAAGCTGTTTTCAATACTGTTGCTCTGTAATAGAGTTTGAACTCAGGGATGCTAATGCCTCCAGAAGTTCCTTTATTGTATAAGATTGTTTTGGCTATCCTGGGTTTTTTGTTTTTCCATATAAATTTGATTATTGTTCTCTCAAGGTCTGTGAAGAAGTTTGATGGAATTTTGATGGGAATTGAGTTGAATCTATAGATTGCTTTTGGTAGAATTGCCATTTTTACTATGTTGATTCTCCCAATCCAAGAACAGAGGAGATCTTTCCATTTTCTGGTATCCTCCTCAATTTCTTTCTTCAAAGACTTAAAGTTCTTGTCAAATAGGTCTTTCACTTCCTTGGTTAGAGTTACCCCAAGATATTTTATGCTATTTGTGGCTGTCATGAAAGGTGATGTTTCTCTGATTTCCCTCTCTGCTTCTTTATCCTTTGTGTATAGGAGGGCAACCGATTTTTTGAAGTTGATCTTGTATCCTGCCACATTACTAAAGGTGTTTATCAGCTGTAGGAGTTCTTTGATAGATTTTTTGGGGTCGCTTATGTACACTATCATATCGTCAGCAAATAACGAAAGTTTAACTTCATCCTTTCCAATTTGAATCCCCTTGATCCCCTTATGTTTTCTTATTGCTATTGCTAGGACTTCAAACACTATATTGAAGAGGTATGGAGAGAGTGGACAGCCTTGTCATGTTCCTGATTTTAGTGGAATGGCTTTGAGTTTCTCTCCATTCAATTTGATGTTAGCTGTCGGCTTACTATATATTGCTTTTATTATATTTAGGTATGATCCTCGTATACCCAATCTCTCCAACACCTTTATCATAAAGGGGTGTTGAATTTTGTCAAATGTTTTTTCAGCATCCAATGAAATGATCATATGGTTTTTTTCTCTCAATTTATTTATATGATGGATTACATTGATAGATTTGCGTATGTTGAACCAGCCCTGCATCTGTGGAATGAAGCCGACTTGATCATAATGGATAATTTTTCTAATGTATTCTTGGATTCGGTTTGCCAGTATTTTATTGAGTATTTTGGCGTCAATGTTCATGAGTGAGATTGGTCTTTAATTCTCTTTCTTGGTTGTGTCTTTGTGTGGTTTTGGTATCAGGGTAACTGTAGCTTCATAAAAAGAGTTTGGCAATGATTCTTCTGTTTCTATATTGTGAAATACATTAAGGAGTATAGGTATTAGCTCTTCCTGGATGTTCTGGTAGAATTCTACATTGAAACCATCTGGACCTGGGCTTTTTTTAGTGGGGAGGTTTTTGATAACAGCTTCTAATTCTTCGCGACTAACAGGTCTATTTAGATTGTTCACTTGCTCTTGATTTAACTTTGGTAAATGGTATTTATCTAAAAACCAATCCATTTCTTGTACATTTTCCAACTTTGTGGCATATAAAGTCTCGTAGTAAGATCTAATGATTCTCTGAATCTCCTCTGTGTCTGTTGTTATGTCCCCTTTTTCATTTCTGATCTTATTAATTTGAGTGTTCTGTCTCTGCCGTTTGATTAGTTTGGCTAGGGGTTTGTCAATCTTGTTGATTTTCTCCAAGAACCAACTTTTTGTTTCGTTGATTTTTTGGATTGTTTTCTGTGTTTCTATTTTGTTGATTTCAGCCCTCAGTTTGTTTATTTCCAATCTTCTACTACTCCTGGGAGAGTCTGCTTCTTTTTTTTCCAGAGCTTTTAGGTGTGCTGTTAAGTCTCCAATATATGCTTTCTCCGTTTTCTTTAATTGGACACTTAGCGCTATGAAGTTTCCTCGTAGAACTGCTTTCATTGTGTCCCATAGGTTTTAGTATGCTGTATCTTTATTATCATTAAATTCAAGGAAGACTTTAATTTCTTTCTTTATTTCTTCCTTGACCCAAGGATGATTCAGTAGTTGACTATTCAACTTCCACACATTTGTAGGCTTTCTGGAATTCGAATTGTTATTGAGTTCTAACTTTATTCCGTGGTGATCCGACAAGATACAGGTGATTACTAATATTTTTTTGTATCTGTGTAAGTTTGCTTTGTTACCAAGTATGTGGTTAATTTTTGAGAAGGTTCCATGAGCTGCAGAGAAGAAGGTATATTCTTTCCTTTTTGGGTAGAATGTTCTATAGATATCTGTTTAGTCCATTTGATTCATTACCTCTAGCAATTCTCTTATTTCTCTGTTGAGTTTCTGTTTGATTGATCTGTCCATTGGTGAGAGAGGTGTGTTGAAGTCTCCTACTATTAGTGTGTGTGGTTTGATGACTGCCTTGAGTTCTAAAAGTTTTTCTCTTACATAAGTGGGTGCTTTTATATTAGGGGCGTAGATATTCAGGATTGAGATTTTCTCCTGATTAATTGTTCCTGTTAAGAGTATGAAATGTCCATCTCCATCTCTTCTGATTGATTTTAGTTTGAAGTCAATTTTGTTAGATATTAGAATGGCCACACCCGCTTGTTTCTTAGGTCCGTTTGCTTGGAAAACCTTTTCCCAACCCTTTACTCTGAGTAGATGTCTATCTCTGTGGTTGAGGTGTGTTTCTTGTAAACAGCAGAATGTTGGATCCTGTTTTCTTATCCAGTCTCTAAGTCTGTGCCTTTTTATAGGTGAGTTGAGTCCATTAATATTAAATGATATTAATGATCAGTGGTTGTTGATTCCGTTTATTATTTGTGTGTGTGTGTGTAGTAGAGTTTGTGTGTTTCTCTTCTTTGAGTTGTGGTTGTGAAGGGTCACTAGATGTCTGGGTTATTGTAGGCAGTGATGGCAATGTTGGAATCCTTGGGTTGCGATTTTCTTTCTATAACTTTCTGTAGGGATGGATTTGTGGCTACGAATTGTTTAAATTTATTTTTATCCTGGAATATTTTGTTTTCTCCATTGATAGTAAACGATAGCTTGGCTGGGTATAGTAGTCTGGGTTTGCATCCATGGTCTCTTAGTTTCTGCAGTACCTCTATCCAGGATCTTCTGGCTTTCATGGTTTCCATAGAGAAGTCTGGTGTAAGCCTGATAGGTTTACCTTTATAAGTCACTTGACCTTTTTCCTTTGCAGCTCTTAATATTCTTTCTTTAATCTGGATGTTTTGTGTTTTGATTATTATATGGTGAGGGGATGTTTTTTTCTGATCCATTCTATTCGGCGTTCTGTATGCTTCTTGAACCTTCACAGGAATATCGTTCTTTAGATTGGGAAAGTTTTCTTCTATAATTTTGTTAAATATATTTTTTGGGCCTTTGATCTGCAGTTCTTTTCCTTCTTCAATCCCTATTATTCTTTTATTTGTTTTTTTATTGTGTCCCAGATTTCCTGAATGTTTTGTGAAGAGAATTTGTTGGATTTGCTGTTTTCTTTGACCAGAGCATTTATTTTCTCTATGGTATCTTCAGAATCTGAGATTAGTTCTTCTATCTCTTGTATTCTATTGGTTATGCTTGATTCTGTAGTCTCCGCTCATTTACCTAGGTTTTCCATATCCAGCTGGTTCTCGTTTTGTGTTTTCTTCATTGCCTCCATTTCAGTTTTCAATTCTTGGACTGTTTCCTTTACTTGTTTGATTGTTTTTTCTTGGTTTCTCAGGGTATCATTCACGGATTTACTTATTTCTTCAAACTTTTTGTTATATTTCTCATCCATTTCTATACTCATTTCTTCAAACTTTTTGTTATACTTCTCGACCAGTTCCTTAAGGGAGTTATTCATAACCTGTTTAAGGGACTCTATTGCTTTCATAATGGCACTTTTTTCCACTTCATCTGGGTTAGAGTGTTCAAATCCTTCTGTTGTAGGGTTGTTAGGATCTGGTGTTTTCATGTTGTTTTTCAGATTGTTGGAGGAGGTCTTGCCTTGGCGTCTGCCCATCTCTTCGTTCAAATGCTCTCTATTGGAACTTCTGGTAGCAGGTCAGGTTCCCTTGTTGGGCAGGGAGTTCACTGATAGAATGCCTATCTTTCCTCAGTCAGGCTATTGAAGCACAGGCACTCCCTCTTTCCGGGATGTGCCTACAGAGCAGGCCCAGTGTGCAAGGCAGCTGAGCTGGGGAAATTTTATGGCCCCAGTGGGAGGGGAGAAATATAGAAATTTGTACCTGGATGGAAGCTGGGATGGCAGGCGGGAGAGCTTAGCAGGGTGAAACCAGCACTGCAGGTTGACCTGGGAGTCTATGGGGTCGGGGAAAGTCCGAGCTCCTCCTTGCCAGGCCCCTGCCGCTGGCCTGAAGCAAACTCACCCCTCCGATCGCCCACTGGCTGGAGGTTGGGATGGCTGGCGGAGGTGCTAGCAGGGTGGAGCCAGCAGTGCAGGCTGGCCTGGGAGTCTATGGGGTCGGGGAAAGTCCTAGCTCCTCCTCGCCGGGCCCCTGCTGCAGGCCCAAAGCACGCGCACCCCTCCGATGGCCCTCTGGATGGAAGCTGGGATGGCTGGCGGAGGCGCTAGCAGGGTGGAGCCAGCAGAGCAGGCTGACCTGGGAGTCTATGGGGTCGGGGAAAGTCCTAGCTCCTCCTTGCAGGGCCCCTGCCACGGGCCCGAAACACACTCACCCCTCTGATGGCCCTCTGGATGGAAGCTGGGATCTGTTGGTATTTTTTTTATAATAAATATTTTGTGTTTTACTTTGAATCATAATGAAGCTATTTGAAAATAATTGGGACCTTTTGGATTTGGCTTAAAAGCAAACTTTATTAGATGAAGTTAGGAAACATTTAGTCTAGAGCTAAGTTTATGAGGCGAAGCATTTCTTAGTACTTTAAAGTAAAAATAAGTAGGGAAACTTTTTCTCAGTAGAGCTGAAGGGCAAGAATTTTTAGCTCAGTGGATCTTGTGATCTCAGTCTTAACTCTCAATTGTCATTGAGGCAAAAAATTGCCACAGAAAATCAATTGGGTACAGCTGTGCTCCATAAAACTTTTAAAAAGTTGGTTGGCAGGCTGGGTCTGGCTAAGGTCCATGAGTAGTACATGAGCTCTATGTAAGAAACTGTGAGTTAGGAGGTGTTCTTCCCTGGCTATAGCAAACAGTTGCAGTCACTGCTCTGAATGAGTCTTGAGATATGGACTTTCATGTCCTTTCAGCTAATTTTTCATTTATGTACTCACCAGTACTTAACTGAATAGGAAGGGAGGACACTTTGCAGACCTTGAAGGTAACTGCCTGTGTCTATTTTTCTGTCTCTGTCTCCCTGTCTCTCTGTCTATCTCTGTTTCTCTCTCTTTCTACCTTGAACAATAGATACCCTAGTCTTGCTGCATTCCTACCTTGTATGAATTGCTCTTCTTGGTGACATGACAAAGTGTTTGAAAAAAGCAACCCAAGAAGTGAAAGGTTTATTTTGACTTACAATTTGGAGAAACACAGCCTATTAGGCCAAGAGTTTGAGGAGGGTTGTCTCACTGTGTCCACAATTTGGACACAGAGAGAAATGAGTGCTGGTATACAGTTTACTTTTTCCATTATTTGGTCCAACCCCCAGTGGATGGGATAGTGTTGTTCACCTTCACTGCTTGACTGAATTTCTCTGGAAATCTGTTCAAAGGAAGGTCTAGAGGTATGTCTCCTAGAAAATTCCAAATCTTGCCAAGTTCATGATGAAGATTAATCATTCACCTTCACTTTCCATACTTAGATGTCTGCTAGGATGCCACATTCCCTTTCTCAGTACCACAGCCCAGAATATTCTTCAGGAAGTAAGTTATGGATCCCTAGAACTCAACTCTTCCATTCCCATGTCTTAGAAGTCCGTATCCTTTCCTGAGAACTAGTTTATTCAGTTCCTTCATTGTATTAGACAGGATGATTAACCTATTCCTTATCTTTCCTGGAATACATGACACCAATATAATACATTGTTTCTGTAGACATTATCTGAATTTTTCTTCTTATTGCTATGATAAAACACCATGACAAAAGCAACTTAAGGGAGAAAGAGCTTTCTTGGCTCACAGTTTATAGTGACATGGATTATTACAGAGAAACTGAGGTGGCAGGAGCTTGAAATAGGTGTCATACTACATCTCTAATCAGAAAACATAAAGGAAGAAATGATTGCTAATACTCATCTTGGCTTCCATTTTACACTCTCCAGCATTCTTTGCTTAAGGAATGGTTTCACCATCAGTTAAGAAGGGTTTTCCCCTATCACCAGAGCTTTGAAGATAAACCCTGAGAGGTATGCTCAGAGGTCCATTTCCCATATGACCTTATGTTGTGTCAAGTTGACAACACCATCACAGTCTTTAACCTACTTTTCACAATATGTTCCTTTAAAAATAAAAATTGATTTGTATGTAGAAGTAATCCAAATGGGTGCACAGCCATTGAATATAAATACCTGCAAAAATAACCAATAGAAGGTGAAGGGTAAGTAAAGCTATTTGGAAAAGTAGGAAACTGCCATGGACCGACTCTCGTGGAGACCACAGACCAAGGGAGAACAAGGGCGAAGGCTCAGAAGAATTCAGAAATCGGCGAGGAAATGACAGACAGACACATTCAATGTGGTTGAATATGCTGCTACAACTTTACTTCAATCAGCACAAGGTTTATATTCTTTTACAATCAAAGAACATGGCAAAGGCATAAATCATCATATCATAAAATAGAAAAGAACAGCATAAAACAGTTTTACAAAGAGAATCTTTGAAGATGCTTTGACATGGGTACAAGGACTTTTGCTCCCTCACTTTTTGTTAAGTAGCCTTTTTTCTTGTTTTTAGAGAGGCCATTGTTCTTGAGTTAGACTATCTTTATCAGCCTGTTCCAGGTGGCTGGCTGGGTTGAGCTAAGTGACCTTGTGCTCAGAATATCCTGGGTGGGAGATGGGAAGGCCACTATCTTTCTGGGAAAACATTCTGCTAGGAAATTTTAAAGACATGATCTCAAACTTCTCTGAAACTTGTCTCACACCATTGACCTCAACTCTCCTCCCTTTCTGATTCTCAGGCTCAGATGTTGTTATCAGCCCAGGTCTTTTTCTGCCCACAAGAAAGGCTTCATAGGCCTCCTATTTGCAACCGCACGTATCCCCCAGGCAGATGCCTAGTGGGGACTGCTGCAACTGTTTTTCTGCAGAAGGCTTCTAAGGTTTCTCCTGATAAGAGCAACTCCTTTTGCTCTACATCATCAAGGAATTATCCTAACGGTGACCCCCAATTCCCAGAACTGGCTACTTCCTTAAAGGCTTTAATGAATGGTGGGGCAGAGCTCAAAATGTCCTCAGCAGTCTTGTTTATATCAGCAACTTCCTGGAATAGTCTGATCTGTCGGCAAGATGCAAGAATCACAAAGAACAGAAAGACGAAGAAAAGACAGCCAAGGGCAGCGAGGGCAGCGAGGTCGAGTCAGTGCAGGTGGCAACTCAGGTGGCATCATGACCACATCTGATTGCCAAGGGACAACCTGGGGCACAGCTCCGTGGAGCACAAGCCCCGATCCTATGGCAACAGTCAGTCCAGTCAGCATTTCTGCTACACCGGCGTGACAGCCGTGAATGTGGCAGGAAACATTTGGTCTGCTCAAGGTTAGTGAGGTGCAGTCTCAGAACACAATGGTAACCAAAGAAGCTAAGATTTGGTCACCTGAGATATAAGTTGTCTGCCTGAAGCTATTAGGAATCTCATTTTTCACTATAACTTGTGACATCTGTCTTTAGTCCAAATTCCTGCGCCCTTGAATATAAATGCATTGCCCTCTTCTTCCTACTTATATTTTCAGTGTAGACATCTAACCTGAGACATGCATATTGTTTGAGAGCACTCTAAAGTTAATCTGTGTCCAAGTGATTCTTTGTTCATATGTTGACTATAATAACTGAGGTAACATATCATACCAGAGATACCCTAGCTCAAAATTCTTCCTTCACTATTTACAAATGGCTTTTGATATTTCCCAAAGAGTTCCTTAAATATACAGAATAAATACAATATATAACCAGAGTCAAAAAGATTACTATCTAGTTGGGAAAACAAACTCATATAAAACAATTGAGAAAAAACCTCAAGTTATATATAATTAACTATAAACTAATTATATATGAGATAAAAACTGTAACTAGAAAATTACTTTAGTCTCAAGTAGTCAAGGCAAATTTTCTCTGAAGAATTATTATTTATCTTTGGTCAAATAAAATATTTCAAATATAGGAAAATTCTGGCTAGCTAGATCCAAGTTCCCTACCACCCACTATTTTAAAATGCATTAGTGGCAAGTATGAGCACCTGTTTTTATAGATCAATTTCCCAAGTTCCTTGAAAATGTTCCTCTTTTCTTTTAAAAGACTCATTTCATTTTTTTATTTATGTATATGTGCATGTGTCTCTGTGTGGATATACACACACAAGTGCAGTGTGTGAAGAGATTATTTGGAGCTGCAGAGAATTCCCCCTAAATAAAGAACGTTTCATTATGCTCAATTGTGAGCTAGTATGAGATTATTTTATTTGCATCTTTCAATATCTGGTGCCCACAGGAATTCCAATTCTATGACTACTGAGACCAGCTAAAAAGGCCCAAAAGGCCTGTGGCCCAGAAGTCTCCCAACCTCTACTGGCCTGGCTTGATGTCACCTATTAGGTGATTTTTGCCCAGCTTCTGGTGTGTGTTCCCTGCTCGTGAGCACTGGGTTTCTTGATATTCTGGCCACCAAAATACTGTCTCCATATACAGAATTGCTCTTAATTTGTGAAGCAAAGCATATTTGTCAGTAATTAAGCATACACTAAACTGAGCGGGCCTGTTCATGCCATAGCTGATCATGTCTCTCTGCTCCTGGTCATGTCTCTCTTTGGCTGCAATCACAAAACCTGCTGACCAATAAAGATTATTACACACACAACAATTTACTGAAATCTCCTAACAGAAGTATAAATAAATCAATAAATTTGAGTAATACTTGAAGGCAGACAATATCACTATCCAGGAATGAAACAGCCTTTTTGCTTATACTATGGATGGTATTCTGCAAGGCTTATGTGATTTTTTTTGATACATCTATTTATTTGATATTTGGAATTAGCTTTTTTTTTAAATATTGTATCCTTAAGAAAATGGCCTGATTCAGAGCTAAGAATCAGGCACTTTTAGAAATGATACAGTATTTACAGACTAATAGTGAACAATGAGCTGACAGGATTAATATCATCAAAAATCAAGTTACCTGAAAAAATTAATACCATTGAAAAGTACAACATTAATTTCACAGATAAAATTCAATCCATGTCAAAGGGTAATGAGAAATTATCTGAAAGAATTTATATGGTTGAATTTGGTAATCATAATCTGTTAAAACCTTATGATAGGTTAACAGATAGGTATCTCTTCAGGAAGGAAATCTGCATGCCATCTACATAATATCCAAGGATGAGACTCTATCTTTACTTAAAAATTTTTAGACTTTTTGAATCAAATGTGTAGAATAAGGACCAGAGACTCAATGGCTCAATAAAAGCACTAGAATTATGTACAAGTCAAGGGATTTAGGCTTTACTAAAGGCAGTGGATAAAAAGATTAGAAATGATTGAGAAAATTATCGGAACTGTTAAGCAGGGAAAAAAGGTACAAGGACAGGTTGTAACATTGCTAGTACGTGTCAGAGTCAGAGATGACTTATCAAGTGTTTTAGCTTCCTACCTTATAACCATCTCTGACAAACTATTAAGTTCTAAATGCCCAAAAGAATCCAAAGATTGTAGATGAAAACCTATAGGTATGAACAATCTAAAAGAACATAAATAAGAAGTAGTAGCTTATGGCTTGCATTCACCGTTTGTTAGGGAGATGGTAAAGTCATAGACTTCCAGCAGTAAGACCACCTGACATGATTGACTTCAATTAGTTTCAGTGATCTGGGAGATAGTACAAAACTACTGTGGAAATGCTATTGGCAAGAAGAGGCAAAAAATTTAGAACAACAGGGAAAAGGAAAAGGATTTGAGGCTTCCCAATATCAGATTCTTGGTGAGGGCACTTGTGCTGAATAAAAGGATCAAGCTCTTTATGATGAACACATCTTGTCTCTATGCCACACAGCAATCTTAAATGATTGGGACAGGATTGAAGAACTAGAAAAAGAATTGAATCATATATTAGGGTTAAACAAGGCCAAACAGAACCCTTTAGTGACTGGTAAACCACAAGCCTCTTGGTAAAATATAAAATAATAGAAATGGGTTAATTTAAGGTGTAAGAAATAGCTAAAAAGAAGTCTAAGTTATTGGCTAAGCAGTGCTGTAATTAATAGTTTCTATGTGATTTTTTGGGTTTAAGCAATTAGGAATGAAAGAGCAGTCTCTGCACACCAATGTGTGCTGACCACAACCAATAAAACCCGAGAGAACCTGAAAAGGAATTCTAGACACAAACAGAAAAAAAAAATTTAGTGGAGCTTTTTGGTAGCCATTTTTTTTTCCAGATGTGCTCTGTTTGCTGGCAGCAAGCAGAGTTTCCACTGCTCCTTCAAGAGAGGTCTTCCTGACTCAGCATTAGGGGAGGACTTTCTGGTTCCTGCTAGTTGCACTAACAGCTCTGACTCTTTCAGGAGGCCAAGCACTTAGATGGAGTCTGTAAGCCGCATTTTATAAATTGCTTAATGGAGACATAGACCTGCTGTGCCCCTGTAGCTGGGTCAGAGAGAATGGCTTGCAGACCTGGCAGTAACATACCTCCACCATGTTGGATTGAATGGAGCAAGCAGGCGGGGCTATTGATACTTTTTAATGTTGATTTTGCTTTATTGGATAGATAGATAGATAGATAGATAGATAGATAGATAGATAGATGTCACAGACCAGCTCAGGGGAACCACTTAGACTGTGGGAGAAGCAGAGTCTTGGTAATCAGGAGGGCACAAGTTTGGTGAATGACAGACAGACGCAACACACAAGAGAGTGGTTGGAATCTGTCCTGCGCTCGGCCTCGCCTGCAAGAACCACGCGGGACACAGGATTCTTCTGCAGAAATAGCTTTAATGCCTCTTGGGAGCTAGAGCATAAGCCACATGGCGGAGACCCAGATATGAAGGAAGCCATCCCTTATATATGAAGCAGACCCTGCTTCGGGACGTGTCACTCTTGGGTTGGTCCGCTGCTCCCAGTCCTAGGTGATGCCTCGGGAGTAGTGGAAAGTTACCAACATGTGTGCACTTTCTTGCTCACCTGGCGGTGCAGCGCCATCTTATGGTGGAGAGTGTGGTTGCGGCCTGGCACATTTCCCCCTTATTATTACTACTTGCAGAAAGGCAACTCCCTCAGAAGGTAAAGATAGAGGTCGCACTTCCCAAAATGGAAACATTAAAATGGGCTTACATGGAATCTGCCCCTAGGTTCATGACATCTGGAACCTATCTGGTCTGCCCTCTGCCATTTTTCTGGGAAAGGGAACATACGACAGGAAACCCTTATGCAGGGCGACTTATCTCTCAGAGAGGGCCATTCTCTGTGCGATGCTTTTCAGCTCCACAACCTTCAGGGCTAGCTAAGCCAAGCATTCCACCCTGTGCCATGGACCACAGTCCTAGGGGTGCAGGAGCTGGTTGGCTTAAACCTTACTGCTTTAACATAGATAACCACATATCAGTAGAGGCTCCCTGTTTCAGGGCAGCCAGCGCTGTGCAGATAACCACTTTGTCCCTATGACTTTGGGATTTGAGTCAGCAGACCATCCAGAGGAGAAACACTATTCCATAGAGTAGGACTGTTCCAAAACATTTTCACCCCCACCCATTCTTTGAAGTAGGGGATGAAGGACACGACTCAGGACTGGAATCCTTCGGCCAGGCTTATGTCCATTCGTGTGGAGTTGATTGTCACGATGGACCGTCTCAAGGAGGACAGCAAATCATCAAAATTCTCCTGCAAGATACAAAGACAATTCTCGGGACAAGTTAGCCATTTTTATAAAGTTCTCATATGGTACATTGGTCATACATAAGGCTGGAGTTTTCCATTTACAGCCCAATTGGGCAAGCTGCCATAAGATATCCATCTGTTCTTGTACTAGGTCAATTATTTGATTAAGAACCATTATTTCACCTCTAATAGATGTATCTATGGTAGCCTGCTGATCCAGGACTGTAGCCATTGTGGTAGATAACTGATTGAGGGTCTCTGTTTTTCATGGTATAGGCCATGCTGCCCCAGTGGCGCCTAGGAAAAACCCAGGCCCTTTTTGTTGATATTAGATTTAAGATTTATTGGCTCCCGTATTTCTTGCCGGTACGGTGGCCTCGGGCTCCAGAGCCCGCCCGCCATCCAAGGGCTGTGCGTGGCCCTGGGCCTGCTCGCTGCGCGGCTCCCCGTGTCCCAGGCCAGGAAGTGGCGGCTCCACCCCCAGGCGCCCCCGCCTTCCCCGCGAGGCCAACCCAGTCCTCCGCGGCTGTGTTGGTGGGGGAGTGTGGCGGGAGCTGACACCCAGACCGAGGCGGCATAGGCCGGCAACATCTCAAGGTCCGCGCCAGAGCCTTGAGCGCTGCGGCTCAAGGGGCCGATGGGAGAGGCGGCGAACAGGGCCGCTTCCCTACTAGCAAACTCTCAACACCTGTGCCACAGCAAAAGCGGCTGTAAACTCTCACAGATCCAGCCAACGACCCAATCACCCCAAAATCCAAGGGCCCTTCACATCCACCTCCCTGTGGATCCCAAAACACCAGACAAGCCAAGCGTATATACAGCAATCTTTCAGGAGGACTTGAGTTCTTAAAATGCTAAGCAGTTCTTAAAAACTTAAGTCGCACTATGTAGATGTAATACGGTACTGCCTGTTTACTGTGTCTAAACCTTAATTGCGCTTTTATTATGATAATTATGACCAGTCCTGCCTGAAGTCAGCATAGTTTAGCATAGCCAAGTGGAACCAGAGCCATTTTAGCCTCAGAGACCCTCACAGTTTTAGGTACATTGCAAGCCTTCTGGCCTGGCTGCTTGTGGCACCGCTCTCATTCTCGGTACTGCTGTGACACCCTCCAGGTCAGGCACCAACTGAGCCGGTGCAATGTGCCCCCCACCATAGCCATTGAGCAAAGCTCCGCTCCAGCTGCAGCTGCACCCACTCCGAGCCCAAACCGGTGTACGGAGCAAAGCAGAACTCAGAGAAGCAGGCTTGCTGCTCTGCAACCATTAAAAGGACCTCATTTAATCTTTTAGGGAATTTGGGCGCCGTTAGTCTCTCTGGCTGCTTCCTGCTGAATTGGGCCGTTGCATTTTAGGGGTATACACTACAACATTTTAGGAGGTCTCGGTGATTTAAACCACATAAATCCCAAGTACACCTTTAGGCTCTCATTTTCTGTGGAGACGAAAACAGAACCTCTTTTCCAAAACATCATATTTTTAACAGTTCCTAAATTTAAATATCTTTCTCCTGTCCGGTACACAAAAGACAACATGAACAACATAACATAAAGCTTTTGACCTTGTAAATCAGCCTTCTCACCCATTTTTACTTTCTTAGAATCATTGGGGGGTCCTTTTTAACTTATCTGGGTGCGCACGCACAACCTCCCACTGCTGCTCAGTTTCTGATATGCTCTCTGGACTTTAGAGCATACCTCTCTGAGCATGCATACCTGCAGTTCTGAATCCTTCCTGAATCCAAGGTGAATTCAAGAGATCCCCGTCGGTGCAGTGGTCAGGATTTCCCGGGTTTCGGCACCAGTTGTCCTGCGCTCAGCCTCGCCTGCAAGAACCACGTGGGACACAGGATTCTTCTGCAGAAATAGCTTTAATGCCTCTTGGGAGCTAGAGCATAAGCCACATGGCGGAGACCCAGATATGAAGGAAGCCATCCCTTATATATGAAGCAGACCCTGCTTCGGGACGTGTCACTCTTGGGTTGGTCCGCTGCTCCCAGTCCTAGGTGATGCCTCGGGAGTAGTGGAAAGTTACCAACATGTGTGCACTTTCTTGCTCACCTGGTGGTGCAGCGCCATCTTATGGTGGAGAGTGTGGTTGCGGCCTCCCACAGGAATCTGCTGTGATTTTACTGAATTCATGTTTTCATTATATAGTATTCAAACAAAGAACAAATCAGAAGGTCATATATCATTACTTGACACAGTATGAAAGCCTGTTTTAGTCACATCAGCAATTTATAAGAAAAGCATATTATCAGGGACAGGTGTTAGACATAAAGCATCCTTAGAAGAGGAAATCTTGTCCTTGGGAACTTAAACCTCAGACAAGTGGTTTCATCTTATGAATAGAAAGTTTCTGTCTCATTATCGCTATCATGGCCCTTCCTCTTTCTAACTCTTTCTTTATCTCATCTAGTGACCAAATATGCCTGACAGCTCTCTGCACCTGCCAAATATACTTTCTTGTACCTTCTTATGCAGCAGACACCATGTGGGGTCGGGATCTAGCAAGCCTATCCATAAAGTTCAGAGTATAATATAACAGTCTTTGTCCATCAACATTAACCCATCTATTTCCTTGCTCATCATACACCCCGTGTATGGCAAAGGTTCTGCTGTAGTCTTATACATTCCCATACTGTGCTTCCCTATCCCATAGCTGTTCCTGAAGAGATAATCCTTGTCTTGTACATATATCAAATATCATTATTAAAAGAGGTTTGCAAAGCCCATATCCCGCATAGCCAGCTAATCAAGAAACCTGTCTATGCCACAGCGTTGGCTAATACTGGGCCATCTGCCATTGGCCTCCAGGGAGCCTAGTCCCTTAGGACACGTAGCTGCTGTCCGGCATAATGACGTATGTCATGTCACACAGACGACACTGGATGCTGCATGTACAAACACTCTCAGAGATGCCTGGGAGTTCTGATAAAGTTGATTTTGAATTAATTTTGGTGGTAGTGTAGTTTCAGATGCTTCACACTTTTCAAATATTTGGTGACCCCTCCACTCTGAATTGCATGACTCCTTATGAGGTTGTGACTCACTGTTTAAAAAAAAAACTAGAAAAGGTCTATGATGGGTGGTGGTAGCACATGCCTTTAATCTCAGCATTCAGGAAGCAGTGGCAAGTGGGTCGCCATGGGTTTGAATCCATCCTGGTTTGCAGAGCTTGTTTCAAGACAGCCAGGGCTATGCCTTTAATCTCAGCATTCAGTAGGCACAAGTAGGCAAATCTCTGTGAGTTTGAGGTCAGCATAATGTACAGTGAGTTGCAGGACAGCTAGAGCTACACAGTGAAACCCTATCTCAAAAGCAAAACACCAACAAAAAAAGAAACTAGACCTGTAACAGAACAGCCTAAAATCAGAGTGAAAAGTAAAAGTTATTCTACAAAGAAAGAATAGGCTTTGTTCCTGGATTTTGACAGGTACTACAAGCAAGTCTTGTGGAACCCATCTCTTCCCTTTGCTCGGTTTCTGAAAAAGACATTCAGTGCTTGCCTCTCCCCCCCTGTCTTTCCTCTCAACCTCCAACTTGCAAAACTACTGTGTTAGTAGGTCACACTACTAACAGGAGGTCAGTCCTGGAGGTGTCAGTCCGCTCTACAAATTCTCCTGAGAACAAGTGGAGAACAAAGTGTTCCTAGCAGAGAAATCAAAGTACTTGGAGAATCTTGCACCCATTTTCCCTGGAAGGCTCACATTCACAGCCCTGCCTTCCCAGTTCAGTTTTTTGTCACCCTCTGTCTTCCCTTAGCTTGTTTCAGTGGAGGCATCAGGGATTTGAACCTCCTGGGATGCAGAAATAACAAGTCCTGGAAAGCTCCATAAAAACATCCATTTTGAGAGACAATTGTAACTTTTCAGTTGCTTTAAGGACTATTTAGTTATTTTATCACTTGTTTTACTTGAAAACCAAAACAGTATTTTGCATGAGCTAGAAGCATTTTAGACTAAATAAGTCTTCAGATCAGAAATATGAGCAAAACTTCCTCATTATCCAATTTTCACTTCCTTCAATAGAGGTACTTTGGTTATTTCATTTATTTTTATTTTGACTTTATTTTTTTCTTCCTGAGACAGTCTAACTCTATAGTTCAGCCTGGTCTGGAACTGAATACGTAGCCAGGATGGCCTTGAACTCATTATGCAGTAGCCCACCACTTCATGGTAATTTTAGCTCCTTCATCTCCTCAAATATTGGCATTTCAGACATTAGCCACCTGGGTATGATACGTCGCTGGAGGGTCTTTTTGCACGCTCATCCTCTAACTCTCCGTTCCATGTCTTCCTCCTCACCTGAAGTGATTGTATGTGCCACTGAGAGATGAGTGGACAAGACACAGTTGACATCTGTCCCTAATGCCCTGTTATTTCCAGTCTACAAACCCTGGTATGTGGAAATGCCAAATGTTCCTGTCCTATAAGTCACATGACACCAAGTCTGAGTGTAACTAAACTTTTCCTTTAAGGAGGACTTTCAGGAAGTTGAGGAACTGCTGAAAGAAGGGGGAAATAGTAGAGCACCTGGATTCTAATTAACTTGTCATCTAATTAACTCTGTCACCAGCCCTCTGTGGCTCTCAAAGATAAAGGACCATGCTGAGAATGGCAGTGGCCCAGGTCCAGCGAGCACTCAGGCTCACTGTTATTCATTCCTGATTTTCAGAAGAAAAATCAAATCATCACAGGAATGGGAGTTTGGCATTTGAGGAAAAGAAAGGTGATTTTTGTATGCGTAAATCTGGTGTGTTTGTTCTCCACATCAACAAATGTTTTGATAGACCAGTGAGCCCTTCTCACTATCTCCAGGACCCTTTCCTATGGTGTTTTGTGGCTCAGCACTAGGTGGGCGACAAGGATGCCATCAGTACTGGGGATGGCTTTTCTTATTGCTTTTATCACAATGAGTTGTTACTTTCCCCAAACAAATCTTTCATCTAACTCTAGTTTTTTCCAGGCCTCATTCTAACACTGTTTTCCAGTTTATGGACTGTGCCGCTCAGTGATTGTTTTGGCCAGGTGAACTCTTTATTTGTCCTTTCTTTTCTCTTCCACTGGGAAATTTCATTCCAGAGAGTCTACATTTTGAGATGGTGATGCCTTTCCCTTTGAGATTCTCACTTCTGTTATATTCTCTCTCTCTCCTCTTAACTTTTGTCTTCTGTTTTCAGTTCTAGGACACATAGCTGGTACAGCCTGCAATTTGCTCTTCCATTCTGTCTCCTCTCACCCATTTTGTGGAAACTTCCTGAACCTTTGTTTCTCCTCCCAAGTTACTCTGCTTCCCAAACGCCAATTGTGGGTCTGACTCTCTGCTTACATGAGCTTTGGAAATGTCGTTTCCTTCTTTCTTCTGCCATTTCTTACAAGCTGCTGATCAGTTAATGGTCCTGGAAAGCTTTGGTTCCTGCCAATGCCTAGAACAAATGCTGCTATGATCTGACCCCTGAAGGGCGCCTAAAGGAGCTAAGAGTGATATGCTCAGCCTAGGAGTCAGTGAATGGTCAGAGTCTGGGGCAAAACATAAGACGAGTTGTGCCCTGCCTTCAGGACACTCAGCTGCTCCCTTCAGAGGCCTAAATTCCTCCTTATAACCTATTATTACTACTGACTAGCCACTCCCCAGTGACTTGATGAAATAATCTTGCTTCTAAACTCTGCTTTTGTTCATTGTGCCTTTTTGAGCTTATGTCTGGATGGCTGTTTTTGTCTGACCACTGTATCTCTGACTAATATCTGGTAATAGTATGTTGTGTTCATTTTCTCAGGCCTGACTGAGCCTCTGATCCCCTCTTTCCATTCTGTCTGCCCCTTTCTGAGACCACACTGTGCCTTACCTTTCTTTACCCACATTGATGTGTCTGAGTCTCTGAAACTCTGGCTTCCATTGCTCGTACCAATGCATCATGGATGACCACCTACTTAAGATTTCACTGTGCACAAGCCTTTGTAAAGTGAATTAATTGTAGTAAAGTGAGTTAAGATCCCTGAGACTCAGAAAGTGTTTGCTGTATGTGTTTGTGTATATGTGTATGAATGTACATATGCATATATAGAATGTTGGTATGTTTTTATATATGTTTGTAATTATGCATTTGAGTACGTATGTTTTTTGTATGTGCATATGTATATGTGTTTGTGAGTTTGTGTATGTGTATATATGAATGTATATATGAATGTCTAAATTGTTTTTCTGTTGCTGTTATAAAACACCATTACCAAGGAGACCTATAGAAGAGTTTATTTTGGCTTTTGGTTCCAAAGGGATAAAGGTCCATCAAGGTAGAGAGGCATTGCAACATGTGACAGGCAGGAGGAAACTGAGAACTCACATTCTCAACTGCAAGCGCATGACATAGAGCAAACTGGAGTAGGGTGAGGCTTTTAATCTCACAGCTTGTCCCCTAGTGACATAATTCCTGTAGCAGGGCACATGCTAAACCTCCTGAAGGAGCACCACCACTGGGACCAACAGTTAATATACCGGAGCATCTGGAAGATACTTCTTATTCAAACCTCCAGAGTACAGATGTATAAGCATGTATGTGCTTATATGTGTATGTGTTAATACATATATTAACATGTATGTCTGTATGTTTGTGTTTAAATGTATGTGCATATATTTGTATATGTGTGTTTATGTATGTGTGTATATCCATATATGTGTTTGTATATATATATGTTCATGTATATATACTTGTGTATGCCTGTGTGTTTATATATGTTTGTACATATGTTTGTATATGTTTTTGTGTGTGTATGCATATATGACTATGTATATTTGCCTCTGTGTGTGTTTGGTGCAAAATGATGATGATCAGGGTCTTTTGCTGAGGCACAGGGGATGAGTTAAAAGTAGACAGAGACATCACAAGGGTAATATACATTTGGAGGAAGAGTGAGGTTCAGTGTGGTCAGATCTGAGGGAATGTTTCTCAATATAGGGTGTTGTACTTTGCAGGTAAAGTGTCTTTCACAGTCTTATATCTGAACACTTGGCACATAGATTGTGACACTATTTTGGAAGGTAGTGAAACCTTTAGGACATAGTCTTGCTGTAAGAAGTGGGTTGCTGGGTGGAGGGCTTGAAGCTTTATAGCTGGACCCTTCTGTTTACTCTATTTCTTGACTACAGATATAATGTGACAAACTAGCCTCCTGCTCCTGCCACCATGCCTGATGTCGTGTCTTCTCTGCCATCATGGAATACATACCTCTAGAACTACGAAACAAAAATAAATCCTGTCTGCCCTTAGCTGATGTTGGCAAGGTATTGTCTCACAGCAATGGAACAAGAACTCATAGGAGCTGTGTTTTATTTCTGTGTCCTAGGATGCTAAATGTTCCACCCAAAAAATGATGGTTGTGATATCTAGTGATCAAGACACATGGACAGGAGTCTGACATCACTTCTAAAGGCTATGCAAAGGACTTGGTAAACCATGGCAAGGAAGGAGGAACCATGGCAGAAACAGAAAAATACATAAAACTCAACTTGAAAAACCATGGGTTAACTAGAAATTTATAGTTAGGAAATAGGGTGAAATTCAGAAAATAGAAAATCACTAAAAGGTACCACTAGGGGGAAGGAAACTGAGGCTGAACTCACCTAAAGCATTGTTACTGAAAGCAGTACCAGCAAGCAGACACTGTTTCAGGAATAATGGGGGCATCAATCTGATCAGATATCCTGAATGCTCAGGTAATGAGGTGATATGATATAAAAGGAGGGGTATTCTTGTTAACCTGATTTATAAGAATTCTTGCTAAGCCTTAATTTTTTGGCATAACACAGTCAGTTGTGGAGGACAATTTTAGAGCGCAATGAGGGTGGCGATGTGACTCAGTTGATAGAATGATTGCAGAGCATGCGTAAAGCCCCATATTCAATGAGAAGCACTTCATAAACTAGGTGTGGAGGTACACTCCTCTGGTTCCAGATATGGAGGCAGAAGGATCATAAGTTCAAGGCTACCTTGAGCCACATGGTAGAGAGTTTGAGGCCAGTTTAGTGTACATAAGACCCTACCGCAAAACCAAACTAACACAACCTAACATAACCCTAGCTAAAGCTTGGTTAAGTAAGGAATTTTTTTGTCACCTTTGAGGAAGTGCCAGTTTCCTGTGAAAAGATCTGATGTGGGACAATTTACAAAGGCCTGCTGACCTGGAGCATTGGAGTCTTGGTTATATTTATTCACTGGGAACTCCTTGGGTCTCAGATGTAAGATAACAGAATTTAAGGTTGCTTGACTTAAACACAAAGGCTATTTCTCTGGCTATGAAAGGCTGGATGTGCAGATAAGAATGTATTCCAGTGATCCCCAAAGTGAAAGACTTTAAATCAGATGATCTTAACTTAACTTCATGGAACAAGGATACAGAGCTTCAAGAGACAGTCCCCAGCAATGTCTAGGCTTTAGCACAGTTAAGAGGAGCATAGCAATGGTGCAATATGCAGACATGGAAGAATCGGGAAAGGAGCCGTTCTTCAGGGAAAGATTTCCAGTTCAATCTTGAGTCTGAATGTTGATACCAACTAAGAACAGAGGTTGTGTGAGGAGCCACAGATGTGAGCCTGATCCTCCTTGACTGGACACCAGAAAGTTTGAGCTTATTTTTGCTCTTTCAAAGTTGTTGACAACAGATGTGGCTACAAACAAGAGATTCTGGTTTAGGGTGTGGTTCATTAGTATTTGGGGTACAAAGGTGGGTTCGCTCCACAAGGACCAAAGGTCAGAGAACTCAAGTCCATTTCTTTTATCATGTTAATGAAATCTGTTGCTTTCTCCCCTCCCCCTTTTGAGTGAAGTACATGAGCATATAGAAAATAAATATCAATGAATTCAGAATTCAGTATTCACTGAATTTCATTCCCAGAGCTGTTCTGTGTTTCTGTCTCTTATTTCTTTTATATCTCTGCTCCTTTTGCGTAATAATTCTAATCCTCATGCTCCTACCCTGGGGTGTATGAGTTTCACTGAGACTGGTCTTTGACAAGGCTGCCAAATGAATGCAAGTGAAACTATCTGAAAGAATGTTTTCTTTTTCTGGCCATCCTCTCTACATAGCTGAGGTTGATGACCTTGACCTGCCCTTTCCTCTGACCTTGAACTGCCTTTCCTCCTGAGTTCTGAGACTGCTGACTTGTGCCATCACACCATGTTTTGTTGATGTGGAGTTCAGGCATTTGTGCAGCTAGGCAAGTACTGAATTCACTGAACCCCAGCATAGATGCCAGACTATCCTTTGCTGTTAAAACAGTAGTATCTGTAATAAGCCTTCAGTCCCCTTAAATCACCCTTAGCCAGTCTTCACACTTGCTTTCTTTCTCTTTGTTTCTTTTAAATTTTTTTCTTTCTTCTATTTTTCTCTTTTAAGACAGTAAACAATTAGTCTTCTGAGTTAAGGTCAGAACACTCTTAAACCGAACTCAGTCTTTTCAATTAGTGGAGGGATGGAGCTTTTAAATAAAATATTAGGTAATGGATGTACCAGGAACAGACTAAAAAGATGTAAGCTTTTTGTACTGACTGATCTCAGTTTTATTCCCCAGTGTCTCACACTGAAAGGTCAAGAGTAACATGGCTCAGCACTCTGGGTCCAGAATAGCCAAAGTAAGTTTTGTCCTCTGGTGGAGGGTGCCCCCCAAGATCCAGAATCTGGCTGTGCTGTTCATGGTTTCAGATTCTTCCTCTAAGTGAACTGAATCACACTACAAGACAGTTTCATCTCTGAAGGCTGCACAAAAGTCTGATGTACCTTTTTGGCAGGAGGTGCCACATAGCCTTTCAAAGCGCTAAAAGCCTGCCTCCTACAGCCATCTGTGTTGGCAAGCCCAGCTGGAGCAGGGCAGACCTTGGGGATGGGAGCTGGTGGAGGCAAATTTCATCTACGTGGGAGTCAAACCCAGTTCAAAGATATTTATATCAAATGTTTTCTTTCTTTTGCCCATGTTAATGCATTTCTTTCTCAAAGTTGCCAGAGGTTTTTAATGAGTTTCACAGAGAGAATTCCTGACCCTCCTGACTCAGGAAGCTTTAAACATAATGAAAAAGGACTACACACAGGAATATATTCAAAAGATACAGTGCGTAAGATCTGCGGCTCCCTGCGCCTATACAAATGCCCAATTAATCAGAAAATCAATCTTTCTGTCCAGGTGACAGATAGGAGTCCTCCATTGAAGGGAAGAAAGAGAGCAGTCATGATGAGATAATTCTTTCTCATAACTAAAAGGCAGCTTAAAAGACATCTCAAAGCAGTTAGGATTGAAGAAACTGTTAAAAAGCCACCACATTCTCTCCCTCTTGTTAACTGAGTCTTGATGAAGGTAGAGAGGAATAACAGGGAAGCTTGCATTTTATAAAAACCTTTACAAAAAAAGAAAGAAGAATGAAAAGAAGGAAAAAAGAAAGGAAGGAAGGAAGGAAGGAAGAAAGGAAGGGAGAAAGAAAGCTCTCTAAAGACACCCAAGATCTGAGAGGTGATTTATAACTCTTCAATGAAATGGCACTGTTTTGGTGAAAAGGCCATCAGGTACTGGCTGCCCATGTCACAGAACGCTAGCTTCATAGGCTTTCTTGTTAAAGTATTCAGGATGTTGAGGCATCTGCTTGCAGTGAGAGACTGAAAGGCTAGGGTTTTCTGCTCTGTTTGAATGGATAGGAAAACAGGATCCCAGAGAGTTGGGGCTCTTTGTATCTGTCTGTCTGTCTCTCATTTATATGTGTGGGAGCAGAGTCGGTGCATAACCTTGTGTATCCTTGCTCAGGTACATTCCACTTTTTGCCTAAGATAGGAACTCTCCTTTGTCTAGCACCTTTCTGAGTAGGACAGACTAGTTGTCCAGCGAGTTTTGGTGTTCACCGGTTGTTGCCTCTCCTTTAACCATTGCTTAGGTAATAAACCTGCACTACCATGCTTTCTTTATAGGGTTTTTTAATGTTGACTCTGGAGATCTGTTTTACCAATAGAATCTGTGATAGAATCCAGTGTTTAGTCTCATCCCAGCTACGTGGATAGTGACTCCAAGAGCCTGGCAGCAAAGCTATCTGTCCCCCAAGTTTTTGAATTTCTCAGACATCTCTTGGCTTCTTTAAAGAAGGCTATGGCGGAAGCTGACATGGCTGTTTTCTTCCATATCACAGTATGGATGTCTGCAGCAGCCTGGGATCTGTTGTGAATGCTCTGACCTCGATGCACAGGCCGGGTCTGCAGGGAACAGCATTTTCTCAGCTCTGGGCTGATTTGTCTCTGAGAATGGAAACTATTGGTTTTATCTGCACCTCTGCTCCTGGTCTTTTGATTTTATTCCTCATTTCATGCAGTCCACAATCCTATAGTTGTAGCTCTTCCACTCATGGTGCTTTCTTGTGATTTTTTTTTCTGGAAAAAAAAATGCCTCTAATAAAATACCCAATACAGCTACATTTTGAAAAAATTTGGAAAGCTCCAAACAAGAACAAAAGCAGGAATTAAACATACACAAAGGTTCCTAAAAATCTCCCCTCATTGCTTGGAAACTTTCTTTGAATTTTTTTTTCCTGGCCCCTCAATTTCTCACTTATGCTCTGTGATTCTATACCCTCCCCCAACCCACACTATTAAATATTCTTCAGCAAAAAACGTGTTCTTTGGTTTCATTTAAGTCCTACTAGTCATTTACCACATAGATCTTCACATATGAATTCCAAATTTAATCATTTCCAAAGAGCCCTCAGTTGAGAAGGTTCATGTTCATCAAGTGGAGTCTGTATCCCTTCTCCCTCAACCTCAGCTTTCTTTTAGAAGGCTGGCTGAGTACAGACACGAATGTGATTCTTACTGTGGTTACCAGGGAAGGGTTCCTTAGGTTATGGAGACAGTTTTAAGGTCTCTTGTTCTCATTTTTGGCATTAACTTAAGTCTAAGGCATCATTACTTGAGGGTAAAAGTCAAAAATAAATCCTTCAAGCCAGAGAAGATATCAGCCTTTATTCACGCACACCGACCAAGAGCAGATGGAGAAAGGAGAAACTTCTGGCTCTCAAAGGAAATGTGTTGTGTATGGAACTTTGTTCTACTTATGACCTTCTAGATGAGGTCAGTGAAATGGTTTCAATGGAAAGAAACCAGAATGGCAAAGAGTTACCAGCATGGAGGTTTTGAGGTCTCTGTGTGTTTAAAATTTATAATTCCAAGGAAAACAATACAACTCTATAAATACTCTGCATTGCGGACTTGTGGGCAAGGCACCAAGAGCTTTGGCAGAGTATATTTTCCTATGTTGGTATCAAAACTAGATTATCTTAGGAGCCCTTAGTAATCCTGATGGCACGTTCAGCTACAAGAAAATCTGCGGGCAGTCCTGTACAGGAAATATTAGTGAACATCTTTAAAACTGGCAGAGGATCCTTTTGTTAACTGAAAATCGCTCTATTTGTGAATCTCACCTTCAAGTGCATGTAACACACGCTGCAAGCATGTACTGCACACACGACAAATACTTCTAAATACATTTTCATGAACTTTCTCATACCTAATGCTCCTTTAGTTTTAATTTTATTACTTAGCTGTAACTTAACAGTAGAGTATTATTGAATTAAGCAATTCTAGCTAACAATTGTAAATTTAAAAATTCAGACAATTTTAATTTTGAGAATCCCAGTTTTTGAAAATATGGCTGATATCATGCTAAAGAATATATATTACTCTTGAGTAAAAAAATGTGACTAAACAGCCCCACAGCATCATCTACCTACCAGTAACATAATTTGTCCTCCCCTCTCCAATTTCATTTATAGTTCCTTTGTGTCTAACTTCAAACGCCATGAGGAAGGCTGGTGAGGATGTCATGTACCAAGTATACATACAGATGACACTTATTTTATGCTTATTTCTCTAGCTACTCTGGTCTTATCAGCAGTGAATGTGATAAGCAAAATGATTCAAAGAGATGTTAGGCACAAATTTAATGCCACATAGAAACATTAGTGAGATCTGACTTACCATTGCTTCATTCCAAAGCCCCCTTTTCATTTTTACTATCATACATCATTTTTCTTAGATACCTTTACAGCTATTCTATATTTTTCTCTTTTGGCAAAATGAGTATAAGAGAATAGGCAAGGTAAGATTAGAGTCACTTACAGGATCAAATAGATTCATAAATAGTCACAATTGACAGCTTTCACTGTGGACAGATGGCAGCTTTGGCTAGGATGAACTCTGTTTTCTCAAAAGTAATTCTGTGTTTCCTGAGACTGTCCCTCCTGCCCACATTTGGGTAGATTATCATGGGGAGGGGCCAGAGAATTCATTTGACTTGATGTGAATCTTAACAAATCTTTTCTTTCTTTTAAACTATATTTATTTTTATTTGTGTTTGCTATCCTGAGCTTTGATCTAATCTTTTCTTATTATCCTCCTGCTCCTCCTTTTTAGAATAGAAATGCTTACTTAGTGCCCTTATATACTGGAAACACAACTTGATTTCTTTTTTTAAGCAGAGTTAAGTGATTGCCTTGAGTTTCAGAGTGGCTAGTGCTATAATGGGAGCAAGGAAACTAGAAGACCAGCTAGAAGAACTGACTGTCTCAGAACAGAAGGAACGACTCCAAGAGTGAAGGAGAAACAAAGACACAGAAGCTAGAAGAACTGACTATCTCAGAACAGAAGAAACGACTCCAAGACTGAAAGAGAAATAAAGCCACAGAAGCATCTTCAAATGGACCCAGACAAGTCTGAGAGCCTTGATCTTCAAAATAAATAGTAAAGAATGATAAATTATTGAATATATAGTACGAAGACGTGGCTGTAACATTTGTGGGAAGTGAATGCTGATTCATGAGTATGGAAGAAATAATTTTATTAAAATAATCACACATCTGTGGCAACGATGGTAATAATTTAATGAGAAATATTTATGGATAAAAATTAAGGGATTGAATATCTAAGAAGATATTTACATGATATCAAAGAAATAGTTTTCATAAAATATTTGTGTACTAAGAAGAAAACAAGATTAGTATTTGCAGAGGTATGGCAAATAGCTTCTTAACCCAATTTTCAAACTTAGATCTACAGCTAAGTGAGAGAAAGCAGCTGTCAGGACTTGCTGGGAGGGTATGCTGGGAGGGTGTGCAGGGAGGAGGTGCTGGAAGGGTATGCTGGGAGGGTGTGCTGGGAGGGTTGCTGAGAGGGTGTGCAGGGAGAGTGTACAGGGAGGAGGTGCTGAGAGGGTGTGCAGGGAGGAGGTTCTGAGAGGGTGTGCAGGGAGGAGGTGCTGGGAGGGTGTGCAGGGAGGAGGTTCTGAGAGGGTGTGCAGGGAGGAGGTGCTGGGAGGGTGTGCAGGGAAGAGGTTCTGAGAGGGTGTGCAGGGAGGAGGTGCTGGGAGGGTGTGCAGGGAGGAGGTGGTGGAAGGGTATGCTGGGAGGGTGTGCTGGGAGGGTTGCTGGGCGGGTGTACAGGGAGAGTGTACAGGGAGGAGGTGCTGAGAGGGTGTGCAGGGAGGAGGTGCTGGGAGGGTGTGCAGGGAGGAGGTGGTGGAAGGGTATGCTGGGAGGGTGTGCTGGGAGGGTTGCTGGGCGGGTGTACAGGGAGAGTGTACAGGGAGGAGGTGCTGAGAGGGTGTGCAGGGAGGAGGTGCTGGGAGGGTGTGCAGGGAGGAGGTTCTGAGAGGGTGTGCAGGGAGGAGGTGCTGGGAGGGTGTGCAGGGAGGAGGTTCTGAGAGGGTGTGCAGGGAGGAGGTGCTGGGAGGGTGTGCAGGAAAGAGGTTCTGAGAGGGTGTGCAGGGAGGAGGTGCTGGGAGGGTATGTAGGGAGGAGGTGCAGGGAGGGTGTGCTGGGGGTGTGCAGGGAGGAGGTGCAGGGAAAGTGTGCAGGGAGGGTGTGCAGGGAGGAGGTGTTGAGAGGGTGTGCAGGGAGGATGTGCAGGGAGGGTATGCAGGGAGGGTATGCAGGGAGGAGGTGTGCAGGGAGGGTGTGCTGGGAGGATGTGCTGGGAGGGGATAGAAGAGTCACCCACAAAAGGCAGGAGTTTAATCACAACAAAGTGTCAGGTAGTTTCAACCTGGGACAAACTGCAAATAACTGGCTCTTTATTTTCAAAATGTCAAGGTCAAGAATGTTAAAAAAAAAAAAAAGAAAGAAAGAAAGAACTGAGAAAGTATTTCAGGAGACAAGAATCACTGCCAGCCAGCATTTGTGTCCTTTGTGAAACGTGAATGTTACAGGTTGGACAGAGGTGAGGGTATGTGGTAGTGATGCATCAATGTTAAATTTTCTTGTATTTTGTTAGTTTCAGTGTGACTGTGTAGAATAACATTCCTGTTCGAAGGAAATTCACACTGAAGTATTAAAGAGTTGGAAGGTAATTTATAAATAATGATTAGGTTCTATATCACACTCTGAATTTTTTTTCTAAGTTTGAAATTTCAAAATGAAAATGATTTAAGGTCTGGAGAGATGATTCGGTGGTTAAGAGCATTTGCTGTTCTTCAGAGGACTTGTTAGGTGCCTCAAACCCACCTAAAATTTTAGTTTCAGGGCATATGATGCCTTCTTCTGCCTTCATGGGCACGTATACACATTAGCATGTATACTTTTGCACATGCACACACATACACACACACATACAACACAGACAAATAAATCTTAAAATGATTTTTAATGTGGAAAATGGATAAAAAAATAATCCTCCCACTAAAATTCTATCATAGATGGGGGAGAGGCTCAAAAGACTTCCCTATTCCCAGCTGCTACAGGCAGGTAATGGACGCTGGGATTCTGCAGTGATGTAGCTCCTGGTGAGTTGCTCTTGCTCTAGGTATGTGTGCTTATGCCAGCAAAAGACATGAGCATAGGGAGGGAGGTTTCTTAGAATAAAACTGGGATGAGTGGGTGGGGGAGGGAGGTGTGTGAGAATAATGGAAGGGAATGTGATCAGGGTGTTATATATGCTATGAAATTGTGACAGAATAGAGATTTAAAAAGAAAAGAAGAGGCTTTTGCTTTAAAAATTGTTACTATAGGGACTGGAGATAAGGCCCAGTAGTTAAGAGCACATGTTGGTCTAGAAGAGGACCAAGGTTGGCATCCTAAAACCCACATGATGGCTTACAACTGTCTGTAACTCCAGTTCCAGAGTACTCGATGCCTGTTCTGCCCTCCATGGGCGTTACACTTATATACATGTAAGCAAAACACTTATAATCATAAAATGAATATATTTTAAAAGTTTTCTATAGAGTAGAAAGTCTAAGACATTCAAGATGAGGTAAAGTCAACAGAACAGAGACAGCTATGTGGTTCTGGTAATAAACATGGTTCTTGAACTAAATGACCCATGCACCAATGGTGGTTATATCTGCATTCACAGGGAGGTGTACGAAGGTGGCATACATCTTGCAGGCTGTAGTCTCTTTCCTTCTTTCAAAGGGGCATGAACTCCTGCGGTAATTTCGAGCTATGCAGAACAAATGGCCAGGGGACTATAGTTGATAGTTATTATTACTATTATATTATCTATTGCTTATCTTAATCAGGCAGCCACTTCTAAATTGTGGCTTTGCTAGTCATTAGATGGCCTTGAGAGAACTTTTTTTTTTCCTGGACCCACTTTTTCTGTTTAAACTAGGAACAAAATTGTTTTTTTAGCCATCAATACAATGGTTTTAAGAGTTAAGTGATTAAGTGAGGTGATGCAAAATTCTTTGCAGTGTGTGTGTATGCATGTGTGTGTTTGCGTGTGTGTGCATGTCGAAAGTGAGACTTGATAGTTTTGGCCTTAATTCTATCTACTCCAAAGGTTGAGGTAGAATGACTACATGTTGAAGTTATTCCTGGGCTATATATAGTGAATTCAAAGAAAATTTAGTCAATTTGGTGAAAATCTATCTCAAAATAAAAATTAAAAAGATGGTTGTGATATAGTTCAAAAGCAGAGTGCTTGCCTAAAATCTGTGAGGGCCTAGGTTGAACTCCTTTTATTAAAAAATTTTAGGGCCAGACATGATGGTTCATGCCTTTAACCCCAGAACTTGGGAAGCAGAGGCTGGTGGATCTCTGAGTTCAAGATCAGAGTGCTCTACAGAGTGAGTTTTAAGAAAAGTCAGCTACAAACCAACATGATTAGCTTAAAAACCAACCAGCACCTCTTACTCCCCAAATGTCAATTACTACTACTACTACCACCACCACGCATACACACACACACACACACATGCATGCACACACACACACACACACACACACACACACACACTGAAGCAAAATAAAGGCTAAAGGAAAAATAAAAAGATTGGCAGCAATTCCGGGGAGAACACAAATTCATCCAGTGGAAGAGGAGGGCCTGCACTAGGTTGAACAATTATCCAGAGTGGATGGGAGGTTTCAGCTCTCAGAAATGCCTATTTTTCAGGAAGGAACAAGGCCTCACTCTTGTCCCTGACTCACTTAGACCATTCTCAGGCCCTAGCCTTCACCTGGCAATGCCTTCACAAGTTCACATCAATCCTAAAACTTATATGTACTTCTCATATATATTTGATTGGCAGGCAAAAGCATGTTTTTTTTATCATGCTCTTCTATATAGAAGTTTAAATGTTTGCTTGCCATTGAAGCTTCAACCTAAAGTTAGGGATTTAAGGAAACATATTATTTGGAAATGATTAACAAAAAGTTGAGTTACTCTCTCTATCCACTAGCTGACTTATGCAGCATTGACACCAATTATGAATGTATGTATTTTGGCCCCCAATGTCTGATTTTTTTTTGTCACTGTAATAAAATATTCTAAAAAAAGGAACTTAAGGAGACAAGATTTCTTTTGGCTCATGGTTGAAGGTATACTGTCCATTCCAATAGGAAAATTAAGGCAACAATCATTTGAAGCTGCTGGCATTCACAGTGAGAAGAGAGAAGGAATATGTATGTGTTCCTAGTGATGGCCCCTTCTACCATCCGCAGTCCTCTGCCCGAGGTTTGGCCCTTCTTACAACTAAGATATGCCTTACTACACTAATTAATATAACCAGGATAGTACCTCACAGACATGAGATGGACATCCTAGGATATTTTAGACTTTGTCAGCATGACAATTAACACCCTAAATTTAGAGCATTTTAGACAGTAGAGCAGAAAATGAACACCTCAAAGAAAACAACAATAAAAACTAACCTCAGGTCCACAAAGAGTGAACCAACACTGATGTTGCTGAAGTCTCTGTACCTCTTGCTAGAATCCCAGGATTATGCAAGGAAGCATTAGGATAGGGATAATCTGGGCGTGGTATATGCCGAAGAAAATGCTGGTTGTAAGTGGGAGAGAGACACTGTGCTTAAGAAAAGTGTTAGAAAGGAGAGGAGACTGGATTTCAAAGAAATCAGTGTGGAGGGAAGCAGAAGAATTGGCCTTGGGATATGTTCGGGACTCTATTCCTGTGACCTTCATGTTCTTGTTCACAAAAAAGGTCAGGCTATAAATTCAAGAGTGGATGGTTTGGAGGTTTCAAGTCTGAGCTGGCTCCTAATAACTCTTTTGCTAAGTGGAACTACGGAGACAATGCTGTGTCTGCTTTCATCCCCACCAAGTCCTCAACTTGGTCTTAAATCCCTATAGGCAGAGGCTCTGCTGCAAACTTGTCTCTAAGTGTGATAGCATTTGGTTAGAAAATAAGAGACTTTTGCTGTAGTGTCAGAATAGAGAAAGCCTCAGGGGGTGATGTGGGCCCTGAGGAGACTTAAGTGGGGAACTTGAGCTGTTGCTTAAAGAAAAGAAGCTAAGATTTATTTATATATGGATGTATTCCATCCAGGACTGAGGCAGCTCACCAGAGGGCATGAGGATAAAGAGAGAAGTGGCACAAAAATAAAAAAAAACACCAAGACTGGAAATAGCATCACATATAGAAGATAAGAATTTCAGGTGTGGACTCTTAGTTAATAGAAGTAACTAAAGAATTGTTTTGTGGAAAAAGATCTCAGGTTATTTAGTATGTAGGACCACGAACATAGAGGCTGTTAATTTCAATGGGAAGCTATAACAACAATATCAATAGCTACAAACGCAACGTAAATTGTAGAACAGTGTATACGCAGGAGGGATGTGTTTCTCACATGTTAGAGATTGCAAAATTTAAGATCAAGACCTTGGACGATTCACTGTCAGGTGCAGGGTCACCTGCTTCAGAGAGGGACCTTGTAGGTATAATCTCACAGGGCAGGCAGGAATAAGGTGGTTCTCTTGAGGTCTCTTCAAAGATCATAACTCTACTCTGGGAACCCACACTTTTGTTCTCCCCCAAAAATCTAACTTTCTAAAACTATCACTTTCAGGGAGAGGATTTCAACATTTAAATTTGGGGTACATAAATCCTCAGAAAATAATAGAAAAAGTTATAGCCAGCTACTGTTGTACAATATAAAGCAAAACTCTGTGTGGGTGTTTGTGTGTGTTCGTATGTATGTGAGTGAGTAGGTGTGTGCGTGTAGGCCAGAGGCCAACCTTGTGTATAGTTTACTAGGAACTGTCCACCTTGATTTTGGAGACAGGGCCTCATGCTGGGGTTTGCTAAGAAGCTAGGCTGGCTGGCTACTGAGGTCTAAGGGATCTGCCCTTGTCTCCAGTGTTGAGATTATAAGTGTACAACCTTTCTGGGTTTTTATTTTTTTTTATTTTATCTGATGTGTATTTATGCTTACCATGTGAATGCAGCATACTCAGGGCCTAAAAGAGGGCACTAGAGCTGGAGTTACAGGTAATTTTGAGCATCTTGTATATTCAGGGAGCCGAAGCAGGGTCCTTCACAGCAGCAATAAACACGTTTAACCACTGAACAATCTTTCCAGGCCTTATATTGGGTTCTTATACTTGGGTTTAGGGGATCAAGCACAGGTTCTCTTTATGTAGTGTGCTTGTTAATTTTTGTCAAATTGATACAAACTAGAGTCACCTTTCTTCATGTATTTGAAACATTTTCTTGATTAATGATTGACAAGAGAGGCTCCTGGCCACTGTGCACAGGGTCATCCTTAATGCAGGTAGGCTTGGGCTATATGAGAAACTGAGCAAGACATGGAAAGCAAGCTAGTACACAGCATTCTTCTCTCCTGCAAGGCTCTGCCTGCTAAATGTTTCTTAACAGCTTCACAGACTAGTGACAAAGTTAAAATGTGCAAGCCTACTGGGGACGTTCACTGTTCATACCACCATACTAATTGATGGTGGAAATCGAGAAAGTGATTATCGTGAAATGGAGAGGAAGAATGGGTCTCAGGGTGAGCATGTGATCCAAATGGGTGGGATTTAGTAACATGTCAGACAGGAAGTGAGGCTGAGGAATGAGACTGGGCCATAAGGAAGGCTGATGAGGAGGCAGTATCAAGGATAACACCCAGTAACTGGGCTGTTACCTTTTATTCCATTCACTGCAGGTGCACCCCAAGACAGGGCTAGAGACAATGCCAAGAGAAAAATGGAAACCTTCTTTCTTGCTTGTCAAGGTTAGAGAAACTTGCCAATTTAATGGATTCAGAATCAGCAGAATGGACTTCGACTCAATGCTTTCCTGCACAGCTAAGTTTATCTTATGCAACATGTACCAAGCACAGTGCTGGGAGCCATCTAGACGCATCTTAAATGTTTCCATGGAGCTACACAGTCATCTGTTATACTATATGGGTGTTCAGAAAACTAATGCTCTCCAAGAATATGAGAAGTGGCTACAGGGAAAGATAGAGCACCCCTAATTAGTGAGGCAACTCTCCTCAAGAACTAGACTGCCTTGCAAGAAATTTACCTTACAGGAGACACAAGATACTCCAGGGTGAGCTTGAGGTTAATGGGAGGTTTGTGCTGTAAACACTGGTGACCTGAGGATATTTCTCATTCTGGGCAAGAGTTTGTTTGTATCCCTGGCTTCCTCTCACACTCCTAGGAACCTCCTATAAGATACAGTATTGATGGCTTCATCTCCACAGATAATAACATGCTCTCTAATTATCACATCTGTATTTTACAAGAGCTAATTAGAAAGAATTTTCTAGCCTGGGAATTTGCTGACAGGAGGAGTACAGAGCACATACATAACGTGAGTACCTAGGGATGCTGAGTCTAGGAGCACCCTCATCTCTCCATCTCTAGTGATGACAGATGTTTGATAGCTCTTCGCAGTAGCCCCCGCATGCCACGTTTTCCCAACTGCTTCAACCTCCACTCTCTCAAACACACTCATCATTTCCATGCAAATGTCATTGTCTAGATTTAAAAAAAAAAAAGAAGAAAGAAAGAAAAAAAAACCTGTGAGGGAAATCATGGGCTTCTATCAAATTCTGTACTCTCATAATAGTTGCTCACCCCGACACATACCGCTCCACTGTGGCTTTCAGTTAACATTTGCATGTTGTTATTATGCTTAGTCCAGGATCTGAACTTCCTGCCTAAGATCAGAGTTCTCTGCATGTCAGGGTGGGCTCTGCAGTTTGTCCTCTATCCATTCCTATTGTTGTCTGACAGTTAAACGGCAGATTAACATTCAGAAGGAGACTAGAAGACAGACTTCACTAGTATTCCTTGAAGTCACCAAACGAAAGCTGCTGTCAGTTTGTCCTTACTTACTGTCTGTCCAGGTGTCTGGACAATGTCTGGAGCAGAGGAGGGTTGGGAGTAGAGTCCAAATGACTGACTCTCAACGTTGTTGCCTGTGAGTTTGAAGAATCTGTTAGTTACAGAGTGGCCCAGCTTTAGTACCTGTGTGAAGTTTTTCAGGAGGAATCGGTGAGAGTTGCTGGCTAGTGAATGTAGTTTCTGAAACAAGCTGAATGTTTTACAAAATGCCAGTTTATAGCTGGGGCTGTGTCTCAGTTGGCAGAGTGCTTGCCTAGCATGTGCAAGGTCCTGGGTTCCATTCCCAGCACTATAGGAAACAGCTTTGTGGCAAAATTCTGTAATCCTGTAACCCAGTAAGTGGAGGCAGAGAAGCAAAAGTTCTAGCAAGCCTTAGATATATATGTCCCCGCTCAAACAAAGAGAAGGACATGAGTTCTGTGACAATGTTGTAACATGAGTGGGTCTGCTTGTTGGGGCTTCTTTCCTGCCCAGTACCCACAGCTGTTTAGCCCCAAAGAAAACAACACAGAGGACTCTAAGTTATAAAGCTGATTGGCCCATTAGGTCAGGCTTCTTATTGGCTAACTCTCACATCTTGATTAACCCATTTTTTTGATCTATGTTAGCCATGTGGCTCAGTACCTCTTTCAGTGGGGCAGCTCACATCCTGCTGCTTCGGTGATCTGGGCAGGAGTGGGAGGAATCAACTTCCTTCTCTCCAGAATTCTCCTGCTCTCTTTCATCACTTCCACTTTCTGTCTGGTTTTCCCACCTACAACTCCTGCCTGGCCAATCAGTGTTTATTTAAAACATGACTGACAGAATACAGACAATTCTCCTGCACCACTTCCCCCTCTTTTTTTAAAAAACAAAACAAAACGAACAAAAAAAAAAACAAAGGAAAATATCCATAGTCTATTTTTTGGGAATGTGGGTGTAGTATTCCAGGCTACTTCCTGCTGGTTGGAGGTGCTGATAATCTTATGGGGACCTAAAGAAAATTTAGAGTTATGATCAAGTCCTGTCTGAAGTATCCTGTGAGTCTTGGTCATCTCAGGCAGCAGTCTTGAACCTGTTCTGGGTGAAGAGTGTTGTTGGAGATTTTTCAGGTGGCCTCCCTTGGTCAAATTGGATTTTTCTTAACTCAGAATAAATCCAGAATCCCTCGTTTTCTGTGGAAACAAAAGCAAAATCTCTTCTCCAAAGTAACATATCTTTTGACTTCAATTTTGTAGCCAAGGTATTTTCAGAATACCTATAGTGGATTAATTCTGTAGCATATATAAGCAAATATCTTTTAGCAGCTGCTTCTCCTTCCTCAGCATTTAAACAATTCAAAGGGAGCATAATAACAAACAGTATCAAGATTCTCTGTATATTTTCTGTCTGGTTTTCCCACCTATACCTCCTGCCTGGCCAATCAGTGTTTATTTAAAACATGATTGACAGAATACAGACAATTCTCCCTCACCACAATGTGCTTATTGTTTATATTCCAGGTTGCTAAAATAAGAACCAGGGACAAAAAGAAACTGTTTGTAATATGCTTTCTGCTACAGATTCTCTGGAGATGGCTTACTGGAATATTGTAATGAGGATTCTGAAATATACTATGGGATCATGGGAAATTAATTAGCATTCCTATATACATGCTACATAATTAACTCTTTTCTAGAGAGTTCCTTGAATAACCCTGAGACAACTCATGCTCTTGACTCTGCACTTCACAGCCCACTTTGGACATAGACTCATACCCTTTGTCAAAAGCAGTCTTCCTAGGATCAGACTAAATGCACCTTTCAACATACAGGGCCACTGCTTGCTTGGGTGAGAACAAAGAATTTAATGAGCAGGAACAATGTGTGAATCAGTTCTAACAAGGGGCATTAGTAGGTCAGTGGTTTAAAAATAACTTTTGTGTATTTCCAACATAATAAAAAATATTCACTTCACAGACCCTTGAGCAGCTGTAATTTGATATTCTCTCAAATGCTGGGCAGCTGTCAGCCCCACCTGAGTGGCAGCACATTTTCAAAGCAGGAAAGCCCTGAGAAACAGCTGGGTCAGCCTTCCAAGAAGCCAGCGTTCTTTAGCACTGATCTAGTGTTCAACTGTAGACAATATTTTTATGACTCCTACCGAATAAACATTTGCAGATCTCTCCTGGCAGGAGTACAGATAACTGTTATGAATGGTCTTTCAGAGCTGGGCTTACCGAAGATTCCACTCTGAGATCCACAGAGAATTCTCGCGGGGTGTTGTTGTTTTTCTTTTGCTTCTACCGAATTTGTCAATGTCTTGGGTCATTATTTGCCTGATCACAACAGCATGTATTCATGAATATGTATCAAATAAAATCCTGAAATTTTATGTGCTAATTTGCTCATGTCTTTAGGTGTTTATAGCAATTAAATAAGACCTTCATAAATTTAGAGAAAATAGAAAAGGCTTATGTGGGTAGATGGCAGATTTTGAGATAAATTATGTTTTATGTAGTCATTAATTTGTTGATTGGTTTATCACATCTAGTATTTCCCCATTTAGTTATATTTCTTCTTTAGCAATGAGTGGTCTCATCTTTGTTTCTTTGGTTGGCCTTTTATAGCTTATGAATGTTACTAATTCTTATCTTGGCTAGAGGTTGACTATTCTGCTGTTTTATTTTTTACTTTAAAATATTTATTTTTATTTTTTAGTTACACACTAAAAAAGTTATACACACATTTTGTGTATGTGTTTGTATGTGCAAGTATGTGTGTGTTATCTGTGTACATATGCCTGAATTTGACATGTGTAGTTCTGTGTATGTGTAGATGCCAGAAGTTGAAGTCAGATGTTTTCCTAATGGTTTTTAACCTTGTTTTTCAGACACTGTCTCTCACTGAGCCCAGATATCAGTGATTCAGCAAGGCTAGCCAGGGGACACAGGGGTGCTCTGTTACTGCGACCCTGTATGCGACACCATTATGCTGAGATCTTTATGTAGGTACGGGGCCTAGAACTCAGGTCCTAAAACATTGATCACAATCATTTTGTTGACTAGAGCCTCTTGTAACTTACCTGTAGAGAGCCAAAGTAGAGCAGGGTTGTGTCATAGTGGTACCAGGTCAGAAGTTCCCAGGTAGGGAAGGTCTGTAGAGCTCAGTGACTCTGATGACCCAAGAAGGCAGCATTAGAGTTGTGATAGTGCTGGGATTACAAGCGGTCCCCACAGAACCTGGCTTTTTGTGAGTTCTGAAGATGGAATTAGGTCCTTATGCTTGGATGGCAAACACTTTGGTAATTGAGCCAGCCTATTCCAATCTGAACTTTATTCCAAGGAGAGCAATGTGCTGCTAAAGCATGTTCAACAGACAGGTTCACATTTTGTTTTTCTCCACACTCTGGCTCTAGGTGTGGAGAATGGATTTTGTTTTGTTTTGCATTTTCTCTTCAGCATCACCACCTGGAATACAGACGCAGCTGTGTAAACAAGGCTACTGTTCTTTACCGCAGGGAAGAGAGGTAATTCTCTAAATAGTGCACAGCGTAGAATCTGTAAGGACAGCAGGTAGAGCATGGCCACAGTCAGAAGTTTGGGCAACATCCCGGTACTGATTTAACAAGATGTCTGGTTGGCTGAGTGAGCATGAATATGAGAGAGTGCTTTTCTCTTTCTATCCCACCAGACAGCTGACTGGAAGCATTAATAATGGAGGGAGGCTGCTGTACTTTTTGACCATCAGCCCTCTGTTGAGGTTGAGGACAAGGGCAGTATCAGTGCCAGGACAAAATCCTGTGTGCCTATTAAGGTCCGCAAGCTTCTACAGGCAGTTGGTCCTTGTCACCCTCACTGTGACAGTTCATCTTATATTGTGAACTTGATGGAATTTAGAGTCACCATCGGAACACAGCTCTGGGTATATCTTTGAGAGTGTTTCCAGATGGCATTAGTTGAAGAGGAAAGAACCCCCCTAAACGTGAGCAACCCCATTCCAGAAGCTGGATTCTGGACAGAACACAATGAGAAAGGAACTTGAATGCTGGCATTCATTACTCAGCTTCCTGACTGTAGATGTGATTGACCAACTGCCTGGCCTTTCTTGACATGACAAGATGGACTATATCCAGTTGAACTCTAGGCCAAAATAAACCGTTTTTCTTTACGATGCTTTTGTCACATACCCCGTGTCCCAGTTGTTGTTGTTGACTTGCCACAAACTAGAGTCATCTGAGAAGAGAGAAATTTGATTAATAGAATGCCCCCACCAGATTGACCTGTGCACAGGTCATTTCCTTAATTAATGATTGACGTGGGAGGGTTCAGCCCATTGTGGGTGGTGAGGCCTCTGAACTGTAGAAGAAAGAAGACTGAGCAAGTCACTAGGAGCAAATCTGAAAGCAGCACTCCTCTGTGGCCTCTTCTTTAGGTTCTTGCTGACTTCCTCAAATGGGCAATGTGATTTGAAAGTGTAAGCTGAAATAAACCCTTTCCTCTCCAAGCTGTTTTTGGTTACAGCAATAGAAACCCTAGTTAGTACTATTGCATTTTGTTCCAATGACGAGAAAAGTGACTCTGGTTCCAGTCCTTACCTGATTACAGAGCCATCTCTAGAACTTGACTGTCATCTGCCCTGAAATTTGCTTCTTAGGCTGACTGTTTTCATTGACTCTCACCCTTCCCACTGAAATGGTTCAGTTTTCTTATTATCATGTGAACCCCAATATTGGTTAGACCTGATGGAACCTGTATTTGTAACTCTGCTACATGGAAGGTGATGGACAGATGTCCCACAAAGTAGACCTCATTAAGGGTCTGTAGACAGGATAGGGTCCACTGGATCAGCCCTACTTTAATACACATAAAAGTTCAGTACCATTTAGTTTCCAAAACAGTGGTCCTGGAAGATCAGTGAATATGGTAACAATTTTGAATGGAGCCTTAATTCAAAGAAGAAATTTAGATTTTTTTGTGTGTGTATAACAGAAATATTTATCTATTAAAGTTAAAAGTATATCCATAAAATTAACTGATGCATAATATTTGGTTTTGTTGATGATAGAAAAATATAGAGTTGAGATTTTCATAATTACAATATCCCCACCCCCTAATGAAAGCCCAAATAAGAAACAACATCTTATGTCTACTGCCATGAAACCAAGCTCAAAGAACTAATATGGCTCCATATTACCCTGATATATTTCTGAATCTCAGCAGCTAATTCAAGGAAATTAAATTCTGGAAAAATCACTAGTAAGGCTTTTAATATTCTCACTGTCTTTCCACTTGGAGAGATTGCTCAGTTGGGAATGCATTTTGCTTTGTGTCTCTGTCAAGTTGAAAGAGGGACCAAAAAGTTGAAGGAAGGAAGTGGTGATCAGGAGTAAAGCACAGGGTAGAAGTAGGGCGGGGCAAGCAGGGAAAGCAGCGTTATTGTCAGCTGTGACCTAGTTCTGAAAGTCCTAGGAGAGATCCTCCTCTCTGCTCTAGGCAACCAGAACACGGCCCGAAGGCAGATCTCTAGCCAAGCCTCACAGAGTAAGTGATAGCTGTTCTTGCCACTGTCACAAATGTCACAGACAAGAGAGACACTATGACCTCCCCAGAGTGCACCTGCTCCACATGTTAATAGAGGATGCTGGGTTCCATTTTCACAGCTTCTGTAAGTGGGAGATGGAAGCAGAGAGATATGTTCTTTGTTTTACTTTGTTTTAATGTGATGTTCTCTCTATGTGGCAGTGAAAAGTCTTTCTGCCATCAAGAGAAGTAAGAGTTTTGAATTATCTTTTAAACTACAAACGCAAATACATGGACACAGTAGCTTTTTCAGATCCCTGCAGAATCTGTAACCCAGGACATACCAGGAAGGAAAAGAAGACAAAACATGCATTTCATTTATCATTATTGTGTAAGTATAGATGCATATGTGGAGGACCTTTATGTGAATTTTAGGGATTGATTTCAGATAATCAAACATTGGAGATTAGGACTGTACTCGCTGAACCATCTTGCTGACCTTGTTTTCCTGTTTGGTTCAGGAAACTTACTCTTAGCTGATTCACGGTTCTCCACTTTCTCTGGAGTGACATCTTTGTTCTTTGATAAGGGTACATAGGTGTTGCTGAGCACCGAGTACTGGAGGACACAAATGTTGGATGTGGGGGTGTGACACCTGATCCTCCCTAGCTGAAATTGACAGTGAAGTAGGACAGACTGTCTATCCTCCACCTCACTAGATGCTGGTTGGTCCTTCTCCCTCCCCTCACATACTTTAACTTCTTATTGTTCTTGGTTATTTTACTCTTCCTGAGCAATTAAGTGTTGACACTACTCTGAGACTACTGGAGTCTATAGAGAATGTTGGGTCCTTGTAGAAACTTCTCTGCTAAGATTCTCTAGGATCATATCTAAAGTTAAAATTTATTTTGATCCCTGTACTTATTTGGGTAAGAATATTTGCCTTTTATAAACAAGGAAAATGAGATCCAGAGATGTGGAAAACTCTCAGAGTCATTAATGAGCCAGCTATTGAATTTAATCTACTTTTCAACTCATGCTTCCCAGTGTATGTGCTGTGCAGGCCACAGTGTGTTGTCTGTTTCCATGATGTGTGTGCATAAAACTCACCTGACCCCTCGTGGGCTCAGGTTTTTGAATAGCAGACAGCATATGGATTTTGTTCTCTCTAGCCTCCTGGCCCCGCTATCTGCCTGAGGAATCTTATTGTATAATTTGTTAGGCTTTAGGGAAAATTGTCAGTTATGAAACTAGTGAATGTGTATTCCTTGCAAATATCTGCCCCATTTGTTAGATTGAACTATAGCTATAGCTGGTGAATTCAAAGGGAATAGACCCCTCTAAGCTACTACATCCACATAGAGAGTAGATGCCTGGTGTCGGAAGTCCTTCTGTGTGTTACTTTTACTGGTTAATGAATAAAAAAACTGTTTTAGCCAGTGGCTTAGGAGAATAGAGGTAGGTGAGAAAACTGAACTGAATGCTGGGAGAAAGAAGGCAGAGTCAGTGAGATGCTATGGAGCCTCCAGAGGAGAAAGACACAAATCATTAGCAGGAACCTTGCCGGTAGGCCACAAACCTTGTAAAAAAAATATAAAATAATGGAATTGGGTTAAATTTGGATGTAAGAGCTAGCCAATAACAAGCTAGAGCTAATAGGCCAAGCAGTGATTTAATTAATATGGTTTCTGTGTGGTTATTTCGGGTATAAAAAGCTGGGAACATGCAAGTGGCCTCCTACGCAGATCCCTCTAGGCTAGTGAACCTAGATAGAGAGTAGACTCCTCTAAGCTAGTGAAACAAAATAGAGAGTAGACCCCTTTAGGCTACTCCACATAGATAGTAGATCCTTCTAAGTTACTAAATCAATGAAGAGAGTAGACTGTATTAGGAGAGAGGACTCTTGGTCGTTTCTGGCTGCTCAGCCCCAAAATAACCACACAGAAACTGTATTAATTAAATCACTGCTTGGTCCATGAGCTTTAGCTTCTTATTGTCTAACTCTTACAACTTAATTTAACCCATCTCTATTAATCTGTGTATCACGACGAGGTCATGGCCTACCAGCAAAGTTTCAGCACATCTATCTCTGGCAGCAGATCCATAGTGTCTCTCTTACTCTGCCCTTCTTTTTTCCAACATTTAGTTCTGTCTTCTCCCCTACCTAAGTTCTGCCCTATCAACAGGTCAAGGTAGTTTCTTTATTCATTAATGATAATCCCAGCACACAGAAGGGCCTCCCACATGACTGCCTCTTTTCTGTTTAAATAAAAAAGGAAGGTTTTAACTTTTACATAGTAAAATTACATATAACAGGTATCAAGTAAGAATTATAGTTACAATATTTATATATACTTTATCTTTTATTATAATTAAGAAAAACTATAACTATCGATTTTTAACTTCATCAAAGACTCCATAGGATATAATATTGCCTAAGTAAACAGGAAATACATTGTAAGCAACTTTCAAAACTTTAGAATTGACAGAGACATCTTGCTACCTGGACAGTCACCCAAAGCTTTTTCGTACCACCAGGGCATTTATATTTAGCCTATAGTCCCATAGTATCCAGCAGACTTTTCATAAAGCAGGAAATTTTAAAGACAATTTTGTCACTTTTTTTTTGTATCCTGCAGAATGTCTTGCAGACTCTTTTATGAAGCAGGAACCCTGAAGGATCACCTTACCTTTAGGCAAGTTTAGCAGTGATTTTTCTGTGGGTTCTGCATGTCCAGTTAAGAAGTCTAGGCAAGAGCAGTTCCTTGCCCAAATGGCTATCCAACTTCATAAGAAGCCTCTTCGATGCCCATCTTCCTCTTGAAGTAGCTTGGTGCTGCCGAAAGCAGATGTATCTCACTGTCATAAAAAGTCTTAAGTTCTTAAACATTTTAAATGTCATATTTTGAAGGTCTCTGAAAGATTTGAAGAATACATATCTAACTGAAATACATCTCTGTACATCTAAAAAAATCTAATATGACTACAAACTAGACTATTATAGATGATTATCTATTAACCTATATTTTTAATTATACATTACATTTTTAAATGAGCTACACAAACACAATACCTTTATCAAGATCAGAAATATATATATATATATATATATATATATATATATATATACATATAATAAAATTGACCTTAAATTTGTATAAATAAACTAGGATCCATACCAAAGTTTTACATAGATTTAGTTGACCATGTTGGGTGCCAATTTGTTACAGGAGAGAGGCCACTTGGTCATTCCTGACTGCTCAGTCCCAAATTTACCACACAGAAACTGTATTAATTAATCACTGCTTGGCCCATTAGCTCTAACTTCTTATTGACTAACTCTTAAATCTTAATTTAACCCATCTCTATTAATCTGTGTATCACTATGAGTTCATGGCCTACCAGCAAAGTTTCAGCACATCTATCTCCAGTAGTGGATCCATAGCATCTTTCTGACTCCACACTTCTTGTTTTCCAGCATTTAGTTCCATCTTCCCCACCTACCTAAGTTCTGTCCTATCAACCAGCCAAGACAGTTTTTTTTATTATTCATTAATGGAAATCACAGCACACAGTGGAAACTCCCACATCACTAGACCCCTCTAGGCTAATGAACCCCACAGAGAGTGGATTCGCCAAGGCTAGTTACTTAACATAGGAAGCAGAGTTTTGTCATAGAGAGCTCCAACTGTCAACTTGATGAAAGCCTAGACTTACTTAGAAGAGGACACCTCAGCTGAAGAATTGTCCAGATGTGTTCTGTGATCACCTGTGAGGCATTTTCTTTATTTTTTGTTGATGTAGAAGGGACCAATCCACCATGGGTAGTGCCACCTTTAAGCAGCTGGACCTGCTAGCTGAGTAAGTCATCCAGAACAAGCCAGTAAGCAGCCCTCTTCTGTGTCTCTGTCTCTAGTTTCTTTCCTCAATTTTCTGCTCTGGCTTCCCTCAATAATAGGTTATAAGCCTTTAAGTCAAACCAATAATTCTTTCTCAGAAGTTCCTTTGGGTCATGATGTTTGTCAAAACAACAGAAACCAAATAGAGCCACCCTGTAGTCTAGTGAATTTAAAGGAGAAGTAGACCCTATTGGCTAGCCCTGTCTGTGTGCATCTCTACCCCTCTAACCCTGCTCCCTTCTCTGCTTTTCTGTAACTCATGCTTTCATTCAATTGCTCTCACAGTTTCCCCAACTTGTGGCTTTCTCTCAATGGCACAGTTTGCAGCAAAGGATGCTCACTCTAACTTTGCCTTTGCTTCCCTGGTGTTTGGTCTAGCCATGCTGTGATTCATGCATGGGACATGACTGTTCACCCCCCCACACCCATAAATGTCTTCTTATTCTGTTCATTCTGTCTACATTTGCTCCATCCTCCATCTAGTTTCCTGCTCATTGCTACATGCCTCTTATGCCCATAATACATCCATTCTCTCTGTTCCTGACTGCTCTCCCATTCCACATGGTTCCCTCTGTCCTGCCACCACCAGTGGGTACTGCTTGCCCTGCTGCCACTGCAGGAGGTCGTCTGACAAGGTTTCCCATGGAAAACTTCCTGTTAAACATGTCCCATCTACTTTGTATGTAAGTATGGAAATATGGACATAGTATGCTTGTTTTTGAGTAGTTTTCTTTTTTAATTTTATTTGATTTATTGTTTTGAATTGATATATACATTTTCTCTATTATCATTCTTTCCTCCTCCCCTTCCACCGTACCCCCTGTACCCCACACTTCCAATTTACTCAGGAGATATTATCTTTTTCTCCTTCCTAGATGGATCCATGTATGTCTCTTTTAGGATCTTCTTTGTTGTTTAGGTTTTCTGGGGTTGTGGACTGTTGGCTGGTTTTTCTTTGCTTTATGTCAAGAAGCCATATAGGAGTGAGTATGTCTTTCTGGGTTGGGTTATCTCACTTATTATGGTTTTTCTAGTTCTGTTCATTTGCCTGCTATTTTGTAGCCAGCTATTTAGTCCTTTTCCTTTGCTTTATACAAGCTTCTCAACTTCAGGAGGTCCCATTTATTAATTGTTGCTCTCAGTGTCTGTGCTACTTCAGTTATATTTAGAAAGTGGTCTCCTGTGCCAATGTATTCAAGGCTATTTCGCACTTTCTCTTCAGTGAGGTACAGAGTGGTTGGTTTTAAGGTGAGGTCTTTGATTCATTTGGACTTGAGTTTTGTGCATAGTGATAGACGTTGATCTATTTGCATTCATCTACATATCGATATTCAGTTATGTCTGCACCATTTGTTGAAGATTTTTTTTCCATTTTATAATTTTAGTTTCTTTGTAAAAAATAAAAATAGGTATATGGGTTGATATCTGAGTCTTCAATTAGATCCATTGGTCCACCTGTCTGTTTTTATACTAATACTAATCTGTTTTCATTACTGTAGCTCTGTAGTAGAGTTTGAACTCAGGGATGGGGATGCCTCCAGAAGTTTCTGGATTGTTTTGGCTATCCTGGGTCTGTTGTTTTTCCATATGAAGCTGAGTATTTTTCTTTTGAGGTATTTGAACAGTTTTGATGGGATTTTGGTGGGTATTGCATTGAATCTGTAGATTGCTTTTTGGAAAGATTGCCAATTTTTTTATGTCAATTCTATCTATCCAAGAACATGGGAGATCTTTTTATTTTCTGATGTCTTCTTTGATTCCTCTCTTCAAAGATTTAAAGTTGTTGTTATACAGGTCTTTTACTTGTTTGGCTAGAGTTACTCTGAGATATTTTATGTTACTTGTGGCTATTGTAAAGGGTGATCTTTCTCTGATTTCTTTTTCAGCGTGTTTATAATCTGTACATAGGAGGGATACTGACTTTTTTTTTAGTTAATATTGTATCCTACTACATTACTAAAGGTATTTATCAGTTGTAGAAGTTCCCTGGTGGAATTTTTGGGGTCACTTATGTATAATATTACATCATTGGCAAATAGTGAAATTTTGGCTTCTTTTCCAATTGTATCTCCTTGATCTCCTTTTGTTGTCTTATTGCTCTAGCTAGAACTTCAAGTACTGTATTGAATAGATGCAGAGAGAGTGAACAACCTTGTCTTGTTCCTGATTTCAGTAGGATAACTTTGAGTTTCTCACTATTTAATTTGATGTTGTCTGTTGGTTTGCTGTTATATTGCCTTTATTATGTTTAGGTATGTTCTTTGTATTCCTGATCTCACTAAGACCTTTATAAAGGGGTACTAAATTCTGTTGAAGGTGTTTTCAACATCTAATGAGATGATTTTTTTCAGTTTGTTTATATGATGGATTGCTTTGATAGATTTTTGTAAGTTGAACCATCCCTGCATTTCTGGGATGAAGCCGTCTTGGTCATGGTAGATGATTTTTCTGATGTATCCCCAGATTCAGTTTGCTAGTATTTAGGGGTTTTTTTTTGAAAGTAAATTTTATTAAATTATAAAAGTTTCCATTTCCACCCCTCTTCCCAACACCCTCCCACTCCCCCCACTCCCTCTCCTCCGCCCTCTTCGTCCCTTAGGGCAGTCAGGGTTTCCTGCCCTGTGGGAAGTTCAAGTTCCTCCCCCCTCCCTCCAGGTCCAGGAAGGTGAGTATCCAAACAGACTGGATTCCCAAAATCCAGTATATGCAGAGGAAACAAGTCCCAGTATCATAGTCAATGGCTTTTCAGAAAGACTTCGGGACAGCCACATTCAGAGAATCAGGCCAAATTCCGAGAATCTGGTTAGATCATGTCCTCGTTCAGTCCCAGTCCAACTGGCCTTGGTAAACTCTCTTTACATCCGTTCCCTTGTATCAGTGGGTGATAGCATCCCTCGCAGTCCTGATTTCGTTTTTCATGTTCTTCCTCCTTCTGCTCCTCATTTGGACCTTGGGGGGCTCAGTCCGGTGCTCCAATGTGGGTCTCCGTCTGTATCGCCGTCCTTCGCCAGATGAAAGATCTATGGTGATAAGCAAAATATACATCAGTATGGTTATGAGCCACGGCGGGTTCAGGCACCCTCTCCTCTGTCCAGAGAACAATCTGGGGGATCTCTCCTTGGACCTGGGATCCCATATATAATCAAGTCTCCTGTAAACCCTAAAATGACTCCCTTAGTTGAAATATATTTTCCCCTGATCGCATATTCATCCTTCCTCCCTCCCCCCATCCCAGGCCACCGAGTTTTCCCCATTCCTCCCCTACTCCCTTCTCTCTAACCCTCTCCCCTTCCATCAACCCTCTCACCCCCCCCCCATGCACCCGAGGTTACCTGGGATTCTTGTCTATTTTCTACCTCCTGGCTGATAGCTAAATAGGATCACGAATAATAGGCTCAAAGACCTTTAATTATGGTTAGAATCCACATATGAGTGAATACATACCGTGTTCCTCTTTTTGGGTCTGGCTTACCTCACTCAGTAAAGAGTTTGCTATTTCCATCCATTTGCATGCAAAATTCAAGATGTCATTGTTTTTTACCACTGAGTAAAACTCTAATGTGTATATGTTCCACACCTTTTTTAATCATTCTTCTATTGAGGGGCACCTAGGCTGTTTCCAGGTTCTGGCTATTACAAATAGTGCAGCTATGAACATAGTAGAACAAATGCTTTTGTAGTATGTTAGGGAATCTCTTGGGTATATTCCCAAGAGTGGAATTGCTGGGTCCTGAGGGAGGTTGACTCCCAGTTTCCTGAGAAACTGCCACACTGATTTCCACAGTGGCTGCACAAGTTTGCATTCCCACCAACAATGGATGAGTATTCCCCTCATTCCACATCCTCTCCAGCATAGGCTATCATTGGTGTTTTGTTTTCTCCGTTGATAGTGAACGATAGCTTGACTGGGTATAGTAGTCTGGGTTTGCATCCATGGTCTCTTAGTTTCTGCAGTACCTCTATCCAGGATCTTCTGGCTTTCATGGTTTCCATAGAGAAGTCCGGTGTAAGCCTGATAGGTTTACCTTTATAAGTTACTTGACCTTTTTCCTTTGCAGCTCTTAAAATTTTTTCTTTAATATGTATGTTTTGTGTTTTGATTATTATATGGTGAGGGGATGTTTTTTTCTGATCCAGTCTATTCGGTGTTCTGTATGCTTCTTGAACCTTCACAGGAATATCGTTCTTTAGGTTGGGAAAGTTTTCTTCTATAATTTTGTTGAATATATTTTCTGGGCCTTTGATCTGCAGTTCTTCTCCTTCTTCAATCCCTATTATTCTTAGATTTGGTTTTTTTATTGTGTCCCAGATTTCCTGAATGTTTTGTGAAGAGAATTTGTTGGATTTGCTGTTTTCTTTGACCAGAGCATTTATTTTCTCTATGGTATCTTCAGAATCTGAGATTCGTTCTTCTATCTCTTGTATTCTATTGGTTATGCTTGATTCTGTAGTCTCCGTTCGTTTACCTAGGTTTTCCATATCCAGCCGGTTCTCGTTTTGTGTTTTCTTCATTGCCTCCATTTCAGTTTTCAATTCTTGGACTGTTTCCTTTACTTGTTTGATTGTTTTTTCTTGGTTTCTCAGGTCTCATTCACGGATTTACTTATTTCTTCAAACTTTTTGTTATATTTCTCATCTAATTCTATACTCATTTCTTCAAACTTTTTGTTATACTTCTCGACCAGTTCCTTAAGGGAGTTATTCATATCCTGTTTAAGGGACTCTATTGCTTTCATAATGGCACTTTTTTCCACTTCTTCTGGGTTAAGATGTTCAAGTCCTTCTATTGTAGGGTCCTTGGGATCTGGTGTTTTCATGTTGTTTTTCAGATTGTTGGATGAGGTCCTGCCTTGGTGTCTGCCCATCTCTTACTTCAAATGTTCTCTATTGGAACTTCTGTTACCGGGTCAGGTTCCCTTCTTGGGCAGGGACTTCACTGACAGAATGCTCATCTTTCCTCAGGCAGGCTATTGAAGCACAGGTACTCCCTCTTTCCGGGATGTGCTTACAATGCAGGCCCAGCTCGCAAGGCAGCTGAGCTGGGGAAATTTTATGGCCCCAGGGGGAAGGGAGAAATATAGGAATTCATACCTGGATGGGAGCTGGGATGGCAGGCGGGAGGGGGTAGCCAGCACTGCAGGTTGACCTGGGCGTCTATGGGGTCGGGGAACGCCCAAGCTCCTCCTCACCGGGACCCTGCCCCGGCCCGAAGGAAACTCACCCCTCCTATGGCCCTCTGCTAGAAGTCAGGGCCCCTGCTGGTCAGGAATGTGGCTGAGCTGGCCCCTGGTCCACCTGTCCTCAGGGAAGCCTTTAAGACCCAGCAACTGCCTCCAGCTGGGATGTGCCTACAGCCCAGGCCCAGCTCGCAAGGCAGCTGAGCTGGGGAAATTTTATGGCCCCATGGGGAAAGGAGAAATATAGGAATTCGTACCTGGATGGGAGCTGGGATGGCAGGTGGGAGGGGGTAGCCAGCACTGCAGGGCGACCTGGGCGTCTATGGGGTCGGGGAATGCCCAAGCTCCTCCTCCTAGTATTTAGTTTTGCATCAATTTTCATGAGGGAGGTTAATCTGTAATTCTCTTTCTTAGTTGTGTCTTTGTGTGATTTGGGTGTCAGGATACCTGTAGCCTCATAAAAAGAGTTTGAAAATGTTCCTTTTGTTTCTATTGTTTGAAAGAATTTGAGGAGTATTGTTATCAGTTCTGTTTTGAAAATATGGTCCAATTCTGTTCTGAAACCATCTGTTTCTGGGCTTTTTTTGATTGGGGATACTTTTAATAATTATTTCAATTTCCTTAGCAGTTATAAGCCCATTTAATTTGCTTATTTGGCCTTAGTTTAATTTTGGTGTGTGATCCTTATCCAGAAAACTCTCCATTTCCTTTCGGTTTTCCAATTTTGTGGAGTACAGGTTTTTGAAGTATGGCCTGGTGGTTCTCTGGATTTCCTCAGTGGCTGCTTGTTATGTCCCCCTTGTCATGTCTGATTTTTGTTAATTTGGATATTTTCTCTCTGCCTTTTGGTTAGTTTGGATAAAGGTTTGTCTGTTTTGTTGATTTTCTCAAAGAAACGATTTTTTGTCTCATTGATTCCTTATATTGTTTTCTTTGTTTGTAGTTTGTGAATTTCAGCTCTCAGCTTGATTATTTCCTGTCATATAGTTCTTCTGAGTGAGTTTACTTCTTTTTGTTTAAGGGTTTTCTGATGTTTTGTTAATTTGTTAATTTGGGCTTTTTCCAGGTTTTTTATCAAGTCATCCAATGCTATGAACTTTCCTCTTAGCACTGCTTTCATTGTGTCCCATAAGTTTGGGTATGTTTTCTGGTCATTTTCATTCAATTTTGGTAATTATTTAATTTCTTTCTTTATTTCTTCCTGACCCAGTGGTGATTATCTTGAGCATTGTTCAGTTTCCATGAGCTTGTAGCTTTCTGCAATTAGTGTTGAATTCCAACTTTAAGCCATTATGGTCTGATAAGTCACAGAGGTTTATTCCATTTTTTTTATCTGTTGAGGTTTGTTTTGTCACTGCGTATGTGGTCAGTTTTAGGGATGGTTGGATTCTGAGAAGAAGGTATATTTTTTGTGTTTGAGTGAAATGCTCTGTAAATATCTGTTAAGCCCGTTTGAGTCATAATATCTGTTCAATCCTTTATTTCTCTGTTAAGTTTCTGTCTGGTAGACCTGTCCAGTAGTGAGAGTGGGGTGTTGAAGCCTCCCACTATTAGAGTGTGGGGTTTGATGTGTAATTTAAGCTTTAGTAATGTTTCTTTTACAAATGATGGTACCATTGTATCTGGGGGCATAGATATTAAGAATTGAGACTTTATCTTGATGGATTTTTTTCCCCTCTGGTGAATATCAAATGATCTTATTCATCTCTTTTAACTTTTTAGTTTGAAGTTTATTTTGTTAGATATTAGAATATTTATACCAGTGTGTTTCTTAGATCCATTTGATTGAAAAATCTTTTCTCAACCCTTTACTCTGAGGTAATGTCTGTCTTTGTAGTTAAGGTGTGTTTCTTATATGCAACAGAAGGATGAATTCTGTTTTTGTATCCAATCTGTTAGACTGTCTCTTTTTATAGGTGAATTGAGTCCATTGATAGTAAGAGATATTAGTGTCAAATGATTACTAGTACCTGCTATTTTTGTTTTTGCTGTTGTTGGTGGTATTATTTATGTATGTTTCTTCTTTGGGATTTACTGAGATGGGTTTACCTATTGCCTGTACCTTTGTGCATGTAGCTAACTTACTTGGGTTGGAGTTTTCCTTCTAGTACTTTCTGTAGATCTAGATTTCTAGATAGGTTAAATTGATTAGATTCATTAAATCTGGTTTTTTCTTGAAATATCTTGCTTTCTCTGTGTATTTTGATTGAAAGCTTTGCTGGATGTGGTAGTCTGGCCTGGCATCTGTGGTCTCTTAATGTCTGTTTAATGGCAGGCCAGGACTTTATGACTTTCATTATTTCTATTTAGAAGTTGGAAATAATTTTGATAGGTCTGTCTTTATATTACTTGGCCTTTTTTCATTGCAGTTCTTAATATTCTTTATTTATTCTGTTTGTTTAGTGTTTTGATTATTAGGTGAGGAAACTTTCTTTTTTAGTCCATTCTGTTTGGTATTCCGTAATCTTCTTATATTTTCATAGGCATGTCATTCTTTAGGTTGGGAAAATTTTCTTCTATGACTTAGTTGAATATATTTTCTGTGCCTTTGACCTGGACTTCTCCTTCTTCAATTCCTGTTATTTGTAGATACAGTCTTTTCATGGTGTTCCATATTTCCTGGATGTTTTGCATTAAGAACTTGTTGTATTTAACATTTTCTTTGACCAATGAATGTATTTCCTCTATTGTTTCCTTAATTCCTGAGATTATCTCTTTCATCGCTTCTATATTCTGTTGTTTATTCTTACTTTTGTGTTTCCCAATTGTTCACCCAGATTTTCCTTTTCGAGATTTCCCTTGATTTGCCTCTATTTCAGTTTTTAAGTCTTGAACCATTTCTTTTACCTGTTTGATTATTTTTTCTTAGTTTTCCTTAAGGGATGTTTATTTCTTTTGATTTTTTTCTTTGTCTTTTCTTCCATTTCTTTAAAGGTATTTCCTCTTTAAGGGGCTCAGCCATCTCCATGAAGTAAATTTTAAGGTTATTTTCTTTTGCTTCTGCTTTGTGATATTCAGGTCTTACTGTTGGTTCTTATGGTGCAGTATTGATTTTTATGTTATTGTGTTCTTATCCTGTTGCCTATCCATCTCTTCCTCCAATTGAAAATGGTGAAGCCTGTGTTTCAGGGGGATCCCTTTTTCTCCAATTGGTGTAGCTGGAAGCTGTGTTTCTATTAACCTTTCCTTCGGTGTATACAGAGGACAGCCTTTGGTTCCTCCAGGTGCCTACAGGCCCAAGAATCAGATGGTAGTTCCTCCTGGTGTTGGCAGGGCTGAGCCTCTGGTGGTCAGATAACTTCTGGACCATTGTTGTCATTGCTGCCTGCTGATGCCATTCACACTTCTCCTTCCAGTGCTCTGGCCTGCCCCACCCACTGTGCTGCTGCTCTAGCTTCTCCTCCCAGTGATTTGGCCTGGCTTGCTGGGCTGCTCCATTTTTAACTGGTTTTCAATGACTGAGTTTGCATATTACATGAGTCTTGGTAACAACTAGTTGCTTTGCTCAGTATTTGCATCTGGGCTTTGTTGAGTCTGATGTAATGACAGAAAAAAGTTATTTTATGCTGTTCTACCTTATATAAAGAAAAATAGTTAAGAAATTGGGTATGGTTAAAAATTTGTCACAAAAATTAACTTAAAAGTGGTAACTTCAAATTCAAACTGTTATAGACAACAACCATGTGGACAGCTGCCATTAAGAATATCATGTGGTCAGCCATCACCTGACAGCACATTGGCCGTCACCATTTTGCCTAAGGACAGAGAAGAAGGAGGTCATACGACTTCACTGCCAACTTAGACAGAGGTAACCATGTTTAAATAGGTCCGTCAGGAGACATTGGGTCTCCAAGTAATTTTGGATAAGGATAGATCGCTGCATGATAGTTTCTGTCCTGTCCCATCCTAAAGACAAGGTTTATGAAACATAAGATTTAAAACAATGCTGATTTTCTGAGGTATTAAAGCTGTACCTCCATACATTCAAACAGGAATATACCTTGCAGGCAGCCAGATTTTCTAACCTAATTATGTAACCTTGATATTAATTTTGAAAAAGAAAAAAATAACACTAAGTTGTTTGCAATGTTAAAACATGGTTTTGCCTTACAATTATATCTTAGGACCACCACTGAAAACTGAGACTGAAATATTTCTTCTAATCTTCTTGTTTTTACTATGTTGGCAAACTGTAACTAACCGGGTAAACTGTATGTCCAGATTTAACTTATATATGCTCTCAAAGTTAAGCCTAAACAGCATTTGTCTAATTCATATATACCTAACAGATAATTATACCTTGATCCTCAAGTGCTTCAGAGATCTGAGAACATAACATTTTAATAAAAAAAGCTTATGGAGACATGCCTGGTCCTAGCAGTATGTGGTATCTTCTCCAAGGAAGGCCACAGAAGAACTTCCACATGGAAGCTTGTTTTAAATGTGGCAAAGCCAGCCGTACAGCAAAAACTGCTTTGCACTTTAAAGCGGTGGCAAGACCTTGCCCAGATTTGACAGTAGGTCACTGGGGAATTAATTGCTCCACTTTTCCAAGACAAGTTATGTCACTCTTCCCAAATTATTATCTTACAGGAAAGTCTGTCACATCTCCTGGACTTGGCAGCTGAAGATTGGTACCTTCTTTACCCTACCAACCATGAAGAAATCAGAGACTATCTAGGTAGCAGCAGAGCTATCTCTGCTTATTTATCTTTCTCAGTTCTGATGTTTTGTTGATGGAAGCTGCTCATTCATTCCTGGTTGCTTAGACCTGAAATAATTACACAGAAACTACATTATTTAAAACACTGTGTGGCCAGTAGCTTAAGCATATTGTTAGATAACTTTTATACCTTAAATTAACCTATTTCCATGATTTTTATATTTTACCATGATGCTCATGGTTTGCCAGTAAAGTTCCTGGGCATCTGTTTTCTTTAGCGGCAGCTACATGACATTTCCCTGATTTCATCTACTCTCTCTTTACATCTCTGTTTGGATTTCCCACCTGGATTTACTCTGTTAAGCCATTGACTGAAAGTAGCTTTATTCATTAATCAATAAAAGCAAAATATTTATAGAAGGACTTCCCACACCATTTCCCTTATCTGTTTAAATAAAAAAAAGAAGGCTTTAACTTTAACATAGTAAAATTACATATAACAAAACAAGTATCAAGCAAGAATTACAGTTACAATATTATATATCTACTTTATCTTTTATCATAAATAAGGAAAACTATAATTGTAACTATATATTCTTCAACTCCATCAAAGACTCCAAAGGGATATAATATTACCTAAGGTAACAGAAAATGCATTGTAAGCAACTTCCAAAACTGTAGAATAGACATGTAACTTTGGGACACCCATCTTAAGCCTACAGGCCCATCATGTCTGGTAGACTCTTTCATGAAGCAAGAACTCCGAAGAGATGTCTAACCTTTAGGCAAGTTCAGCAGTCATTTTTCTGTGGGTCTTGCATGTCCAGTTCATACAGCAAAACATCAAGCAGTCCAGGCAAGAACAGTTTCTTGCTCAAATGGCTAACCAACTCCTTAAGGAGTCTCTTCAATGCCCATCTTCCTCTTGAAGTTGGTGCTGCCAGGAGCAGGTGTGTCTCATTGTCAGAAAAAGTCCTAAATTCTTAAAACATTTTAAATTCAATATTCTACAAAAGGTTTGAAGAATACCTATCCATCTGAAATATATTTTTGTACATCTAGAAAACCTAACTAACATGACTACAAGCTTGGCTATTGTAGATGATTATTTATTAACATGTATTTCTTAATTATATATTACCATTTTAAATGAGCTGCACAAACAATACCTTAATCAAGAACATATATATATATACACACACATATATATGTATATATATGCAAAATTGATCTTAAATTTATGTTAGTAGACCAAAATCCATACCAATGCAAAGTATTCATCTCTATAGCATACCCCCCCCCTTTAAATGTAAATAAACATTTATAAATAATCATTTAGGGAATTTGGGCATTGTTCTTTCCAAACTGCTTCCTACTTTTTGTTGGGGAAAATAATTTGGGGAGTTTACAGTAACCTCTCAGGTGTCTTGGTTCATCAAACTACATGAGTCTTCAAGGATTCCATAGGTTCTCATACTCTGTGTAAACAAAAGCAAAATATCTTTTCCAAAGCAACATATTCTTAGGCTCAAATTTTGAAGTCAAGATACCTTTGAAATATGTATGTTGGTTTAGCTTAGCAGCCCATACAATGATATGTCTCTCTGTGCTTAACTCATTCACAGTCAAAAAATTCAGAGAAAACACAGTAATATACATAATCCAGATTCTCTGTGTATTTTCCATCTTTATATGGTTTATTTTTCTTACTCTTTTACTTTTTCTACAAGTTAAATATTTATTTTACTATCTTTACTCCGTTAGCCTATGATTGTCTGCTCTGTCTCTTTAAAGACTTTGTTTTACTTTTTTCTATACTTTTTTCTTCTCTCTTTCAAGCCTACATACATTTATCCAACACTGTAACTCATTTAGAGGTCTTTTTTCATTTGAACTTGTCTTTATTGTGCATCTGTAATAATTTTCTGACCAGGAGTGCTTTTAAAATGGTAAGCAACTTGGGTGCATCAGCTTGGTTGCTGGATCACCTCTCAGGTTTCAGTATTGCAGACCATTACTGCCAATGCAAAGTATTCATCTCTATAGAATATGCCCCTTCGAATGTAAATAAGCATTTATAAACAATCATTTAGGGAATTTGGGCATTGTTCTTTCCAAACTGCTTCCTACTTTTTGTTGGTAGGTACTGCCAAGAAGGAGTTGCATGCACTACTTTAACTCTGAGAAGGAGCATGCAATACATAAACCTGTTTTTTATTTTTATTTGAATAAAAGCTAAATCTGCCATGAAGTGCATTGTGTAGCCTGGAAATATCTCTGCGTATGGTAGCAGGAATCCACCATGCTCTCTTGCCTGTGCCCGCCTAGCAGACCGATCCAGCCACTTGCCCAGGAAGGGGAGGGGCACTGAGCTGCCAGCATGGTCTCAGCTACTTTCCTCCTGACCCTGAATGGACACAGAGGCATCCATACCTGAAGTGTGTGGTGGTAATCAGCCCCAATTGCTTCAGACCACGTTGGGCACCATTCTGTTGAAGGAGGCTTCTCATTTGTTCCTGAATGCTCAGACTCAAAATAATTACACAGAAACTGTATTATTTAAAACACTGCTTAGCCAATAACTTTAAGTGTATTGTTAGCTAGTTCTTATGTCTTAAATTAACCCATTTTCATTATTTTATGTTTTACCATGAGGGTCATGGTTTACTGGTAATTTTCCAGGGCATTTTTCTCCTTCAGATGTGGCCACATGGCATCTCCTTGACTTCACCTACTCTCTCTCTCTGTCTCTCTCTCTCTCTCTTTCTCTGTCTCTCTCCCTCTCTCTCTCTTTTTACATCTCTGTTTGGATTTCCCACATGGCTTTATTCTGTTAAGCCATTGACCAAAAGCAACTTTGTTCATTAACCAATTAAAAGCAAGACATATACAGAAGGACTTCCCACACCAGTATTTGATGACTAGGGTACTGATAGCCTTACCAGTTTACAGTTCTCCCCGAATCGCTCCCTCCATAAGGTTAAAACTGGCTTGGTAGCTCATTATTTCATTATTTTAGTTTTCTGTTAAAATTTCAGACATGTGTATGTTACTTACAGACTTTGTCATAGCACTGATTACAAACAGTTTTCAGGAGTCCTTAAATTTCTGTGGATTTTACTGCTTCCAGTTTTCAAAGACAGGATACCATTAGAGTCTCCATCACAAAGCTGTAGAGTCCCCATCACAGACTCTAACTCTTGGAACTAAAAGCCCCAAATAAACTCTTTCTTCTATAAGTTGCTTTCATGATGCTGTTGTGTCACTGCAATAGAAAGTAACTGAAACAGTCAGGATGGAATTTCTGATCAATAGGCGTCTGCACATTTATGGTATTTTTATATGATGCTTTTTATGTAATTCATATATTCAGAAAAGAAAATAATATTTAAGAATGCTAGAACACAGACTCACTATGAATACAAGTTTGGAGAATGGCATTTCTCAGAATGTGCAGACCCAAACTTTAAAACATTCATTTAGGATGAATAAGGGCTGAGGCTATTACTCGGGGGCTAAAGCACTTGTTCAGAAGTCTGAAGATTATAACACATGTAAATAATGGACAGATTTGGGAACCTGCCTATTATTCCAGGCTTTGAAGATGGGTAAACAGGATTAAAGAGCAAGCTGACTAACAAGACTAGTCTTGTTGGAGAGCTCTGGGTTTGAGTCTACCTCACGGAATACAGTGGTAACATTATAGAGGATCATTGGGCCTCCACATTAACTCACTCACATGTGTCCATACTGCCCACATAGGGTTTCATTTCTGCAAAACGATAGACATGCAATTACAACACCCCCCACACACACACACGGAAGCAGAAAGAGGGGAAAAAAGAAATAAATTGCTGATGCCATTTTCCTGAAAACTTAAGCTTACAGTAAAGAAAACTCACACGAACAGGCCTACCCATGGTCTAGAAAGTTTTTTCACATGTTATGTGTAGTGTCTATAGGTGACAGATGGGCTAGTTGAAGCCTAGAGGACTTTTAAACAATCCAAAATAGAGAAAGATGGTCCTTGAGGTTTTAAGATGACTCAGCTCAATGCTATCTGTATAGACTGGCCATTCCTCAGCAGTAAGAAAACATTTGCTAGAAAGAAAAGAGAGTGGGAGCAAAGAGACAAAAGGAAAAGAAGGAAGAAAAGAAAAAGAAGAGAAAATAAAGTGTCAGAAATAAGGAGAGAGAAAAGAAACAGAACAAAGAAAGAAATAAAAAAAATGAGATTTCTCCTTTCTGGGCTCCAAACCCAGAAACAATCAGTACTTTTGGTTTCTTTCCTTTCTCCCCTCAAAAACTGATGCTTGCTTAGCATTTGTCTGATCTGGATTTTTCATCATTTCTCTTTGGTCCACTTCTTCCTCAGATTGATACAACCAAGATCACAAGGTTCAGGGACAACTTCTACACCAGAAAGTTAATGAAATGCTGGTCCAGATTTTTAGAAAGACACAAGACATCTTCTAAATGACACTGAACAGTGAAGTCAAAGCCACTAAATATGGACCCTGTGCAATCATCATTGTTAAACAGGTGCCTGATTTCAATGTTTCTTTCAGCTTGCTGCTGGAGTGAGATGAAGTAAAACCTTAGAGTTCCCAACAGAAAAGAACTTTCACATTTGAACAGACTATGTTCTCTTACCAACAGGCAAAGAGGGCCAGTAAGAAACTGGCTTCTCATCTAATTGTGACTTGTTGTGTCAGCTCACTAAGCACCTCCATTCTCGCTCAATCCACCTCCTTGACTCTCCCTTGAGTATCTCTGGATAGGCTGGGATGCCTGTAAACTCTCATCTTTACTCAGATCAACTTTAATTTACTTCATCTCCTAGAAACATGTTGTCTTCCAGTTTCTTCCTATGAGGAAAGGCATAAGGACAGGGATTTCTGTACCTGGGATTCAGGGCTCCATCTCTGAATAACTTGCTCTTTCGCTTGGGTGAATGCCTGCCTTCACTAGAAAGGAATAACTTTACTTTTATATCGTTCTCTGAACTGCCATCACAATGTTTGTTTCCCTTTAACTACTAAACATGAAGCAGAGAAATTAAACAAATATTCTAAGGGGTGCCTGAAATGAAAGACCATTAATTTGGGGAAGGGAGAGAATTTCTTTCTAAACCTTTTTGCTCAACCATTTTGACTCTGAGATAGATACAGAACATCAGAGAATGGAAAGAATCACATTTTTTGGTTTTAATGGAGTGTGTTTAAATTTTTTAAACAGGTTTTGAAAGTTGTTCACTCAACAAATTAGATAAATTTGGCCAAACACCCTTTTTTCTGTAATTGAAAGCCATTTTTATTCAAGGGAAATTATCCTGTGCATTTATGATTCATTTGTGCTTAATTTCTCAAAATGTTAAGAGCTGTTCCAAATGAAAGAAACTGTTGAATCTTAGTCTTATATGGTTTTCTATGTGTGGACTTAAAGAGCAGCTTTGCAGGGAAGCTACTAATGAGTGGTTGTGAAGGCCTCCTGACTAGAAATATGAGGTAAACTAAACATCTATCCTTGGTGGTTTGTTTTTGTAGCTCAGAATTTCACGAAGAGTCTAGACCCTAGTTAGACAGATAGCTTTCACAGAGAAAAACATTACTCTCTGATAGAGACACTGCACAGCATGCCACCTTAAAGTCAGTCAAACAGAACAAAAATACGAGCCCTGTTTCCTTTAGATTCCTGAACAGACTGCTTTGAAAATTCCCCTTAAGGGGAATGTCTGTCTTGACCTACTACCTCATGAAATTCTTATCTATTTAGACAATGAAATATAACTGAAAAGAAAGAGTTTGGTATACATAGAACATTGTCAATGTATGGGGCCAGACATACATTTAAACTTGGGTTTAAATCTTATTTTAAAACTCACCATGTTGGTTAATTTTTATTGTCAACTTGACAAAACCTAGAGTCATCTGAGAAGAAAGAAACTCAGTTGGTGAACTACCCAGATCAGATTGGCCTATGATCAGGTCTATGAGAGAATGTTTTAATTGAGAATTGTTGTCGGGGGGGGGCACTATGAGCAACACCATCCCTAGACAGGTGGACTGCATTAAAAATTAGCTGAGCATGAATGAGTGAAGGAACCAGCAAGCAACATTCATCATGTACTAGGTAAGCTTTTGAGCAGTAGCTGAGTTCCCATAGTGGCTGGACCAGTTTGCTTTCCTACCAGTCATGTGTGAGACCTCTCCCCCCACCTTCTTATCTGCATTTATTATTTTCTTGATGACAGACATTCAGACTAGAATGACGAGAAGCTGCAGTGTGGTTTTCATTTGCATCTTCCCGGTGGTTAAGGGTAATAAAAATCTTTTCATGTGTTTATTGGCCATTTTTTTATTTTTTATTTTTTGAGAACTGCCTATCCAGGTCTTTTTGACATTATTGCTTAGTTTAAAATTCTTTCTGTTCAGTCAGCATGTCAAGTAGTCCAGGGTAGCTTCAAATTTCCTATGAATCTGAGGCTCATGATCCTCTTGCTTCCTCAAGAGTATTTTTAGTTAATTGTTGATAGGCTTGTTTGCTTTTCATGTTTGTTGTAGCATTGTTCATAATAGCCATAGTATCAGTCAGCTTAGGTGTCCATCAATATATGAGTGAATAGAGAAAATGCCACACACACACACACACAGAGAGAGAGAGAGAGAGAGAGAGAGAGAGAGAGAGAGAGAGAGAGAAAGGCAGAAGAAAGACAGACACATATACACTCAGACTAAAGCATTCAAAATTATGGTATTTGCTGGTAAATGTAAGCAACTGGAGATCCTCATATTAAGTGAAGTAAGTCATACTTAGAAAGACTCATTCACAAATCTATAAAGCCGTGCAAGCACAAGTGTGACTGAGGAGTGGAAGGACATTGTCAGGAAGGAAAAAGACAATTTGGGAGGAAAATAAGGTGTGGAGAATGAATATTTTTAAAGTACATGCTATTCCTAAAAGAATATTGCCTATAATACTCAGTACTGTGTGCAATTAATATTCACATGAGAATAAGAAAGCTGAGAGCATTAAGACGATGATGTGTTTCTGCCTTTCAGTGCAGCCCTGAAAAAGAGAGAAGATAGTCTTGTTTTAGCTAAATAAATGTCAATTATATCATTTTTGTAATTGAATTTTCACACAAAAACTGGTTGATTTTTATATAAAGAAACCATTCATACAAAAGTAAATAAAAACATTAAAACTTAAAAATCAGCTACTAAATGAAACTTTAAACTAGAAAAACCAACATACAAATAAAAAGCAAATAAATCCAAATGGCATGCTTTAATTTTTTTCTTGTTGCTCTTTATTTTGTGGAGGTAGAAGCATGAATGATTTGGTATTTTCATTCTTTTCTTATGCACTTTTGTAGAATAAGCCAATATTTCTTGTATATCTTCAATATATAAAGTATAAAAATACATTTATTCAAACAAGAAAATGAAAAAAGGAAGGAATGAATGGAGGAAGTGGGAACCAGCACAGCTGAGAAGGAACCCCTCTCTCTCCTCTCACGCCTGTTGCCCTACAGGCACTGTGGCAGCTAAGGATGAGCCCGCAGTCGCACGGCTTGAAGAGCCAAATGAGTTTATTTCAGATGTGGCTAAAGCCCCTGGTGCAGCCAGGTTGCTGTGCTGAGGAAATGGATAGACTTAACACTTCCTCTTCCAGGAGGAAGAGCATTGAGAGCAAGTTCACAGTAGTTTACAAGAATAAGTCAGAAACAAATGCAAGTCCAAATGAGAGGCTTCAGAGCCAGAAGTGGAAGACTAACAAGGGCAGGGAAAAGGAGTCATGGAGAGAGACCAGCTGAAACACGATTAAAAAGAGTTCAGAGACAGTAATTGTGGTTCAACCTGAAGATCAGAAAGGCAAAACAGCCAGCCACTGGCTCTTACCTCTACCTCAGTCTGAAATGGTGATCCTGCCTCCAGGAATCTCAGAATGAGACTGAGACTGAGAGTTATCTCCTCCCGTTTTATAATCCTCTCTCGTTCCGGGATTAAGAATATGCACCATTACTGCCTGGTTTCTATGGCAAGCTAGTGTGACTACTGGGATTAAAGGTGTGTGGCATTGCTGCCTGGTCTGTAATGCTGGCCAGTGTGGCTGTTTTACTTTTCTCTTTCTCAGGCAAGCTTTATTTATTAAAATACAAATGAAAGGCCACTATAGCCGGCAGCCTTCTTAAGTACAGCAATGTATTTGCTAATCTTAAATTGCACTTTGTTTTCTCAGTTTCTTTAGAGATGTTGATCTCTGAGAACACAATCTATTCTGGAGTCATTATGTCTCCCAGCGACTGTAGACCAAGGGCGGTTCTGACCCAGTTACCAGCGCCTATGCACATGCCATTTTCATTGTCACCTCTGTGATGTGATGACTGAAGCCCCTTTGTGTTTCAGTCATCAAATCATGGAAGTGCATGAGAGGAGGGATTCTGCTTTCTCTCCAAGAGTTTTCTAGCAACATCTTCTGAAATGATGTGGATGCATGAGCACTGAATCTTTCATTGTCAGTTCTTGAAATGATTTTGAAAACCTGGACATGGTGGGACATACCTGCAATTTCTGTGTTCAGAAGTAAACAAAGGGACTTTGACTACATACCAAGTTTGAGGTCATCCTGGGCTATATGAAACCCTGCCTCAAAAAATAAATAAAAAGAAATGCTTCCAGTAATTGAGATTACAGAGCAACTGTGCAGGGGAAAGTGTTCAGAGGGAAGCTCCACCCCAAGCCCTCCCCCACCCATCTCTCTCCAAACCCTGCTGCACCTCTGAAGGCCCATCAAGCGGTGACCTTCCCCACAGAGACGCTAAGGACCACTCCCACAGGGTATTTAAACTGCCCCCAAGAAAACAGACAAGTGGTTTTCTAGCCTTCCTTTCCCATCTCCTTTCTGGGGTGCTGGAAAGTCTTCCAGGAACGTTGTATCCATTAAACTTGTGCCTTTTTGAATTCGGTTTGATTTGGTTTGATTTGGATTGCTATGTCACTGAAGAGGCTTTTCAGGGTACAGAAACTTTTTATCTGGAGGTCCCACCAAGGGGCTGTTTTCCCCCACTGGCTGGGGCTATGTGGTAGAAAAATACCGTTCTCCCCCACACCTGCTCTCTACCAGGCTCAGGTCAGCTTTTGACTGGGTAAGTTGTTATTGCTTTGGAGGCCCAGGGCCTCCTGCAATTTTTAGGGTGCCCTGCCAAAGATGCAGCAGTGCCAGGCCGCTGACCTGTTACCAGGACAAAGACCTGCCTTGTCCTGTGGGATCCCTTTATCAGAAGCATTCTGTTCTCGGGAATATCCCACACGCCCTGTTTTTTTATTTCTTTTTGATTCAAAGTGTACCACAGTAGAAGCATTGCATTAGGCTTCAGGTCTCGGCATAGACTTGTGAAATGGGCACCTGCAATCTGAAGCCAGATTTCCAACCCCCATAGATCACCTTTACAAAATCTTTTTAAACTGGGACTGTCTGACACTGTATGTCCTAAACGCCTAAAAATTGTTGCCAGCATGGGACAAGTGGACGGAACTCCCATATGCCCACAGTTTCTGGGCAATGTGCCCACCCTTCCCCCAGTAGCCACTGTCTCACAGTGTCTGTCTTCTGTGCTTGAGTCGCAGCACCTCACGGTTCCTGCCTGACTGGGAATTGGGACCCTAAAAAATTCTGCCCTGTCTATGCTACAACAGACACTGGCCTGTCCCCCTCTCCACCCTGCCCTCCCATTCTGAGCTGCATAGGTGTTCTGTTCTCCCTTATAGCACCTGCTGACCTGTCCCCCAGTGAACCTCCTATGTGCTCACTTGGCTCCTGCAGCCTACTCCAGGATTTTTAAGTTGGTCAGCTGACACAGATTTCTGGAAAAAGTTTTGCTTGTCTGTCTGTAAAATATAGGTGTGAATAAGGTGACCACATTATGCCTGTGTGTGTATATCTGATTGTTTTAAAATCTGTGAAACTTCGAACTCCAGATTACAACTGCTCTGGAAAAGTACAAACACATGGGTGGCCATAATTTTGGTTGAGATCAAAAGAAAAACCTCAGCACCATCTTTACTAAAGGCATCCATTTGTGCTGGCTCCACCAAGGAAACATTCCTCTCTAATATTCTTTGGCTTATAGTATATTTCTATATGATAATTAATACCCTGTCTTTCAAAAAGGGTTTATAATGATACTGATTTACTGAGACATTAAAGCTGCACCTCTGTATTCATGAATAGCAATGGGTGCTGATGGCAGACAGTTTTTGTAACTTAAGGGTAAACTGCTTGATACTGATTTAAAAGACTAAATTGTTTACAATGTTAAAACTTGGTTTTGCCTTGTACAGATTAAAATTGTGTTCTAGGTCTGAGGACCACAACTGAAAACCAGAGACTGAAATATTCTTTCCGATTTCTTTGCCTCTACTAACATTGGTACGTTGTAACTGATTGGGTAAACTGTATGTCCAAATTTAACTCATATGTCTAATTTAGATATGCCTAATAGGTAATGGTGCATTAGTACTCAGACACCTTTACAGACCTGAGAGCATGGCATTTAATAAGAAAAAAAGCTTCTTATAATGTAGCTAGAAGCCAGCTCCTCCAGCATCCTGTAGCTCCTCAATGAAAATGGATGGACGAAAAACTTCCCTCTGAATACTTGCTTTGGATATGGCAAAAACACCCACCCAGTAAAAAACTGCCTTTTACCTCATCAGCTGCCTGGACCCTGACTGGAATTAGATGGTAGGACACTACGGGGACTGATCATCTCATCCTGCAAAGACAGGTAGACTGAACCCTACACCCACAGGAAAATCTGTCAGGCCTCCTGGGCTCAACAGGTAAAGACAAAACTACTTTTGAGACTGGTATTTGCCAAAGAGCATGGAGAGACTTGGGATTGCCTGGGTAGCTGGAAAAGCTGTCTCACTTCTGCTCATTCACTTCTCCCTCTCAGATCTGTCTGACAGTGTTTGCTGACTAGGGAACTGGGAGCTCATTAGCTCATTAGTTAAGTTTCCTGCGGAAAGCACAGAGAGGTGTGGCTCTTGCACAGGCTTCACCGTCCAGGTTTAATAGGTTTCAAATGTAACTTCAGAGATTCAGAGTTTTAAAATTTCCTTTACTTGTCCTCTAAAATGTTCATGCTTTTTTTTTTTAACACACCTATTTTCAAGCATGTTTTACAGGCCATTCCTGCTTTCTGGGTCAAGGGTTCTCCAGATTCACCATTGGTACTATCTCTCCAGGCTCAAAGAGGCACCTACCCACCAACTGAAATCTGGTTTTAATGGGTATATCTGATTTCATTTCTCACTCATTCAAGCTTGCCTCTTCTATACAACTAGGGTACTTCTCCATTCCTTTCTTTCTGTCATTTAATCACCCTTCCCATGGCTAGCCATGTTCATAGGACTGATAATAACAATGTATTTTTTCTGCTAGTAACCTGCCTTCTCAGTTCTCCCAAAAAACAGATGCCTGAGATCTCCAGGATGGCAGTTAACTGGATGCCCCTCCACCCACAACTCCCACTAAGTGTGATTTCACCAACTCTCTCTCTCCCATGTCACCCCATGCCTTCATGAAATAGTCAGACCTGAACTGGTGTCCATATACTCAGAGTCTGGCATGTTCTGGTAGAATCTTCACACCAGCTCCTGTATTACCTACAACCAAAGAGTCTAGAATGTGCAGAGGGAAGCTCCATCCCAAATCCCCCTACCCCATCTCTCTTTTCAAAACCTGCTGCATCTCAGCCCACCAAACAATGACCCCTCCCCCAGAGATGTTCAAGACCAATCCCCTTTGGATACTCACCTTCCTGGACCTGGAGGGAGCGGGGAGCAACTTGAACTACCCACAGGGCAGGAAACACTGACTGCTCTTAGGGATGGAGAGGGAAGAAGAGAGGGAGTGGGGGGAGTGGGAGGGTGTTGGGAGGAGGAGCGAAAATGGAAACTTTTATATTTTAAGAAAAAAAGAAAAAGAAAAAAAAGGAAAAAAAAGACCAAACCCGCAGAGTATTTAAACTGCCCTCCTCCGCAGAAAACAGACAGGTGATTTTGTGGTTTTCCTTTTCCATCTCCTCTCCCCGGGGTCTGGAAAGCCATCTGGTAGTACTGTATCCATTAAACCTAGGCTTTTTCTTTTCTTTTTTTTTTGAAAGTAATTTTATTAAATTATAAAGAGTTTCCATTTACGCCCCTCCTCCCAACGCCCTCCCACTCCCCCCCTCCCTCTTCTCCTCCCTCTTTGTCCCCAAGGGCAGTCAGGGTCTCCTGCCCTGTGGGAAGTCCAAGTTCCTCCCCCCTCCCTCCAGGTCCAGGAAGGTGAGCATCCAAACAGACTGGATCCCAAAAATCCAGTATATGCAGAGGAAACCAGTCCCAGTGTCATTGTCAATGGCTTCTCAGTAAGACTGCAGGCCAGCCACATTCAGAAAATCCGGCCACATTCAGAGAATCTGGTTGGATCAGATGCTCGTTCAGTCACGGTCCATCTGGCCTTGGTAAACTCTCATTAGATCCGACCCCTTGTATCAGTGGGTGATAGTATCCCTCGCAGTCCTTCGTCATTTTCTTCCTTCCATTTGGATCTTGGGGGGCTCAGTTCCGTGCTCCAACGCGGGCCTCCATCTGTATCGTCATCCAACGCCAGATGAGGGATCTATGGTGATAAGCAAAATATTCATCAGTATAGTCACGGGCCAAGGCCGGTTCAGGCACCCCCTCCTCTGTCCAGAGAGCAATCTGGGGATCTCTCCTTGGACCTGGGATCCCATATATAATCAAGTTTCCTGTAAACTCTAATATGACTCCCTTAGTTGAAATATATTCTTCCCTGATCCCACATTCATCCTTCCTCCCTTCCCCCCATCCCGTACAACAGAGCTTTCTCCATTCCTCCCCTACTCCCTTCTCTCTAACCCTCTCCCCTTCCAACAACCCTCCCACCCCCCCCCATGCACCCAAGGTTACCTGGGACTCTTGACTATTTCCTACCTCCTGGCGGATAGCTAAAAAATCTTCATCAGGTTCGTCTTCTTATTTAGCTTCTCTAGGATCACGAATAATAGGCTCAAAGACCTTTAACTATGGTTAGAATCCACTTATGAGTGAATACATACCATATTCCTCTTTTTGGGTCTGGCTTACCTCACTCAGTAAAGCGTTTTCTATGTCCACCCATTTGCATGCAAAATTCAAGATGTCATTATTTTTTACCGCTGAGTAAAACTCTAATGTGTATATGTTCCACACCTTCTTTAACCATTCTTCTATTGAGGGGCACCTAGACTGTTTCCAGGTCCTGGCTATTACAAATAGTGCTGCTATGAACATAGTTGAACAAATGCTTTTGTAGTATGTTTGGGCATCTCTAGGGTATATTCCCAAGAGAGGAATTGCTGGGTCCTGAGGGAGGTTGACTCCCAGTTTCCTGAGAAACCGCCACACTGATTTCCAAAGTGGCTGCACAAGTTTGCATTCCCACCAACAATGGATGAGTGTTCCCCTCATTTTCCACATCCTCTCCAGCATAGGCTATCATTGGTGTTTTTAACTTTAGCTATTCTGACAGGTGTAAGATGGTATCTCAAAGTGGTTTTGATTTGCATTTCCCTGATCGCTAAGGAGGTTGAGCATGACCTTAAGTGTCTTCTGGCCATTCGAAGTTCATCTGTTGTGAATTCTCTGTTCAGATCAGTACCCCATTTTTTAATTGGGTTAATTAGAGTTTTAGTGTCTAGTTTCTTGAGTTCTTTGTATATTCTGGAGATCAGACCTTTGTCTGATGAGGGGTTGGTGAAGATCTTCTCCCAGTCAGAAGGCAGCCTTTTTGTCTTACTGACAGTGTCCTTTGCTTTACAGAAGCTTCTCAGTTTCAGCAGGTCCCATTTATTCATTGTTTCTCTTATTGTCTGTGCTACTGGGGTCCTACTTAGGAAGTGGACTCCTGTGCCTATATCTTGTAGACTACTTCCCACTTTCTCTTCTATCAGGTTCAAAGTGGACAGATTGATGTTGATGTCTTTAATCCATTTGGACTTGAGTTTTGTGCATGGTGATAGATATGGATCTATTTTCATTCTTCTACAGGTTGACATCCAGTTATGCCAGCACCATTTGTTAAAGACGCTTTCCTTCTTCCATTGTATACCTTTAGCTCCCTTGTCAAAAATTAGGTGTTCATAGGTTTGAGGGTTAGTATCTGGGTCTTCTATTCGATTCCATAGGTCGACTTCTCTGTTCTTATGCCAATACCAAGCTGTTTTCAATACTGTAGCTCTGTAATAGAGTTTGAAGTCAGGGATAGTAATGCCTCCAGAAGTTCCTTTATTGTATAAGATTGTTTTGGCTATCCTGGGTTTTTTGTTTTTCCATATAAACTTGATTATTGCTCTCTCAAGGTCTGTGAAGAAGTTTGATGGGATTTTGATGGGGATTGCATTGAATCTATAGATTGCTTTTGGTAGAATTGCCATTTTTACTATGTTGATTCTCCCAATCCAAGAGCAGGGGAGGTCTTTCCATTTTCTGGTATCCTCCTCAATTTCTCTTTTCAAAGGCTTAAAGTTCTTGTCAAATAGGTCTTTCATATCCTTGGTTAGAGTAACCCCAAGATATTTTATGGTGTTTGTGGGTATCGTGAAAGGTGATGTTTCTCTGATTTCCCTCTCCATTTCTTTATCCTTTGTGTATAGGAGTGCCACTGATTTTTTGGAGTTGATCTTGTATCCTGCCACGTTACTAAAGGTGTTTATCAGCTGTAGGAGTTCTTTGGTAGAGTTTTTGGGGTCGCTTATGTACACTATCATATCATCAGCAAATAACGAAAGTTTAACTTCATCCTTTCCAATTCGAATCCCCTTGATCCCCTTATGTTGTCTTATTGCTATTGCTAGAACTTCAAGCACTATATTGAAGAGGTATGGAGAGAGTGGACAGCCTTGTCGTGTTCCTGATTTTAGTGGAAAGGCTTTGAGTTTCTCTCCGTTCAATTTGATGTTAGCTGTCGGCTTGCTGTATATTGCTTTTATTATATTTAGGTATGATCCTTGTATCCCCAGTCTCTCCAACACCTTTATCATAAATGGGTGTTGAATTTTGTCAAACGCTTTTTCAGCATCCAATGAAATGACCATATGATTTTTTTCTTTCAGTTTATTTATATGATGGATTACATTGATAGATTTGTGTATGTTGAACCATCCCTGCATCTCTGGGATGAAGCCTACTTGATCATAATGGATGATTTTTCTAATGTGTTCTTGGATTCGGTTTGCCAGTATTTTATTGAGAATTTTCACATCGATGTTCATGAGTGAGATTGGCCTGTAATTCTCTTTCTTGGTTGTGTCTTTGTGTGGTTTTGGTATTAGGGTAACTGTAGCTTCATAAAAGGAGTTTGGCAGTGACTTTTCTTTTTCTATATTGTGGAATACATTAAGGAGTATAGGTATTAGCTCTTCCTGGAAGTTCTGGTAGAATTCTGCATTGAAACCATCTGGTCCTGGGCTTTTTTTGGTAGGAAGATTTTTGATAACAGCTTCTAGTTCTTCACGACTAACAGGTCTATTTAGATTGTTCACCTGGTCTTGGTTCAACTTTGGTATATGGTACTTATCTAAAAAAATGTCCATTTCTTTTACATTTTCCAACTTTGTGGCATATAAACTTTCGTAGTAAGATCTAATGATTCTCTGAATTTCCTCTGTGTCTGTGGTTATGTCCCCCTTTTCATTTCTGATCCTATTAATTTGCAAGTTCTCTCTCTGCCGTTTGATTAGTTTGGATAGGGGTTTGTCAATCTTGTTAATTTTCTCCAAGAACCAGGTTTTTGCTTCATTGATTCTTTGAATTGTTTTCTGTGTTTCTATTTTGTTGATTTCAGCCCTCAGTTTGATTATTTCCAGTCTTCTACTCCTCCTGGGTAAATCAGCTTCTTTTTTTTCTAGCGCTTTCAAGTGTGTTGTTAAGTCTCCAATGTGTGCTTTCTCTGTTTTCTTTAGGTGGGCACTTAGTGCTATGAACTTTCCTCTTAGCACTGCTTTCATTGTGTCCCATAGGTTTGAATACGTTGTGTCTTTGTTTTCATTATATTCAAGGAAGACTTTAATTTCTTTCTTTATTTCTTCCCAGGGGTGATTTAGTAGTTGACTGTTCAACTTCCATGAGTTTGTTGGCTTCCTGGGGGTACCATTGTTGTTGAATTCTAATTTTAATCCATGGTGATCTGACAAGACACAGGTGGTCACTAATATTTTTTTGTATCTGTGGAAGTTTGCTTTGTTACCAAGTATGTGGTCAATTTTCGAGAAGGTTCCATGAGCTGCAGAGAAGAAGGTATACTCTTTCCTATTTGGGTGGAGTGTTCTATAGATGTCTGTTAAGTCCATTTGATTCAGTACCTCCAGTAAATCTCTTATTTCTCTGTTAGGTTTCTGTCTGTTTGACCTGTCCATTGGTGAGAGAGGAGTGTTGAAGTCTCCTACTATTAGTGTGTGTGGTTTGATGACTGCCTTGAGTTCTAGAAGAGTTTCTTTTACATATGTGGGTGCCTTTATATTAGGGGCATAGATATTCAAGATTGAGACTTCTTCCTGATGAATTGTTCCTGTTATGAGTATGAAATGTCCATCTCCATCTCTTCTGATTGATTTTAGTTTGAAGTCGATTTTGTTAGATATTAGAATGGCCACACCCGCTTGTTTCTTAGGTCCATTTGCTTGGAAAACCTTTTCCCAACCCTTTACTCTGAGTAGGTGTCTGTCTTTGTGGTTGAGGTGTGTTTCTTGTAGACAGCAGAATGTTGTATCCTGTTTTCGTATCCAATCTCTAAGTCTGTGCCTCTTTATAGGTGAGTTGAGACCATTGATATTAAGTGATATTAATGACCAGTGATCGATGACTCCGGTCATTTTTTTGGGTAGTAGCGTGTATGTGTTTTCCTTCTTTGAGTTGTGCTTGTGAAGGGTCGCTAGATGTCTGAGTTAATGTAGGCAGTGTTGGGAATGTTGGATTCCTTGGGTTGTGATTTTCCTTCTAGTATTCTCTGTAAGGCTGGATTAGTAGCTACGTATTGTTTAAATTTGTTTTTATCCTGGAATATTTTGTTTTCTCCGTTGATAGTGAACAATAGCTTGGCTGGGTAAAGTAGTCTGGGTTTGAATCCATTGTCTCTTAGTTTCTGCAGTACCTCTATCCAGGACCTTCTGGCTTTCATGGTTTCCATCGAGAAGTCTGGTGTAAGTCTGATAGGTTTACCTTTATAAGTTACTTGACCTTTTTCCTTTGCAGCTCTCAATATCCTTTCTTTAGTCTGAATGCTTTGTGTTTTGATTATTATATGATGAGGGGATGTTTTTTTCTGATCCAGTCTATTCGGTGTTCTGTATGCTTCTTGAACCTTCATAGGAATATCGTTCTTTAGGATGGGAAAGTTTTCTTCTATAATTTTGTTGAGTATATTTTCTGGATCTTTGAAATGCAATTCTTCTCCTTCTTCTACTCCTATTATTCTTAGATTTGGTTTTTTTATTGTGTCCCACAGTTCCTGAATGTTTTGTGATGAGAATTTGTTGGATTTGCTGTTTTCTTTGGACAGAGTGTTTAATTTCTCTATGGTGTCCTCAGAGTCTGAGATTCTCTCTTCTATCTCTTGTATTCTATTGGTTAAGCTTGTTTCTGAAGTCTCTGTTCGTTTACCCAGATTTTCCATAGCCAGCCGGCCCTCGGTTTGTGATTTCTTCATTGACTCCATTTCAGTTTTCAAATCTTGAACTGTTTCTATTACCTGTTTGATTGTTTTTTCTTGGTTTCCCAGAATTTCATTTACGGATTTACTCATTTCTTCAAACTTTTTGGTATATTTCTCTTCCATTTCTTTACTCATTTCCTCAATTTTTTTGTTATACTTATCTTCCATTTCTTTACGGCAGATTTTCACCTCCTGTTTAAGTTCCTCTATTATTTTCATAAAGAAGCGCTTAGAGTCGATTTCTTCTATTTCTTCTGGAGTAGGGTGTTCAATTCTTCTAGTTTCGAGCTCCCTGGATTCTGGCGATGTCATGTTGCCTTTCAGGTTGTTGGAGGAATTCTTGCATTGGCGCCTGCCCATCTCCCCCACTCTGGATGAAACTCCTCAGCACTTTCTGGATAGAACTCCTCAGCACTCTCTGGGTAGGACTTCACAGCACTCTCTGGATAGAGCTCCTCAGCCCTCTCTGGGAAGAACTGCTCAGCAGGGCAACAGGGCTAGCTGGTCTTCCCAGGACTCAGGAGACAAAGGGCCGCAGCAGTGGGGGGAGGGGAGGGGTCCCTTGGAACACCGAAGACCCTGCCGCAGAAGCTGAGGGGGGCAGGGCTGTGCTCCCTTCCCGGAGAGGCAGGCAGGCTGCCCAGGCTAGCACCCACTCACCTCTCTGGGAAGAACTGCTCAGCAGGGCAACAGGGCTAGCTGGTCTTCCCAGGACTCAGGAGACAAAGGGCCGCAGCAGTGGGGGGAGGGGAGGGGTCCCTTGGAACACCGAAGACCCTGCCGCAGAAGCTGAGGGGGGCAGGGCTGTGCTCCCTTCCCGGAGAGGCAGGCAGGCTGCCCAGGCTAGCACCCACTCACCTCTCTGGGAAGAACTGCTCAGCAGGGCAACAGGGCTAGCTGGTCTTCCCAGGACTCAGGAGACAAAGGGCCGCAGCAGTGGGGGGAGGGGAGGGGTCCCTTGGAACACCGAAGACCCTGCCGCAGAAGCTGAGGGGGGAAGGGCTGTGCTCCCTTCCCGGAGAGGCAGGCAGGCTGCCCAGGCTAGCACCCACTCACCTCTCTGGGAAGCACCTAGGCTTTTTCTAACTAGGTTTGGTTTGGTCTGATTTGAATTGTTACATCAGTGGAGAGGCTTATTAGGGTACAGAAACTTTTCAGGAAGTATGGATTACTATGGCTCTGAATTTAAAAAATGCCTCTAAGGATTTGGGATTAAATGTGATCATGTTTTGTGAACAGCAAGCAATATGACTGATGACAACGGTAGACAGAAATTAATTATGGGCCGAGTGGTGGTGGCACACGCCTTTAACCCCAGCACTCAGGAGGCAAAAGCAGGCAGATACCTGTGAGTCTGAGGCCAGCCTGATACACAGAGTGAGTTTCTGGACAGGCTTTAAAGCGACACAGAGAAACCCTTTCTTGAAAAAAAAAGAAATTAATTATGACATTTAATTCTTATATGAAAAATGCATCTCTAAATAAGTTCCAGAGCTTTATTCCAATAGACAAAAGGTTTCTTGTCATCAGAGAGCAGTGTGTCAGTTCAGTTGACAATGCTTTTCCCCCCTCTGGATTGTGTTTCACATTTAATGACACCAGGAATGAATCCTTGTTGTACAAGTCAGAACTTTTAGTCTCTGGCAAAGAAAGCACATATAATACTGTCCTTGTACTTTATGAGTGTTTATAGTCAATAGTGTTTTCCTTTCCTTGTAGTTTTCTATCTATAGAGGGAAAGGAGTAGGGTTAGACAGCAAAACCAGTACTGGCAGGTTCCTTAGAAGAAAGAACACAGAAATGGTTGGACCTTGAAGGTATAAGAACGCTAGAAAAGAATAACAATGTATCAAAAATAGAACACCAGATGCTTAAAACAAAGGAGGGCTTTCCTTTAAAACCTGAGAGGAACCTCACAATGCTTGATGCAAGAACAAGAGAGAGAACTGACACAGGACAGGGTGGATCCATGAGCAAAGCTTCTTCTTCTAATATAAGCCTTCACTAAAGTCTTCTATTAGTTTTTGAGGGATAGGGGCAGGTTAAGTACTTAAAAATATTAATGTACGTATCTATCAATATATGCCATGAGTATACCAGTACCCATGGAGGCCTGAAGAGAGTGTCTGGTCTCCCTGAAGCTGAGTTACACATTGTTGTAAGACACCCATGTGACTGTGGGGAAAATAACTTGGGTTGACTGGAGGAAAAACATGTTCTTAACTACTGAGTCTTATGTCACCGGATTTAGTTGAGCATGGTACATGAGACTAAGAGCCCAGAGAAACCTAGTTCTTGTTAGGACCATAAGTTAGGAACTACAAAACCACAGCACAAAACAACTTCTTAACTCTGTTCCAGGGAGAGAACTGCAGGGGGCATAGCCTAAATATCTTCAGACTGTGGGATCTGGCTTCTTAAGTGATCATCACGTCCATAGAGCAGGGCATGATCTTGTAAAAAGAGCAGGTAAGCCCAATGAAGAAGGAAAATACATCTGCTGGTTGCCTACAAACAGTTTGGATACAAAGGGTCTCAGAGATGCTGTTTTCATTAGTTTATCAGTGTGCTGGGTAGATGCAACAGGGCGTAATTTGTCTGTCTTAGAACTTACAGTATACGAGTCCATCCTCTCCTCTAGAAGACATGCCTAGTTACAATACTATGGTAAGGATCAGTTATCTCCCACATTGAAAATGTGTCCATCTCTTGGCTAACACAATTAACCAGCTACTGTTCTTGTCTTTTGGGGGTGCCCTACCTAGACACTTTTGTTCTGCATGCATTCCTTTATTTACTCTGATTATTATGGGTTCAGTATAATTGATTAGTCCATGGTGATTTTCTAACATAAACAAAAATCTGAGAAACTGCTCATAGCATATGGTTTCATTGCTCTAATTTGTCAGCTGACTCTTTTATCCTTTAGTAACGAAATTCTTTCTAAACAAAAGTCTTACTTACACCAGTCATTTATTCCACAGTTCTAACTCTTCTCATGCTGTGTCCTAGTTTGTTTTTCTTTTGCTGTGATCAAACAGTGACTAAAAGCAAGTTGGGGCAGCTTACCTGTGGAAGGGTGAACTGTTCACAGTAGGCTGAGCCGTCCTGTCAAGAAAATGTTTCCCAGACATTTCCAAATGCCCATCTGATGGAAAGAATTTCTAAATGGAAGCACCCTCTCCCCAAATGTGTTAAACTGACAACTGCTGCTAACTATGGCACTGTGTATCTTCCTCATATACAGGATTAGTGGCTTCTATTCAGAGAGCTACATTCTTCTGGGAACAGTAATTTCACCCTTTCAAAAATGCCAACTGGTGGACACACCAGCCACCCAGACGGGGTGGGTGAGGAGCATTTATAATATCCTCTTTTTAAATTGAATTCTTTTGAAGAGGTTGAATAGAATGTTGTTTTCACAAAAAGAATTTCAGCTGCTTAAGTTTAGTGTCGCAAAGGGGGTGTGGAAGTAGCTTACTTTAAAAGCAAAACATAACCCAAGAATAGTTTCTGGCTTTGGGCCCACGGTCTCCCATTCTCTGTGAGGTGTGTGTGTATTTTCACCCACTGTTTAGTGCTGCTTGGCCCTCTGCAAGCCTGCAGCTGACAGCTCTGACAGCCCCAAGAGCACCCGTCCTTCCTAAAGTCACATACTTAGATTGTCTTATTGCCGAAGAAGGAGGACCTTGTCTTCGTGGTTAACATTTAAGTTCCTTCTCCTTCTTTAAACCTCTCTGCCATAAATGTGGACCATTTTCCCTGTGTCTCTCATTCTCTTAGTAGAAACCATGTTTGCTCCTTCTCCTAGTTTCCCCCAAAAAGAGAGTTTAAAATTCAAACCTCTTGTTTTACTAACTATTGGTTAAGTTTTGTAGACTGAACAGTTCACCATATCCTGGTAGTCCTCATTCAGCCCAACATTTCTTTCTACATCTCCTGTTCAGTTCTCTCATGGAGGTTTGGAGAAAGAAAGCTTTACTGACTGAATGCATGGTTTGTGTTCCTAGGCCTTGCTTTAAGTGTTTTATAGACATAATCCTGTTTCATCCTTCCAACTACCTTAAAGATAACTATTATTATCCTTGTTTTTAATGTGAGGAAACCAAAGACAAAAAGTAATTAGGCAAATAGCCCAGGGTTATCCAGGCAATTAGTGACAAAGTAAAAATTCACAATTGCTTTTTTCCAGAATCTGAACAGCTCCCTCCTGTTATGAAAGTCAACTTCACAGTCTCATACAGAGTGTGTTCTGTTTTTCAATTAAATTTTTCCTCTATACTGCATCAGGGTTTTTCTTCTTAGAATTGTGCCAGAGTGCTGGGATTTCATGGCAGGCTGTTTCATAATCTGACAGAAAGATTTGGCTCATGGTTAGGTTTTCCTAGGACAAGATGAAACAGGATAATGGCCATCCTGGGTGTAGTGAGTCAAGGTACAGTCTTTTAGGTTGCAGACTGCAGACCCAAACCAAACTTCATTCATAAAGGGTACAATGGTATCATACAGAAATGTTAGCATAAGTAGATCTGATCAGTTTGTTCCAGGTGTGTGTGTGTGTGTGTGTGTGTGTGTGTGTGTGTGTGTGTGTAATGGGGGAGAAGGGAGGAACAGGGGTATCCTGACAGGGATTTCTAGCTTCTTACTTAAAAGAATTCAAACAGCAAAGTACCAAAAAGTATTAATTAAAAAGATAGTGTAGGTTAGATACAAAACATGGGAGCAGCAGGCTGCTTGAGCTAAAGTGCCCAAGAGTTGAGGCTTCCTTTTATGGGGCCCAGTAGGGGAAAAAAAGCCATGAGTTTTTAAGGGGCATAGTGTGCATGGCTCTCGGTTTTCACTGGCAGGATTGTGCCATGTAAGCATTTCTTTACCACACTTGTCCTCTCCAGGATGCAGCAGATTCAAACTATAGGTATTTCTAATTACTCACAGGCATGAAGTGGTGAATAGAGGATCTTCCCTAAAGTCCACCCAGATGACACAGTTTGCCTTATTGTTCATGTATTCCAAATTAGTCCAGGCTGAACTGATCCATTGCTTGTCAGATATTTTAGCATATGTTTGTAACATGAGGGGAGCCTGCTTGTTTGGGGGTTTCTTTCCCGCCCTGCCCCCCAGCTGTTTAGTCCCAGAGAAAAATCACACATGGATCTCTGTAAGTTATAAAGCTGATTGGCCCATTAGGTCTGGCTACTTATTAGCTAACTCTCACATCTTGATTAACCCATTTTTCTGATCTATTTTAGCCATGTGGCTCAGTACCTTTTTCAGCTGGCAGATTACATCCTGCTGCTTCGGTGATCTGGGTAGGAGTGTGAGGAATCAACTTCCTCCTCCCCAGAATTCTCCTGCTCTCCTTGCATCATTTCCACTTCCTGTCTGGTTTTCCTTCCTACACCTCCTGCCTGGCCAATCAACGTTTATTTAAAACATGATTGACAGAATACAGACAATTCTCCCACATATGTTTTACTCTAAAGGGGGAAAGGCTTCCAAAAGAGGGACAACCATATTATGGTGTTTGGAGCAGGTCATCTTTTGTGGCAGCTGGTGACTGATTCAGGTCATCTTTTCTCATGCATGGTTCAGCAGTTGTTTCTGGGGCTCCTTGGCAGACCTAGGTAGGTTCAGGAGGAAGTTACTATTGTACATGCTCAGATAGCAGGTTTAGTCCAGTTTAAGCCAGTGAGAGCCTGTTGACTCTCAGGCATTCTGTGCCTGGGTAAATGTCATCTACAATCACCCATAGTTCCTTTGGAATGCCTCTTGGAGAAATTCCAAGCCCTCACACCTAGAGGCCACCTTCAGGACCTCTAAATTTTATAGTCAAAATTTAGCCTCAGTACCACCTAAATGATCAATCAAAAAGACTGTCCAGCAGCACTCTAAATCCCAATACTACCTGGGACCTTTGTGACTACCATAAGCGATCAGGGAAATGGAGAGAGTTTCCCTGTACCCAAGCTTTCTCTTTCCTTTGCTCCAATCTCTCCCTCTGTTCTTTCTGTTCCCCCACTCAACTTTTTCTAGATATGAAGTCTGAACAAGATAATTCATCCACTTCTCTTGATTCCACTAATGAGAACACCCAACCTTCCCAGCCTCCACCCACAGTTCCTTCTCTTCCTCTGGTGCCTTAGGTCTCCTCTTCTCCCTCTCCAGCAACAGGCTGCTCTAACCATCCCACCCTGCCTCTACTTTCACCCCACAAGCAGCCTTCAGTCTTTCTGTTACTTGCTTCCACTCTGCCATGTGACCCCTCTATCTTTCCCTACCTGACCTAATCTGGCCCCAGTTCTCGCTTTGCTGGAGGTTGCTGGGATGGACAGCCTGGTCAAGGCACACGTCCCCTTCTCGTTAAGTGAATTTTGTCAAATATAAAGAAATGGGGTCTTATACCTCTATCTTCTTTACTGTCTTAAAAGAACTCCAATATATTACCCAATCCTATAGTCTTGCCTTCCACCATATACATGTATTTGTATGTGTGTTTGTGTGTGTGTGTGTGTGTGTGTGTGTGTGTGTGTGTGTGTGAATCTAACTAACAACCTTTTTCCAGAAGAGCACAGGTGAGTTTGAGAACAGACTAGAGCAGATGCAGACAAAATCCACAAAACTAACTCAGCACACCCAGCTTGGGCTGAGGTCCCCCTGACTGGGATCTCAAATGAAACTACCATACCCAAGGAGGCATTTTAGCTAGAGATCAGTTTACAACTTGTTTCCAGGAAGATTTCCCTCCATAAGGCTGCTGCTAAACCAGTAAACTGTGAAAGACTCCAAGAGGTCATCCAGAACAAACATAAAAATCCATTTCAATTCCTAGAGTGCCTTACAAAGTATACCAATTTGATCTCAAGAATTCAGAGGGGTGAACAACTCTCTTACGACCTATTTCTTTTTTCTAGAGTTTTCCACAATGTTAGGTCCAAGCTTAAATGCTTGGAGAAAAGACCCCTAACTGCACAGGCTCAACTCTTGGCACTAGACTTTAAATTGTACAATGGGAGAGATAAAACAAACAAACAAACAAAAACCTATAAATAGAAATACCAAATACTGACTGTCTATTGTTGAGAAGAGACACCATGACCACAGCAATTCTTATAAAGGAAAATATTTAATTGAGTTGCCAGCTTACAGTTCAGAGATTCAGTCCATTACCATCACAGTGGGGGGTAGGGTAGTATGCAGGCAAACATGGTGCTGGAGAAGTAGTTAAGAGTCCTACATCTTACCAGGCAACAGGAAGTCACCTGAAACCTTGGGTGGTATCAGAGCATAGGAAACCTCAAACCCTGACTCCACAGTGAGACACTTCCTCTGACAAGGCCATACCTGAGAGGTATGACAACAAAGCCACACCTCCTAATAGTGCCATTCCCTATGGTCTTATCAGGGCCAATTATATTCAAATTACTACATTGGCCAAGGCCATTCAAACAGCTTCCATAACTGCCTGGGTTCCCTTGCCTTCTAAAACTCGAGGATTATCGGGTCCCTGGTTCAGATGAGATCATGAGGGTCACTAGGCTCAGACCTGATTTAATCCTTTCAGGCCAACCCAGCAATGTCCAAAGTGCTATCAAGAGGGACATTAGGCTATTGACTTCTCTCATCTCATGTTTCTTGAGGTATGGGAATATCAGATCTAATTTACCCTTATCCAAACTTTCTACCCAACTTACGTGGACTGTATAACATCAGGGGTTCTGAGACAGCCCATCCATATTTGGCCAGACTCTGGACTCTGATCTATTGTCTTTGTTTTTCTCCAAATTGAAACTTATACAATATGTAGAAGAACTATTCCTCTACAGCCTCTCCAAACAAATAAGTCAAATGGATACCTATCCTCTTCTAAATTTCTTCTCCAACTGGGGTTATAGAGTCTCTCCATCTAAGGTCCAAAGTCCATAAGGCCAACCTACTAGGAACTAACCATTACTCCAACCCACAGCCTTAGATAGTAAACACCTAATCCAGTGGCCCTCAGTTCCTTCTACAAAAGAGAAATTTTATCATTCCTAGAAATAGCCTGCTTCTTATACTATTAGATCACATCTTTTTCCTTCCTTGCCAACCCTATATAAGAGGGACCCCTTATTCCCTCACATGAGCTCCTCACATCCATTGCCAAATTCTCTCAGAGGTTCCATCAGCCCCTGGTACTATCTCTCCCAGACCTAACCCAACCCTTCTCTCTTTATGTAACAGAGAAAGAAGGCATCATTCCTCTTGGAGGAAGAGACACAGGCCACATTTTTTAGAAGTAATGAGTTCTAGTCCCCATCAGTTTTGGGGACTTTGTAAGTGGAAACTAGTCCCAGGAAGAACACACAGCCAGAAATTCCCGAAGTGGCCAGGTTGGGTAACATTAGGAACTGGTAGACCAAGGTTAGAATCTGCAGCAAGAGACAAAATGAAAGCTTTGTATTATTTAGGATAGGAGATGTTAAAAAGGTTACAATCTTGAGTTGAATCACCTTTTCTATCTCTCCTGTATCTGGGGTTGAGTAATCAGGATATAATTTCTCTGAATTTTAATTGTGCTAACTGGATCCTGGGAGTTGAGGAATTGGTAGAACTTATAAGTAATACCTGATTGCCACCTGGGATCTCATGGATCCCTGATAAAAGAGGTGAATAGCCCCATTTCACCCAAAGAGAGATTTGGGGTGAGGGTACTGGTATTGGCAAGACCAGTGTGGGCAACCACCACATATGTTTGGTCATTCTTTACTAAAGAAAAAAAAAAACCTTCTTTCTGGTCATAGCAGAAACAGGCAAAAAGGTTGTGGATTGATGGAAGTGGTCTTATTAGGATTTTATTGCTATAAAGAGACACCATGACCATGACAAATTTCATAAGAGAAAACATTTAGTTGGGGCTGGCTTACACTTTCAGAGGTTTAGTTGCAAGCTTTTCATAACAACTTCTTGAACAAAAGGCATAGTTACAAGGTGGTGATAACAACTTTTTAAAACAAAAGCACAGTTCCTATTTCCTGAAATAGATAGTACAGAAACTTTTGTAGTTAAGGTTACAGGTGGGGCAAAGCCCAATCTTTAAGAAACAGATTTAATGATAAATAGGTATGAGCCTGTTTACTATAAGATGGCTTTCAAGCCCAAGTTGGAGGAAGACTGGTTCATCACAAGGAATTCCAATACCCCGGGTAGGGAAAAAAAAAAAAGAAAGAAAAGGGAGCAAGCCACCTAACATATCTAGAAGAAGAAGAAGGGGAACTTGATGTGACTTTTGATAAATTCCCTCCTTATCCTTTAATGTTTTCTGGACTGTGAACAGTGATTAGTTTACCAGATTAATTCTTGGATGGGTTGCTTGACTAAGTTAGGAAATGTCAATCAGGATCAACCCAAGACTCATCCACACAGTTTCCTGCTCTTGTGCACCCTACTCTAGAATCAGACAAATTAGAATCATGGCTCTGTGTGGAAGAGGGAGCACCCTGAATCCAGCTTTCAGGATATTAGATACTTGTCAAATGTTGTATAGTTATCAGAGTTAGTATCAGAGTTTTGGTTCAGGCATCCTAACTAGCTGTGCTCAACCACCTGTCCTTATTAAGGAAAGTGAAAGAGTCCACTTACAGTGAAAAACAGAGACCAAGATTTATCCAGTGTCACCACAAAAAGAAGCACAGTCATTAGGGTCCTAACACAATGTTCAGTTAAAGGCAAGAGGTATATATAATTAATTAGCCGCTCTTGTCAAAGTGTGCTGCCCTCATCACTGATGGGTCCACCATTCTCTGGGCTCCACTGGGTCTCACAAGTTGAAATATTTCTCTAGGAGACAAGTTCCTCCACTAGCCTCCCAGAGAGCACTAGCCCTTTCACCTCAGCAGGAGATTCTTGAGGAAATTTCAGTGTCTTGTGGGATGGAAGAAGTATGTCTTTAAAATACTTTCAGGTCTGGTAGAAGGTTAAATTCCATTCTTTAGTGATCTATTGAGTACCGACTATCGTCTAGAAGCTCAGATTGACCAGCCATCAGGTACGAACACTTTCCTTTGATGCTGGCATGGCAATAGAGGTAGCATGGCAATAACTTGATAAGAAGGGGGATTATTACAGTAATGGATTCATATTTTTAATTTGTATTTATTTACTTGTATAAAACCTTTCCCCTTATTTTTTAGGCATTTCTTCCCTCAAAATATTTGGAAATATTGTGGCTTTTCCTTTTTCTACTAGTCCCTGGGTTTGTACAGACATACATGTAGTCCTCAAGCTGCCAGCCACTGTGAGCAGTGTGTGGGTTCCCATGATTTATCCGAACTGATAAGGAGAACATGAGTGAGGTAGACCCTGACACGTTCTGCTGCATCCAAAAATAAAACTGACTCAGGCCACTAAAAAACCCTTCAAGTTCCTTTCATTAGTAAACATCAGAAAGCCACAATAAATCAGTCTGTTAGGATGCAGCAGGGGTACAAATTGGTGTCTCAGTTAATGTAGATAAAGATTTCAATGAGCAGTGCATATATCAAAAATTTAACACATGCTGCTTGCAGGGTTTCAATGAATACAAAAAGCTCAGTTGCCGAAAACCCACACTACTGGGGCATTACATCATTGCCTGTCAATAAAATTGTTGTTTATTTTATTTTCTAATGGTTTATCAATACTGGTAATTTGCTGTGTGTGGTTTATAAAATGGGGGGAGTGGAAGGAATTTAAATTAGTCCTGCTAGTCAGGAAAGAGCCAAGGAAAGAGAAAGGAAAGAGCAGAGCCACACTAGCTACAAATTGGCTGGGGTGAGGACTCCTTTGTCCTGGGAGTTCACATCATCTTTTGATTACTGACTTTAAGACATGCTTTGACTAATGAAAAATGGTTTTGTTCATTTTTTATTGTCTTTTATGTTACTTTATTATTTTCCCTTACTCTGTACAATGTAATTTCCAGTGAGCCGGTTGGCACCAAATGCAAGATCTCTGCCTTGGCACTTTGTTGAAAATGAAGAGTAAATATCTCGCCTTTCTCTGAAGTACGGAGGAGGAGTTTCCACTATCATAGCAAAAGAAACAGGTCTGTTATGTTTTAGTGCAGTGATTACTGTTTCTAAGAACTTCTCTCTAGTGTACAGTTATGTAGATATGAGGAGGACAACTTTAGCCTGAATGATACGAACATAATTTTGACAAAATAGATTCAGGATAATGAAACAAACACAACAAGAACTCATTCATTGATTGATTCATTCAGTAAACATGTGAGGCAAGCTGTTGCACTAATAAGTTAATATAGTAATTAACTCCTTCCTAATTTTCTTATTATTTTCTTTTTATAACATAACTTGTTACTGATTCTTTGGGAATTTCACATCATGTACGCCAATCTAGTTTACCTCCAAGTCTCTCCACATCTGCCCCTCACACCTGCAGCAAACCTCCAGAAAAACCCACCAAATTAATTAAAAACAAAACAAGCACAAAAGCCAACTCGATCCTCCATCTTCCTCACCTCCCTAACCCCTCTTCGCTCATCCTAGTGGCTCTGCATGCCATTGCTAAAAATGAGATGGGATTGAAGCTTAGTTAATCATCATTAATAATAAATTTTGATCAATCATTTACCTGTAAAATCCAGTCTATATATAAAAAAGGATATTATATAATTTTGCCATGAGAGGATACAGTCATGAAGCATGTAACACACAATACAGAATATAACATTTATGGTTATGTTTATCAGATAATCAGTATACATTCATGTTCTTATGCAAATCAATGTAATTATTATGTATTTGTGGTATTTTCACCATTTACTATAAAAGTTGATATTTTGTGAATTTTTTCTCACTTTACAATTGGCTTACATCATTTTTATAAACTTTTTGTGGCCCCCAAATTTAGGTCGGCCACAGTAGAAGCAAATCCTCCAGTGATAGAGTTGGGTGAGTCTAGGGTCTAAGACCCAGGAAAGGTTCCGAAAACTGACTGGACAGTTCATGTCTTCACCTGGCTGGAGGAAACTGGACCCAGAGAAGTCACTCATTCATAGAGGTCTTAGATCCAAAACTGGAACCCATCTCTCATCTACCTGCTATGTCTCCCCTGGTCAAGATCAGCAAAGAATAAGCATTGGTCATGTCCTTTGACTAGTACAAAGTTAAAAGATAATATAATGTTAACACCTTTAGGAGAGAATTATTCACCTGTACGCTCATATTCCCCCCTCCCATCCCTTATGCCTGGGTGACAGATGTCCTTGCCTGTGGTATCCAGGAAAGCCTCTAGAAATGGGGCAGCCATGTTCGCAGAATAGAGATTTTCAGTCTGAGACTCATGCTACTTGCCTCCTCTGCTGCATCACAGGGGAACTTGTTCTTCATCAGTAGCCCTTACATATCAAGTTCAGGTAGATCAAGAACAAAGCCATATTTCACATGTCAGCCATTCCTAGTTGGGAAGCTGGCCCTGCTGGGCTCAGAAGTCTTGACACAAGCACCCTGAGAGTGACAATGAGTGGGATGACCGCAGTCAACCCCAAAAACACCTCTGTTGTCAGCTGCTTGCGTTTAGGTTTGTCCTCTGGCAGCACCTTAACTGAGAATTGAAGTTCCAAGGAAAATACAATGCCGCAGATGTTCTCAGGATAACAAAAGAGGAGGAGTAAGCATGTTTCCAGAAGAAAAGCAGCCAAAAATTCAATAACAAAGGACACAAATCCAAATCATTACATTACTATAAAACTCGGCCTGAGACACAGACCCAGCTGTTAGGTGTGTACACTGAGAGAATCTGAAAAGAAGAATTCTGTATTTGGCAGGGCCCATTTCTTCCCTGACATCAGACTACAAGTCCTTCTGTAAGATACCTCAGACAGTTTGTTCAAGGACCTCCCTAAAGGCTTAAGTACAATCAAGGATGGTGACATCTTAGAGTGTTCTTCCTAGAGTGTACACCTACCTAAGACTCCATTGAATACTGCAGACTTCATTGTTTGCTTTACAGATTCCACAACAATCTTCTACCCTTTTCATATTATAATTGAAGAATTCCAGACTCATAGAATCTATTATGCTCAAGGCCACACACTTAACAGCTGAGCTGTAATTAGACTGTTGACTCTAAAGTCATCGCAGGCTAGAACCTTCACATAGTCTCAAAAGGGACAGTTAAAGCTATCCATCTCAGTGGGCAGGACTACTTCAGAATTCCTCTTTTGGTATAATTTTAAATTATTATTTTTTTAATTCAAACACATATTGTATATTAAACATATTTCCTCTCATATTCAATATGTTCCCTTAGACACTTTCCCTTCTGCTTTCATGCCATATGTACTCACACAATTTTATGTATTTATATAAAATCTAGAAATCATATATGAGAGAAAGCACATGATATTTGTCTTTCTGTGATATTTCATTTGTATTTGAATAAATAAAGTTTGCCTGAAGAGCAGAAAATAAAAGAGCCACACTGATCAGCCTTACAGACCAGACAGTGATGACACACACTTTTAATCCCAGTAGCCACACTAGTTTGTCATAGAAATCAGGCGGTTGTGTTGCGTGCCTTTATCCCAGCACTAGAGAGGAATGTAAGATGGGAGGAGACAGCTGTCAGACCCAGTCTCATTCTGAGATTCCTGGAGTCAGGATCACCGTTTCAGACTGAGGTAGAAGTAAGAGCCGATAGCTGACTGTTTTGGTTTTCTGACCTTCAGGTTGCACCCTGATTTCTGTCTCTGGAATTTTATTAATCGTGCTTCACTTGCCCCTGTGTTTGGACACCCAAGTTGGTTCTATAGCTCAGCTGTTGTGTATAGTTCCTCAGGAGACATTGTTGTGTTTGTGTCTCTGTGATGTGTGAGCTTGAAGAGCTGTGGGCAGATATCCAGGCTGGTAGCCGGGCCGTGACAAAACTCTTGTCAGTTATTTGACTGACTTCTATGGTGGCTGGGACAGTTCAGCCAGTTTTATACATGGGTTTCATTTCTCAGAAACTGCCATTTCAAAGTACTTTCAATGTTTATTTCTCTTTTTTCCTGTGCTTATTCCATCTTTTGGTAATTTTCTGTTCTTTTCTTTAGCACATTGATTGACTGGGTTTGATTTGTTGTTGTTCTTGTCTAGTTCCCTGAATGTTCCAGATACTCATAGGTGTGGTATGGGACTCAGGCACCACTCTCAAGGCTAGTTTATGATGCAGCCTGCAGGGCTCTGCTGCTAGGCTTCTGTGAACAGGTTAAGTGCCCAACATAATTGCAGTGCCTGCTTGCTTTTGACCAGAGAAACTTTCTTCTTAGATCTGTAGCACCAAGGAATGTCTTCCCCATACTTCAGTATCTAGAAGTTGGGACACCTCATCCTCAAAAGACTTTACCTATGAGATTGTAAACCTTATAGAACAGGCTTCTGCCTAAGACTGACAGATTCACTGCTATCTTAGGGTCTCAGATACTATACACTAATTCCCTCAAATTTGTGAATAATTCTGGATCATAAACTCCCAATGTTAGCAGACAGTTAAGGTCCCATTTTCTCAAGTCTCTCTCCACTATCTTACAAAAAGGATATCAGACAAAATCTAATCTTCAAAGTATAGATAATCTCTCTGAGAACAGTGGGTAATAATCTTAAGAGATGTGAATGGTCATGATCAGAAGCAATGATGAAATAATGTTCTCTCAGTCACTTGGTATCCTGTTTTGCTTTGATTTCAGCCATCAGTGAAGTGCAGCAGGAAAAACTGGTCATTGGATAAGAGAGAGTTTTCTAAATGGAAGACACTTCTGTGAGCTAATTATTTAATGTATTTACATACGTGTATATGTAGTTATGCTCATGCCAATGTATGTATGCGCATTCATACATGTGCATTCATTTTGTAAGCACGTGAATGCATTTGTGTATATACATGCTTGTATTTCCTAGTTCTGTTTGTTGAAACAATGCAATTAAAAATATCCCAGCAATAAAGAGCACATGTATATCTCAGATATTGGCCTCTGATACCATTCTTTACTAAACAGATAAGGAATTCACAAAGATGTGGCGGGGCAGACAAAAGTTCTAGAGGATTCTAGACAGCTTATTATTATAGAAAAACCAGGAAATATTAAAAGAGATGATGAGAATGCATTGTCAGAATGAGAACTGGGACTGGAGAGATGAATTAGTGAATAAGAATGTTTGCGGTGTTTCCAGAGAACCCAGGTCCACAGTATGCAGGCGATGGCTCATAGCCACCTCTAACTTCAGGTGCACAGAATCGAATGCCCTTTTGTGGTCTCTGTGAGTATTGGAATATAGATGGTATACATACACAGATTCAAACACACATATACACATAATTAAAAACAAAAACAAACCCTGAGGGAAAAAAGGAATATGAGCTAACTCTAAGTGGCTCATTGCCCAAATGTAAAGTTGCTTGAAAACTGAAAGAGATACACTATGACTATAATCCGTGAGAGAAAATAGGCACCTGTCCCCTACATTAAATAAATAATAGACAGATGAATGTCTGAACATATGAGTAAGGATCTTGGTGTAGAAACAAATGTGGAAAAAATGGGCAGAGTAAAAGCCATCATTTCTAACTTGCTTTCACTCCACTCCACAGTCAAACAAATCCAAGTTAAAACATCAATGTGGGTTGCAGATAGGCAGGAGATTTTGATGATAATAACGCTTTAGCTTCATTTTCAGTTGTATTTATAAAATCTTTTGATTTTAAACAAAAGCACAGAGGGGAGAAAGGGTTTATATCAACTAAATTTCCAAGTTATATTCCATAGTACTAAGGATATCAGAGTGGTAGGAGCTTGACACAGTTAATCACAGCACATCTGTAGACAAGAGCAGAGAAATAAATGGGTGCATATCTGCTTGTTTACTTGCTAGTGCTCTGCTAACTTTCTTTTCTCCTACATAGTCCAGAATCTGTTTCCACCTTGAGCTAGCTCTTTCCAAATCAATCACCGAACTTATTAAGATAATCTTCCACAGATATGCCCACAGACTAACCCAAAACAGACAGTCCCTACTGAGGCTCTCTCCTTTGGTGATTCTGTGTTATCTCAGTGGCAAGACACTTGCCTTCACAAATCATGATATATCCATGTTCTTGAAATGAGGATATTGTTTGCTGTCCTCTCTAGTTTTTATTATCAACTTGACACAAACGTCACTTTGGAAGAGGGAACCTCAACCCAGAAACTTTCTGAATCATATTTCCTTATGGGCATATTTGTGGGGGCATTGTCTTGTTTACTAATTTGTATAGAAGGGCCCATCCACTGTGGGCAGTACCATGGATGGGTATATGGTCTTGGGCTGAATAAGAAAGTTAGTTTAATCATGGTCCTGAGGGCCAGCCTGTGAGAAGGCAGCAAGAAGTTCCATGGTTCTTTGATGTGAGATTCTCCTCTGTGTGCTGTGATTACAATTAATGAGGAAAGAAACTGCTTGGGACCTATAGCAGGGCAGAAGGTAGGTAGACAGGAAAAACTGGACTGAATTCTGGGAGGAAGAAGGGTGGAATCAGAAAGACACCATAGAGCTGCCAGGGACAGACGCTGGGAATTTTACATGGTAAGCCACAGCCTTGTGGCAATACACAGATTAATAAAAATGGGTTAAACTGATATGTAAGAGTTAGAAAATAAGAAGCTAGATCTAATGGGCCAAGCAGTGATTTAATTAATACAGTTTCTGTGTGGTTATATTTGGACTAAGCTAGACAGGCAGCCAGGAAGAACAAGCGGCCCCTCCCCCTACAGTTCTTGCTTCTAGGTCCCTGTGGTAAATTCTTGCTATGACTTTCCTCAATGATGGATTATAATCTGGAGATATAAACCACATAAACCTTTTCCTTCCCAAGATCTTTTTAGTTAGTGTATTTTATCACAGCAGCAAAAGTAACTGTTATTTTTATTAATGTCAAGGAAATGAACTGTATCTACATAATATAGAAATTAGACACCTTGTTAGATAAACAATGAAAACTATCAGATAAAAGTACATACACATTGTTAATATTCAAAAAAGGATACTGTGGAATACTATCACTTATGGAATATTCTGCCTCAATGTCCTCAGTCTAAATATACTCATAGAGAGACCCCAGACTTCCTTTAGATAAGGAATTTTCTGTCAGAAGGAACTGTATTATATACTGTTGATGTCATAAAGGAAAAACAATGGCTATAGATTTAAGGAGACAGACAAAACATGACAAATACAATACTTGACCTAGACCCAGTTCTATACTAAAGGAAAAATGTCATAAAATATATTTGGGGAACAAATCAATACATGAATTATGGATATAGATTAAGATTTTATATTAATGTTAGAATAATGCTAGTTATCTACTTAATTAAGTAATTGTGCTGTGCTTATGTAAGAGAATATCTTTCTTCCTAGATAATGAACATTGAATTATTTAAAGGAAAAGGGGTAGTATGTATTTAATATTCATATCATTCAGGAGAAAGTCATATACATTTATTTTATATAATCTAAAAAAACAGATGTGTATCTATAGTCAGAGAGTGTACAAATGATAAAGCAAATAAGATGATTTTAGCAACAGGTAGACTACAAGCAAGAAAACATCAGTCACTGAACTGTTCTATCATTGCTAATTTTTTGTGAAATTGAAATTATTTTCAAATTAAAAACTAAAAGGGAAAGACTGTCAAGCAGAGAGGGTTGGCAATTATAGTACAAAATCTGAATGTTTACCTGCTGAGCAATCTTCCGCAGAATATGTACTTGCTAATGTGCCTTAATTTCCTTCACTGGAAAATTAAGGTATTATTACTTGATGCCTAGGGATTTCATGAAAAGAAGGATAGAAATGTGTTCTCATTATCTTTAATTTTTTCATGAAAATGATGCTGATACTTTGGGAGATTAGTGAGGAGCTAGGGTAAGGCTTGGGGTGTGAGGTGTATGCTGAGCTGAGTCAATAGCTCTTGTAGGGAAGGTCTTCTTCAATGCCGCTGGTCAGAGACCCAATCTTTCCTATCCCTATCCATATCAAAGACTTGGCTGTCAGCAGGGAGGACAGTAAAGAGAACATTCCTTAATACACATTTTGAAACCAACAGAAGTTGGGGTGGCCAGACCATCATCCAGTAGAGATACAATGGCTTCTAGATCTCTCTAAGAAATGGATTGAGAGGTACAACTATTCCCCTAAAACAAAAACAGAAGTAAAAAATATAAAATTTGATGCTTGGAAGTAGTGCAATTATCAATAAACTTGGTATAAGTTCTTCAAAAACAGAGGTATCATTGTGAAAAATCCACCAGACTACAAGACATTGCTCAAGAGACGGAGAATATTGGTTGTGTGTGCGAACGCCTGGAAGCCTCTTGTGCCCATGTCACTGTTCTCTAGCAAGTTCCTTATTTGAAAACAGATTGGCAGTATTATTATTAAAAACATAATCCAATCTGCGTGTACCTCAAAGCTGGAATAGCCAAAATCATAAGTATTTTAGTGTTGGCTGCCAAGGTGATCCCTAGGAAACCTCCTTGCTATTCACTAGGATTAAATTATATTTCCCTTGACAGAATTGAATAATGACTACAGTGGTTGGTCAGAACAGGGTCTTACAGACACAGTTTCCCTCTCTCTGTTCTTGCCTTCCTTGAGACTAGGAGAGATGGAAGAGGATCTCCTGTGTGAATATCAGAATGGGGAAGGAGGGGAGGATTTTCCGTGTCCTATTTCTTTTACCCACAGCATTTTAGTCCATGTATTCCACGTCACAGTGGAACTATTGTGCACCTGGGTTTAGCATCCCAGCCTTAATTTGGCTACTTGACAACTTGAAACATGGAAAACCTTTGCCTCTTAACTTCGATTGATTTCTGTTGAGGCTGTTGTGAGGATGACTAAGGTAACATGCCTAAGATACCTAGGCTCAGAAGGTGGTCAGTGTAGTGCCTCAAGAGAGATATGTTCTATCTTTTACAATTGTTTTTTAATTGAGTTTATAATTTAATTACAATATCACTCTTCCTCAAATTCATGGCCTCTTTTTTCACTAGTTATTTCAAGCATATATGTATATAAATATTCCCGTAGATTGCTAAGTATAACCTGATCAGTTATATAATGTGACCTGTATGTATGTTTTCAGAGATGACCATTTGACACTAGGAAACGAACTGGCAGGCTACTTTTCTTTGGAGAAGACAACCTCTGCCACTCCCAGCTTTCCTCAGTTGCTTTGTTTTTTTGTGTGAAGTGTTGAGGCCACTTGGACATTTCTCTATCCAGTTTGGCATGATCGTTGGTAACATCTTTGGTCAGTTCACATTTGGGTAACCATGTTGGGTAAGACTTTACATATGTAGCTTCTGATATTACTGCGAGACACAATCTCACAGCAAGTCTCCTGATCCTCTGACTCTTACAATCTTTCTGTCCTCCCTTCTGAAATATTCCCTGGGTCTTAGGTGAAGGAGTGTTTTGCAGATATGTCTACTGGGACCAGGGTTCACAATTCTGCATTTTTATTGCTTGTAGTTTTCTCAAGTAATTTCTGTCTCTTACAAAGAGACATTTCTTTAATAAAGAGTAAAGACTACTCTTATCTGTAGGCATAAGAATAAATGTTTATAGATTATTGCTAGATATTATGCTGATTTAGCAACTTAGTTGTTATAAAGTCCCCTCCAATAACCATGATTTCGCTAACACTGACTAGTTTGTCCAATACCAGGTGTGATCTCCTTGTTTAGCTGCCTTAAGCATAATTAGAGAGCTGTTGATTAGTGCCAAGGTATCCTTGCCATTACTGTACCCATAGAGTTATTGTGCTATGCTCTTTGCTAGTGTGGCTCATAGGCACCATTACTGGGTGGGATGGGACTGTTGGCTATCCCCTTCATTTGGAAGCTTGAAGGGTACCTTCCTGCAACTTAAAAGCTGTCTGTAGGGAGAGTGCATTCAGGCCATTTCCATCTCATGGGTCTCTGGACCCTGTTCCTGAAGTGTCTTCTGTGATAGGGACTCCCTTTTCACCTCTGTGGGGTAGCCAAGGGCAATAGCAATAAGCTGTATGTTTTGGGAGTCTCTTGGATAGACCTCGGCAACAATTAAAAAGAAGTCTTTGTGTGTCTGATATTGGGATTTTTGTTAGGAGATCTTTGACTCTTGGAGGGAGCACTGTCAGTCCAGATGAGAAAAGTTCATCACAACTATATGCATTAATTTGCCAGTTCCCTTATCTCTTTGGATTAACAGATTAATCTAAAACTCTTCATTCCTAATATAGTTAATATTTATCTTTTTGATGCTATGTCTCGGCTTCAGTTGTATTTCAACTAAACCATATTCACACCTGTCTTGTATATCTAGATTTACAAAGAGCTTTACTACTTTTTCTTGGAATCAACCTGACCACTTTTGTGCTACTAGAAAAAAGTAATATATAGAGATGGGTCAGGAGATGTAGCTTAGTTGGTAGAATACTCATCTAGCATACACAAAGCTCTGGATTTGATTCCCAGGATAACAGAAACAGGGTGTCTTAGTATACTTGAAATTCTAATACTATGAATTAGCAGAAGGAAGGGGAGAAGTTAAGGTATTTTTTTGGTTATATAACAAGTTCCAGGCCAACCAGGGTTGTATAAGACACTGTTTTACAAGCAAAAAAAAAATTCAGGATCTATTAAATCTGATGATGTTGTACAGATAAATATTTATTTTCAAATAAAGACAGATCTTTTGCAGGGAGCTCTTCTCATGTTTTACAGCTGAGTTTTAAGTCTTAATGCCTTGAATGGATTGTTTTCCATCATGTTTCATAGAACAGAGGCATGGTTTGTTCCTGTCTATTTATTAATGTGGCTACAATTCATTCTAATAAACTTCTGGTAAGAACTTTATCAGCAACAGTACTGAAGTGAGAATCAGAAGGTCTTGATCTCAGCCTCAGCCTTGCCACTTTCTAGATCTACAATTCAGTTTTGTCTCTTAGCCTCAGCTTCACATAGAAAATAGAAATATCAGAAGACAGGGAGTCACAGCCAGCGGTGACATGCCAGCATTAGTTTAATTTTATGAATTTGTTGATTTTCTACCACACAATTAGGGATTTCAACAGTTGGACAGGACATGATTTCTGTGGGTGGCAGTTTTCAAGTTAGACACTAGGCATTTTCTTTTAATGTGGCCCTGTCTTATTTCCTGATAAAAATTTAATGCTGCTCCACTAACTCAACAATGTGGCAGTATCTATGAAAGGACATCTGAGCCAAGACTAGGAAAGCAGTTTGTGCTCAGGGAAGCAACGCCGAAGAGACCTCTAAGGTGGAGCTTGCTTTGTTCCTTTTATCTACCTGGATCAGTTTTGTGCTGATTCAGTGACATCAGCACCATCCAAAGTGGAAACAACATGAATTATTGATGACTTTGCATATGCTTGCTGGATTCCAGGAAAGGTCTGTGAACAATAAGGACTTCAATCGAACTCTCCAAAGGGACAGTGAAAGGTGACTCGAGCCCAGGGAGGAAGAAGACCTGTGGGGATCAACTTCCAGACACACTATGGCCAAATAAATAATTCAAGAATATTGTTTTGGGTATCCTTTTCAGCATCTTAAAAAACCCTTTTCTACCATGGTGTGTAGCATAGCCATTTAATATCATATCAAGGATTATACTGTACCTTATACTTGATACTGTCAAATAATACAGTGAAGTATGTGTTTCATGTAGATTACAGTATTCTCATTAAATTAAAATGTTTACTACCATCTCTAGTTAACTAAATGTTGGAGAGGCATGTTTTAGTTACAGAAGATACAGTATTCTACGCAGTTGATATTCAACCTTGTTTGTAAGCAGTAAGTTAGGAGAATGGGATGTGTTTGGGATACAACTACTTCCCTAATAATATTGTCCATACTTCAGAGAGCTACGCAATCTAAAGTGTAAGAAATCTTAATTCTATAGTCAGTGATGGTCTTAATGGCATTATTTTAGAAATTTTATTGAAATTATTCAAAACTTGCTTTAAAAATTTAGGTGGCTAGAAAGCAAAAATCACTGAGGTTAATAACATGTATGTATCCAAGAAGATAGGAGGGGGGCTCTCCAGGCCTTCTCTTGGTGACACAATGACAGTCTGCCCAGTGTGATAAGAGAATGCCCGGGGTAGGCTTAAAAAAAACAAAGGGATTCTTTCAGCTGCCAGGGACAGGCTGAGAAGATTGTAAAGCTGAAGGCACAGAGGCATTGTTGCAGGAGAATTAGACTCCTGCAAGATGTGGGTGCCTGATTTTATTATCTGATTCTATTATCCTCCAACCACCTCCACTTTTATACATTTGTATAATTTATGTTTATGTGTGCTTTGGTTAGCAGTTGGGAAAGAAAATGAATATGAGGGACAAATGAGTGAAGAATGTAAGACAAAGAAGTTCTAGGTTTCACTTGATGTAGGTGGAAACTGCTTGCTTTTTCAGCAGCCTGGACACAAATAAGTACACAAAACTATATTAATTACAACACCATTTGGCCAAAAGCTTAGGTGTCTTTCTATCTAGCTCTTACATCTTAAATGAACCCATTTCTATTAATCTGTGTGTTGCTATCAGGCTGTGGCTTACCAGGGCTAACATGTTACTGCTTTGGAAGCAAAATCGTGTCTTTGACTCTGCCTACTCTCTCTCTCTATATATATATATCTGTTCAGCTTTCCCACCTGGCTTTGCTCTACTAAGCCATTGACTGAAACAGATTTATTCTTTAACTAATGGTAATAAAATATATTCACAGCATACAGAGGGGAATCCCACATTATCTCCCCTTAAAAGGAAAATTTTAACTTTAGCATAATAAAATTGCATATAACCAGAAAGCAAGAGTTACACTTATAATAGTCATCTGTCCTCTCTTTGTGAATCTAAAGTTTTATATCTAATTTATATTTTATCATAACAAGGAAATTATTACTATAATTATCTGTCTTCAATTCTTCAAAGATCCTAGAAGGATTTCGTATTGCCTAAGTAAATAGGAAGTACATTGTAAACAACTTGCAAATTTCCAGAATTGACAGAGACATCTCACTGCCTGGACAGTCACTCAAAGTTTTTTTTTTGTAACATTAGGGAATCCATATTCAGCCTACAGGCACATAGTATCCAGCAGACTTTTCTATGAAGCAGGAAATTTGAAGATCTGCTCTGTCTTTTAATGGCAAAATTTATCATTTGCTTTCTTCTGTGTCCTGCAGAATGTCTGGCAGTCTTTTCTGTAAAACAGGAACCCTGAAGGACTATCCCATCTTTTGGAAATTCAGTAATCACTTTTCTGTGAGTTCTACATGTTCGGTACATAGAGCATACCATTAAACAGTTCAGGCAAGAGCAGTTTCTTGACAAATGACTAGCCTTGTCACACTGAAGGCAAATTTCATAACGAGTTTCTTCAATGGCCATCAACCTCTCTGAAAGAATCGGTGCTGCCAGAAGCAGACATGTCTCACTGTCAAGAAAAGTCTAAGTTCTTAAAACATTTTAAATGCCATATTCAGTATGTCTTTGAAAGGGTTGAAGAATACCTAACCATCTGAAATATATCTCTGTACATCTAGAAAACCTAACTAATATGATTAAAAATTTGATCATTATAGATGACTAGCTATTAACCTGTATTTCTTAATTATACATTACATTTTTAAGTGAGCTGCATAACATCATACCTTAAACAAGAGTAGAAATATACATATACACAGTGTAGCAAATCAACCTTAAATTTGTATCAATAGACCAAAGTTGACACCAATGTAAAGTATTTATTTATATATCCTATCCCACTTTAACTGAAAACAAACATTTATAAAAAAATATTTGGGAATTTTGGCACAATATTCTAGTCTACTTTCTGCTGATTGTTGGGTGAAATATTCTTACGGTTCATGGAGATCTTTCAGGGAGTCTTGTTCTATCAAACAACATTAGCCTAGAAGGAATCCAAAGGTTCCTGTCTTCTGTGGAAACAAAAGCAGAACTTGTTGTCTAAGCAATATATCCTCAGACCAAAATTTTGAAGTCAAGGTGCCTTTATGTTAGTTTAACTAAGCAGCCCCAGAAGCAAATGTCTCTCTGCAATCCAAAAATTTAAAGAAAACACAATAATGTACATAATCCAAACTCTTTGAGTATTTTTCATCTTTACATGGCTTATTTTTTAACTCTCTTTACTCCTTTAATCTATGACTGTCTGTACTCTTTTATATTACTTTTACTACCTCTTTAAACACTTCATTTTATTTTTTTCTGTACTCTTTTTCTTCTCTCTCCCAAGCCTATATACATTTTTAAAACACACTGTTTCTCATTTAGAGGTCTTTTATGTTTGAATCTGTCCTATTGAGTATCTGAAATCCTCTTTTGACAAGCATTCTAAAATGGTAAGTGGTGTGGTGGCAGCAACCCTGGATGCTGGCTATACTTCTATGGGCCTTTTAATATGGTAGAGGTCTGATCACCACCAGCTCTGGGATAGCCAGGTAGGAGCCATGCTCACCACCACAACTCTGGGAAGCAGTGTACAGAACATAAACCCTTTTTATCTGAGTAAAAGCTAAATCTACTATACAGCATGCTACACAGCCTGGAAATGTCTCTGTATGGTGGCAGGAATCTGTCATGCTCTCCTGCCTGTGCACTTCTAGCAGACCCAATCTGGCCAGTTGCCCATGCAGAACATGCGGAGCCTCCAGTGGGCTCTCAGTTACTTTCCTCCTATACCTGAGTGGGCATGCAAGCAACAAGACTGAAGTGGGTGGTTGGTCATTCCATTTAGTCTCACATTGGCTGGGCCTTGTGTAGGCAGAGATTGAGTTTGCTTTTCTGGCTGCCCAGACCCAAATAATCACACAAACGCTGTATTAATTGCAACACTGTTTGGCCAATAGCTTAAGCATCTTTCTAGCTAGCTCTTAGTTCTTAAATTAACCCATTTCTATTAATCTGTTTATTACCACTAGGCTGTGGCTTACCAGTGCTGTTGTTTCTCCTTTGATATCTACATGGCATCTCTTTGAGTCCTCCTACTCTCTCTATAAATCTCTGTTCAGATTTCCTGCCTGGTTTTTCTCTGCTAAGACCTTGGCCAAAGCAGCTTTATTCATTAACCAGTGATAATAAAACACATTCACAGCATACAGAGGGGAACCACACATCAACTTAATGTCCGAGTTTCAAAGATGGAGAAGTGGAAATTAAGCTGAAGGAAGCAGGCAGGAAATGACACCCTCCTTTGGTCACCAGTGCTAAAAGTAGCAGAGACTGCACACATTCTGCCTAAGAGTTCTCCTGCAGCTACAGAGTGGAAGAAGCATCATTCTATAGCTTGTTTCTTCAGAAGGGAAGTAAAAGTATTCATCATCCTATGAGATTTTTTAAAATTAACTTTAATTATGGAAAGGGGTTTGTTAGTATGCAAGATTTTCATGAAAGATCACAAATGAAGTAAGAAAAGAGAACCTTAACAGGTAAGTGTTGGTGATGAGGGTGACGGTCAGTGTTCCTTAAACACATGTATGAAGTCACTATTTTGTAAAATTAGTATATGCTAATGAATAAAAATATCTTGGTCAATGAGGAGGCAGATGTTTCGTCCTGGTGGTGGTGGTGGTGGTGGTGGTGGTGGTGTGTGTGTGTGTGTGTGCATGTGTGTGTATGACCTTCATCTTCCTTTACTGAAGTCAAAAAGCACTTTACATGTGGCTGAAGTCTTGTGTCTGTGGTGTGCTTGTGACTGATGGGATCATGCCATCCAGTTGATCACTGGGAACCAGTGAGGTAAACTAGGTAGGTCACACAGGAATGAGCATGTGCTCAACCTGCTTTCAGAAAACTGTGAAAACTTGGAGCTTCTGGGGAAAATTGACTGAATTTTAAGCAAAAAATTAAGTAAGAGAGCATATTTTTCCTTTGATGGGTCCTTGCTGCAATGGGTGTAGCACCCTGGAATGAAACTAACTCTGGAAGAGCAGAGGAAGTGGACAGGCAAAGCTTCCTCTTGGGGTCCTGACTGCATCACCCTCAGAGGCATTCTTTTCCTGTGCCAGTCAATGTATTTCCTAATCATTTAAGTGTATTGGGGAAATTGGGCTACCTGTTGTCAAAAGTGTCTTGACTGATGTATCTATCATATAGTAATCTGTTCTTATCTAAACACTAAAACAATGGAAGCCATAATAGAGAACAAAAGGCAAGTGAGTAGGTTGGGGCAAGGCCCTGGGGCTTGCCTTCATAATCACCCTCATATGTATTTTATCTTCTACAGTTTCTGTGCCAAGAATACAAAATTTGCTCTATCTTGCCATTGCCCTTTTGTGTAGAATACTTTCCCCGGAAAAGCCCCAAAAGTTCCTTGAATAAAGATGCTTGTACACACATTACACACACACACACACACACACACACACAGAGAGAGAGAGAGAGAGAGAGAGAGAGAGAGAGAGAGAGGGGGGGGGGGAGAGAGAGAGAGAGAGAGAGAGAGAGAGAGAGAGAAGAGATGCATCCATATGCACACACATCTATTTAATTTCTGCTTAACCTTCATTCTTTCAATTTTGTTTCTATGTTCCCTCCTTGGAGGTGGGAGGGCGGGCATCCTCTGGCATGTCTCTCCAACTCCTCTTACTTAGGAATGCTGTGATAGACCTCTGTGTGTTGATCGTGTGATTGTCATGTCTAACTTGTGCTGTCTATCCTCTCTCTTTGATATGAACAGGACCAAAATTCACATGGACTGATGATCAAAATGAGAGTGATGCGCATTATTTATTTATAAAGACTATAGTCTGATTTCTAGCATTCTATCACATATTTTATATCTCTAAGATCATTAACAGACAGACTACATGATTATGAGGCACATGATTATGAGGAAGTCAAAGTTGGCAGCAAGCATGACAGTAGACTTGAAAGCAAATATTTTCCAGATCTTCAAAAAGTTGTTTGGGCTTAGAAATCAAGATGACATGTGATAAACCAAGTCCTTGGGGGACCATGGTTGCCACCTCCTGAGAGATCTTCAGATAGACGCCAAAGGTTAAGTTACAAATGCATTCTTGATCCAAAGATACTGAGATAAGTAGTGCTTGGTATTTTGGTCCTCTAAATTTTTGGGGTAGTCTCTTATATAGCACAGACAAAATATTCAATTCGAACAGAAATTTCTAGCACCCTCACCCTAAGCTATAATTTCCAGGAATTTGTTTGTCTGCTTTACTAGATTATAAATCTTGTGCATTCAAGGCATTGTTTGTCTTGTGTATTGCTCTGTTTTCAATGAATCATTCTATTATTATGCATAAGAATACACAACTTTCACTAAATTAGGATGAACACTTGGAACTCTGTAATATGTAATACAAATAAATTGTGTAAATAGAGAGTTGGTCAAAGGTGGGAAGACCCTCAGTAGAATACAATGAATTTATTGTCAAATTATACATGATTACCATTCTAACTGATATGTGAACATATTGATATTAATAGACAAAATATTTTGAATGTCACACTGTGGAAATTGGCACCAAGATGAAATTAAAGTCATCAACAAGGAGAGGGAATATGTGCCCAGTTTGGTTAAGAGAGGGCTGGCCAGGGAGGCAGAGAATCATTAATCTTGGTCCTTTGTAGCTCTAGACCTGGAGAATTGCTTACCTCTATGAGCATTCTGTTTCTTAATGGTACAACAGTACTAGGTACTACATCTTCAGTATTTTTCTGGTCTAATCTTTTTGCAGGTATATGCTCTATTATCATTTACTTGAGATTATTTTTGAAAGGAGGTTTTAAATATGATTTGTGTCTGTCTGGGTTTTCTAGAGGAACAGAATTGACAAAATGACTTAAATGGTTAGTTTCAATTGCCAGTTTGATGCAATCTATATTCACCTGGGAAGAGAGTCTCAATGAGGTATTTTCTAGATCTCGGTATAGACCTGGGCACATCAGTGAGGGTTTATATTAACTGAAATGGGAAAACCTGTCCACTATGGGTGGCACCATACTCTGTGCATGGTAGTCCTGAAGTGTAGTAAGAGTGTGTTGAGTATAAATATACATGTATTCAGTGTTCATTACTTCTTAACTATAGTTGAGGAATGATAAGATATCTGGCATTTCTAGCACTAGAGTTACGCACAATGATGGACTGTACCTGGTGTTGTGAGCAAAAATAAACTGTTCCTTTACTTGGTTTGGTCAGAGTATTTCATCACATCAGCAGGAACAAAAACCAAGACACCATTATCCTATATTAGGGACTTGTGTTCTTGTGCAACAGAGATTCCCAATCTGTACGGAGAAGGGGATTCAGCAGACTTGCACAAACTTCTGAATAATATATGAACTGTGCAAAGATGTCCCAGGTGCTTCTGCCATGCTATATATAATTATCTACTTCTGAAGATTCTCTGACATAAGATTAAATGACAGACCAGGAAATAGTGGTCAGTGGCCACACCCTCAGTTTGATGAAGTGGGTACAGCAGAACTTAACTGTGGCTTCAACAGGAACTTATAACATAGCCATGGCAGGAGAAGGGTGCTGATGAGATGAACGAACTCCAAACTCTGATGTCAACAAAGGGGAAGCATCATAGGAGACTGGGAGGTTGAAGAGATTGCCAAAATCTGAAGACAGATTGTACATAATTTAGTAATTCACACACAAGTGATTGGGCATACGAATGTCAGCGAGTACCCAAGCATCTGTTGGCACATGTGAGTCACACAAAAGTAGATATGGACACACACTCAGACTTGCTTACAGGATTTGTGGAGGCAGGCACATAGTCCTACAGATGGACACAGGCAAGCAGAGAGGAGAGGGCAAAGGTTCAAACCTTTACCTCTGATCCCAAGGTTATCGGGTGACACAAAATCCAGGGATGGTGGGTTAGCAGATTACATTATCATTTTCTCTGTAGATCCCCTGATATGTGATGTCAGCCTATTTTTTTTGACTCATAGCCCCCATTTGTCCAGTGTTAGCTGTGTTTGCTTGTTCTAGAAATTCACATCAGCACGACATTCTCTAAACGTAAGTGTGTCCTTAAGGCTCTCTGTTCCCTAAAGATGGCTCAGTGAGAAAAGTAGTCTGCTGGCACTTGCTAGAACCTAATGACAGAAGGAAAGAAATGACTCTCACAGGGTGCTCTTACTTTCTTATTGTGAAGGCCACATACCCCTCTTCCAACCCACACTCTGATGCAAGAAATGATGTAATACATTCTGTTTGTTTTAATTGAAAATAATTGTTTTCGTATAATATATTTGATCATGATATTCTTCCCTTTCTCCTCCCATATCCTCCTCACTTCCTAACTCATTCAATTCCATACCTTTTTATCTCACATTTTAGAAAATGGACCAATGACCAGCTTCCATCCAGAGGGCCATTGGAGGGGTGAGTTTGCTTCGGGCCCGTGGCAGGGGCCCGGTGAGGAGGAACTCGGACTTTTCCCGACCCCATAGGCTCCAAGGTCAGCCTGCACTGCTGGCTCCACCCTGCTAGTGCCCCTGCCAGTCATCCCAGCTTCCATCCAGAGGGCCATCGGAGGGGTGAGTTTGCTTCAGGCCTGCGGCAGGGGCCCTGCGAGGAGGAGCTTGGACTTTCCCCGACCCCATAGACTCCCAGGTCAACCTGCAGAGATGGTTCCACCCTGCTAAGTTCTCCCGCCTTCCATCCAGGTACAAATTTCTATATTTCTCCCTTCCCACTGGGGCCATAAAATTTCCCCAGCTCAGCTGCCTTGCACACTGGGCCTGCTCTGTAGGCACATCACGGAAAGAGGGTGTGCCTGTGCTTCAGTAGCCTGCCTGAGGAAAGGTAGGCATTCTATCAGTGAACTCCCTGCCCAACAAGGGAACCTGACCCGCTACCCGAAGTTCCAATAGAGAGCATTTGAACAAAGAGATGGGCAGACGCCAAGTCAAGACCTCCTCCAACAATCTGAAAAACAACATGAAAACACCAGATCCCAACGACCCTACAACAGAAGGACTTGAACACTCTAACCCAGATTTAGTGGAAAAAAGTGCCATTATGAAAGCAATAGAGTCCCTTAAACAGGATATGAATAACTCCCTTAAAGAATTGGATGAGAAATATAACAAAAAGTTTGAAGAAATAAGTAAATCCGTGAATGATACCCTGAGAAACCAAGAAAAAACAATCAAACAAGTAAAGGAAACAGTCCAAGAATTGAAAACTGAAATGAAGGCAATGAAGAAAACACAAAACGAGAACCGGCTGGATATGGAAAACCTAGGTAAACGAACGGAGACTACAGAATCAAGCATAACCAATAGAATACAAGAGATAGAAGAACGAATCTCAGATTCTGAAGATACCATAGAGAAAATAAATGCTCTGGTCAAAGAAAACAGCAAATCCAACAAATTCTCTTCACAAAACATTCAGGAAATCTAGGACACAATAAAAAAACCAAATCTAACAATAATAGGGATTGAAGAAGGAGAAGAACTGCAGATCAAAGGCCCAGAAAATATATTTAACAAAATTATAGAAGAAAACTTTCCCAATCTAAAGAACGATATTCCTATGAAGGTTCAAGAAGCATACAGAACGCCGAATAGACTGGATCAAAAAAAAAAAAAAAAGTCCCCTCGCCATATAATAATCAAAACACAAAACATCCAGATTAAAGAAAGAATATTAAGAGCTGCAAAGGAAAAAGGTCAAGTGACTTATAAAGGTAAACCTATCAGGCTTACACCAGACTTCTCTATGGAAACCATGAAAGCCAGAAGATCCTGGATAGAGGTACTGCAGAAACTAAGAGACCATGGATGCAAACCCAGACTACTATACCCAGTCAAGCTATTGTTCACTATCAACGGAGAAAACAAAATGTTCCAGGATAAAAATAAATTTAAACAATTCGTAGCCTCAAATCCAGCCCTACAGAAAGTAATAGAAAGAAAATCACAACCCAAGGAATCAAATATTGCCATCACTGCCTACAATAACCCAGACATCTAGCGACCCTTCACAACCACAACTCAAAGAAGAGAAACACACAAACTCTACTACACACACACACACAAATAATAAGCGGAATCAACAACCACTGGTCATTAATACCACTTAATATTAATGGACTCAATTCACCTATAAAAAGGCACAGACTTAGAGACTGGAAAAGAAAACAGGATCCAACATTCTGCTGTTTACAAGAAACACACCTCAACCACAGAGATAGACATCTACTCAGAGTAAAGGGTTGGGAAAAGGTTTTCCAAGCAAACGGACCTAAGAAACAAGCAGGTGTGGCCATTCTAATATCTAACAAAATTGACTTCAAACTAAAATCAATCAGAAGAGATGGAGATGGACATTTCATACTCATAACAGAAACAATAAATCAGGAGAAAGTCTCAATCCTGAATATCTACGCCCCTAATATAAAGGCACCCACTTATGTAAAAGAAAAACTTTTAGAACTCAAGGCAGTCATCAAACCACACACACTAATAGTAGGAGACTTCAACACACCTCTCTCACCAATGAACAGATCAATCAAACAGAAATTCAACAGAGAAATAAGAGAATTGCTAGAGGTCATGAATCAAATGGACTTAACAGATATCTATAGAACATTCTACCCAAAAAGGAAAGAATATACCTTCTTCTCTGCAGCTCATGGAACCTTCTCGAAAATTAACCACATACTCGGTAACAAAGCAAACTTACACAGATACAAAAAAATATTAGTAATCATCTGTGTCTTGTCGGATCACCACGGAATAAAGTTAGAATTCAATAACAATTTGAATTCCAGAAAGCCTACCAATGCGTGGAAGTTGAACAGTCAACTACTGAATCATCCTTGGGTCAAGGAAGAAATAAAGAAAGAAATTAAAGTCTTCCTTGAATTTAATGAAAATAAAGACACAACATACTCAAACCTATGGGACACTATGAAAGCAGTTCTAAGAGGAAAGTTCATAGCACTAAGTTCCCAATTAAAGAAAACGGAGAAAGCATATATTGAAGACTTAACAGCACACCTAAAAGCTCTGGAAAAAAAAGAAGCAGACTCTCCCAGGAGGGGTAGAAGATTGGAAATAATCAAACTGAGGGCTGAAATCAACAAATTAGAAACACAGAAAACAATCCAATAAATCAACGAAACAAAAAGTTGGTTCTTGGAGAAAATCAACAAGATTGACAAACCCCTAGCCAAACTAATCAAACAGCAGAGAGAGAACACTCAAATTAATAAGATCAGAAATGAAAAGGGGGACATAACAACAGACACAGTGGAAATTCAGAGAATCATTAGATCTTACTACGAGAGTTTATATGCCACAAAGTTGGAAAATGTACAAGAAACGGATTGGTTTTTAGATAAATACCATTTACCAAAGTTAAATCAAGAGCAAGTGAACAATCTAAATAGACCTGTTTGTCGTGAAGAATTAGAAGCTATTATCAAAAACCTCCCCACCAAAAAAAAGCCCAGGACCAGATGGTTTCAATGCAGAATTCTACCAGAACTTCCAGGAAGAGCTAATACTTATACTCCTTAATGTATTTCACAATATAGAAACAGAAGAATCATTGCCAAACTCTTTTTATGAAGCTACAGTTACCCTGATACCAAAACCACACAAAGACACAACCAAGAAAGAGAATTACAGACCAATCTCACTCATGAACATTGACGCTAAAATACTCAATAAAATACCTGCAAACCGAATCCAAGAATTCATTAGAAAAATTATCCATTATGATCAAGTGGGCTTCATCCCAGAGATGCAGGGCTGGTTCAACACACGCAAATCTATCAATGTAATCCATCATATAAATAAATTGAAAGAAAAAAACCATATGATCATTTCATTGGATGCTGAAAAAGCATTTGACAAAATTCAACACCCCTTTATGATAAAGGTGTTGGAGAGATTGGGTATACAAGGATCATACCTAAATATAATAAAAGCAATATATAGTAAGCCGACAGCTAACATCAAATTGAATGGAGAGAAACTCAAAGCCATTTCACTAAAATCAGGAACACGACAAGGCTGTCCACTCTCTCCATACCTCTTCAATATAGTGCTTGAAGTTCTAGCAATAGCAATAAGACAACATAAGGGGATCAAGGGGATTCGAATTGGAAAGGATGAAGTTAAACTTTCGTTATTTGCTGACGATATGCTAGTGTACATAAGCGACCCCAAAAACTCTACCAAGGAACTTCTACAATTGATAAACACCTTTAGTAATGTGGCAGGATACAAGATCAACTCCAAAAAATCAGTGGCACTCCTATACACAAGGATAAAGAAGCAGAGAGGGAAATCAGAGAAACATCACCTTTCATGATAGCCACAAATAGCATAAAATATCTTGGGGTAACGCTAACCAAGGAAGTGAAAGACCTATTTGACAAGAACTTTAAGTCCTTGAAGAAAGAAATTGAGGAGGATATCAGAAAATGGAAAGACCTCCCCTGCTCTTGCATTGGGAGAATCAACATAGTAAAAATGGCAATTCTACCAAAAGCAATCTATAGATTCAATGCAATTCCCATCAAAATCCCATCAAACTTCTTCACAGACCTTGAGAGAACAATAATCAAGTTTATATGGCAAAACAAAAAACCTAGGATAGCCAAAACAATCTTATACAATAAAAGAACTTCTAGAGGCATTACCATCTCTGACTTCAAACTCTATTACAGAGCAACAGTATTGAAAACAGCTTGGTATTGGCATAACAACAGAGAAGTTGACTTATGGAATCAAATAGAAGACCCGGGTATTAACCCACAAACGTATGAACACCTGATATTTGACAAGGGAGCTAAAGGCATACAATGGAAGAAGGAAAGCATCTTTAACAAATGGTGCTGGCATAACTGGATGTCAACCTGTAGAAGAATGAAAATAGATCCATATCTTTCACCATGCACAAAACTCTCGTCCAAATGGATTAAAGACATCAACATTAATCCGTCCACTTTGAAACTGATAGAAGAGAAAGTGAGAAGTAGTCTACAAGATATAGGCACAGGAGACCAGTTCCTAAGCAGATCCCCAGGAGCTCAGACAATAAGAGAAGCAATGAATAAATGGGACCTACTGAAACTGAGAAGCTTCTGTAAAGAAAAGGACACTGTCAGTAAGACCAAAAGGCTACCTTCCAACTGGGAGAAGATCTTCACTAATCCCTCATCAGACAAAGGTCTGATATCCAAAATATACAAAGAACTCAAGAAACTAGGCACTAAAACTCTAATTAACCCAATTAAAAAATGGGGTACTGAACTGAACAGAGAATTCACAACAGATGAACTCCGAATGGCCAAAAGGCAGTGAAGGTCATGCTCAACCTCCTTAGTGATCAGGGAAATGCAAATCAAAACAACTTTGAGATATCATCTTACACCTGTCAGAATAGCCAAACTCAAAAACATCAATGATAGCCTATGCTGGAGAGCATGTGTAATGAGGGGAACACTCATCCATTGTTGGTGGGAATGCAAACTTGTGCAGCCACTGTGGAAATCAGTGAGGCAGTTTCTCAGGAAACTGGGAGTCAACCTCCCTCAGGACCCAGCAATTCCACTCTTGGGAATATACCCAAGAGATGCCCTATCATACCACAAAAACATTTGTTCAACTATGTTCATAGCAGCACTATTTGTAATAGCCAGAACCTGGAAACAGCCTAGGTACCCCTCAATAGAAGAATGGTTAATAAAGGTGTGGAACATATACACATTAGAGTTCTACTCAGCGGTAAAAAACAATGACATCTTGAATTTTGCATGCAAATGGATGGAAATAGAAAACGCTTTACTGAGTGAGGTAAGCCAGACCCAAAAAGAGGAATATGGTATGTATTCACTCATATGTGGATTCTAACCATAATTAAAGGTCTTTGAGCCTATTATTCGTGATCCTAGAGAAGCTAAATAAGAAGGTGAACCTGATGAAAATTATGTAGCTATCTGCCTGGAGATTGGAAATAGACAAGAGTCCCAGGTAACCTCGGGTGCATGGGGGGGTGGGATGGTTGTTGAAAGGGGAGAGGGTTAGAGAGAAGGAAGTAGGGGAGGAATTGGGAAAGTTCGGTGGACTGGGATGGGGCGAGGGAGGAAGGATGGATATGAGATCAGGGAAGAATATATTTCAACTAAGGGAGTCGTCTTAGGGTTTACAGGAGACTTGATTATAAATGGGATCACAGGTCCAAGGATATCCCCAGATTCTTCTCTGGACAGAAGAGAGGGTGCCTGAAACGGCCTAGGCCCATAACCATACTGATGAATATTTTGCTTATCACCATAGAACCTTCATCTGGCGATGGATGGAGATAGAGACAGAGACCCACATCGTAACACTGAACTTAACTCCGTAGGTCCAAACGAGAAGCAGAAGGAAAGAGAACATGAGCAAAGATGGCAAGATCAGAGAGAACCTTCATCCCACGATGGATGGCGATACAGATGGAGACCCACATTGGAGCACTGGACTGAGCCTCCCAAGGTCCAAATGAGGAGCAGAAGGAGGAAGAAAATGAAAAAGGAAATAAGGATTGCGAGGGATGTGATCACCCACTGATACAAGGGGACGGATCTAATGAGAGTTTACCAAGGCCAGTAGGGCTGGGACTGAACGAGGAGGCAGTCCAACCAGATTCTCTGAATGTGGCCAGATTCTCTGAATTTGGCTGGCCGGAGTCTTTCTCAAAAGCCATTGACAATGGCATTGGGACTTGTTTCCTCTGCATATACTGGATTTTGCGGATCCAGTCTGTCTGGACACTCACCTTCCTGGACCTGGAGGGAGGCAGGAGGAACTTGAACTTCCCACTGGGCAGGAAACCCTGACTGCTCTTAGGGATGGAGAGGGAGGAGGAGAAGGAGTGGGGGGAGTGGGAGGGTGTTGGGAAGAGGGGCGGAAATGGAAACTTGTATAATTTAATAAAATTACAAAAAATAAAAAAGGACAAAAAGAAAAAAAAGAAAATGGACCAATGAAATAAGCAAACAAATGAGTAAACTAGAATTTTATCTATCTATCTATCTATCTATCTATCTATCTATCTATCTATCTATCTATCTATCTATCTAATATACTTGACTAATAGCTCAGGATTTTTTTTACTAACTAACCCCTACATTTTAAATTAACCCATATTCCTTATTTACGCCCTAACACATGGCAGTACCTTTATTACCATGGCAAGTTCATTTCGCTTCTCCATGTCTCCTCTCAGCTGGCTCTTTGACACTACCCTGCTTTTTCCCTGTATCCTCAGTTTTATCACCCCACTTATACTTTTTTCCTTGCTATTGACCAATCTTTTGTCAATAGCCAACAATGGGTTGGCCAATGAGGTTCCTCATTGTTGTCTAGGTTCTCTGGGATTGTGAATTATAGGCTTGTTTTTCTTTGCTTTATGCCCAAAAGGCACTTATGAGTGAGTACATATGATATTTGTCTTTCTGCGTCTGGGACACCTCACATAAACCAGAATTTTAAAAATAGAAAAAAAAAAGAAAAAGCATCATGCACCATACATAAACACATGCACACACGCGCACACACACACACACACACACACACACACACACACACACACACACACACAATTAGAAGAATCTTTTTCTTCTAATTGGCTTTATTGAGCTATATATTTTTCTCCACTTTTCTCCCTTCCTCTCCCCTCCCTTCCTGCCCTCTCCTATGATCCCCAAACTCTCAATTTACTCAGGAGATCTTGTCTTTTTCTTCTTCCCATGTTGATTACATCGCTGTATGTCTCTCTTAGGGTCCTCATTGTTGTCTAGGTTCTCTGGAATTGTGAATTATGGGCTCGTTTTTCTTTGCTTTATGCCTAAAAGACACTTACGTGTGAGTACATATGATATTTGTCTTTCTGCGTCTGGGACACCTCACATAAACCAGAATTTTAAAAATAGAAAAAAAAAGAAAAAGCATCATGCACCATACATAAACACAGGCACACACACACACACACACACACACACACACACACACACACAAAACTAGAGACCATAATACACAATCAAAAAGATCATTAAGATAAAAAAATGCCAAGACAAGGTAATATGAGATAAAAAGTCTCCAGAAATACCACTGAGTTTATTTTCAGTTGTCGATTTACTTATGGGCATGGGTCTTTCCTTAAGTGGGGTTTTTATGTCTAGTTAGACACTATTGTAGAAAACTATTTTTTCTTTGCAAGTAGTTTTCAAATAGAGATAACGCCTCAACCAGGAATGAAGGATTTTGTTCACTTCTGCATCTCAGTGCTGGTACCCGATCTGGTCTGGATTTGTGTAGGCCTTGTGCAACAGTCTCGATGTGTTCATAGTGCATCAGTGCTGTGCATGCTGCAACAATCTCGATGTGTTCATACGTGCATCAGTGCTGTGCATGCTGCAACAATCTCGATGGGTTCATACGTGCATCAGTGCTGTGCATGCTGCAACAATCTCGATGTGTTCATACGTGCATCAGTGCTGTGCATGCTGCAACAGTCTCGATGTGTTCATAGTACATCAGTGCTGTGCATGCTGTAACAGTCTCGATGGGTTCATACGTGCATCAGTCCTGTTTTGTCTGGAAGATGCTCTTTCCATGGTATTATTCATTCCCTCTGGCTTTTACAATCTTTCTGCTCCTCTTCTTCATAGCTCCCTGAGCCCTGAGGGGAAGGCTTTAATGGAGACAACCCACTAAGATTAAGTGTTCCAAGTTCTCTCACTCTCTATCCATTTTCTGCTCATGGGTCTCTGTAATTAAATAAAGCAATACATTTTGTTAAATAGTAAAAGAGAGAAGAATTAACAAAGAAGCCATTCCATACATAATATTGATGTGAGAACCTGTATTTTAGGAGCACCTTCACAACGTCTCTTGTATTTTCTGAGAATGACAGGAACCTTTTACACAAGACTTTTAAAAACTGATAATCTATCCTGTTTCAGAAATAATTGAGAAAGTATCACTTCAAGGTGTGTACTGCATCATCAACACCTTCTCTATATACAAGGAATAAGTGCAACTCTTATCAAGTAGGGAATATTTGCATTGTTCTTGGCATTTTAGGAGAGTCCCTGAGATATACCAATAATGTGACAATATTAACAACACTAAGCATTTGAAGAATTAATTTCTCAAAATTCTTTCTGCGGTTTCATTAGTTTTACATTGTACCTTTATTAAGTAGTTTCCATGTCCTAAAAGCAATCTTTTCCCTGCAAGTTTACTACTCGTTTATGTTCCATGAAGTCGTTAATCAGATCCCACTTTGGGTTGGGGACCAAGGGGAGTGAAATGATGACTAGAGCATGGTTGCTGCTATGGGGGCTGTAATTCTCGGCTAGGTAGTGGGAAGATCAATTGTCTACTCGACTGTCTCTGGAATGAGCTACACTCCAGTCATGGGAGGCTCACCTGTGAGAGACAGTCTATTTGGTTCGAAGTGGGTGAATGCACTTCTAATCTCAAACTTGAAGTAGAAAGACACACCTCTGATTCAGATCTCATCACAGGAAGAGAGCACACCTTTGATACCGATCTTTAAGCATGAAGACACACCTTTACTCTGGGCCACACCTTCTGTAGAAGCATATAAAAGGACATGAAAGAAGAAATTATTTTTTTCTTTGCCTGCTTGCCCTCACCTTGTCAGCACATCCATTTCTTCACTGGCATTGGAGCCAACCTCTACAGGATTCAGCACAGGCCAAAGACCAGCTGGCATCCAGCCTCATGGGACAAAACAACTACTAGACTCTGGGACTTTCCATTAGTTCCAATGTGGGACTAGCCATTGTTCATTGTTGAATTAGTTCTACTACAGCCTGTAAGTCATTCCAATAGATTACACACACACACACACACACACACACACACACACACACACACACCAGAGAATTACGGTATTGTGAGGTACTTACTATACTTACCCATATGACTTTTGTCCCTACCCCTTACCCAGCCCCTTCCAGTAGAAACATTTGGAACTTTGGGCATCAACAAATGATGTGTCATGCATAGCCATTCCCTGAGAGAACAATGCTTTAAAAAACATTATTGAGCTTTGTTTTTTCTCCAAGCAAGGAACAAGCTGCAAGGCCATGAGCCACAACTGACTAGGCTTACTTCTCATAGGTGCTAATGCTGGTTTTCCTTGTAATTTTGTCTATCTCTTAGGACAAGCTCTTCAGTTATACGTGAGATATGATGTGACAAGTTTTAATCCTTGAAGGAAGTCAGTGGTACTAGAATTGGTGCACACCGGCTGTTGAGTCCAATGTACTTGCCTCTTCCCAGCTTAGTGCCATCAGTTAGTGAGAGCACTTTCCATTAGGGATTTGGCAAAGCTTGCAGATCAGACCTTATCCCCCCACAGAAAGCAGGTTGTTCAGGGGTTTACCAGCATATTACCACCGGAGCTTGCCTTCTTTCTCTTGGGGCTTGAGTAAGTCAACAGATTTATTAAGCTTCTCTGCATATGATATGCATAACAACATTTTAATTTGAGTCTGAATATAATTATACAAAATGTATTAATTGCTTTTACATTTTTGTATGAAAGGGTTAAAACTTTCTTAATTTGGCATGCAAATATATGCAAAATAGCGAAGAAGTTGGTTTTTCTGCTGAAATCTCTGGAGTGTTAACATGGCAATCGTGATTACCCAGCGACCAAGCAAAGCTCATTGTGAGCCTCCCTCCTACATTACCGCCTACCTCCAGGAACATCCTGATGGAAGAACTTTTGTGACAGATAAAGACATATCTTCATTTTAGAGCAAAAGAAAAGAATCAAACTGAAAAAGAAAAATGCAGATGTCTTCATCTTGAAAATTTTTAGACTGATTTCTACACCCAATTCTGTTTTGGCAACACGTGCTCAACACATTCCTTCTTTAGAGGGATGAGCCTCTTCCTGTCAATGGTCTTTCTGCTATTTTCCCAATTCCCGCAATGGAGGTCGGAGCATGTGTAGCACTTGCTACAGTGGTATGCTGATAGAAAAATGTGCTTGTGACTTGACTTTTGCTGAAACAAAATACCTACCAAAAGCAAATTTAGAAAGAAAAAGTTTATTTTTATTCACAGTTTCAGGGTTTAATATATTATCACAATGGGGAAGGCATGGCTTCAGCAGGGCGAGGAGCTTCAGGAGGGTGAGAAGGCTGGTCACATGACATCCAGTCAGAAAGTAGGGAGAGGGAAATGTTGGTACAACTAGCTTTCTCCTTTAATTCAGTTCAGGGTCCTATTCATGTGACATTCATATTCATGGCGGGGGGAGTGGGGCTGGTGAGGGGGTAAAGGGGGATTCTCACCTCACTTAAACCTCCCTGGAAATGCCTTCACAGACACTTTCAAAGGTGTTTCTCCTATGTGATTCTAAATGCTGTTCACGAACAATGAAGGTGAACCATCACAGAGAATTTATTAAATATATGTTCAATCAAACAGTCATTTAAATATATTGATTATTCCAAGCAACAAATAAACAAGTCCACAGATTTGCCTGTTAAAGCACCCACTTTTTTTGCTCTCCCAATACAAACATCACCACTGCAGGTGAGGGAGTGGAGGGGGGCTGAGTAAGCACTGTGCTTAGCAGCAATATGATACAGATACTATGTTATGAAAGCAGGAAAGACATAAGGAGATTTGTAATATTGTTTCCATAATATCACCAGGGCTGTAACTACAGCAATCCCAGACTGGAACAGAGGCATCTGGATTATTTCAAGCAGTAGAATCCTGGCCTGAGCTCTACATTGATGCCTAGAGCTGTGGTAGAAGATGTTGGGAGCACATTGCTTTAGTGAGGAGAAAATAGCAAACCATCTTTGGTTTAAAGTAAAGGCAGAAATCCAGAGAAGACCTAAGGCTTAGCCCTTCTTGAGTGTCTGCAGGAGAATAAACTAAACTCACCCATGCCCACGGAGGGGAGGGGGCGAGGGTTCCTACAGCTTACAATGTTGTGAGGCCAAAGGATAGTGTCATTGGTGTGGAGTGTGAGGGAGTGTGAGGGAGCTAGAGCCTACCACAAGTGCTCAGTGAATGCTAGATTTTGGAGTATTATGAAGATGAACTAGTTGTAAGACAGTCTGCTTTAGGAAGGGCAGCAGCAGCATTGGGTTTTAGTTACCTAGTGAGAAAAGGTATAGGCTGGGATGACAAGTAGAAGTAAGATCCTAGAGGTCTTGTGCATGATGCTCAACCCTTTGAGCTTGAACTTGGAGGCGATGGGAGGGTTTTAAGGGTGTGGGGCAATCTGCTACTTATGGCTAAATTAAATATTGTCCTTACTGTCAAGATAATTACCATTTGTTCAAGTAAGTACAGCAGTAGTGTTGTGCCCACATCACGGGATCCCCAGACAAGACCATCACGGAGCCCGTATACAATGCAAACACACTGTGTTTATTGATTACAAGTTATATAACTTGGACCACAATCCAACACAAAGCTGTAGCAGGTGGGGAAGAATGGTCCTGAGTATTTAGGGTTTTTTTTATTTTTATTTTTATTTTTTTAAATGAAAAACCTAAACCACACACAAGCCTTGGTGTTTAGTGATTGGGTAAAAGTATACAACTTTTGAATTCATTGGTTGGGGTATAGGGTAATATTAAAACAGTCGAAACCCAGTGGTTAATCAGGTACCTACAAGGACATTTGAAGCAAGCAGATGTTGTTTGGACACCCTGACCAGGGCTAGCACATTTTCTTGGCAATGTTAATGACTTTGCTGGGCTGCATTCACCCAACCCTAGTTAGGGCCCGTCTGAAATAGAGTTCTTTCTCAAATGGAGTTTTTTTTGCTCCTTCAGCAGAGACTCATGTTTAGAGGGAGGAGATTATTTCCTTGAAGAGCAGTGTGATATCCTTACATGAAGTCTCTGTGTTTGGTAACAGGTCCTTAGACAAGCCAGACTGCTTTCACTGAGGGTACTCAGTAAGGGTTGCTTTAGAACATTGCTATTGTAAACTTATCCCAATGGGGATTGCATCTCAAAGAACAGATCCTCCAGAAAGGCTTTCCTGTTTTGTAGAAGTTATGTGGCAAGTGGACCCAGGATAAGTTTACAATAGCAATGTTTTAAAGCAGTACTTCCAAACAGGAATATTAAAAGCGACATCGAGCTGAAAATAAGAAGATACAAAAGTCTGGGCTGTGACTGAAGGAGCTCTAGCCAGCCTAGGCCTTGAAAACATGACTCTGGCAGGCCTTTTCCTCATGCCCCATTCCTCTGCTCTGCTAAAAATTATTAAATTACCTTTCTAATGCTAGTCACTAAAGTCTATTCCCTTGTTTGACTACTTCCTTTTCCTGAGGTTGATTACCAAATGTCCAGCTATCAAAGTATTGAGGTCCAGCAATCAAAAGTCCCCTTTGGCTCACCTAATTATCATGCCCTGCAGAAATGAAACACCTCATCCTGACACAGGATTTCCCCTTTCACTTTGATAAATTGCCATTTGCCCATGGGCTACATCTGTCTCCTCTCTGTCCAAAGGCCATCCTTTGTCCCTCTGGGACAAACACCTGTTCCCCCTTCTCCTTGTGCCCTTCCCCTGCTCCCTCATGCTCTATCTCCTAATTTGTCTCTTATTCCCTGCTCTCTGCACCTTTGTGTCGAGCACTTAGTCTTGGAGGTCCTGCACGTTCTTTTCTTTTCAGTGACTGCAGCACACAGACCTGTAACTAGTCCTGGAGCTTTACTCACACACCAACCAAAGTACTAACACGGCAAGTTCCCTGTATTCCCTCTGTAACAATGACTCTGCACCATTTGAATTGGCCCCCTGCTTTATACTTCCTCGGGGTTTTTGAAAAAAAGAAAACATAAAAACTGGTTAATTAATAGCTTTATCTTTACAGGAAGGTTAACTTTCTTCTCCTTGGGCTTTCTTAAGACCAACTGAGAAAAGAACAAAGAAAAGTGTGCCAGAGGCATATGAAGATACAAAGGATGATAACATTACTTTGAAGATGCTAAGTGCTTTTTTTCCAGTGCCTAATTTTTCTAAACGGAACTTAAGCTTTTAGTAGATTAGTCAGAAAATACTGAGTAGGCACTTCCATTTGGACAGCTCTCTTTTGTACAGTAGCTGCAGGGCTTTTACATAATGCAGTCACTTTCCCAGTCTCTTGGCTATTATAAAAGAAATATTTGAGCAATCATCTGCTCTTCTTTCCTCTTCTCCTTGTCTTCCATAAGGGAGAATTTCTGTGCAGGAAGAGTGTGTCTGATACTCCAATTTGGCAGTATAAAGAACAATCATCATGCATGTGAGCTTTGCAAGTTAAAGTTGTTCAAGATATTAAAAAAGAAACGAGAAAAGGAAGCAGAAAAATCAGCAGTGTCACAAGTGAAAATTAGCATCATTTTTCTTATTCTGGGGCTATCCCACTGATTTCAAGGGTGATATGGATGTTGTTGAGTTGCTTGTTTAATGTTGTAAGAATTTTCTGAGTGTAATTCATTATGGCAAAGTTTTACAGTCATATAGTTTTGCTTCATGACCCAGGGGGTTATAAAGAATTGAATTATTCTCTGGAAACTGATCCTTTTGTCTTATGAATTGTATATGCTGTACCAGATAGTTCAAATTGTTTTTTGTCCAGTTCTTGGTCTGATCTATTAAAAAAAATTCATAGAGAGATGAAACATGTCAGTAATGAAATTTTATAGGGAAAAAGACAGCAAAACTCAGTCTGAGAAGCAGTGAGTATGACCCTGAGGGAAGATCACACTGGGGATGGTTGAGGTGAAACTTGTAAGGGTTAGGAGAGGAGTCTTGAAGGTGAAATCATTTGGTCATCTATCTGCTTAGATATAGATTAGGTCTTTAAGATTGGATGGCTGTTGAATTAAGCAAAGTCTCTACAGCTGGTTCCTGAAGCCAGGAATCATAGGCTAATTTCCCTTAAGCATGACCTCAAGAATCTGCTATCAATCCTGTCCCACAACACCAGCAGAAGGCCCCTGCTCTACTGGAGTATATGGATACTCTAAACACCAGGTAAGAGCCTGCCCATAGCCCCACAACACTCCTTTGAGGGCGCCCCACCATTCCCCAATAATACCCTCTCTCCTTATCTCCATACTCAGCCTACAACTCCAGCAGAAGCCTCGACTCTACTGGAGGCCACATTAGTACCTATAACCCCAGAGGCTTCTCAGGTATCCAGAGCCCCCAAACACCCCTGTTCTACTAGAGGCCATGCTGGTACCTAGAAACCCAGAGACCACACAAATTCTCAGAATCCCAGAACTCCAAAAGCAATATTGGCACATAAAACCTCAGATGACACACAGGCCTCCAAACCCCATAAGAAAATCGCTACTGGAGCTGAGGGCTTGTTAGTCACCAGAAACATAGGCCACTTAGGTCAGACCAGAGAGCAAACAGAAACCAAGGGGAAAACAATACATCCGAGATAAATAAACTCAGAAATTGACACTTAAACCAATAATTACCACAATAAATAAAACAGAAATAAAAAAAATACACAGAATCAAAGAAACAATGAATTAGTTCTTTGAGACATTCAATAAAATAGACAAACCCTTATCTAAAGTAACTAAAAGACACAGAGAGAATACTAAAATTAACAAAATCAGAAATGAAAAGGGGGATATAACAACAGACACTGGGAAAATCGAAAGCATCATTATGCATATTTCAAAAACATATACTTCATAGAATTGGAAATCCTACATAGGAAGTAGAAATAACAAAAGGTCTAAGAAATAAATCAGGGAAACAACACCCTTCACAAATCACATAAAATTACTTGGGGTAACTGTAATCAAGCAAGTGAAAGAACTTTATAACAAGAATATCAAGTCTTTGAAGAAAGAACTTGAAGATGGTATCAGAAGATAAAAAGATCTCCCATGCTCACAGATCAGTAGGATTAACATAGCAAAAAATGGCCATCTTAGCTAAAGCAATCTACAGATTCAACTTTATCCCATCAAAATCTCAATAGAATTTTTTACAGACCTTGAAAGAATAATACTAAACTTCAAAGAAAAAAACAAAAAACAGGGTAGTTGAAACAATTCTATACAATTAAAGTACAAGCTCTCTTACAAAACTACAGTAATAAAAACTGCATAGTATTGGCATAAAAGCAGACAGGTGGATCAATGGAATTGATAAAAGACCCAGATATAAATCTATACATCTATTGACACCTGATTTTTGATAAAGAATCCATAACTTTGCAATGGAAAAAAGAAAGCATCTTCAACAAATGATACTGGTCTAACTGGGTGTTGGCAGGTAGCAGAATGCAAAGAAATCATTGTCTATCATACCACACAAAACTACTGAAATTCAAGTCGATCAAAGAACTCAACATAAAACCAGACACACCTAACTTGATAGAAGAGAAAGTAAGGAATAGTCTTGAAAGCATAGACACAGGAGACAAGTTCCTGGACTGCACACCGAAAGTGCAGACACTAAGATCAACAATTAATAAATGGAACCTCATGAAACTGAGATGCTTCTCTAAGGCAATCAATAGGACCCAATAGCATCCTATACAATGGGAAAACATTGTCACCAACTCCACATCTGATGGAGGGATGATTTCTAAAATACATAAAAAAATTCAAGAAAATAGACATCAAGGAAACAAATAATCCAATTTAAAAATGGGATATAGATCCAAACAGAGAATTCCCAAGAAAAAATCTCAAATGGTCAAGAAGCACTTAAAAGAAATAATCTATACCCTTAGCCATCAGAGAAATGAATATCAAACTACATTGAGATTCTATTTTACACTTATCAGTATGGCTAAGATCAAAAGCACAAGGGACATTTCATGCTGGAGAAGATGTGGAGCCAGGGGAACACTCCTTAATTGTTGGTGGGAATAAAAGCTTGTAGAGTCACTTTGGAAGTAAATATAGCAGTTTCTCAGAGAATTGGGAATCTACCTGCCTTTACCCAGCTGTGCCACTCCAGGATATATACTCAAAAGATTCTCCATCCGACCACAAGGACACTTGCTCAGCTATTTTCATTGTAGCTTTATTTGTAACATCTAGAAATTTGAAACAACCTAGACTTTCCTCAATCAAAGAGTGGATAAAGAAAATGTGATATCTTTACACAATGGAATATCACTCAATTGTTAAAAAAAATAGCATCATGAAATTTGCAGGCAAATGGAGAGAACTCAAAAAAATATCATCCTAAGTAATGTAACCCAAACCTAAACAGATAAATATGGTAGGTACACACTTATTAGTGGGTAATGGTTGTAAAGAATAATCATGCTATGACTCACAGAACCAGAGATGCTCAGTAAGGAGAAGGGACTCAAGCTGGGGAGGGAGACACACATGAATCTTTCTGGGAAAAGTAAATATAATTGATATTGTTGGCTGCTGGGGCAGGTGGAGATGGAGCAGGAAGGATCAGATTGGGGGAGGATGGAGCTAGAGTATACTGGAGAAGCAACTTGGACTGGGGGACATTTCAAGGTAGAGATAGAAACCTAGCTAAGATTCCTAGTAATGGAGTATATGGAGTCTGAACTGGTCACCTCCCATAGCCAGACAAGATCTCCAGTCGAGGCACTGGGACACTAACCCAGCTGCAAGACTTTCAACCTACAATTTGTTTTCTCTGAAAGATATGCTGGGATAAAGTGTCATTTCATTCAAAAATTGTAGAAGTGGCCAACCATTGATTGGTCCAGCTTGAGATCCATGCCGGAGGAGAAAGCCTACCCCTGACACTACCTGGATGCCCAGGAACTAGAGACAGGATAGCCCAGAGAACTAAGAAAGAATCAAACATAACTGATTAAATTAAACTAATTTAATTAATTAATTAAAAATGTTATTTTAAAAAAAATTGAAATGATTCCTAATACTACTTTGTTACATTCAAAGACAGAAGTCTAGCATAATTGTCATCAGAGAGGCTTTATCTGATGGAAACAGATGCCGAGACACAGAGCAAAACATTAACCCACACACAGGTATCCTGCAGAATAGAGAAAAAAGGATTGTAGGAGCCAGAGAAGTAAAAAAAAAAAAAATCCAGAGAACAAACTAATCTGGATTCACAGACTCACAGAGACTGAACTGACAATCAGGGAGCCTGACCTAGATACTCTGCATTTATTTTATGGTTGGGTTTTCTTGTGGGACTCCTAACTGTGGGAATGGGGGCTCTCTCTGATTCTTTTGCCTGCTTTGGGGTCTCATTCCCTGCTACTGGCTTGCCTTGTTCAGACTTGATATGTGCCTAGTCTTACTGTAACTTGATATTTTATGTTTGGGTGATACCTCTGGGAGGCCTGCCATTTTCTGAAGGGAAATGGAAAAGAAGTGAATGGGGCAGAGAGTGGAGGTATGTGGGTGAGTCGGCTGGAGGGAAGGAAGAGAGAAAGCTACAATCAGGATGAAACGTGTGAAAGAAGACAAAAAAGAGTCTGATATCACAAGGATGGCAAGAAGTTAATGCTCTGCAAAGACATGTGTTTGCAGATTTCTATCAGCGAAAAGAAAGTGGCTCTTACATAATCTGGAGATAACCCTAAAGACCATGGCTTAAAACTGTTGCACTGCTGTATTAACCAGTTCTCTTTTTAAACACAAAGTCACCCTCTGTGTACATGTAACTTCTTCTCTGCTTCTCTTTTGAACTAACAATGCTTCAGGTTGGCTCACTCACTAATAAGCAGAATAAAGCTTTTACCTATATTGTATGAATGTATATATATATATATGTGAGGTATGTTTTTTAACTTCTTAAAAACCTAGCTTTTTGCCACTTCTCGCTGTCTCTGTCTCTCTCTCTCTCTTTTCTCTCTCTCATAGACAGACACACATACACAGACACACACTTGAAAGTAATCGAGGAGAGCAATCACTAGTTCATTCATAAAAATGAAAACTTCATATAAATCTAAATTCATTTTATTTTGCAACACTACATCAAGGGCACAGCAAGTCTCATTATTTAAAATACTGACTTTTCTAACAATATGCTGTGGAATTGCCTTGGGTTCAATGCACCAGATGGCGGCTCCTCAAAGCAGGCCACCTAAGGAAATGCAATTAACGAACTAGCCAGGAAGTCCCCTTTACTCAGTGAGGCTTTCAGAAGAATTTTGATTGCTAGGACTCAAGTGAGAAAATACAATATCATTCAGTTTCTTTAATAATTTGATTCCTAACTAGAATTGAAGTCATTCTTGGAAAGCAAATGGATAATGGCATTTTCCCACTTAGTTAACCACAAAGTTCAGTGCACATGCCTTTATGTCATTCCCAAGTCCAGTGCACATGCCTTTACGTCATTCCCAAAGTCCAGGGTACATGCCTTTTCATCCTTCACAAAGTCGAATGCATGCACCTTTACGTCTTTCTGGGTGCTGTTGTTCTTACTCCTCAAAGGTTCATTTTGTAAAGAACATTTTGAAGTGACCTTCCGTTGTGAAGCCCGTACTACCAATTAGTGTGCTTTATTCTTTCCTTGATATCTTTTTCATTAACATTTGTGCTGAAGATCTGTGTGAAAATGTCTTTAATAAACACCAATTCTGCTTCAAAACTATGTTTTTAAATGTTTGGAAAAGATGATACACAATGAATGAATGTTTGAAAAGTGAAAAAAAAGTGAAAAGATGACTAATAAAACATTTTCCCTTTGTCTTTGTGTTTTGCTATCTCCTCCTTGTCTTCCCAAGTAACCACTAATTTGGTACTTAAAACATCCTTCCAAGTTTTATTTGTGAAAACCACATAAAACAATATGGTGCCATTTTCTCTCCTGAATCCACAAAGTAGTCAAAGTACAGACACTTCTCATCAGCTTGCCATTTGCTTCAATCAGATATATTGACAATGTTTCATATTGATGCATAAAATGCTGTGTTTGTATGTATGTATGTTCATGTGTTTGTGTGTGTAACATGTATTAGTCAATATTGCAGGTGCAATCCAAAATTTCATGTCATAAACCCAGCCTTTAAGAAAATCAACTTCATGCCATGTGTGGTGGCCCAGCTCTCAGAAGTCAAAGGTAGACAGATCTCTGTGAGTTCAAGGCCAGTCTCATTTACAGAGTAAGTTACAGACAGCCCAGGCTACACAAAAGAAAAAAAAGGAAAACGAAAAAGAAACTTTCATACAGAGTGGATATAATTGGACATAATGGTTCTTAAATGCCTTGAAAAGAGGTTTCAGTGAGTGATGAATTCTGCCCTGGGTGGCTTGGGTGACCAGAAACTAAAAACCAAAGACCACTGAAACACGGTCACATGTGAGCAGGGGCTAGAAGTCACAACAACAATATATTCCAGGCATATGTGAGTGCAAATGAAAAATAGAACCCACAAATTTTTTCCTTCAATGTTCAGTTCTCACCCTGCCTGAGGGTATCAGGGTGGTAATTTCAGACTCTGCATGGTGTTTGCAGCCTCTTTCATTCTCAATCAAGTCACCAGACCCACAAACCTAAACATCTTTAGACTCCTCTCTCGGATCCATCTTTTATTTTCTATTTGTGACTGGGGTATCCTCCAGGCTTCCCAGACAACAGGGTGTCAGTGTACATTTTGAAAACTAAAATTCAGAAGCAGCTTTTCTAATCTGAATATAGGCATCTCCCTGCCATGTAGCTCCTACCTTCTGGAATGTTTTTGCCAGTTTAGCTCATTTATACTTTTATCAGGAGATCTATGATGTCAACCTGAAGAACTTCTCCCACTACGGTTTGCTGTTCACTTATTTTCATATCTTTCCTGGCTTTTCATTCTCTCAGCTCGCTTTTCATGCATGAGGTGATGTCCATATAGATGTCAATTTTCTTTAGTCATCTAACTAACTTTGGTTATTAGTCACCCCACACCAAGATATTTTTCTGACATCTCTATACATCGGAAACTTGGCTTGCCCACATTCTTTAGTGATATAATCTTTAGAAATGGCCTATCAATCACAATGGCATATTTTGTTTATGATCTGCATTTTATTTTGCTTCTTTTCCTTTTCCTGACACAAGTCTTCTCAGCCAAGATCACAATGACACACACTTAGTGGTAAGACTAGAATTCTGTTTTAATGAGGGACTGTGAATCTTCACCAACTGTGGTGACTCTGTGGAGCATAACATTTAAAATATTTCTTTTCCAAAATTTCTCCCCAATCTGGAAATTGATGAGAGTTATGCTGTTATTCTCTGCTTGGCGCCTTCCGCAGAATGGACTCAGGCACAGATGTGCCTCATACCACTCTTAAACTGTCAGTTTAAGACAGAAAGTTTGTGACAGAAAGTGTTGTGCTGTCAGATGCAGTTCAAAATTGAATTGCTTTGGAAAAAATCTGGCAAGTTGTCCTTAACTGCACCACTTTCTTCGATATTAGAATGGCATATTGTTTTAATTATATCCTCCAATACACAAGTCTTAATCTCATTTTCTGTTACTGTGATAACCTGACAAACACATCTTAAGAGAGAAAGAGTTCATTTGGCTCACAATTCCAGGTTTCAGTTCACTACTGAGAGGAACTCAAGACTGTAGTGGTCACAAGCCATCCACAGTCAAAACCAGAGTGTGATGAATGAACTCCTTTGCACTTGGACTGTAGTGGTCAAAAGCCATCCACAGTCAGAACCAGAGTGTGATGAATTAACTCATCTGCACTAGTTCTCAGCTTACAGTCTTCACTCGTACTTGGGTTAGAACGCCTTTCCCAGGCACTGCCTCTACTCGAAGTGGACAGATATTTCTACCCCCATGAACCTAAATGTGATAATCCTCCATAGACATAACTACATAAACTAGGCAATCTCTCACTGAGACTCACTTTCCAGATAATTATAGACTGTCTTAACTTGACATTTGCTAATTATCAAAGCTCCTAGCTTCCTCTCTTTGCTTTATTATTCTATTTGCCATTTGCAGTATCTGATATACATAGTAGTTCCTTGTTACCCATCCGGGATCTGTTTCAGCACCTGAAGATGTTGAAGGACATTGTATAAAATGACTTAGATTCTGCATGTAATCACAACAAACCTCTTGTATGCTTGGAATCATCTCTAGTTTTTTTCTACAGTTGATTCCAAGCATACAAGAGAGATGATTCCAAGCATACATAAGAAATACAGTATAAATCTTGTTATATTGTACTTGCTAGTGAAAATGACAAAAATGACAAAGAAAAATGTTAGTGTATGCTAAGTGTAGATGCGTTTTTTCCTCTGATTACTTTCTAGTTGGTTGGGTCCATTCATTAAGGAATCCACAGATTTGGGGTTGTCTACTATGCTATGTATTTCATCTAATTTTTAATTTCTCTCTCCTGACTTGGATGTACTTCTGTGAAGGAAGAATTTCCTTCAATAATATTTTGCTATATGTTCAGTGCCCTTAATAGGTGCTCTTGGCATTAGAATTGTACACTAGATGTTGGCTGAGTGAATGAATTACTCTGCAGTATGATGTTTGCTGCCAGCTAGATTAAATACTCTTATTCTTCACTGATGTATCCACTGGTCTTTTTTGCTTCCTGTATTATGTTGACTTCTCTTTCCACATCTTTTGCATTCTTTTCCATTTTCAATACTTTTATAGATATCTCTTCCCACTTAGAAACTACTTTTAACCACATAAAGGCTAACACCATCATATTTCAGTTTTATGTTTATGAGGTTTAGTGTTTGAGAACAGTAACCCTTTTCTAAGAAAACAACACAAGATGACAAAGCCATAGTGAAACTGTGTGGTAGCTCTGCTTGCATTGTTATTCTTCCTACATCCACACTCCTGTGACAAGCGGAAAACATTGCTTTATTTCTAAATTTAAAGAGTAAAAAGTGCATTATTTACAGTATTGCTATGGATCTAAATACCAACTCTCTTTACTAGATACGTGGTTAAAACATTCTGATCTCTGAAGCATTTCTGCAGACAATGATAATAAAGCCTCCTTCTTAGGTAGTTAGGACTGGACAACACATGTGAGAAACATTACCACCATTTGATCATTATTATTAATCCTTATTACAATCTTCTTTCTTCTGATTTACCATTATTACATACAATAACCTTCACTCCAATCTAGAGTACAAGTCCAGTTCTGGCTGGGATTGAATGTTCTACCTATTTGTTCCATCAGTATTACATGCCAGGAGAATGCTGATCACATCTGTGTAAACATGAAGTCACAACTGTTATGCACTTTTAGCACCATGGCTCATCTTTTCAGCAAACAATTCAGCAACTATTTAGTTGATGTCATGTGTGTCCCATGTGCTGTTAGAGCGACAAGAAATATATCTGTACTATAGTTTTTTTTAAAAAAAAGACAGGAGGGTTCCATTCTAGAAGGCAGAGGTGCAGAATGAATGAAATAACAACTAGTTGTTTAAGTAGAAAAAAAATTTAAGTACAAAGACTTAAAAATTTATGTCTGAAGAGTAATGCTTTGATGTGAATTTTCCTTTCATTATTTTGCTGTAGCCATGAATGGTGGCCTAGTAATAAAAGACAAAAGAGATGCTTTTATGAAAACTATATGATGTGGCATATATGTCACCCTCACATACATAAACGTTTTTAGTCCCCACATGTGCACATTGATATACATCCACATACACATGCATACACACATACACAAATCTGGTGTGAAGAATTCTTATGGACAAAAAGAAAATAAAATTGTGATTAATAGAATGTTCTTTTTTCTGGTCTGATTTTGATCTCTTTATTTTCTCCTGCTGTAATGTGATCCAACCTCTCTATAAACTCCTACAGCTACCACTTGTTTCATTTTTGGGGGGTATTTTTTTAACTCTGAATTGGAAGGCTGTCCCTACATGATGTATTATGAAGTGTGTCAATGAAAGTCTGCTTTATACATTTTTCAAGAGGCTTGTTATGTTTGTGCAAAACAGAGGTAGCAAATAACTCAATTTTAGATTATAAAGGCCCTCTGACATTTTAATGTGAGTTTGTCATATTGTGAAATTATCTCCTACTCACATCATCTTTTACAAGATGTTCTAGAATGATGTTTTCTCTAAGAAACAGAAGACATCCCACCTATTGTTTCATGGTCGATGACTCTGCACAACAAAAGACAATAAAACAAGCCTGCAGCTCTCCTTCATGTCTGGTGAGCTGAGATGCAGTTCACTGATTGCTTTGGAAGTCAACCTGCGTCTTCACGATAATAAAGACAGTTGTGGATGGCATTGTATTTTTTCTCCCCGGATGTATCACACATAAATTGATTAAAAAGATTTTTGAAATATTTTATTTTCAGATGGAAATGAGAGAGTCACTTAAGTTGGGTCTGTCTTAAGCTTCAACAATGGCAAATATATCCCAGAGAACTGGTCAAAAGAAGTTCATATTGTATGAAGAATTGTCCATACTGGACATGGAATTGTATTTGATTAAACTAATAAAGACAACTCTGAGAGACTATATTCAAATATTCATATGTCAAAATGTTTATTAAAGTTTCTAACAACACATAGAGAGTTTGCTAATTTATAATGTTACTCCTGAGCTTTTGGGAAGGTGACTAATGGGGAGACATGTGGACCTGAGTTTGATCCTCAGCATCCATTTACAAAATCCTGACGTGACAGTGCTGCTTGTAATCCCACCACTTGAAAGGTAAAGACAAGCAGAAGCCTAGTCCTAGATTACTAGTTAACTTTGGTAAACTGGTAAGCTCCAGGTCCCAGAGTGAGACCATGTTTCAACAATCAAGGTGTCTGACTCCTGAGGGGCAATAACTGAGGTTGTCCGTGGGTCTCCACGGGTGTACTCTTACGTGCATGTGTACATGTGCGTGTGTACGTGCATACACACACACAGACACACACACAGAAAAGAGAGAGAGAAAGAAAGAGAGAGAGTCCTGTGGAATGAAATGACACATACAGATATTTAACAGTATTTTTTTGTTTTTTTTTTCTTTTATGAAGTCTAAAATATATCCTGTTATTTGATCACAAAATCAAAATTGTCTCTAGCATTTTACTTGGTCAAATCCACTCTATCAGAGGAATTTGCAGGTTTCCTTTAATACAAGTTTCCTTTTTATAAAGTTACTTGCATGAGTTCTGAAGGTAAAAGCTCTTGTAGCCTGGAATAGAGAAAATGATTTTTCCACGTTTTTGGCAGAGGCTTAGTAGAGGGGGCGGATGTTTTGCACTGTGGCTCTCCTTCCAGAGTCAGCCTATGTGCACATTTGGCAGATAGTAATCACAGTTCGTTGTGGTTCATCACTGGTAGATAATGATGAGCCAGCATCCGTGGTTCCAAATGGAACACTTCTAGAGTCACCCAATCTCCCTTGGTCTCTGATGTTTTGAAATAAACATTGGCAGTGTTTGTTTATAAAAGCTGGGGACTTTGGAATGTGCTAGCAACAGGCTTTGCATCTAATTGCATGATGCTGTATTTTCTTCCAGATAATTCAAAACTGTAAACTTAAAAGTTGTCTAGCTGAAAAGACAGCAAAGTAGAATAAACTGGGATCAGAACTTCAATTATGGTGTGCCGCCGCCCCAGGGTGTGCTGAAATTATAGCATTTAAAAAACCTTCTCCCACTCCAAGACCAGCATTTCCCTAAACTTCTTCTGGTCATCCAGATTTACTACCCAAATGCTGGGACTGTGAGCATGTTCTACCACACCTGGGTTGCTGACAACTGAATCCAGGGCCTTTCAAGCACCAGCTTGACAAATACTTTACCAACTGAGCTACATTCCCAGCTCATTTTGTTCCCCAAATTATCTGTCCTTTCTCATTTACTTCAAACAGACCCACACTGAAATGCCAAAAGTGCTGGCAGAATGATTTCCTGAGCCTACTTTTTTAAGACATTGAAAGAATGGAGTTGAGGCAATCAGGTGGGGGAGACTATTTTTCTCTCATATCCAAATTTCTGTGAGTGCTTTTTATGTAAAGAAGTGGATAATAATGAAAGACATAGGATATTTCCAAATGTGCTTTTAAAAAAAATTAGGATTTGGGGTGGGAGAGATGGCTCAGAAGTTAAGAGTACTTGCTGCTCTTCCAGAGGACAGGAATTTTGTTCCTGGCATCTACTTTGGGTGACTGCCAGTAACTAGAGATGCAGGAGGTCTAATGCATCTAGCCTCCAAAGGCTCCTGGAAGCACACGTGTGCCTGCAAGCACAATGTGTGTGTGCACACGCTCTTGAGTGTGCACACACATACATCTTTCAAAAACTGAAATCTTCTTTTCAAAAGAAATATTATACCAATCCACAACATGTACAAGAAATAAATATTTAAACAGCACCTATATTCTCTCCTTCTCTCTGCATAATTAGCCTCAGAACTTCTTCTGAGGGAAACTGATATTCAATAGAAAAGCAGCTTTAAACTCATCATCCTAACCATGCCTCCTAGGGATCTGTGCAGAAGTCAGGATAAAGGAAAAGAGGATGATCTCACTGCAGGCTGGCATGTCAGAAGTTACTTACTTCTCACTAGCTGTACATGGTGGTCATGTTACGCACAATACATTACAGCAAGTGGAAATGTGAGATACTCATATTCCTTGGAGACAGGTTAATAGGAAGAATAGTCAAACAAATTTGAAATTCTAAAGATTATTTGGAGTGAAAGCAAGATCTGGTCTAACAGCTTCTTCCATTGTGCTTTGGAAAGAGCAGACACTCAAGTATTGTATGCTGCGGCCAAGACCACAGCATTTATCTGGGCAGGGTAAGGTGCTACTGCCAGAAGTCCAGGTACCTGATCTTGGAACAAGAAATTTTCTCTATAGAATTATAGCAAATTGCATTTTTCAACAAGAAAAGTATTTGGTAAATTGGATGAGTCCACTTCATATAATTGATTTGTTACTATAATTTTATGGTATCCATATCTTTCTGGAAGCTCTGCATTGCATTTCCTTTACTTGTCTTATGTTGCAATTCTAGCAGTAAAATAAAAATTTGTGATGAGATGACTCAATAATTTGGTGCTCTCTCAGTTTGTTATGTGAGAATTTTGTAAAAATGCCTTTTTTCTTGGAATCAAATAGAAGGCAAAGATTTTGATGGTGAAATTGGATAAGACATATATACAATTTTAATCTTTTACTGCTACGAAATGACTATGTTTGGGCCAACACTATCTACACTTACTTATGGCATTATCTGTTAGAATTACAAAAGGGAAAAGCTAGCTGGGGTGAATTAAATCAGAATAACAGTGTAAGAGAAAAGTTGCTTTCCTGTTTTGACCCTCAAAGCTAGCATGCAAACTGCTCTTTCCAAACACTCTTGGCAATGTATTTTTTTCTTTATGACAAGGTAACTGAAGCAATCTAGATCCCTTGCCAAAAACAACCATCAAACTGAACAAAATGCATGAAGTTACTTTTTCCAGGAAATAAAAAAAAAGTGTATATAGGATGGAGAACCAGAGAACTTAACCCTACAAAGGTTTCTCTCTCTCTCTCTCTCTCTCTCTCTCTCTCTCTCTCTCTCTCTCTCTCTCTCTCTTTCTCTCTCTCTCTCTCTCTCTCTCTCTCTTTTTCTGAGCAAACTTTTATGTCACTGTTGTTGGGCCCTGTCTCCCCTTACTCCCTGGGTGCGTCTCTGAGGACAGTTCTGGTCAGCCAGCAAAAGCTTCCTGCTAATTCTTGTGCTCATTCTGCTGTAGCCTGGTGATTTAGCTGTAGGGCACTGTTCACCTTTGGTATGGTAATTTCTCACCTGCCAGGGAGAATAACATTGTGCCAAGGTCTCTCTCGCTGTTGTTGCTGCTCTCTGCCCCCTGCCTGGGGAGGAATCCCTATGGCGCCAGTTTCCCCTCTGGCTGGGAGGGAATTCCTTTACTGGGGCCAAGGTATATTAGCTTGTCATTAAGGTGAATAAAGTGGCATTCGGTGATCTCTTGTCGAATGACCCAGGTCTCCTGTGTGTGTGTCTTTTGTTCAGTCTCCAGGCCTTTTCCCAAACTCGTGATCGGTACGGAAGTGCGCAAACTGTACCGAGAGGGTGATGCAGAATCGGGTGGTACAATTGGAGGCCCCGCTGAGATCTGAAGCAGCTACAACACTCGTCTCCGGGACCCATCTGCGAATTTTGGGAAGTAAGGATCACTGAGAGGTCGCCCTCGGGAGGCTGGCCAGCCGGTTATTGGGGAGGGTGTATTGGCTTTTAGGTGCAAGTAATTCTGTACCAATGTTAAGGGGCCAGTTACAGGCCAATTGACAGTACTTTTAGAAAAGCAAGGCAAGTAAGTAAATAAGTAAGTAAGTAAAAAGCAAGGCACCGGTATTAAAGTATAGACAGCACAAGAGTTCCTTAAGACAGTTTTCTTTTATGTAAGGTAGTTAATTGCCTAATTTTTTTTGAGAGAGTTTAGTCCCTGGCTTCTACATGCAGGGAGCTTTTAAATTACGGAAGGGAGCAGGCTAGCGCCTGGCAGGAGTCTGTTTCTGAGACTGGCGGTGAGTGAGTGGCTGGTGGCTCATAGGAGCATTCCTCCCACCGCGGCACCCAGCTGGGCCTCGGGTTGCCCTCTCCAGAGGCACTGGGCTTCCCTGCTGCTCTTCAGGCTGTTGGTGGCCCTGCAGCCGCCGAGTTGCATGGAGGCAGAGCCACAGGTGCATTCAAGATTCGGCCTCACCTGTAATCCGCCCGCCAGAGCTGGAGAAGGCAGTCTAACAGACAAAGTGAGTCTGTGTCCTACCCCTGCCGTGCAGCTCAGCTTCAACTAAAGAAAAAAGTCAGGTTTAAATTAAGGTAGCCTCTGAGGTTAACAGGTTAAACATTCTTCTTTTCCATTTCACAATTTTGCTTCTTTGTTAAAAGTCTGCTGTTTGTCGGCAGGTGAATTCGTATCCAAGGTGGATTGATTTCAGTACTGTGACTCTGTAGTAAAGTTTAAAGTCAGAGATTGTAATAGATTCAAAAGTTCCTTGATTGTACAGGATTTTAAGAGTGTTTAGGCTATTCTGAGTTTTGTCTTTTCTCATAAGGTTGAGGATTGTTTTTTTAGAAGTCTAAAAATTTTGTTATGAGTTTAATGGGCATTTGCATTAAATTTGTAGATTGCTTTCAGTAATATTGTCAATTTTGCTATATTGGTGCTGTCTTTGCAAGAGAATAGGAGATCTTTCCATTGTCTGATGGCTTAAATTTCTTAAAAGGTTTAAAGTTCTTGTTATACAGATTTTTAAATTTGTGTAATTAGAGTTACTCAAAGATATTTTATGGTATTTGTGGCTATCTCATTTATCAGGTGTGTAAAAGAGATACATTTGGGTTGTTTTCAGATTCTGGGCATGATAAAGTAATTCTGCTGTAAACATGGTTGAGCACGTGTCCTTGTGGTATGGTTGAGCATCTTTTATATATAGGCCCAAAAGAGGTATAGCTAAGTTTTCAGGTAGTCTGTTACCTAATTTTCTGAGAATTTGCCATACTATGATCCAAAGAAGCTGTGACAGTTTACACTTCCAGCATCAATGGAGGAGTTTCTCTTAAGTATAAGCTGTTAGCAATATTTTTGATCTTGGTCATGTTGCAGGGATAAGATGGAGTCTCAAGAGTTATTTTGATTTATATTTCTCCAGTGGTTATGGATGTTATATTTGAGCATTTTTAAAATGTCTTTCAGTCATTTTAAGCTCATCTATTGAGAGTTTTCAGTTTAGGTCTGTTGCATATCTTTTTATTTGATTAATTGTTCGTTTGGTGACTAATTTCTGGAGTCCTTATGTTTTTAAAATGGATTACTAACTAGTAAAGATTTTCCAATTCTATAGCCTGATATGTCTTGTTGACTGTGTCCTTTGCTATACAGAAGCTTCTCAGTTCAAGAGATCTTACTAATTATTTCTCTCAATGTGTATGGCACTGAGACTGTGTTAGAGCTGTATCAGTGCATTCAAGTGTTAGTTCTAAATTTTTATTCTATGAGGTCAAATGTTGTTGGTTTTATGTTGAGGCCTTAAAAAGAAAAGAGAGGAGAACAGCTTTCTCAGACCCTTTGGGAACCTTCAGATCCTTGTTCTGAGTTTGTTGACAGCCTGCTGCAGGTGGGAGGCCATGTTTTTGGGGATGTGAGCTCAGCTATGCCAGCCATAAAGCAATTGACCTGTGAGGGCACTAACAGATTTTGTCGGGAGGCTATATGCCCCCATAAAAATGACAATTTGGATGATTTTATCTGGTTGTGTGATGGCACTCACGTGCTGGGTCAAGTTATTGTTTCTGCCCTTAGGGAAGGTCAAGGCGGAGCTAGATCTAGGAATTGTTTTCATTGTGAAAGGTCAAAACACTTCTAAAGAAACTGCCCTGCTGGTAAAGGGGCAATTAATCAGCCCAGGGAAAAAGCCAGGCCAAACCTGGGGGCTCCACTTGCTGCAGCTGCCCCTGGGCACCCCCACTGCCACCGCCCTCGCCACGCAGCCACATTGAACGGAGCCCCCGAGCTAACTGGAGCCAGTGGCCCGGAGCCAGTCAGCGGGTGCAGGGAGGGGCCTTAGCACGCACATGGCCCCGGCGGCCGCCATGGCCGACAGCGGCCCCGCAGGGGGCGATGGTGGAGCATACCTTCCATCCCAGCTATTTGGAGGCAGAGATCGACAGATCTCTGTGAGTTCAAGGCCAGCCTGGACTACAGAGTGAGTTCCTAGAACAGTTACAGGCAGGATGCATAGTGGCACCTGGTATGGTCCAGATCTTGTACTAATCTGGGGCAGGGGAGTGGTCTGTATCTTTCCACAGAATGCTGCCAATCCAGTTTGGGTACCTGAGAGCCTGGTGCATGCTGTGGATTTTCCTGTCCAGAAGCCTAAAGACAGGACAGTACCAAGAGATTCAGCAGACACTGACCTGCTAATTGAAGAGCTGCTGGGCTCCTGAGAAGCTGGCGATGGTGGTCCGAATGCCACGGACCCTTCTTTTACCCATCTACCCCTCCCATTGTATTGACAGCCATTGCTGTGGCTGCCAGAGCACCTAACGCTGTTGGATTTTCCCCTTAATCAGTTAGCTACTTCTGCTAGCACAATGGGTACCTTCTCAGGGCAGGTTGCAAATGCCATAGCCATTCAAATTGAGCTAAATTTACAATTGAATACTGCAGTTAATTTTGATGTTGATTGTGATTTTTGATCTCTGCTAGGTCACAGTATAGGCTTTTTGCTGTTTTTCACAGACCTTGGAGTACAAGATTTACTAATTGACTACCAATTTTTATTCTAGTTAACTATACCAGGGTTCCTTCCACCAGTGCTGAGACCTTACTTAAAGGGCTCCATTTTTTGACAGATTTATTAAGGATTGAGCAGACACAGTCTCCTTTTGGAGGGCTTATATGTGCTGGAGCATCATCTTCATGATTTTATGATGCCAGAGCCAAAGGCAAGCTCTGGTCAATGTTACCAAGTGGCAAGTCCTCTTAGCATTTGCCCCGGAGTAGTTTTCAGCATAAATCTGACTGAACTTGGTGTTGGGTGACTAGTGAGCCAATGACGGGTAAGGTTTTAGGGGGGCTGCTCCAAACTAAGACAGGAAATGTGTTTTGACCTGAATGCTTTTCCATGACGAGTAAAGGGCTTTGTCTGACATCCATTGCCACCCAAGACAAGTCTAGTCATATAATTTATATAAAAGGGGGACCTGTTGGGCCCTGTCTCCCTTTACTCCCTGGGGTGCGTCTCTGAGGACAGTTCTGGTCAGCCAGGAAAAGCTTCCTGCTAATTCTTGTGCTCATTCTGTCGTAGCCTGGTGATTTAGCTGTAGGGCACTGTTCACCTTTGGTATGGTAATTTCTCACCTGCCTGGGAGAATTACACTGTGCCAAGGTCTCTCTCTGCTGTCGCTGCTCTCTGCCCCCTGCCTGGGGAGGAATCCCTATGGTGCCAGTTTCCCTACAGCACCAGTTTCCCCTCTGGCTGGGAGGGAATTCCTTTACTGGGGCCAAGGTATATTAGCTTGTCATTAAGGTGAATAAAGTGGCATTCAGTGATCTCTTGTCGAATGACCCAGGTCTTTTGTGTTGTGTCTTTTGTTCAATCTCTAGGCCTTTTACCAAACTTGTGATCGGTACGGAGGTGCGTGAACCGTACCGAGAGGGTGACACAGAATTGGGTGGTACAGCTGTGATGGAAAATGGAGCCAAGAAATATTGTGGGCTCAGTGACTGCTATCAATACTGACTGGTCTAACATATACGGAAGCTAGAATACAGGCAATGAAAAATGGTTAGGAAGCAGGGGAAGAAATAGCCAAAATTCAATCTGTCAAGAGCTATAGCAATCTAAAACCAGGAAAGAGAACAAATTCTGCTGGGGTCAATAAGAATAACCCAGCTACATGTCAGATTTCTGAAAATCAACTGTAGAGAAAGAGCATCATGTTCATATGAGGGATAATAACAAAGATGAGATAGTTGCTTTCTTTTCAGAACCTAGGGGTCTCATTCTACTGAGATGAGAGGTAGGAAAATCTGTGATTGCAGATTTCAACAGTAAACTTGAATGTCATGGCAAGCCAAATAATGCCAGTTCCCTCTCTCCCCTCATCCCGAAGTGGTCATACCCCAGTCTAGAACCTCACACAACAAAGGGAATTTTGCAGACGTGACTTGGAGATGTGGGGAATTATAATGAATGCCATTTTGATGCAAGCAGAAAAAAATGAAAACCACACTGATCCTTAAATCCAGAGCCTTTCTCCCAGCTGTGGTCAGAGGGTTGCATAGAAGAAAGGCCAGAGAGATACAGTGCTCCTAGGGCTGAAGATGGTCAAGAGCCAAGGAATGCAAGTGGCTTCTAGAGGCTTGAAAAGTCAAGAAAATGAATTTTTATCTGGAGATTTCAGAAAGAATGGAACTCTGAAGACACTGACAACAGCCGAGTGAGACCCATGTTGGTTTTAAATCACAAAATGTGTGGCAATTTAGTATGGCAGGAAGAAGAAACACATAGGGTATCTTCCAAAATAAGCATGAAATCCCCACATTTCTGCACAGATAAAGACTTGGAGAACTCAGAAGTCATATTTAGCATATCCTTAGCATAATACATTTCTACAAAGCAAAATGTGCAAGAATTTGTCTTGAACAGAATTAAAACTTGAAAGTACTAAGGAAAGTGTTCCACACTGAAGGGAAATGAAATCAGACATACAAAATGGAATATAGGTTGAGTTGGGGATATTGTTTAGAGGTAGAGTGCTTGCTGAAGACATGTCAGACCCTGGGTTCCATTTGCATACAAATGTGAATGAATAAAAGGAGACAAGTGTAGGGTATGTGATCTTTATTGCTGTGGTGCTCATTACGGTGAGGCAGAAGCCACAATATTTCCATCTCTCTGTATCCTGGACAATGAATGTCATTTAGATGCAATGCAATACACTGAAAATAAAAGCATGACCAGACACAGTCTAGATGTAAGCATGAACAAGGTAACATGACTATATTGTCATGCTGCAAAGTGGACTTCAGACTGGGATCATTACAAGAGAACAAAGGGAATTTTCAGAAGATCAAAGACACAATATAGAAGGATGGCACAATAATTCTAAATACACATATGCCCAAGAAAAAAGTTTGTGACACGTGGAGCAAACATCTCATGGAAGTGCAGGAAAGAACTCTGTGATTTCAGTTAAATAGTATAGATGCTTTCCCTCTGAAATGGATGGAGAAGCAGACAAAAAATATACAGTAACAACACAAACACAGACCTGAACCACACCTTCAACTTTTATCACTAAATACAATTATAGATACCAGAATGAATAACTGCAAATAAAACATTCCTTGAGAATGTTACAGAAAGCCCATTTGATTCCATTTTATTAAACAGCATCAGCACCACCACATAACCAAGAAAAACAATATAATTCACCCTGCAATTCACAAATGCTTATTTAGATAAACCATATTTCACCAGCCAAACGTGGTTAATGGTTTTAGATCTTGCCACATGGCTCAAAAATCTGCTGCCTGATGTATACAGGTGTGAGGTAGACTGTAGCTGCATGAGCTCGCCCTGGGAGGCAACTTGTCTATTACCCAGTTATCTGATGCTGGAAATCTTAGAAAGCAACTCTTCTAAGATTAACGAGTGCCCTGGTAATGAGAAATCATTGTGCTCTTCCCATGTGATCACCTCATCCTCTTTGTGTGTGATGGGAACAGAAGTTAAAAACTCAAGTAAACACACAGGATTAGAGTCTTCTCAAAAGCTCCAGCCAGAAAGGTTGATATCATTCAAAGAAGCCAGGAGGAAAACTTTTTCTCACTTCTGACTGAAAATAAATAAAACAAAGGTGTCAAGGGTCTTAGAAGATAACAGTAATTACAAAGACACACACAGCTAGGTTCCAAGCAGTTGGGCTTTGACGCTGTGACTCAGAGATATAGTTTGTTTTCATTAGTTTTTCACTCTGTTCTTCTTTGGGTTTCATCTTCGGATTGACTGCAAAGAAGGCTGAGTATTAAGTAGGATAGTAAGTTCAAGAACACCAAGGCGAACAAAGCAGAGCTCTGCTCAGGCTTTTCCCTTGTCCTAGAATCTTCCTAGGATCCTGCCCAAGGTTTCTCACAGACATTTCAATACTTGCTGATAAGCACTTCCTTGGAGTCACACTTCATAGTTTCTTTTTTCTCAGCTCAGTACCTGTGTACATCCTACTGTTAGGAAGCCCTGTCTGCCAGGTCTGTTGTCTTACCCAGTGACAGGAACACTTAAAGGCAGAGAGGCTCCCACACCAGCAGCAGCACCCGAGAAAGAATTGCACTTCCCCCACCGGCAGCTTATAGGAATCTGTCACTTTGAACATTAAGCTCAGAGCAAGAAACCCAAGGAAGAGACATCCCTTTCTCCTGTTTCAGAGGATATATCTTGCTCCATTGCTTTTCTTGATCAGATAATATTTTTAAAGTTCAATTCATCTTCTTTACCAAGTGCAAACTTGACCTTGGTTTTAAGGTCAAAATTTGTTCAGATTATGTAAAAACTCAATAAGAAACATATTAGAGAAGAAAAGGGACAGAGGGAGACAGAAACTCTGAAAAGTTTGGCAAGAATTGAAATCAAGTGTGGGAGTACTTAAAGTGCTATATGCTGAGCCCACGGGTCTATGATCTCTTTCCTCCTTTACCCACCCCCCAATCCTTCTGCCAGGGTAAGAACTGCGGCAATTTACAGTCCTGCTAGTTTGGGGCATTTTCAGAAGATAAACGCCACTTTTGGCCTTCAGACTTGATATTTCTCTCTGTCTTGCCCCCAAACTGTATATCTCTTGAAGCAATGGGAGTCACTCATCTACATCCCCAGTGTAACACACAGATTCTTAAAGTCTTGTGCTGAAAGCTAAACTGACAGTTAAGGGGCTTTTCATGACAGCGTTGGAAATAACCCTAGTAGAAAATGAAACATATGTAAGAACTCAGTAGAAATGTTGGTCATGGACTGATTCAGCCGGGTATGGTGGCACACAACTGTAATTGCCACACTTGAAAGGGAGAGGCAAGAGGGTCAAGGGTTCGAAGTCATCTTCTGCTCCATAGGGATTTTATTTTATTTTATTTTAATATAGGTATTTTGTACTGTCTTAAAACAAGGGGTATTACAGGGATATATGTGGTTTTTTATCCTTCTGTTCCTCCAGTTTGTAAAATACATATTAATGATATCATATTGCTTTCTGCTAATGTAGTTTTTTAAGAGCTAAAAGAAAATTTTAATACAGTAGGAATAATTCCAGCAAGTTTCGATGCCCAGTGGGATCTGCTGTGGATATGTTTTTTATTCTTTCAATCCTCTTAAATAGTGGCCTTGTCTTTTTTTTGTCCATTCAAAAATTTACACTTCCTCCTCTCCTCCCATTCCCCTCCCACTCCCACACTTCTCCTCCCTCCCTTTCCCTGCTTAAAAAAGGGCAGGGTATCCTGCCCTGTGGGAAGTTCAAAGCCCTCCCTCCTCCATCCAGGCCTAGAAAGGTGTGCATCCAAATAGACTAGGGTCCCAAAAAGCCAGAGCATGCAGTAGAAACAGGTCCCAGTGTTCTTATTGATGGCTTCTCAGTCAGCCCCCATTGGCAACCACATTCAGAGAGTCCTGTTTGATCACATGCTCGTTCAGTCCCAGTCCAGCTGGATTTGGTGAGCTCCCATTAAATCAGGCACACTGTCTCAGTGGGTGGACCAACCCCTCAAGGTCCTGACTTCCTTGCTCATCTTCTCCCTCCTTCTGCTCTTCAACTGGACCTTGGGAGTTCAGTCCGGTGCTCTGATGAGGGCCTCTGTCTCTATCTCCATCCATTGCCGGGGCGAAGATTCTATGGTGATATTCAAGATATACATCAGTGTGATAGTGGGTCAAGGCCAGTTTAGGCACTCTCTCCTCTGCTGCCCAAGGACTTACCTGGGAACATCACTGTGGACACCTGGGATCCCCTCTAGAGCCAAGTATCTTGCCAACCCTAAATGGCTCCCTTAATGTAGATATCTTCTTCCCTGTTCCTATATCCACCCTTCCTCCATCTCCACACTCCTACTCCCCCAAACTCTCCCCAGTCTTTCCCTTCTCCCTTCTCTCTCCCCTTCTCCCCTTCCTCCATCCCCACTCTCACCCTTACCCCCACCTCCATGCTCCCAACTTTTGCCCGGCGATGTTGTTTGCTTCCAATTTCCAGGAGGATCTATAAATGTCTTTCTTTGGATTCATCTCGTTATTTGGCTTCTCTAGGTTTGTGAACTATAGGCTCAATGTCCTTTGTTTATGGCTAGAGTCCACCAATGAGTGAGGACATTCCATAGGGATTTTGAAGTCAGTCTGAGATGAGTGAGTGTTTCAAGGAGACCCCATGCCAACCAACCAAGCAAACAGAAGCTATATCAGAATCAAACCAGAGACCAGGTAGAAAAGAAGTTCAAAAAGGGGTCAGAAAGAAGCAAAGACAGAGAAATAAAAGAAAAATAGTAAGGACTGATCACAATTTCAGGAGGGTTATCTTTTTTCTCTTGTTGCCATTGATATTAATAACAGATTGCTCTATCATTATGGTGCAACTTTATATTTTGTTGAAATTTACTGAACTATAGAAGGCTCAGCGAAGATGTTAACCATGAATGTTTATGTGTACTCAGTGTCTCCAAAGTGTAAATGTAAAACCACCAATAGGCATTGTATCCTGCTCTCATGGAGAAGACGTTTGCCTGAGTGTAAGTAACTTACATAGTGCTATCTGAAAAACATGATTCTTTGCCAGAAAGCAATAATCTAAGTGGAACATGCTGTGCTGGGGATAGAGAGAAGTGTACTTGATAGAGCATACAGACTGCTGAATACAGGGCTTTGAGAAGTGGACATTTGTGGTTCAGTGTTTCCACCCAACTAGTTATTTTGCACCAACCTCATGCATTTAATATTGGAAAGACAATAGAAATGAGTGTAGACAAGGAAGTCATGCTGCCCTCTTGTGTAATTTGTATTTCAGCACCTTGGTTTTCTTATCTGTAGTAGAGGAGAATAGCAATAGCACTCACTCATGGTTGTGAGGATTAAGTCTTGATGAGTTCTTAATATGGCTGATGCCTTCTGTAGAGTATTGTATAGACTTCCATTACTGTATCCCAATTCTTTTTGGTCTTTTAAGGACCTGGTGTAGAACAACCTGGCTTCAAACTCACTGCTTAGTCAATGACAAACTGCGTATTAGGCTTCTATCTTTTGAATGTGTGCATGCTGAGATTATAAATGTGAGCCATCAAATGTGATTTAAGCTGTTCTGAGGACGGAAACCAGAATTTCCTACTCATGAAAGGTAGGAAGGCAAGCGCAGTACCAAATGAGCTATATCTCTAGTCCTACATGACTATTCCTTTTTGTAAAATTTGCTTATTTATTTATTTATAAAAATTTTCACTTCCTCCCCTCCTCCCAATACCCTCCCACTCCCCCCACTCCCTCTCCTCCTCCCTCTCCAGTCCTAAGAGCAGTCAGGGTTTTCTGCCCTGTGGGAAGTTCAAGTTCCTCCCCCCTCCCTCCAGGTCTAGGAAGGTGAGCATCCAAACAGACTAGGATTCCAAAAAGCCAGTACATGCAGAAAAAACAAGACCCAGTGCCATTGTCAATGGCTTCTCAGTCAGTCCCCATGTCAGCCACATTCAGAGAATCCGGTTTGATCACATGCTCGTGCAGTCCCAGTCCAGTTGGCCTTGGTGAGCTCTCATTCGATCAGTCCCCTTGTATCAGTGGGTGAACGCACCCCTCGCGATCCTGACTTCCTTTTTCATGTTCTCCCTCCTTCTGCTCCTCAATTGGACCTTGGGGGGCTCAGTCCAGTGCTCCAATGTGGGTCTCCGTCTCTATCTCCATCTATCATCAGATGAAGGTTCCCTCTGATCCTGCCTTCCTTGCTCACGTTCTCCCTCCTTCTGCTTCTCATTTGGACCTAGGGTGTTAAGTCCAGTGTTCCAATGTGTATCTCTGTCTCTATCTCCATCCATCGCCAGATGAAGGTTCTATGGTGATATGCAAAATAATCATCAGTATGGTTATGGGCCAAGGCCATTTCAGGCACCCTCTCCTCTGCTGCTCAGGGAACAATCTGGGGACCTCTCCTTGGACCTGGGATACCCTCTAGAATCAAGTCTCTTACAAACCCTAAAATGGCTCCCTTAGTTGAGATATATACTTCCCTGCTCCCATATCATTCCTTCCTCTCTCCCCCCATCCCATTCCCCCAAACCATCCCCAATACTCCCCCTCTCCCTTCTCTCTAAACATCTCCCCTTACTTCCACCCCCAACCCGTGCACCCAAGTTTGCCTGGCAATCTTATCTACTTCCAATATCCAGGAGGATAACTATTTGATTTTCTTCAGGTTCATCTTCTTATTTAGCTTCTCTAGGATTACGAATTATAGGATCAAAGACCTTTATTTATGGCTAGAATCCACTTATGAGTGAGTACATACCATATTCCTCTTTTTGGGTCTGAGTTACCTCACTCAGTAAAGCGTTTTCTATTTCCATCCATTTGCATGCAAAATTCAAGATGTCATTGTTTTTGACCACTGAGTAAAACTCTAATGTGTATATGTTCCACACCTTCTTTAACCATTCTTCTATTGAGGGACACCTAAGTTGTTTCCAGGTACTGGCTATTACAAATAGTGCTGCTATGAACATAGTTGAACAAATGCTTTTGCAGTATGATAGAGCATCTCTTGGGTATATTCCCAGGAGTGGAATTGCTGGGTCCTGAGGGAGGTTGACTCCCAGTTTCCTGTGAAACCACCACACTGATTTCCACAGTGGATGCACAAGTTTGCATTTCCACCAATAATGGATGAGTGTTCCCCTCATTCCACATCCTCTCCAGCATAGGCTATCATTGGTGTTTTTGAGTTTAGCTATTCTGATCATATCTCAAAGTTGTTTTGATTTGCAGTTCCCTGATCACTAAGGAGGTTGAGCATGACATTAAGTGTCTTTTGGCCATTCGAAGTTCATCTGTTGTGAATTCTCTGTTCAGTTCAGTACCCCATTTTTTAATTAATTTGGGTTAATTAGAGTTTTAGTGTCTAGTTTCTTGAGTTCTTTGTAAATTTTGGAGATTAGACCTTTGTCTGATGAGGGGTTGGTGAAGATCTTCTCCCAGTCAGAAGGTAGCCTTTTTGTCTCACTGACAGTGCCCTTTGGTTTACAGAAGCTTCTCAGTTTCAGGAGGTCCCATTTATTCATTGACATAATCTTGGTAACAATTACTTATCTTCTCAATCTCTCACTGTCTTTTTTTTCTCCAGAAAAAAATCATAAACAAGATGGTGATAATGAGGCCAACAAAAGTTATTTTTTAATCATGAACAATTTGTTTAAAAAAGTATAGAGTAATTTAAATTGTGATTTAGTAATAGTAATGCAGAAATATTTATATCAAATATGAGACTATTTAATCAAAAAGTGAATTCAATCATGAAAATATTATTCTCTTGGTAAGCTATTATGTCTTTAAATCTTCATTTACAAATACATGTTTGCCATAAAAGGATTCTTATTATATAACAAGATAACACTCAATTAAAATTATTGGGAAACAAGTAGGTAAAGAGAAAATAAAGACTGGAAAAGTAAGAGACCTTTGGTATGACATCGTACCTTGAAACTGTGGATACTTACTCCAACAGGCCTGCCAAGTTTGACCACTGGATGTCTGATGAACATTAACAGGACAATAACAGAGGAGATGAAATGCATCCAGGTCACTATACAAAGCACATTGCTTGGTCAGCATTTCTGACTCCTTAGAAACATGATTCCTCTCACATCACTTGGTTTTCACATTCAAAAGACACTTGCTGTGTGCTCATCAACAGATTCATTTGGTCTCTGTTTATCAAGCTGTTGGCCAACAGAAATGACCAAATTAGACAGTACAAGGAACCGATATATTCCCAAGACTCTCCCAAGAACATGAACCTAAGAGTGGTAGCAAGTTGCTCAGTAATAAACCAGGTTTAAAGTCCACATTCATAAGAAGAATGACATGCCTAGTGCTCAGAGAAGCACTCTGGATTGGTACAGCAAACTCTGGGGCACTACAGGAGCAGAGGTAGAATGAGTTAAGCTCGTTGTGTTTTCTAATTTATCAAATTCCTTAATTTCTTAATGGTGGATTTTAAATACTTAATGGTTCTCTAATGTAGATTTCAAAAACCACACACTGCAGTATCAATATATAGCCAAGTCAGGACTTTTAAGGTAATAGTAGAAACTTGGCACAAATAGCACATGCTTATATCTAATTCTACCCCTGACCGTGAGTATGACTTAGATGATGGACTCACAAAGTAACTCAGTGTTAGATCTTCCTCTTAAACTGTCAGAAATTGTTTTACATGTGAGAGAAAGACACACACGCACGCACGCAACCAAGTTAGACTTTACTCTGTATATTCATGGAATATTTAGTATTTTACGGAAATTTTAGTGAGTATAGGATTATTCAAAATGTAAACATCGATTATTTCTTTGTGGACAAGAATTCACTGTTTAAGTAGAGAAACATACATAAAGAAATGATTACAGTAATGACATGTATAATGAAAGTCCATCTCTTTATGGCAGTTTTCAGAAAAGGACATACTGCCTTGGATTTCTTCTTACAATTCCAGTTTTACTAGGCAAAGATGGTATAATAGAGTGACATTCATTCAGGCAGCAGAAGTGCTCTGAGAACCTTGTCCAGCCTGCCAATCTACTGATCAGTGCCACATGAGGGAGGACCTGAATGGGCTAGGTTGCACAGTATTAGAAATTCAATCTTCCTTTTCAAAATGTTTGCTTGGCATTTGTCAGTAGTTTTTCACATACTTTTGATAGCAATTATAAGATCAAGACTGTAGGCCAAATATGGCATGTTATCATACAAATGTTGTAGATTAGAAGATAACACAAACCTAGAACTCACAGAGCAAGTGGGAACATCATAGAAGGGGTGAACCTGGACCTGAAATCTTGGTTGAAGATAGAATGGTTTGATGGGGGATGGCTCAAGTGTCTAACTTCAAACTCTTGTCAAGCATCTTTCATGAGCCAGGTTCATGAGATTCTTTCTCACCAGGTTCTTTCTCACCAGGATGGGGAGAAAGAGACTGTGTGGACCTGTGGGACATTGACTAGATGGGGAGCTAATGAGGTCTGGATATAAGGGAAGAGGGAGATAGAACTAAGAAAAAATTACAGCCAGATTTAAGGTGTTTAGAAAGATTGGTGGACTTTAATGTTTGGATAAAAAAAAGAGTTGTCTAAGGTTCTTTGGGTATGGGACAGAATTGCTGAGAAAAGTTCAAAGGGACACTGATTCTTTTTTTTTTCAGTTATTAAAGTTCATTTGTTTTTTTTGTTTTTTTAAGTAAATTTTATTAAATTATAAAAGTTTCCATTTCCGCCCCTCTTCCCAACACCCTCCTACTCCCCCCACTCCCTCTCCTCCTCCCTCTTCGTCCCTTAGGGCAGTCAGGGTTTCCTGCCCTGTGGGAAGTTCCAGTTCCCTCCCCCTCCCTCCAGGTCCAGGAAGGTGAGTGTCCAAACAGACTGGATCCCCAAAATCCAGTATATGCAGAGGAAACAGGTCCCAGTATCATAGTCAATGACTTTTCAGAAAGACTTCGGGCCAGCCACAGTCAGAGAATCCGGCCAAATTCCTAGAATCTGGTTAGATCACCTCCTCGTTCAGTCCCAGTCCAACTGGCCTTGGTAAACTCTCATTAGATCCGTTCCCTTTTATCAGTGGGTGATAGCATCCCTCGCAGTACTGATTTCGTTTTTCATGTTCTTCCTCCTTCTGCTCCTCATTTGGACCTCGGGGGGCTCAGTCCGACGCTCCAATGTGAGTCTCCGAAAGTATCGCCGTCCTTCGCCAGATGAAGGATCTATGGTGATAAGCAAAATATACATCAGTATGGTTATGGGCCACGGCCGATTCAGGCACCCTCTCCTCTGTCCAGAGACCAATCTGGGGGATCTCTCCTTGGACCTGGGATCCCATATATAATCAAGTCTCCTGTAAACCCTAAAATGACTCCCTTAGTTGAAATATATTCTTCCCTGATCCCATATTCATCCTTCCTCCCTCCCCCCACATCCCAGGCCACCAAGCTTTCCCCATTCCTCCCCTACTCCCTTCTCTCTAACCCTCTCCCCTTCCATCAACCCTAACACCCCCCCATGCACCCGAGGTTACCTGGGACTCTTGTCTATTTCCTACCTCCTGGTGGATTGCTAAATAATCTTCATCAGGTTCATCTTCTTATTTAGCTTCTCTAGGATCACGAATAATAGGCTCAAAGACCTTTAATTATTGTTAGAATCCACTTATGAGTGAATACATACTGTGTTCCTCTTTTTGGGTCTGGCTTACCTCACTCAGTAAAGCGTTTTCTATTTCCATCCATTTGCATGCAAAATTCAAGATGTCATTGTTTTTTACCGCTGAGTAAAACTCTAATGTGTATATGTTCCACACCTTTATTAACCATTCTTCTATTGAGGGGCACCTAGGCTGTTTCCAGGTTCTGGCTATTACAAATAGTGCTGCTATGAACATAGTTGAACAAATGCTTTTGTAGTATGATCGGGAATCTTTAGGGTATATTCCCAAGAGTGGAATTGCTGGGTCCTGAGGGAGGTTGACTCCCAGTTTCCTGAGAAACCACCACACTGATTTCCACAGTGGCTGCACGAGTTTGCATTCCCACCAACAATGGATGAGTGTTCCCCTCACCCCACATCCTCTCCAGCATAGGCTATCATTGGTGTTTTTGACTTTAGCTATTCTGACAGGTGTAAGATGGTATCTCAAAGTGGTTTTGATTTGCATTTCCCTGATCGCTAAGGAGGTTGAGCATGACCTTAAGTGTCTTCTGGCCATTCGAAGTTCATCTGTTGTGAATTCTCTGTTCAGTTCAGTACCCCATTTTTTAATTGGGTTAATTAGAGTTTTAGTGCCTAGTTTCTTGAGTTCTTTGTATATTCTGGAGATCAGACCTTTGTCTGATGAGGGGTTGGTGAAGATCTTCTCCCAGTCAGAAGGCAGCCTTTTTGTCCTACTGACAGTGTCCTTTGCTTTACAGAAGCTTCTCAGTTTCAGTAGATCCCATTTATTCATTGATTCTCTTATTGTCTGTGCTACTGCAGTTCTACTTAGGAAGAGGCCTCCTGTGCCTATATCTTGTAGACTACTTCCCACTTTCTCTTCTATCAGGTTCAAAGTGGACGGATTAATGTTGATGTCTTTAATCCATTTGGACTTGATTTTTGTGCATGGTGATAGATATGGATCTACTTTCATTTTTTTACAGGTTGACATCCAGTTATGCCAGCACCATTTGTTAAAGATGCTTTCCTTCTTCCATTGTATACCTTTAGCTCCCTTGTCGAAAATTAGGTGTTCATAAGTTTGTGGGTTAATATCTGGGTCTTCTATTCGATTCCATAGGTCGACTTCTCTGTTCTTATGCCAATACCAAGCTGTTTTCAATACTGTTGCTCTATAATAGAGTTTGAAGTCAGGGATGGTAATGCCTCCAGAAGTTCTTTTATTGTATAAGATTGTTTTGGCTATCCTGGGTTTTTTGTTTTGCCATATAAACTTGATTATTGTTCTCTCAAGGTCTGTGAAGAAGTTTGATGGGATTTTGATGGGGATTGCATTGAATCTATAGATTGCTTTTGGTAGAATTGCCATTTTTACTATGTTGATTCTCACAATCCAAGAGCAGGGGAGGTCTTTCCATTTTCTGGTATCCTCCTCAATTTCTTTCTTCAAAGACTTAAAGTTCTTGTCAAATAGGTCTTTCACTTCCTTGGTTAGAGTAACCCCAAGATATTTTATGCTATTTGTGGCTATCATGAAAGGTGATGCTTCTCTGATTTCCCTCTCTGCTTCTTTATCCTTTGTGTATAGGAGGGCCACTGATTTTTTGGAGTTAATCTTGTATCCTGCCACGTTACTAAAGGTGTTTATCAGCTGTAGGAGTTCTTTGGTAGAGTTTTTGGGGTCACTTATGTAAACTATCATATCGTCAGCAAATAACGAAAGTTTAACTTCATCCTTTCCAATACGAATCCCCTTGATCTCCTTATGTTGTCTTATTGCTATTGCTAGAACTTCAAGCACTATATTGAAGAGGTATGGAGAGAGTGGACAGCCTTGTCGCGTTCCTGATTTTAGAGAAAAGGCTTTGAGTTTCTCTCCATTCAGTTTGATGTTAGCTGTCGGCTTGCTGTATATTGCTTTTATTATATTTAGGTATGATCCTTGTATCCCCAGTCTCTCCAACACCTTTATCATAAATGGGTGTTGAATTTTGTCAAATGCTTTTTCAGCATCTAGTGAGATGATCATATGGTTTTTTTCTTTCAGTTTATTTATATGATGGATTACATTGATAGATTTGCGTATGTTGAACCAGCCCTGCATCTCTGGAAGGGACACTGATTCTTGACATTGTTAGAGAAGATACAGCTGGCAAAGCAGATCCACTTCTTGCCATTGTCTCCAGAGAGTCGTTCTATAGTCATCAATCAGTAGGAAAAGAAATGAGGTTGAAGGGCTATGTGATTAGGATACGAATAAACAGAGAGATCTTGTCTCCCATCAGCCTTCTTGTTTGTATCCTAACAATTTGAGTGTGTCCCAGGTGAGTAGCTGAAGAGTAAAAGAAGCAGGGCCTGCAGTGAACTTAGCATCCTGGCCTAATGCCTCTTCTGGGAACGTAAGAGGAAAGGTATGAAACCTGATGCCACACATGTGACAGCCATAGGACTACTCAACAGGAAGTCACCAAGGCCCATGCTCTTGTCTAGCAGATAAGGACCCTGGGGCCTCAGAAGGAAAGTGACTCATACAACTTACCAACCCCGTGACAAAAAAGGACCTGGGTTAAAGTCCTGCTCGGTTTTTGCATCAAACTCTGGTTCTCTTCTAGATACTGTTTTTCTTGATGAAGTTGGTTCTTTCCAGCTAGTTTTCCTGCTCAAGCCACAGATACCATGGTTCATTTGTTTAAAGGGACCCTTTGAGTGGGCTTCTGATGGTAATGTATCATTTTTTGTTTCATTCCCAGATTTTGTGTTTGTGTGTCTGTGTGTGTGTGTGTGTGTGCGAGAGAGAGAGAGAGAGAGAGAGAGAGAGAGAGAGAGAGAGAGAGAGAGAGAGAGAGAGAGAAACTGAGCCCTGAACAGAGAAGCTTAGGAAAGCACTCAGATTTTGCCAGACAATTTTTTTGCATCTCCACCCTAAAGATAGCCATGGTCCCTTTTAAGTTTTCTCCGTCTTCCTCAGCAAGAGAACAATTACTTGGCTGTTTGTGGTGGTTAGGAAGGAGTAAGAGTGAGAATAGAAAATGACATGCTTGACTCACAGACAGAGCACTTGGAAGGTGAAAAGGCCACACATCCTTCCCCTCAGATCTGCACACGAAGGATTTTCCTTGGAGTCTGATCATGCATGTCTGGGCATGAGTAGTGAAAGGACAATCCTCAGCAATCTTTCGTCTCTGGCCATCCTTAACTCTGGAAACCAGGGAAAACAGAGTGTGACATACTCTCCCAGAGGCTCCCATGTTTGATCAGTCAGACCCAAATGATGGTGTTGGTTTTTGGAAGGTTGCAATACCTCCAGGATGTGGAATCTTGCCAATAAGGGGGTCATCACTTGATGCCTGAGAGTTTTTACAGCCTAACCCCACTCACTTCCTGCGCTCTCTCTCTGTTCCTAGACTAAAGAAGCATCCTGTTGCCACATCCTGTAAGTAAAAATAACCCCTTCCTTGTTTCTTGTCAGATTATTTTGTTTTGTTTTGTTTTTCGAGACATGTTTTCTCTGTAGCTTTGAAGCCTGTCCTGTCCTGGAACTAGCTCTTGTAGACCAGGCTGGCCTCAGACTCATGGAGATCCACCTTCCTCTGCCTCTGGAGTGCTGGGATTAGAGGCACATACCACCACCACCTGGCCATCTTGTCAGATTCTTGCTTATAGCAATGAGATAAGTTAACTTTTATAGTCTGGAAAGATGAAGACTAGTGGATGTCTGAGACTGGTAGAGATTTTGTCAAATGACTCAGCTGATGTGAACAGAGACATGTTTAAAGACTTGAAAATGACATTAAGTAGTTGCTAGGAGCAGAGAAGTAGGTCTCATAACTTCAAAAAACAAACCCAATCTTCTATTAATGAAATCATTTTGGTGTAACTTCTCCATTGCCCACCTGACTGAGCACAGATCACATGAAACATTAAAAGACATTTCAGCAGGCCTTTAAATGAATAATACTGGATCACAAAATGAATCACTACTGTAAGTAAAGAATATATAGTTTTAAAAAATGAAATTACTTTATCCTATCGTTGATTATTCTTATAAATAATTTTTGTACCATGTGAAATTACAGAATGTGCACTTTTGGACATTTGGCTATTTACGTGCTCTTGCACATTTGTTACCAATATACATAACGAAGCATTCTTTCTAGTTTAAAAATACAGGTGTATGTTAATTATAAACAGTGACTATCCCAAGAATTCATTAATATGCAATATATATGCAATCCACAGAAACACAGCAACTTTTTATTCACTTAGCAGAGTTGAAATTTATCTACATGGTTTATATTTTATATTTGAGGGAAGCTAAGTAGCAGAAACATTACAGCACAGACAATAGTATTAACATATTCAATGTGCAGCTCAGCTCTTACTGCTTTACACATGTAATTAGGTTGTTACCATGGAAATGATCTAATTACGGGGTTCTCCTTGGCCTGGGTAATCTCATTTGCTGTGCTTTGGCAGTGATGTTTTCCTTATTTTGCTGAATGGCACCACTTGACAAGATGTTCTCTCCAAAGATGAATAATAATTTTTCCTGGGAGAGAAAAATAAATTTTTTTAATGAAACACACTGTTGAAGGTGACTTGAAAAGAGGTTACAGACACATAACAGATCCTGCCAATAATAAAGTAGCAATTACCCGGGAGAACATAATCTATTTTTATTGCGCGCGTGTGTGCATGTGTGTGTGTGTTCTGTACTCTTGTTAATGCTGAGTGTGTGTTTGTGTGTATGTGTGTATGTGTTTTGTACTGTTGTTAATGTTGAGTGTGTGTGTATATGTGTTTTGTACTGTTGTTAATGCTGAGTATGTCTGTGTTTGTGTGTATGGTGTTCTGTACTGTTGTTAATGCTGAGTGTATGTGTGTGTATGGTGTTCTGTACTATTGTTAATGCTGAGTGTGTGTATGGTGTTCTGTACTGTTGTTAATGCTGAGTGTGTGTGTGTTTGTGTGTATGGTGTTCTGTACTGTTGTTAATGCTGAGTGTATGTGTGTGTATGGTGTTCTGTACTGTTGTTAATGCTGAGTGTATGTGTGTGTATGGTGTTCTGTACTGTTGTTAATGCTGAGAGAGAGAGTGTGTGTGTGTGTGTATGGTGTTCTGTACTGTTGTTAATGCTGAGTGTATGTGTGTGTATGGTGTTCTGTACTGTTGTTAATGCTGAGAGAGAGAGTGTGTGTGTGTGTGTATGGTGTTCTGTACTGTTGTTAATGCTGAGTATGTGTGTGCTTGTGTGTGTGTGTTCTGTACTGTTGTTAATGCTGAGTGTATGTGTGTGTATGGCGTTCTGTACTGTTGTTAATGCTGAGTGTATGTGTGTGTATGGCATTCTGTACTGTTGTTAATGCTGAGTGTGTGTGTGTTCTGTACTGTTGTTAATGCTGAGTGTGTGTGTGTGTTTGTGTGTATGGCGTTCTGTACTGTTGTTAATGCTGAGTGTGTGTGTGTGTGTGAGTGTTCTGTACTGTTGTTAATGCTGAGTGTATGTGTGTATGTGGGTGTTTGTTCTTTTTTGTTAATGCTGAAAAATACAGGAGGTTCTTATTTTGAAAATTGCACCATTTAAACATATTATTTCCTTCAGGGGTGTATTTATACTTAAATATATTAATAGCATGTTTAACAGACTGAAGGAAGTGGTGGAGAGAGAGAAACAGAGAAAGAGAGAGAGAGAGAGAGCACTTCAGAAATATTATAGAAAGACAATTGAAGCCCATATTTAGTGAAAATATTAGATTGCAAAAGGTCATTAATGAAGAGGTATTTGATTATGAATGCCATGGCAGTCATAATGCCTTAAAAAAATTAAGACTTATTTCATCAGATATCAAAATGAAGTCCTCGCTGTGTATGAATGAGACAGGTCACGTAAATAGTCACGAGGAGACTTTCTGTCACCGGATCCCTTCATAAAACACCAGAAGACAGGAAAAAGTTTAGCTCTTATGCATGTATGAGATTGCAGCTTCCTGTAATACAACTTCACAGGAAGTCCTTATAGTAGAAACTGTGTCGAGTCATGTATGGCTTATCAAGATGTATGGGCTTCAAAGTCCACAATGTCCTCTGTCCAGATACTTGGTATCCAGACAATGATCATCAAATACTCTGTCCTTTAAGACATATGAAGATGGCTTCAAACATAAAAGCAGAACTCACCTTCAAGTACCAAGAATGTTCCCTCCTGAACATTATTTTGTAGCTAATGGAGTGGGTGGTATCACTTTTTGGTAACCTAATTGAATAAAGTACACAGGCTTAAAAAATAATTATAAGGATAACTGGTTTTCTATTTATACCAAGACCGCCCTTATTAAATATCATATGGCTTGGGTTTTCTAGTTATAAAATATTGTTTTCCTCAGGTAAAAATAGTAGTGTATTCATTTACTCCTCCTCAGGTACCAGACGCTGCAGCTGGGGCTGTGAATAAAGTGCTGAATCAGAGAGGTGTGTTAGCCTCAATTTTCTTTTTCCTGGATATAGGAAAAACAAGAGCAAAACACCAGTCCAAGTTCATGACCAGGCTAAGCCTGGAAAATGTAAGCCTAAATGGTAGCAAAGAGAGGAAGGCTAATGAACAACGTTCATTCTAGCAGAGCCAACAGCATGGGACATGGGCCAGACATCACAGGTTAACTGACAAGATGAGAACCCTCTTGGCATGGAGGGTAGGATGACTGATGAGACTAGACCACATTCAGGGATCACAGTGCCACAATGTTGGTAATCACTCTGTCATGCTTGGTCCCTGAGCATACTTGGCTTTCATTAGAAGGCTTCAACCGTGAGAACAGTCATCATGGCCTGGATTGTGGTATCTGATGCTGCTGTCGCATTTTGAATCCAGTTTTGAAGCAATTGATTTTGTAAAATCCAGTCTGATCTTTTCATTATGAAATATCAAGGCTGCCTACAGGGACTTTCCTCTTGTGGTCTTAAGTGAGCCACTTCCTCTTTCTCGTAAACCTGAACTTTCCCCATTAGCTCCTCTTCTCCATGACAAGGAATATTTGTGTTTAGTTTGTTTACAGAAGAGTTTATAGTATTGACACCCTTGTGTCCAGGAACAAATTGTTTTTGATTGTACACCTCTATTGTACCCATCAGATGTTGGCCTAAAACTATTGAATACACCTTTGTTCATAGCATGAGAGGCTGCTTTGGGAAGCCAGGGAGGGGCATTGAGGCAGGAGAGCCAGTTGTCTGTTGCAGAGTAGTGCATTGGTTGGCAGACTCTGCTGTGTGTGAGTGTGAATGATGGTTGGAAAGCTAACCAGAAAGCATAAGGATTATGGAGCCAGTGGCTTTCTTATCCTCACTTTTTTTCTGATTATATTGAGGGCAGTTTTTATTGAGTAGCTTATGAAGTGCTGCTGTGTTTTACATACTTGAAGGCCACAATCAAATCAAAACAATGAAAGAACGACCTGTTCAAATAAGAAATAACTCTATTTCTGGAAGGTGAAAGGTCAGAGAAGGCCTGGGGGAGTGTTTATCAAAGAAGGCCCTTCCACGAAAGCAGGTGAGCCTGCGTTTGGATCATGAGACCCATGTGAAAAGACAAGCATGGTGGCATGCATGACAGAAGTCAGGAAAAGGTGGCTGTCTGGAGCTGGCTGCCCTACCAGCCCTCTGGTAAAGCTCAGCTTCACTGAGAAGTCTCACTTAGAGGTGGAAGGTGCCTGAGGAATGACATCTGAGACTCTCCTCTAATCCTCACACACACACACAGACATGTGCACCTATACCCCTCACATAAGCACCCCACAAAACTGCTTAAAAAATGAAGATGAGTATTCTGCTAGTAGACCATGGAGCAATCTTAAAAGTTAAGTAAAGAAACTACCCCAAATTCATTTTCCCATAGAAAATTTTATTTTCTATTAATAATAGCAGATTAAAATATTAGCATCAACCAGACTAACATACAGAGTCTCGTGTTTTAATGTTAGTGTATAGGTAATATTGTATACCAAAGAAAAGTTACCATACAGTTGCTTACTGAGTGCTACAAGGAATTTCATGTAATCTTATTGAAAAATTGTGAATCAAAAATTCAATCTATGTACAAGGCTAATGGTAACATTTGGTGATAAGCATGCTAATGTGCTATACTTAGGTAAACTCATACAGAGAGCAGGTGTTATGATTGGTCGTCACTTTAAGAGACAAGCCACACCCACTCCCTGCAGCCACTCCCCTCCTCTCGCCATCTTTATTCTCTCTCTATTCCCCTTTTCCTCTCCCCCTCCTTTCTCTCTCTCTGTCCTCTTCTCTCTCTTTTCTCTCGCTCTCTCTTTCTCTCTCTCTCTTTTTCCCCCCTTCTCCCCTTTTTCCTTCCCATTCCATAACTCAACTAATAAATAAATATCCAATTCTATTCTGTATGATGTGTCTGTCCATGTGCCTCCCACCTGCTCGTCTGCCCACACACCGCTCGCCACTGGGAACTTGCACCTTCCCCGCGAATTTGCACTTTCTGGGGACTCACTATTGCCGGGACCAGCCTGCCACCGCATGGCTGGGCCCTGCCCGGGGCTGGCAGCTCTCAGTCCAATTTCATAATAGCAGGTATCCTTAATCTTGAGAATTATGGCAACAGATACTTATGGGACTGAGATCTTTATCACTAATATTCATAATAGTTCAAGTCTGATTCTTGTCTAATAGGTGACATGAAAGTTCCAAGAGGAAATAAGATGAAGCTAGCATTTAGAAGGATCCCGTTATGACTGGTTGTCTTGTTGTTTTCTGTAAAAATGAAGGTAGTGTATTCTAACTGATCATGTAGTCACATATTATTTCACTAAGTATTTTTGTCAACAGCCTCTCTTTCAGCTGTTATTCTGGTTTTGGGGTTGTAGGGGCACAGAGTGTCAATGGCTTGGCTGTTGTGAACTGTTGCTTCTTGGGGGTCATTGAAATGAACAATGCTGGGTACTTCGGAGCCATACAAAAACAGTTCTACATACAGATGGTAGTGGCACATGCCTTTAATCCCAGCACTCAGGAGGCAGAGACAGATGGATCTCGGTAGGTTTGAGGTCAGCCTGGTCTACAAGACCTAGTTCCGGGACAGCTAGGAGCATTTCAACAGAGAAATTCTGTCTTGAAAAAAACAAAACAAACAAACAAGCCAAAACAGTTCTACATATCCTCAATTCAAAGCAGGTCTTTGAAATTTGGGGTTGGAAATTAGTGGGAGAGTGCTTGACCAGCATATGTTAAGAGCCCAGATTCAATCCCTGGCATTGACAATCAATCAATCAATCAAACAAACAATCAAACTAACAAACAAACACACTTCTGAGGTTTGAACTTAGAACATGAAAGATATGTAAGGGAGAAACTAGAGTTGTAATAGTTTGTAATCTAGTGATTATTATTATGCTAGTGCAAATTTATTACTTTTGATGTTTGTATATGAAAAGCAAGATGAGGAAATGTTGGTTGAGGGGCTCAAGGGAAAGTTCTTTATTCCTGCAAGTCTTCAATATGTCTGCAATTATTAAAAATAAATAAATAAATAAATATGAAGCTTAAAAAGGGCTTGACTGTGCTCTGCTCTACAGTTCCTCCAGCTCCAATGCTGGCTTGACCCTTTTATCTATGCATTTCCAGTAAATGCTAGAAGTCAGAACGGCATGGGACAGGGTCAGAATGACACTGGAAACACGCACCACCATTATAGTCTAACCCTACGACAATGAATTGCTTAACTGTTAGCTCTGGGGATTGCTGACATCATCTTGTTAACACTGTGAATTTAAGACAGAGGAGTGGGAGTCATGTGGAGATGGTTCTTGATACTTTTCCACATTTACTCGTGGGTGTTTATATTGATCCTTATTTGTGTGTGAGCAACAGTGTTTGGTATACATGTGTGTATGTATGCATGATTGAATGTGAATGCACATGTGTGTGTAGGCAATGGTTCATGTCAAGTATTTTCTT